>NW_024609857.1:12770467-13370467 GCF_016920785.2 Ixodes scapularis | reverse complement strand
TGGTGTTCGTTGCTATTACTTCCCGATGATTCTGCGCCGACGGCACCGGCTACTGAAGGAACTTTCCGAACTCGTAACTGCCTTAAATTCCTTCGTAATCACGACGGGGACACTGTCTGCCGTGCTGTTCGTCGCCATTGCTCCCCGATGCTCCTGCGGCGGCTACCGGTAGGTCGCGGCGAACAATAGGCGACCGCCGCGACACGGCCGGCATGCTCGCTTCCTATAACAAGATGGCGGCGGCCACAGGCCGTACTTGCAAAACGTATTGGGAATTCGAGGGTTACCAGCGTTCGGCGTAAACTCCGCACAGCTCGTATCGAAAACGAGTGATGTGTTAGCGTTCGGCGAGGGATTCAGGCACACGCTTCGTGCCCATGGATGGATAAATAGATGCTAACGGCTGTACCCTTTATAACGGGCGGTAGCTTGCGCCACCTAGCCTAGAAATTAAGAACCAAAAGTATGATTTCTTTCCTTCGCCAATTAGCTTACCCAAGATATGGCGACCACCAGCGTTGCTTGAAAGACTTTTTGAAAAGGGTTTATTAGACAAGATATGTGTAAAAAAAAAAAAAAAAGAGAAGAAAAACAGTGTCGCACGAACATGCTTACTAAAAAAAAAAAAAAAGACTTTATATTTTGCTTTTTGTTTCCTCTCTACTCCGGAAAAAGTTCGAGCTGAAAGTTCGAATAGTTAACCATTCGATGCCCAGCTTTGGCCAGTACCAGCAACTCGAGAACGATTTTTCTCCCATGCCACGAGCGCCTCAATGAGTTTAAAGCTCTCTTTTGCAAGCGCGAAGATACCTGCGCTTATAGCAGTGGAGGATCGAAATACATTTTCAAAAGAGGTCACTCGTCTTTTAAAAGCAAAGCCGACGGGGCATGTGAGGTACAGTGGCGTGCACCATTGACCTCAATATTGCGATAAGTAAAATAGGCACAAATGTTGCAAATCCGCGGTTACACATACTGTGCGAAATTCGAAATGTACCTGTGCCTTCTCCTAGATTCTAACTGCTTTCAGTCGTTCGAGGTGGAGTGGATGGATAGATGGATGGATGCTAACCGGAGCCGTATATAGAGAGAGTTTGGTCAACGGGAGGAGGGGGCAGATCCAGTGCGTGCACGAAATGCAGATAGAAGGCTTGACATGCTCTCTTGGCCAACCAGAAGCCGAAAAGAACCCCCCCGCGGTGGTATCGAGAAACACTTTTAATAAGTGTATAAGAGTCAAATAATGCTACTCTTCATGGTTGAAAATATAGTGCACATGATGTTTCAATTATGATCCTGCAAAAAGACGTAAGAATCGAATGTACCGCTTGAACTCTGTTTTGATCGGACGGAGTCTGACCACTCGGACGGTATATTCCCGGCCCTCGGCTCTTAACGCATGGTTCACATCAATCATTCTTCTAAAATTTATTTTGCATGACCGTTATCGAAAAATCGCTTCTACCATATTTTCAGTCACCGCGAGTTACTCCGACCCGCTTGTTAATTTTGTTTCTCGCGACCATAGCCAGGGTATTATTCGTGATGGATGAAGAAAGAATAAACAATTAAAACAGGGACAACACAACCACATCTTTCATATGAAAGATGTGGTTGTGAAAGATGTGGTTGTGTTGTCCCTGTTTTAATTGTTTATTCTTTCTTCATCCATGACCTAAACCAACACGCTCTTCTACCAAGCATATTATTCGTGGCTTCTGGCTGGTCACATTCGGATATGTGAAGACGCCCTGGAACACGCCCAGGCCGCTTTCAGCCGATGGCGCCTCCTCATTTGCTTCCTATACTTCCCAACGAACAGCCCTACTCTCTCTATATACGGCTCTGATGCAAACGTATGTTTGCATCAGAGCCGCCACCTAGTATATAAATCAAGTGCTGCAAATGCTCAATTATTTTCACGAGCAACATTTCAAAAACGTCCTTACGAAAAAGAAATTTTTTTTTGTGAGTCAAGGTTTTTTGTGTGTTCCGAAGTCCCGTCAGAGTTTGTACGTTTCCAGTATTTCAAGCAAAGTTTTGCGCATCGAAGGGTTAAGAAGAACGAAAAATATGATGGTGAAAGAGTGTTGACGTTGCGTGCGTCCCTTTTGTCGCGTTCTTTGAGTCGATGACACCGCAGATGCTGACCGAGTAAAGGAGAAACGAAGGTACACAGAACAACGCTGAGCCTGGTTAGCTTTGGAGCGATCGATCGTGGGCCAGTTGTTTGTACAGGGTCAGGCCCCAAGAAAAAGCCTTCTCACTATTAGTGGCGTCGGCCTTGGTCAGCTGCCTTAGATAAATAAATAATAATAAAAAAAGAATCAACACGAGGACGCTGGCTCTTCAAACACATTAGCATTCGGTCCACACGGCCGAAAGAAAAAAAAAAAAAAAGAAAAAACGTGTTGATTCAGCACGGCGTATGTGTTTCACGCGGGCCTTATATGACACGTCAGTGTTTACGATCATCTTCGAAAGGGGCGATAAAAATGAGTTTACTGCGCCGATACACATCGACGAAACTGCAAACTGCGCGAACCCTTATTTTTGGGAGGATGTTATTTACGGTGCCGTGATCCGAATCGTTCTCAGCAGATTTCGAAGTTTGTCAACAACAGTTCGCGCCTTCTTTTTTTTTGTGTAGAAACCGTATCAGTGAAGGGGCATATAGAAATTGCAGTCTATGTCGAAATGAATGCAGACCAGGCATTTCGAGAGACCGCTTAGAAGCCTGCGGCACTTTGGAGACCGCCTACACGATGGTTCGGCAACGCCCACTTTGGGCAGGCTATATATGAGGGCTGTCCGAGTTTTGTCACCAGTAAAACGAGAACACCGCTAGCGGTATGCAATATGACTTTGGCATTGCGTAACCTGACCTGACCTTTCGACGTGGGGCTGGCTTTCTCTAAACATTACGAGGAAGACTGTCATTAACGAGGTGTCTGTCTGGTCGAAAACTTGTATAGGCTAGCGCATGGGAAGGCAGTGCTGCATGCAGTGCGAGGAGATGGAGGGAGTGGGTTGGCGTTTTCACGTGAAAAGGGAAGGCTCGCACACGCAACAGAATTTACAAGATTTTGAAGTGATGGTTTCTTGAAAGGCTCTACCATTTTAATAAAGCGTAATAACCAAGTCTCAAAGAAGAAAAAAAAAAGACGGAAATCAAAAGTTTTGGGTTGGAGGTACACTAATACGGTAATGTTGACGGCAGTGTCGTCGATATCATGAGCCAGAAGCTTATGACCCAGAAAAGAAAGAAAAAAGAAAAGTGGGGGGGGGGGGGGGGGGAGGGGGGGGGGAAGTTCCGCAGAAGCTCGGCACAAAGGGAAGGGGGTCAAAAGGGACGTCAACTCATCGGCCGATTGACGGATTATACGCCTCATTAAGCCCCTCCGTCGGGCGCTCGAGTCAACTGCGTGTGCTCGACGCCTCTGCAGGGGCCCTCCTCTACCCGTGCGAACCGCTCGTAATTAAGCGTGACAGCTGCGAAACGGCTTCGACACACGGTTCACGCATTAACGTCGCTTCCGAGCAGTCGTTAGACCTCTTCACTGCGTCGCTGGAGACGGCGGCTGCCACTTGCAAGCTGGCGACGAGACCGGGGCAATCCAAAGGACGAGATCCTCATCAGTCGTTTTTGAAGAGTAACTCAACAATTACTACGATCACAGACAAAATAAGAAGGCGGGTTTTTTTGGTTTTTTTTTTTTCGAATGTCCGGCCTTTAGCACGCTCTAGTTGCTTTCCGTCGTGCTTCGGTGGCGCTTGCACGTTCGAGGCTCACGAGACGCCGAAGCATCATCGAAGGCACGAAGCTCACGCTAGAGGTGGGACGTATTTGAGTTGAGGCAGAAGAAAAAATAAAAGTAATAATTCTCGAGGTATTCCCTTAGCGTTCTCGCATTGTCAGGGATTATATATAGGTGCTAAATACTATCGGAACTAACAAAAGTACTTCAGTCGCCGACACTATAAGAAACGCGCAGCGAGTCCCGCGAATCTTATATTATCGCTACCCAGCCATTGAAATTGTGACGTCAGTCAATAAAAGCGCCGAACAACCGATCACGTATCAAGAAGATAATAATTCAAGCCCTAAGTTTCGTAAGTTGTCAGCGGATATAATATCTCGAATTTATGTTAATTTATGAATAAGAGAAATCAATAAAAACCAATTTATTAATTTATATGAATAAACTAATAAATTAATAATGTTTTAATTTTCTAATTTATGTCTAAAACAAACCACCCATATTAGCGGGTGTACTGAGCGGATCAGTCCATTTCGAAGTAGACCGAATTTTCGCCGCGCAAAGGTTCACTCATTAACCTTTGGAAACTGTGAGGCTACGTGGTTCATTACGGAAAGGAATATTCCACGATAAATAAATATACATACTTCGTCTTCTGCACAGGCGCATTTCTCGGTGAAACAATGTCAATCTCAAGCGAGAAATACGAAGCGTATACAAAGCACACATGCAAAACGTTACGCAAAAGGTGCTTGGATATATCTTGCAACGATAAAAGCCCCCGTCTTTCTTGACTGCACGTTATATATATATATATATATATATATATATATATTTTTTTTTTTTTTTTACCACCGTATTTGTTTATTATCAACATCGTCATCGTCATCTTCCCACCACATCTTCCTAAAGCGGAGCTCGGACTCCGCTCACCCAATACAAAGAGTGGAGCCACCACAATCCTATCCAATCCAAACCAGTACAATCTAATCCAACTGGCTATCTCAAGTTTGGACTTCCCAGGCCCTCCTTGTCTTCGGGTTTGCGCCAGTTGTCTGCATCTTTTCCTCAGATTATTCCGCAAGCAACTCATATTCTACGTCGAATTTATTCTCGCGAATTTTAGGAGCCCACAGGCCCCATAGAAAAGTTCACATAAGATATATATGAACATTTTGTTCAAGCAAACTGTAAAAAAAAAAAAAAAGAAGGTATATTTTGGCAAATTTCGAAGTATAAAGCCCGCGAATATAGCGTGCTTTCTTTACACTGTACACCAAGTTTAACTCTGAAGGAAGTTACAGCTTTTGCGAGTGTTGTTCGCCGTTCGAACGAGGCGGCGGCCGAACTGCGTGTACATTGCGATTCAAACTTTCTCTTCCTCGCCTCTTGTCTCGAGAAGACCTTGACGAAAACGTTGTGGGTAAACACGGGGTTTGTTTATTCGCGTTTATGTGTTCACGTGGGTACGTGTGAGTGTTTGCGTGTCGGTTAAACTCCTGTCAGCCGTCACCCGCAGCTGCCACGTCGCCCCGACTGAGGTGCCATGCCGCCAGACGACCGGGGGAAGAAGAGAGAGAACGCGGAAGGGAAGCATGCGATGGGGCTTTACCCCGCGGATAATGCGGCAAGTGAACGAATGTTACGTATTTAAACTTTCATTACCACACGAGGAACTCGAATACATTGCGCGATGATTGGGATCAGAAGCCATACATTTTTTTTTTTTTATTTCCATATTACAGTTGAGCTGCACGTAGCGCATTCTCCATTTTTTTTTTCCTGTTTTCTAATGCGTTTAGAATTCCTGAACGTTTGTTCTTTTGGAGTAGAGGCGCACCCGTGTCATACCAGGCCTAGAGGGGAAACGTTGAACTACCTAGTATCGATTCTCAAAGAAATTCTTTGTCTTCGTGACTATATGAGACGAACCATGCTGCATCGTAGCACACCATATCAGTAAACTTTTTGCCGAACCCGCTGTGGCACTGAAACGTTAAAATCCACAAAGTAACGGCTGCTTTTCACGCTGACTTTTATCGTCTTTAACGAAAAGTAATTTATGATAAAGAGCCTTCCTAAAAAAAGAGAGTTCGCTTGCTGAGACTGAGTGTGTTTGAAGTCCTCTAAAATGTATAATTTTATACCCAAGGGTGTGTTCATAATGCCGCGAGGGACGAAGTATATTCAAAAGAGGCTTTCAAGTATTTTCGCGATTCATGAACGCGACCAGGAAGTATTTACAAAACATTTTTTTTACAGCGATTTGACTATCATCAGTTTAACATGAAAGGAAGCGTGAAATAGTAATGAGGCATATAAACCCCGGAACTTCATAAGACACAGAACAGAACCCTTTCTGTTCGAACAATAAATAATTGTGACAGCGTATGCCCCAGAAGCGGTACTGTGCCCGCTCTTATAGCTCGTGGCCCACTAAAGTTCCTCGATAAAAATCACATTGAGGAAACAGTTGGACAGCTCTGTCCACCAACACGAGGGAAACACGTTTTCGGCAACCCTATCACATTGAGGCAACAGAAACTGCCGGGAAACATTTTCTCGTTGCTCGTCAACCATGTTCGCCGACTTGTTCTCCAAATGTTGGGGGAAAAAAAACCAAAAAAACTTCACACCACGCTGATGGCGCGGCTAACACGTTGAGAATTCCGCCATCTTTTTTGTTTACCTTCGTTCCTGTGGGCTGCGGTGTCGCTGTAAGTCCATCTCTACAAAGGTCTTCCGTATCGTTTCGTCGAAACTCGTTTCGTGGAATTACGTTTCGTGGACAACTATTCATGGACACACGTTTCGTCGACACTCGTTACGGGAATCGCACGCTGTATACGGACATTTCGTCACGCGATACTTTTATTTTTTTCGCACCATGACATTTTGTTAGGAAGATTTAGTAGATCGTTTCGATAACTCCGATAACGGTACCAAAAACTCCGCCGATGTCACTGCGCGTGTATCTATCTGATCGTTATCGGGTGTCGATATCGGAGGTGTCGTTATAATATCTACTCCAACTCTCTGATGGGGTGTGCCCACGATCACTTACTGTTTTTGGGCGAAGGTAAAATACGCACTCATTTTTACCTTTTTCTAAAAACAAAACAAAAACGCACACACAAGAAACGTATACATTGAACAGTTCCGCGGCATCGCACTACTTATGACGTACCTGCGGGGGAAAAACACCCGAAGTAATGCTTTCATACACACACACACACGCAAAAAAAAAAAAAAAACGCCTTAAACCATTGAGTGCAATAACAAATGTAGGGACCTACATTTGGTCCCTACAAAACTTTAGATTCACTCCCGAGTGTCTCTCGCGCATTCAGCGTGTATTACCGCCTCGACGCCCCCGTCACGGTAAGCATCTGGGGCCGGAAGACGCCGAGCCCAATTGCGCGCCCATGTGTTGACCCAGCCCCTCGAAATCCAGGTCCCTGCTCTCGTCAGTCGCGAAGACGATGGCGGCCAGACCATTGTCTCAGTCAATATTGGGCGCGTCGCCCCGAAGCGCTACGAGCTAATCTAATACTCGCTACAACGAACCTCGAATGGCCAGTGCCGACTTGGCCCGGCCCAGGGTCGCGCCGGCCCGCTTCTTGGAAAAGGGCAAAGCGAGGGGCGCAGGGTTGGTGCGAGGCTTGTCCGCCGACGGGCGCCTGGTTGTTGCGATTGCGTCGCCGTCGGTTGCCTTCGACGCCGTTGCGCGGATTGCAAGTGGAGTGCGTTGAGAGTTCTTGCGATGGGCGCCTAATGGGGGGAAGAAAGCGGCGGTTCGACTGGGGGTGGCCGAAATTGGATTGGGCGGTTGGGTGTTGCAAAGGAGAGGTGTCGAGACGAACCAAAACAGTAGGCAACGCGTTCCCCTAACGGCCTGCCTGTGTTACGAAAGTACGGTGGTGACAGAAAATGCGAAGAAATTACCAAGGCGAAAGAAAAAAGACGGATAAAAAAAAAGATAACAAAAGGTGCCTAGTTCAAAACAGTCAACGTTGCTTCTCTCTTGGCATTTGGAGAGCTCCCTGTTAAGTATATATGTCCAGTTTTCGCTATGCTCTACGCAAGGACTGTGTTTGCAGACCTCGTAACGGGTGACGGAGGGTGCGGGAGGACGCAATCAATGGCGCAGGGATTTAACTTGTTCCCGCTTCTTGCGACGCTATTTGTCCTCCTGCGTTCTTATTGGCTAATGCAATGCCTCACCGTGATTGGCTCCCGTGTGGTGAGTAGATGCTCGTACGCTGGCCCCGCTCTGCGTTTTTTTTTTTTCTTAAAGCTATCATTAGCTGTAATGGAAGACACGGTGCAACACGACACCCTCAAGCCCCCTCTGCTGTCTATGGACACGAGCTTATGATGTGTGGTTAGCGACGCGGTTCGGTGGGCGGCGTGGGTGTCTTGATTTTTAACTCGTATGATGTCCCGGGTTTCGGGAAATAAGCCTCAGTTTACTACCGTCAGCAGAGCTGGGGTAGACGGAGAATTTGATTTTTGCACGATTTATATGCAATGCACAAATTCGACTCAACTCTGCTTCAATCCTAATAACCTTCATGAGAAGGATACGTTTGTTGCGGCGTCGTATACTATACTAAATGAAACATATATACAGACGGATATCCGTATTCCGTTTGTCTATTAATAGATGGTTTGGCACGTTTCGGTCACGCTATGAATGTGACCGCCAACGCGGAAAATCAAGCACACACGAGCGTACTTCTGGTTCTCATTCTTAAGTTTAAATTATCGCGCTTGATCTGGGGCCTTTGTCTACAAACATGACGCTGAATTACCTAAAACAGTTCTTAAAACAAGAAGCTTAATTCGCGCGAAAACAAACAGAGGTGAGTAATTTCACACACGCGCGTGACGCAACTGGCCACAAAGATGTTCAGTGCATGATTATAGAGAAAGAAGACAGTCCGTGTCAATGGACGTCTCCAGTGGTGTCTCAGCTGAGAAATTTACCCAGTGCAGTATAAACCCTGGGGTCTTTAACGTGCATCACACAGTAGCGATACACGACCGCACGCCGGTACGATGCCTGTCCAAATCAAAACGGTCAGGGATGGGGATCAAACCCAGGACCTGTGGGATCTGCAGGGCGAGCTTTCGTTTCACGTGCTCCAAGCTGGTGTGCCCACCCTGTCACCGATCCCCGAAATGGGAACGAACAAGCCCAATTGCGTACATAAGCAGTAGCGTTCGCAAGCACACACACGAACGTACGAACACGGGTGTTCGTGCATGCATGCGGGCATGCACACAAACATACATTCACGCACGCACGCACGCACGCACGCACGCACGCACGCACGAACGAACGCACGTACGCACGCACGAACGAAGGCACGTACGCACGCACGCACGCACGAACGCACAAACGCACGCACACAGCGCGCGCGTACGGTAATGTCATGCAGCGAAGGGACGGGAAGCGTGAGAACATCGGAGAGAAATCCGCAAAAACTGAGAATTTCACTTCAGACTAATAGAACACGAAAGAGGAGTTCCAGCGTTTTGTCACTCAAAAACTTTAAAAGTGGGGAACTACAGACCGGTGCACCGATCGATGGAATAAACCGCGAGACGCGCCTATGAACTATCAAATGACAACATTCAGAGAAAGCAAAACGGGTCCCTCTCCTGCGAACCACTAGCTAAACCCGGTACACGATAAAGGTACTCGAAAGAACGACTTTAAGTGAACAGTCTCCGACTTTAGTCCGGTAGAGGGAATCGATGGGAATGATTTCAAACGCGGTGCGTCGAAGTGTGGATACGACTGTGTGTGTGTGTTTTTTTAGGATGCTAAGTCAACGGCAGCCTACACATTTCCGACCATCTTCGTGCGTCGCTTCACCAACAGGGAACTCGGGGGTTTGTATATTATTTATTTTCCCCGAAATCTTCAACACGGACTGAGTGGATGTGTTCATTAGGACAACTATACGCTTGGTCCGTTAGTGTTCAAAGCTCACGATAGCCAAAGCTTGATGGGACGAGCGTGCTCTCGCCTCATCCTCTCCCTCAGTTTATACCCGCAAGGCGCGTTATTGCGCGATACCCATACCGATCCCTTAAAGTTCAAACTGCAAGAACAGTAAAAAAAAAAGAAAAAAATCCAAATAAGTGGGTATACTTGCTACAAAACGAAGAACGGTGTCAGCCACAGGCCGGAACACGAGAGCACGATCCATACGGTCGGTAAACGGCTTCCCTCAAAAATATTGGAAAAGAAAAGAAAGTCAAATCTTTGAAGCAACCGACGCCGAATCGCAGGAGGAACTTTATCCCATCGATTCGCCAGTTCGTCAAAATCAACGCCGCACCGTCGTCGACCCGAAGTCGAAGGAATCTTCTATATCTCAATGTATTTTTTTATCGCTTTTTTCATTGCTATAGTCGGGTTTATCATCAACTTTCTTTTAGCTCCACACGTCCTTCCAAAACTTTACGTTCGTTGTCAGCGTGCGTGGAAACAAGCAATCCGGGTCCCTCTCTTTCTACTCCGGCGCACCTCACGATGAACCGCAACGGAAGCTACGGCGTATCACGTGACGGCGCGCCCCACGCGTCGCTGTACCCCAGCCAAAACAAATCACGTGACCCTCGCGTGACGTTGGATTCGTTTGGGCGGCTCGTAGCGGCAACTGCGGTCCATCGTGGGGTGAAGCGGAGTCTAGATTCCCGCCACACATTAGTGGGGGGCCGTACGTATACCATTACCGACCGGGGAAGTCGCGGCAGCCACCGCCGCACTTATCGGCGCTGCAATCGCGCAGTGTACGTAGTTACGTCCGCGCACGCAATTACGGGCACCGCCCTACACTTCCTTCCCCTTCCTTGAAGTTGTGCGAGCGATAAGGGAAAGGACCCCGCTGGCGCTTCCTTCTTCCCTACAGCGAGGGAAGCATTAACAGCGCCTTAGGTGTGTACATCTCTTTCCTGCTTCCTTCGTCTATCTTAGCGCTGCGTTACCATTTTTCCTTTTTCTTTTCTCAGTTCTGGCCTACACCGGGGTTCGCAGAACGTCGATGATGGGGGTGCTCGCTTCCCTATCGCCTTCCCGAAACCCGATTTAGGGTTTCTGGAGAGGAGAGTGACTTTGGGTTCACCACACCATGGGGATTCCGGGATCAGGATAAAGTATATTTTATAAAAGCCGACATTTTAACATTACTACGTCTTTTTGTTTGCGTAAAAAGAAAAAGGGGGGGGGGGGGGGGGGGTAAGAGGAGGTGTATTTCGTCGACTTGAAGTTCGAGGATCGTTTAAATGGCTCGGCATCGGGGTTGTTGGCGTTCTCTTTTTACCACTTCACGAGGTTAGGATTCGACTGGAGCGCTGCTCGAAGTTCGTGCTCATTTCTTGGATTTTAGGAACTAATATGCTTATTGTTGGAGTGTTAATTATTTGGACCTGGCTGTATAGGAGCCATATTTGGGAAGTTAGTTGGCGCGTTTTTCTTTTTTTTTTGCCAGTTACCTTAATTATCGCGTTGTAAAGGTGCCTCACTTCCACCGATACCGGCAACGTTATCCTGAAAACAAGAGTGGGCATTTACCTTGACAGCCTATTGAAAAAATAAGCTTTTATAGGTCCCAAATACGCACGCACACACTTTGGCACGCACACACTGCGCACGCACACACGCCCAACGTCGATTCACTCATGGGAGTTAAACTACCTCAATCGTGCCCTGCCGCGAAAACTATACCCAGTTACCGAGACGGGTCGTTATAAGACTAGGACAATTCATTCGTTGCATGCAGAGAGCAAGTAAAACTTTCCTTTCGGCTGAAATGCCCACATAATAATCTTTTTTTAGTAACGAGCGTTGTTCAGGGTGTATTGTTTGCGAACTACAAACAAAGGGCAACCCCACGTTCCTTCACCCGTGAGAACGCACTGACATCGCGCCGTTAAGTGTATACGCAGAGAAAGTGAGGGGGAAGGGGAGACTAAAGCGGGCGAGGGCGTCAGAAGGCCGAGCTCTGGTTGGATTAGTCTTAATGTATGTTTACGCCACAAAATGCCGATGCTAAAAAAAAAAAAAAAGAAATCTCCACAGAGGAGATACGCCCAAATGTATAGGTGCTGACAATCGTGATCGCGCGGGACGGTGGAAGGTGCCCTACTAAAACGTCGACAGCGAGGGTCAGAGGAGAAAGTGTACACTGCGCAAAGGCTTTCTAAAAAAAAAAAAAAAAAAGTTCTATTTCAACAAAAAAAAATTTGAGACGGCGAACGAAAAACATTGAGAGAGGGGAAGTGGTCAATTCTATTTCAAAGGTTGTTCTCGAGCCGGAAAAAGGTCGTTCGTTGGTTCGCCTCGGAGAGCATATCGGAAGAGTGCATTTCGCCCAACGTCCACCCGAAAGCAGCTCGTGTACGCGACGATAAGGAAATGACCTCGGGAGGACCCTCGTAGATAGAGCAACTTAGGGAAATGAGGATTATCGCCGTGCCCCCCGCTTGAGCAAATTTATTCGGGCTTCCGTGTTCCCAGGATTAGAATAATACGCTCCCACGTCAAGGAGGCTGGACGCGGACTAAGCTTATTCGATATCGCGAACTTGAAAAGAACACGCGCGAGTTATACGCGAAGCTGTGCGCATGAAGTGAACCAAAGGATTGCTTTCACGGCCGGTTTCTTAAATTTAAATTTGATGTCACCACCCGCTTAATTATGTTTACGTGTCTTGCCTTCTGATTCGCTCTTCAGAGTTTTAATCGGCTAATAATACAATATCATTCCTTGCAGAGAAATGATAAGATGCTCGGAGCTTGAGACCTCCTGTACGTTTCTAAAGCTGTCATTAACTATAAATTAGATTGCGAATAGTCAGACGTAACTAAAGCTCCTAGCAGCGTTCACCGTGAACGTCGGAGTTCGAGTATATTTAATATTTTTTTTACGCTTAATCATAGATGACACCGGCGTGTGTTTGCCCAATCACTTGTGGGTGGTGCACGTTACAGATCTCAGGCTAGTGGTCTTACTGGGCTGGCTACGTTTCTCGTCCACAACGCAAACCAGTGTCAAAGTACATTCAGAGGAAAACTTGACGCCGTCTAAAGAACGAACGTCTAATTTTCTTTGCGGAAAAATTTACACAATATCTCGAAGCTTTCTTTGTGATATTAGATCCACCCGCAACGCCTGATTTTGTTTGGACCGTTACGCGGTTGTAAGGTGTATGTTTTTTGGTGGTTCACGGTCTGTTTTAATTTAAATGTTGAATGGTGCGCTTCATTTGTTTCTGAGTGTTACAATACAAATGTTTATTTATTTCCAAAGATGCTATCGTTTCGCAAGAACAAGACTCGACTGCACAATTGGGCATTCCTACACGTCCTTCTTTTTTGTTTTTATGACCCAACTCCACAGATCGAACAAAAAACAAACCTTGTTCACCAACATGACAACCGAACGGCTCGGGGATCTTCAATAGCACTGTTTGTAAACCAGCAAACGTGAGTTTCTATATTTTCTTTGTCTCCTTAACGACGCTCAAAAATAAAACAAAAAATAACAAAAAATTGGTAAAAGTATGTCTATTGTGTTTGCTTTCTGAACCTTCGTCCACAAGAAAGGGGTCATTGCAGTCTGGCAAAAACAATAAATCGTCTAGACATGTTTTCAGCCTCGTCACTTGCCGAGCTACCTCCGTAGATAGCAGCCAAGTGCTTTGCAGCAAAGTAGACGCTCAAGATTCCATTGGGTGTAAGCATTCAGCCACACAAACACACGCGCTCGTACAAACGCAATACGTTATGCCTATCCGACCAGCTCACAGATAGAAAAAACACGCCCGTTCAGATTAATCTTACGAAGCTTCTCATAACCCCGAGTCCGTATACGTCAGTTAGAGCGCCCTGCCCCACAACTCTCCGGGCCTCACGAAGCCAAAACCAACTAAAGCTAGAAAAAAAAAAAAAAATCCTGAGTCTCATATATCCAGCCACTGGAGGTAGCCAACCTTCGGATGATGAGAACCTCACAGCAGCAGCCTGACAACAAGGGGTCCCAAAAACAAACAACGACGGGGAAAAATTCCGACCGTCATCAGGGAACAAGCTCATGACAAGACGGGGCACAGCTGCCCGGCCCGACAAAGTTCCGACCCCGCCGACCAATCTTCGTTGGCAGCTGCAGGCAAAGACACGGGCAGCGGCCTAGCCTCCACTACGCGGCGCCGCTGAGCAACCAATTCCCAAATAAGCTCTCTGCCTCGACGTCGTCTGATCTATCGCTGGCCCCTCGTGGCCAATGTTACTGTTGTCCCTCTAACAACATAACAAACAAAAAATACATATATATATATACATATATCTTACGACACGACCTGAAGGAAAAAAACAAACATAAAAAGGAAACCACATATTCCCGAATCCCCATGAACCCAGCCTGCTCGGTGTTTCCAGCCGCAGAACCTCAAATGCTTGGCATATCCGAGCAGGAGCAGCAGCGGCGGTATTAGCGTTCGCGGGATCTCGGTTCTCACATCAGCGTTTCTTCTTCCGACCCTTGCGGGGAAATCTTCCTGCCAGGCTTACGGGTGAGCTCTGCCAGACCGGGATGAGACTACGCTCCGTTTTCCCCCTACATTGGAGCAAAATAGACGCCACGAGCCGTCGAAACCAATCCGACGCCTTGCTGCTGTCACGTGACCATCGGGAGGGACGCAGCCACGCGCGGAGACCGTAGTCACGTGACAAGTTCCCAGCGTTGGATTGGCTGGCGTGTTCTGTGGCGTCCGCTGTGCGGTTCATCGCTAAGCGAAACGAATCTTATAGAGATGCCGGAGCAGGAGACCGCAGTCTCTTCGACCGCCCCTATCTCAGTGCGCGAAGGAATCCGCACACCGTGTAATTAAGTGATTAATGATTACAGGAATGCCCCCTTCGCGGCTTCTTTGCTCCGGCGAGGATTCTTCGGAGGTTCGATCACCTTTTTATCTTTTTTTTTTCGCTTTGTTTTCCCCCTCTTTGTGTATGGTTTTGTTCTTGGATCGGTATTGATTGGGAGACGAGTGTTGGCTTCGGTGGTGTTTTCGCGGTTTCGGTCTAGAGCGTGCGCAGTGATGCAGAAATCGAAAACAGCGTGTTCCATGTGCAGTGTGGTGTTCCAGTTTGGGTTATAGTTATCTACACTGTAGTTGCATTCACTGAACAACACACTTAAAAATAGAGAGAGGAAAAAAAAAGATATTGGTACGAAGTGTGAATGGTCTCGAGAGCTGAAAGATTTTGACGATCGACCAGTAGAATTTTGAATCATTTTTTATACATTTTTTATATTTTTTTTTGTCTCGAGATTTCTTCTATTGATCAATTTTGAGTGACGTCATCTATCAGAACCTTCGAGCGCCAACGTCTCATAGCATAAAATGGTCAAGATCTTGAGTAACACCCTGATTGCGTTAGATATACAATTATTCAATCACTTTCATAAGTACGTGACACTAACTAACAATTACTATATTACTATAAAAACATTTTAAATTTCAAAAAAAAAAAAAACGAGATCTTCGGCTCACAGAAAGGTTCATAATTCCTAAAATATTTACGAAATGGTAAAAAAGAAAGACGACACTACATACCGTCAATATTTGACTCTTTACCATGAGTCTATGTTTAATTTATCGTCTATTCGAATAGTGAAAAAGAATGCAGGCGAGTGCATTGATGCGCCTATGTGTATTTTTTCTGATCAATTAAAACTATTGTTATTTATTGTGGTACACTGGCCGATGTTGAGCAGTTTCTCGTGGCTCCCAAAGAGCCGTGCTGCGCAAGCGCGAGGAGCAGTGATGTCACACGGCGCACAGCTGGCGCGCCGGAGACGCCGCCGCGCGCTCCGCCGCCGCCGCGCGCGCCTCGCCGGTCTGCGCATGCGCGAGAGGCAGTGACGTTACACGGCGCACAGCCGGCGCACCGGAACCGCCACCGCCGCGCGCTCCGCCGCCACCGCGCGCGCCTCGCCGGTCTGCACATTCCAGAGGAGTGACGTCATAGCCGCGGCAGACGCACTGGCGCCGCCGCGTGCCCAGCTGTCCGCCTCTGTTGCGCAGTAGCCAAGTCTGACGCTGCACCGGAGCCGCTTGATAGCGCCTCTCATTTTGTGCGCATAAGCTCACGCTACGTATATCCTGGCATGGCCGAGCTAAGCCATCGCAATTTTTATTATGAGTATAAGATACTTCTGAAAAAAAATAATGGTGAGAATGCAGTAAGGATCCCTTTTCTCCCCGACAAGCTTTCGAAGAAAATGAAGACTTCGAAGCGACCCGGGCTCATAGAACTTAAAGAGGCCCTGCAATTACTTTTTTACTAATTTTTAATTTGCACCGAACCTGAGCGCACTGAACGTAGTAACTTAATAAAACTTTTCTTTTTTTCAAATTTCGCTTTAATTTAAATGTTATAGGCAAATTAAAATAACAAAAAACAAGCAAAAAATAGCCTCCTTCATGACGTCCTTGGTTGCTTGAGTGGCCATGAACTAAAAGAGGGCAGAGCCGTATATTGGGAGAGTTTGGCCAGTGGGTGTGGCGACGAAGGCGCCGGAGAGGAGAAAAGTAAATGAAAGGGAGGAGAGTGCCGAAGGAGCGAGAGAGAAAGAAGGGAGCAGAGAGGAGACCACCGCCATTTTTTCGCAACGCTGTCGGAGACTGGTCGGAGAAGAGCACTGCTGAGGCTACGCGTCGTCTGCTACGGTCCGACTTCTTTTTCGCCTGAATAAAAGTTTGTGGCCATACGCCGAAAAACTTCATTTTTTAGCTTTTTAACCCACCAAGGAATAACAGTCTATCATTTTCTTGCCAGAGCCAGCGATATAAAAGGAAATAATCGAGATTCAGATGCCGATCCCATTCATTCCGCCGGGAGCATGAACGAAAATGGCGGCTCTCCCCGCTCAGTGGGAGCAGCCGGGAGTTCACGCGCATGCGCTCATGCCTCTCGCGCTGCGCCGCGTGCTGATTGGCTCACTTGGGAGGACAGCGTTACGGCGGCGAGATCATAGACTGACCAAACTCTCTCCATGTACGGCTCTTGAGGAGGGGTAGTGAGCTTAGCGAGCGCTCACGGGCTGCCGCACTCCGTGTCGACGGCGCGAGAGGGCGCCACTAAAGCATGTTCTGGCATGAACTGCATATAGATTTCACGTTTAAATATTCTAAGCTTAAATGGTAAAACAAAATGGCTAGGTGGCATAAGCTACCGCCCGATCCAAAGGGCTCAGCCGCATTCATCCATCCATCCATCCTGGATAGGCTGTATGCAGCAGTGTTGCGGAATGGGCACCCCCATTCCATTCCAATTCCATTCCGGGGAATTAGAGTTTTCGATAATTCCATTCCTTTCAACTCCTAGGAATGGGGACACTGGGCCCATTCCCACTCCTGGAATGGCTGAGTCGCTCCATTCCATTCCTCTAATTCCTAAACGTTAAAAGTGTCACTTGACAGCTGCATTACGTTGCAGGGTTGGGCAGAAATATTCAGAAATGTATTTAGAAATACAAATACTGGGGTAGATGAAAATAGTTGCTAAGATACTGACTCAAGTCTCAAATATATCTATAAAAATGTATCGTGATACGTATCGGAAATACATTTTAAAAAGAGGCAAAAAGTCTTTGGAAATACAAGAATACATTTTAGGGAGGGCAGAAATAGAAATACTGATAAACAATACATTTTTCAAATTTCTTTGAGACGCCAACTGAGATGAGGCTTTAAGTATGAAGTGGAAGTTCCCTTTTTTTTTGGTCCCGAAATTACTTTTGTGCAGGCTTGGCACTTCGCCTTGAAGGTAGTGGTTCCGGACTAAGAGACCTAAATGGGTTTAAAAAACGTTCCATCAAGCATTGACCGTGGTCCCTTCCCTGGCATCCTGTCTGACTGACCAGTGATGCGAGAAGACTTCGACCTCTAAAATAAATTCCATCAAAACATCACCACTTCCCTGTCCAATAAGGGCGCCCCTGTCAGCACTGCATGACGTCACGGTGGGATGAACCGGTATTCTTGTATCTGTAGGTGTCGCCTTGAACATGAAATTTTACCCACGCTGCTGTATGAAAGGATAATACATACTTTCGTTGGAGCTGACCTCGTTGAAGACCGTGCAGGCAGTTGCATTTGGAATTTTCGAGCAAAGTGGACCACCTGAAGCATCCTGAAGCACATTTATCATCTTCTGTTACGTTGAAAAATCGATACGGTGGCATCCCTGTTGTGACGGTCCTTCCTGCCGACTCTCCGCCTCCAACGCATGAATGGCAGTCTTCAAGTTTCGCCTATACTTCGTTTCAGCTTCGGTCCAGACGCACCCGATGCTACAAGCGCGAGCATGTGACCCAGAACAGTACTTGCACTGCACGAGCGCGCGTGCTTGGCAGGGATGCGGAAAGCCCGGAGCTCGCGCTTGTAGCTTTGGCTGCGTCTGGACCGAAGCTGAAACGAAGTATAGCATTATTCAAACAGGGACCTCGTGGATTGCGACCTGAGATGGTCGGCACAGGCGCGAGCTCTTCGAGAAACAGTGCGCTCGAGACGAGTCGAAAGTGTACGAAATCTGGGTCCGCACAGCGAGGCCACGTCTGGCCTCCTTCCTGGGTATCGGATCACCAGAGCAGCAGGTCACGTTCGCGTCGGCTGATGACGTACAGTCGGGGACAAAAGCCCCCAGGGCGTGCGAGCTGCGGCTGAAACGCATTGCTCTGCCATCTGCCGGCGGGTCGCCTGGTTTCGAGATCACACAAAAGCGCATGCGCGTCCTACTCTGCCTGCAAACGTGTGTTTTCCCGCTCTTCTGAGGCACAGCACCTAACTAGGAATCGGGCACTTGGTACCGCCTCGGAGATAGCGCTGGCGGCTGACGAGCGTCTGCTACACATTCCGAAACTCGAGATACCGCCTGGGGCATTGAGCCGCATTTCACCGTGTCAGCGCAACTTGCTTTATAATCATTTCAGCTTATCGCTCAGTTGAGCTGCCGTGACTTCTTGCTTTATAGGTGCCATGTCTGTAGGCGCTATCTCCGAGGCGGTACCACGCGCCCGATTCCGAGTTTGGCGCCGCACCGCAGAAGAGCGGGAAAGCGCACATGCTTGCAGGCACAGTAGGACGCGCATGCGCGTTTCTGTGATCTCGAAACCTGGCGACCCGCCGGCAGATGGCAGAGCAATGCGTTTCAGTCCAGAGCCGTTTATACTGAGAGAGTTTGGCCGATGGGCGGAGCTTGTTGGCCGCTAGAACCAGCGGATTTCGCGATAACACAATATGGCGTTACTTCTTTGTCTTGTTCATTCCTGTGAAATCGCGTAGAGTTCCTATGAGTCAGATCCACAATATGGCGGACGGAAGTAGTCATCCCCCGGTTGTCAGACTACGCTGCTGTGGTTGTCAGACTGCCAAAATCTCCTTAAGAAGGCCAAACTCTCTCAGTATAAACGGCTCTGTTTCAGTCTAGGGTGCCTACATGTCTGTCTGTCTAAGGGTGAAGACATCCATTGTTGCCCTGAATCTGCCTGCGCGTGACGCTCTCGCGCACTCGGTGCGTGACTAGGTCGGTAAAATGGCGTCTATGCATTAACCAAAGCTACGCGCTCGAGCTGAGTGACATCAGATTGCGCGCGCTTCAAAATGCATAAAGAAAACGATTGGGCGGAAAAATGGCTGAGATGTCACCACTCAAGCAAAAGCGCGCGTGTGTATGAAGGCACTCTATTTCAGTCACAGCTCGCGTGTCCTGGAGACTTTTGTACCCGACTGTACCAGCCGTGCAATACTACAGGCGCAGACGAATTGGGATATGTGTTGAACTTCGCTGGTGAAAGGCGCCACCCCCCACCCCCCTCCCCCCTCTGTTCTTTGCTTTGACGCTTGTTTTTTGTATTGCATGTTTTTCTTTTGCGCATAAGTCTGCTAGGGCCTTACGCGGGTTCGCAGTTTCCCGCTCATTTTATTTCTGTACAACCGACTCCCTGACTGGCACGGTATAGCTGAACGTAAAGAATAAATAAATAAATAAATAAAAAAATATAAAGAACCTGGCCCATTCCATTCCCATTCCATTCCGAGCAAAAGGCATCTAATTCCATTCCCATTCCATTCTCCTGAACGTTGCCGCCATTCCATTCCCATTCCATTCCGGGGTCGCGAAAATGCGGAATGATTCCGGAATCATTCCAACTCCGGAGTGGCAACTCCGCAACACTGGTATGCAGCGGGCAGCCAGAGCGGCTCTCATTGCATTTGCTGCGCGATTAAATACTAATTCGGCATGACACTTCATCGGCCACAAACGACAGCAAACACGGGATAAAGATCAGTCCAGAATGGAAGCCACTTCGCGCTGCCATACCGCGAAACGGCCAAACCGCCAGACAAAGCTGCTCGCCGAAGGCCTTCGGAACGCTCGGAGCCGGTCGGATCCTCCAGTCCCTACTACCGCAGCGCCGCCGCGTACATCCGGGACCTTTCCGTGTCGGCGCCTGATCCCACTATTCCTTTCTAGTATGCGCCGCCTTTTCCGCCGCTTGGTGGCGGGTATGTCGACGGGTGATTTCTTGTTTCCGTACTTTATAAACTGCATTTGTTTCCTTTCTGATCTAAAATACTGAACAAAAACTACTTTTATGAATAATTGAAACGGTTCGCGCTACTTAGATTTTGTATTTTGACTAAAAAGAAGCTTTTAGCGGCTGTGATCAGTAGTAAGCCCAGGACCAAAGACGTCACGTATCGCGCGCTTTCGGTACCGCGGGTCGCCCTCGTCGGTGGAGGAGGTTTGCGCGTCGTCCGGTTAAAATATGGCGCACAGATATTTAGTTAAGGCACGACCACATTGGCGTTTCGGAGGCCTGCGGCGCGACGGTCGTCGCTGCCGGTTGCCGGCGGAAACCAGTTTTCGGCTTCAACGTCACGACGTGCGGCGCCGCACACCCAACCGCTCCTTGCGCGGTTCAGAGCTCAACGCCGCACGCCGCAGAAGAGAGGAGCCAATGGGAGGTGGCGTAGATAGTGACGTCGCGATGCCATGGCAACGCGAAGGACGTGTTTCGTGTCATCTGCTCCCCCTATTTCCCCCCGATGCCTTCCCCAACGGAGCGGTTCCTTGAAACTAACCGCTCTCCGTGGCACTTGTTGCATGTCGTCTCTGTTGTGACGGATGTCGTGTTGATTTGGTGACATTTTCGAGAGTAGCCTTTATCTCTGGCGCGCCGCCGGGGCAGCAAAGCCCCGGCGGCGCGCCAGACCTGTCCTGTCCTTCGGTGTTTCGGTAGAACCAACTCGGCCGGACCCAAAACCTGCGCCTCATTCCCTTCAGAGCGCGGCGACGTCGCAAGATCAACGAGCAGGCTAGGATAATCACATTCACGCTGATCTACAGGTCATTATGAACTCCTACCGTCTAGACAGCGAGTGCGGAACGGAAGAATCTAACGAAGAGCAGACGACGAAAGAGCGGGAAATCCGACGGGAGGCTCGATCGCGGGATCCAGTGCTGTCACGTGACGCCTGCAAAACGGAGGCCAATGTGGACTCCTCGCGTTGGGACGCCGGACGGCGGCACCGCCCGGCGGCGCCGTTCACGCTAGTGTGGTCGGGCCTTTACTCTCTCCGTGCCTGCTCGCTTGCCGGAACCCAAAGAGACATGCAAACCACAAAAAAGGTAGACGCTTAAATATGATTGCAGGGCCCCTTTAACACTGAAGCCGTCAGTGGTTATTGCACGTTTTCAAAATAAATCCTTACGCCTATTAGTGATTCATTTTTAGGTGACATCATTGTTTTGCCGTCAAGTGCCACACAGCTGTAAATACTTTGGCTCATGCGTAATACGAACGATAGCGACTTTGAATTGTTTGGTTACGTGAGCATAAAATTACTCATGACCCCTTGCAAACATTTGTTTTTTTACAATAGTCATACTATATCGGGGTTCTTAAAATTTGGAGCGCAGATATGATAACGGTGAAGTTAAGAATTAAAAAAAGAAGACGTAAATAGGCATTTATACAAATAACGAGGTAATTTGTTGGTAGTTTTTGTGCTTTGGGACGACCCGGTTATGAACATGGCGCTCGGAGGAAATCAAGTCTGCGAACGCAGCTTTAATACAGATCAATGGGAATCGCTGAAAGATGAGTTGACAGGAAATAGAATCAAATATGCGAGAATACTAACAACACCAACAACATTGCACCCAAACAACTCACAATACAAAAAAAAAAAAAAAATCCAACGACCCACTTTTCTTAAGTTTGTTTAAATCATCGACGTGACAGACGAGGACTGAAACAATTTATCTTTTTTAATTGACGATCATGTCGCAATGCACATGAAAAAAGATTATTTGAGTTTAACGGTGCCTTAGTTTGGAATAATGTACCTAGCAACGTGAAAGTGAAAAGTAACTTGTTGGTATCATTTCAAATGTTTTTCATTTTTCATCTTGAGTTGCTAGATTAAAGTAAAAATCAGAAAGTTGTCATATTGTGTTTCAAATTACTACAATGTAATATTACCTCTTTTGTTAGTAGTTCGTACTTATATAATATTTTATGTTTATTTATTTATTTAAAATACCCTCAAGGCCATCGGCATTACAGAGGGGAGTGGGGGTTAGTAGCAGTAGCACTCTTTGCCGCTCAATCTGAGCAGTATAGATTATTTACGGCAGTTCTAAATAAGTGGTCAGGAACAATTGTTGCGATAGATGCGGGAAGGTGGTTCAAATCCACTGAAGTTTTCGTGCATGTTGTGCATGTTTGTCGCATTCAAAAATCAGCTTTGTTGTTGGACCCCAAACTAGCCTTCGGCTATGGGACCAAACACTGATTGTATATTACTGTGACATATTATGAAACAAAATAAATTGATTGAATGAATGAATGAGTGAGTGAATGAACACAGGAAATCAATGGGGGTACTACTAGTGCCCAGCGCCAGTAGAACCCTTGAGTATACGCCATCATCTAGGGTACAGACGTCGTTTTCAACCTCTAAGAATATGAAACCTGGAGAGTCAGATGAGAGTTCAACATTAAACAGGAGACTACTAAAGCGAGACTATGGCTTTTAATTGCGTCTGACTGTTAGAGCTCTCATCGGGCCCGGGCCAACCCGAAAGCCTGGGCACGGCTCGCGGGCCGGGTGGAGCCCGCGCTAGAGTTAAGTACAGTTAGTATTCTACTGACTGCGCTTCAGCGGTGTCGGATTGGAATGTGGTACCCTGAATTAGCATCGTCAATTCTTTTTTAATCTGTCAGATAAGTCGCCGTGGAGAAAAACAACCGCCTTCCGACGTGGTGAATGATGTTGATTGGGGCGAAGCTCTGGTGGTGCTTGTTTGCGTAGACGCTGAGCCGCAGCATGCCGAGCCTTTCGTTCGTTTTCATCCATGTCACGGTGCGGTCAAATGCACAAATGCGTAAATAACCACGTTCCATACCACACAATCTCTTTCTGACATGGATAAAAACGAACGAAAGGCTCGGCATGCTGCGGCTCACTGTCTACGCAGACAAGCACCCACCAGAGCTTCGCCTTAATCAACATCATTCACTACGTGGAGATGCGTTTTTTTTTTTCCTACACGAGCACGGGAGCACGTGCTCACGTGCTCATGAGCACGAGCATCCGACGGCGGACATCGGACAGACATACGGAGATGGCTAGTTAGCCCCTAAAATAACTTTTTCCTAAGTGAAGGCGGTCAAACCTCATGAACGACCCGTGAATCGCCGCTAGAGTAACGGGTTGTTTCGGCCTGGAGCTTATTTAAAATAATGTACCCCAGGGTCCCCATTAATATATGATGTTACCAAAAGAAAAACAACAATAACAACAACAACAACGACAACAAAGCCTGCGGTTTTCCCTATCCTCCTTCGCCATCCATCTTTCCAGACATCTTTCTCTCTCTTTCTCTTTGTGTTTGCGCCTCCTCCAAGATTGAAATAGTTTGGTTTTGTCTCCGGAGACTCGTTTTAAAGGTTCCTCGACTGGTTTACGCCCCCATAAAAAAAAGAACGACCGGGCCAGACGTTGTACCCGGGTCTTCCAGGTTCAAAATAAATGATCATCGGGCGAGTGATGACTTCATTCATCATCGTTTAGAACCATCGTTTATTTAGTAAGCAAAGGCGAAAAAAAGCAGACTTCATAGTGCACGCACGAGCAATGCGGAGACCAAGTCGTCTGCTTATTGCGCAAGGGTTGGGATGACGTCAGAACAACGTCGAGCTCTGATTGGCTTTGATTGTGAGGATAGTGGGTAGCCCTCAATGCTAGATGCCACGAGGTCTGCCCGTTATTTTTTTTTTTTTTCAATGGGCCAATGAGAGCTCGGCTTTCTGAGATCACCGCAACCCCTGTGCAAGAAGCAGACGAACTTGAGCCCCGCATACGACGAAAACAAAAACATGACAGTGCCCCGTTAAATGTTTGCAATGCTGCGGTTTATAGACGACGCTCTTCCCCAGTAGTCTCACGAGGTGAGTGCAAATAATCTCCGAACCCAATTAAAGCTAGGAAAGTGGGTCACAGCTGAAAGCAGCTTAATGTAAAGGCTAAACGCATTTAAAAAGACAAAACAAAAAAACACGTATCTTGAGCACACATTGCACTTTATCTAAAGTAACTTTGAAATAAATTAATGTTCGAGCAGGAATGTGACGATGGAAAAAAGCAGGCCGTACGCGGAACGAACTTGATCCGAAGTTATACAAAGTTGTTTCTAGAGTCTCCAACCTACTTCTGATAACTCACGTTTTGCTTCGTCGTTTAGGGAGAGAAAAGAACAAATCTGTTTCGACTTCATGTCTCGTAGAGAACGTAATTGCTAAATTTACAGTGGTTGAGTCGAGACACCGGAAGGTGTCACGACCCGTTCACTATGACGCCAGAGACGAACACGTACACCGCGACGACTCATTCACTGTGACGTGAGAGACTGACATGTACACCGGATGACGGACGGGTCGTTGACTCAGCGCGGCACATCGTTGACTCGACGCGGCACAGCAATGATAGATTCTCACGTAGACAACAAACAGACGGAACAGCTTCACGTTTGGCGCAATTTTTTTGATCTTGAGTAAATACAGAAATCCAGACATAAATAGTTACTTAAAGTTTGTTTTTTATATGCAATTAACCGGTACACTTTGCGAGAGTAACGAATAATACTGTTTTATGTGGTACATGCTTCTCAACAATCCGGACCTTCAAAGGACGCGACCGTGGGGCCGTTCCTTCGTTTTCAAAGCGTATCACACCAGCGGCGTTCTTGAAAGAAAGGTTGTGTGAGTGTGTAAAGCGCGAAACACTTCTGCGACGAAACCTTCCGATCCGACGTGCGGACTGCCGGAATGGCCTTGGGAGGCAGGGTTTTTGTAGCATCGGAGAGCGTTGAAAACCCTCGCCTCCGACCGTCGTATTGCGTGGTCGGACGTCGGATCGGACGGTTTCGTCGTACATGTGTTTCGCGCTTTAAGCGTTGTAGATAGAGAAGGGGGAGGCAATATCCCTAGCTCAAGAAAGTCGCTCCAAGTAAGAGGGAGGTGCGTAAAGCTTCGACAAACATATCATTTGTGCGATGAGTTTCAAAGAACAACATATTAAGGTGCGCGCGCTCATTCGCGACCTTTCGCGACTGACGGTCATTCGCGACCTTTCGCGACTGAGATAAGTTGCTCAACGTTCGTAAAGAAAAAAAAAAAATACGTCTTGGGAAAAAAAAGAAATAAAAAAAATATGTGCCTGGAAGCAGAATTTTACGCACGTAAAAAGATCAAAGCATTCCCAAAATCGTTTATACATTCGAACATAGACTCCTTTGCGCCTGTGTACAATCTAAAAACAAAAAAGGTAAATTTCTACAACGCTACTTGTTTACAATTTTTTTTTTTTTTTACAACAGCGTTTGAAGTAGACGAAGGAGGCTACTGTATCAGAATTATATGAGCTGCGTGTGCTAGAAACGCTGATCCAAGGAGCCCCAGGAAAAGGAGTCTGGGAAGAAACCGGGAGAGGAGATGGCTCGGCTATCTCGAGCTTGACAAAGTTCGGGACTTCTGCCGAAACTTCGAGGCCGCGAAGGGTTTTAGATTAAATTCCGCAGCAGCGGGAACAACGTCGGTGAGAAATTCTCACGTGGGAAAGTCGACGCGAAACTGGGCGCCGTAAAAAGTCCGCGATTAATCGCAACCAGAGGTCCCGAGGGAAGCGTTTGGCGTTATTAGGGAACGCGCCGGGACGCGGAAGGCGTCTCGCTGGATTCGGGTACCCGGCATCGCGTTGGCAGAACCGCTTCAACCGAAACCCCGTTGATGAACTTCCCCAACGCAATTAAGGCGTCAAGCGGTGGACGTGCCAGGACTGGCGTGTTCGAGGTTTATGTCTGTTGGAGTTTGTTTTTCGTCTAGGGTAGGGAGCTGATGAGTACGGGAAACCCTATTCCCGAGAAGTTGAACGCGTAGGCAATTACTCACTCGGCAATTTTAATGCGACTGCGGAACCTTAAAGCGATTATTCATGTTATGAAGGCACCGTCCGTTGCGTTATATTTTCTCGTTTCATATTTTTTAAGCTTTTTAACGTACGGTTTAGCAGCTGTACAGATTTTTAGAAGATATACGCCGACTTTAATCTTATGCGGCGAACCAAACAGGTACTACACTACTTATTTCGTCGTTAAAATAATAAATCGAACGAAAGCCTATACTTTTAAGTAATCGAACTGAATTGATCATGTGGGTGTAACTAAATTTATGTAGTTTCACATAGACGACAGTAAAACAATTGTAACTAAAGCGATGATACAGGTGAGCTGGTTTAAGACTGTCATAGCGACACTGGAGTCAGCTGGAAAGAAAGGGACAGACAAGCACATTCCTTCATTTACTCTAGGGTTTCTACGCCAGCAAAACAATTGTAACCTCAAACCAAACTTGCACACGTTACTGAAAAAAAGTAACCGGTTACAATTACAATTACAGTTACTACCCAGTAAAAAGTAACCGATTGCAATTACAATTACACCCTCAAAAAGTAATCGAAAAATTACTCTGAAGTAATTGATTACTTCCCACGTTACTTTTCATTAAACTTCCTTTATTACGGCTGCATACTCTTGGGGTCTATCGCAAGCTTTGACCGTTTTTGCTTAGAGCTGAGTGAGTGACGCCAACACGCCCAACCCCTCTCGGAAAAAAAATAAAATAAAATGAAAAGAGCCCTGTTTAAGTACATTACTCACAAGAAGCTGGATAAGGACATTTTTTTATATCCGGACGTAGTCCCCGGAGTACCAAAAAAAAAATGTACCCAGGAAACGCAGCATAGTGAAGTGACCTATTAATCCTCAAGATCCAGTGCTTATAGTGGTTTCGAAAAAAAAAAAAATAAATCACCGTTGCTTAAGCTGAGTGATTCCAGCAGATCTAACCTTTCCCCCTTCCCCCCGCCCCCTCCCCCCCCCCCAAAAAAAAAAGAAAAGAAAAGAAAAGAAATTAAGAAAAATTGTAATCGGTATTTTCGTAATCGATTACAGCAAAAAAGTAATTCAATTACAAGGATCGTTACTCCTTAAAGGAAGTAATTGAAGCGTTACAAAATTACAGTAAAATGTAATCGATTACAAGTAATCCAGTACTTGTAACGCGTTACGTACAAGTCTGCGTCAAACACATTCCAAGAAATTAAATCACAAAATGCCTCGAATGTAACTCCAACCTAACGGCGGAAACATTTCGGGGGTAGCACTTCATTCGGTACGTAAGATCGGGGGGTACCTAGGTCCAGTTAACTTTTTCAAAGGTCACGTACAATGCTACTCACTTGTTCTGAAAGGTCAACGTATATAACTTTCTTTCGGAAGCACGTCCCAGCCGTGCATCCCGCTACAAGAAATGTCTCTCCCCCCCCCCCCCCCCCCCCCCCCCCCCCCCCCCAGGGCCTCTTAGGTATATTGGAAGTAGGACGCGTGGCAAGTCCGAGACTTTCCGTCCATTCATATTATCAGCTCTTTCAGGAGCCACTCACATTACCGCATGGTGGTAATGTGTCAACCGATTCGTACGAGACACGAACCACCGCGAGCGACTTGCCTAAAAAAAGGAGATATCAGGTGATACAGGTTGCTTGCGATGGGTCGGGGGTCCACTACCAGTGACGTCACGCCTTGTCTTCTATTGCCTTTCTGCACGCGACGTAACGAGAGGTATAGCCGAGAACATAAACGCATACAGAAAATAAGCGGCAATAGAGGAGGAACCCAGCGTGCGTGCAGTGCTGCCGGAAAGTCCGAATATCTGAGTCGAATAATGACGGCGGTGCAACTTTTATGCGGCCTTGAAGACGCGTCTTGTTCCTCGTTTGGGGGGTGTACCGCGGGCGGAGCTGATGTCTCCTGTCTCGCAGACTTCCGTCTCAAAGGGCGGGGAAAGATTTGATGCTCCGGGCTGAGTATCCGCGAAAAAGAGGGCTTGGGAGAATTACACTTTCTTTTTTATTCGATGAACAAGGGGAAATTTCGCGCAGTTACACGACACCTACTTCGCACTAAGATTGCGTCATACTTAGAAAACATCGGCCGGGATTCATACCAACACACACGGGGAACCTTATGTCGGTGTATTGTTTCAAACCCAGTTGAAGGGCCATTTGAACGTGAAAAACAACATGAGAGGCATTTTAGAAGCAATATACCATACATTGCGTGCGCCGTCGGAAGATGTCCTGACGCAATGGACGGCTACTCTCATGTATGGGTAAACGAAGGTAATGCAAACATGAATCTTAGGCACGAAGGACAGACACGGGGACTCTCGGGCTCACGCAAAGGTCAGAAGATGTTGCTCGAGGGACACCTATAGACATATGCGCAGACTTCGTGCGGTCATATATTTCAAGCGCTTTTCTGGTGTTGATGAAATCCCATGCAAGACTGGCATTGAATACGTAATCGTCTGTGAATACGTAATTGTCTGTCGATGGCATTTAGTTTTCTTTCAAGCATTTCAATATGTTTACACCGTGTAAGCGAACGGTCCAGTACGACACCAAGGAGTTTGTGCCATTTGACTCGATCGATGCTTTCACTTTGGACTTTGAGTTTAAACCCTTTGAAATGTTTTCTCGTGAAAGGCATAACTGCAGACTTTTCAGCTGAAATATTCATACTGCTTTCGCGAAGGTATGTGTATGTCTCATTTATGCCGGATTGCAATTGAGCTTGTAATATTTCAGAGGAAGAACCGCAGATGCCGTTTTACAAATGGGTATCCGGTTCTGGACCGGAAACTATAAATATTTTCCGGTCCAGCAGGAAGTTTCTGATCCAGCGTACCAATGCGAGCTCGAGCCCTCAATTGAATGAAACAATTCAGAACGTGTGTGTGGTTCACACCTCACGGTATCGAAAGCACGACGAATATCTAAAAACACCGCACTGGTTAATTTCCCGGATTTGCACTCGTGTTCGATGGTCGTAACAATGTTAAGGACAGAGTCCATTATGGATCGTCGTGGGCGAAATTCAGTCATTGGTTCAAGTAACACACGATTCGATTCAAACCAGCATTGCAGACGTAAGTGCGCCATCTTTACCAAAAGTTTCCCGACACAGCTTGTGAGACTTACTGGACGTAATGATTCTAAAGGCCCGTTCACACATTTGTGACTTCTTAATATCGAGTGCCTCGAAAGTTGAAACATCTTAAAATCTTTTAAGACGAGAGAACGCACTGGCACGACCTATCGCGCAGCAGTGGAAGACTTGGCAGGCCTGTATATTTTATATTTCTTTCGCGCATCATTCTTTCTTTCGTGGCTTGAAAAAGCGTTTGTGAATGTTATAAACGAACGTTCCTCGGGTACATTTGAGCTCGCAAACACCTCCAAAGCTTCGCTCTAGTGAAAAGCAGTTCCAGGGTCGCCGCATAGATGGCGACAGCGTGCCAGTCTATCGCAAGTGTGTGAACGGGCCTTAATCAAATGGAGTTTTCCCACACTCGAGTAAAGGAACGACCTTTGCCAGTTTTCATAAATCTGGCAGGGTTTCCTTACTCCAAATGTCATTGAATGTCACAGGAAGGTTTGTCTTTGTTCCAGGACCAAGATTTGCAAGTGCTTCGTATGTTATTTGGCCATGACGGGGAGTTGTACGCTTACAAATTGTCCTCAGTGCCTCATTCAGTTCAGTAAATACTGAAATCGCAGTACAGTTGTGAGTTATTCGAGTTAATCATTTCGGCAATGTGCTTTTCTCTGCGGGGCCAGGGCCAAAGCTCGGAAAGGTCTTCTCTGAGTAAGTGGGTATTTGAAAGAGCGCACTATACTCCATACCATTTGGGCCTTAGTGAAAGGTGAAAATGTTGCACAAAGTTTTCTTCATTGTCGTTTAGGAAGCTTCTGTAAAAGCCGAATCATTTCAATGCGGATACGTGTGCCTCAATATAGTCCTCTGCTCTTTCTGATATCCGATATCGTGTTTCAGATCTGAGGCGGATAGCTCAAAGCTTATCGTATTCACTGTTTACACCAGCCTAACCTCTCGGAACAGGCAGTGGTGAGATTTGCGCCGATAAAATTTTCGAATTCCTCAACTGTCCGCGACTCTTCGCGTTGCCTGGTGTTCAGAAAACGAAACATCTTCCAGTTTGCATAGGGTACCCGCTGACATGGTTGCTGCATGTTAACCGGGGATGGTGAATGAGTGTTGACTAGTGGTCACTGCTACGCATGTTTATATCTGTGCCCCAGTTCATGACATGAAAGATGTTTGGAGATCACAGTGTGATCAAGGCAACTGCAATATAGTTGACACCTTTTAGGCACGTTGGTGAGCCATCATTGAGAATATTTGTATCATAGTGATCAATATTCTTCTCTATACGTTTCCCTCTCTTGTCACAATGAAGACTACGCAAAAGCGAATGGTGGGCGTTGAAATCCCCACACACTACATATAGAGTAGTGAATCGTCCGAACGACAAATTAAATTTAGCGTTTGTGATTGAAATCCGTGGCTCGAAGTAAATGCTCCCACCAGTAAGTGCCACCCTTCCTATGCATACTTGACAAGCAACGCACCCTGGCACATTTGAAGTTGAGGAAAAAAGAAGTGTTGAAGTTAACTCCTTGGGGGCGTGGTCCAAGTAAAAACCGACTTAAGCGCGAAACACATGCGCGTCAAAACTGTCCGATTGGACGTTGGAACTGTCGAAAAAATGGATGCTCCGACTCGCCGCACTTGACGGTTCGAAACACAAGCTTCCGACGCGTCGTTCTGTTCAGCTCCGCCCAATTCCGGGCATCCTTCTACCGGATGGATGGATGGATGGATGGATTCTATCGAATGTATGTGTAACGGGTGATAGCTTGCGCCACCTAGCCTAGAAACTAAAAATACTATTCCTCCCTTCGCCCTTCGTGGTTTTTCTGACATTAAAACAAACGATATAAATATTATAATCTATTGAGCTGTGCATGTCTAAAGAATTTACGTGAGGTCACTTTTTTGTTGGTCCCAGCGAAGGGAGCAATGCGTACTCAAATCACGTGACTCCAATTGCTGCGTCTCTCCCGAAGTTCACGTGACACTTACACGGCATCGGAATGACTCGTAGCGTCCCATGCTGTACATCGTAAGGTGAGACAGACGGTCTGGATCGGTCCCTGAAGGCCGGCTTGCTGCGGACGCGCCAAATACGCAGCTCGTTTTGTGCGCGCGGGAGAACTCCATGGCGTCTGTCCGTTGCCTTCGCGACGACTTCCGTGACGCACCGCAACATCAGCTTTTTTGGGTCACGTAAGATACTTCGGACAGTCACGCGACAACACGACAACATGACACAAAGACGGAGGGCAATCGGCTGTCCGATTGCCCTCCGGCAGTCGGACAGTCGTACGGCGAATATCTGGCAAGTTGGTCGCATGTCGGAGCCGGACGGAACCCGACGCTCCGGTGCAACGAAAACTCTCGCGTACGATCGCCGTTCCGACAACTCGTACGTCGGATCGGACAGTTCTTACACGCATGTGTCTCTCGCTTTAGGCCCTCTGGTTGTACGGACTTGTACAGTACATAGTTCGCCAGTCGAAACGAATGATCTACGCGGGCTTCTGATACTTTCAGAATTGGAATGCAAAACTGAGTTTTGTTTTTGAAATTGTTTCGCAATCCGTTTGCGTTCCAGTGAAATATCGATGTACATTTATATGCCTCAGTCATCCGTGTGTCCACTCACCGTTGAGCACCTCGACTTAATGAGTGGTTCCATCATGAACAAAGCTTGAACTTGTGAGAGACTTCAGGCGTCAGGAGCAGCGCTAATAACCCCCTTTATCGCATCGTTATAAAGTATTGGGAGAATCAGCTGTCCAACGTCTCCACGTTGTTTTTGCCGATTTCTTCGAGGAGATGATGAGCGGACGCTGGCATTCTGTGGTGTCTCAAGGTGTTTGGGGTTTGGAGGCAGCGTAGCTGCTGGGACTGATGTACTTTCCAGTTGGGGTTTATCTCGTTTGAGTTTTCCTTTGGTTGGCTTCCTCTTCCGTCCTCAAGTTGTCGCGGTATGTTACCTCTTTTGGTACCCCGCCGCTCAGACTTGTGAATAATGGCGGAGGACACTACTACGTCCGGGTTTAAAATTGCACTTGAGTACGGCGTTCCTTGCCGTTCACTAGTTCCTTTTAATTGTACTGTTAGGCCTTCTTTCTGCACGGACACATAGAGAATGCGGCAGAATTTCCACCTTTTCAATTTGCGCACTTTGCCTTTAATATCGAGCTGCATTCTTTGTGTCTATGAGTGCCGGCACACATTTACAACGTTGTAAGCCACGGCAAAACCTTGCTATAGTATATATGCGGCCGTACTTTTGACACCTAAAGCATTGTACTGGTGTGCCAAGGTACTTATCTACGAGGTGACTTGTGAATCCCAGTAAAATACGCTGGGGCATTTCACAATCAGGTCAAAAGTGTAGACGGAAGCTCTCCGTTTTGTGGTGTTCAATGTTATCGTTGTGTTGTCGTCAGTAAGGCACTTGTCGTTGAACAGAGATTAGTCCGAAATCTTTTAGGCATTCCAGCAGCTCCCTGTCGCAATACTCTACAGGTACTCCCTTGATATTTCCAAGGTTCCGGGAGTATATGTGGGGTACACTTGTTGTCACTTGAATTGCACAGAGTGACGTCACTGCCAGGAGCCTGTGCGCCGCTTGAAGTGACGCGACGCAAAAAGACATACAAGCAACTTTGTTAATGCGGCGAGAAAGGAGATTTTTTCTTTTTGTGATGTTGAGGATTTTATGGGCAGCGGCATTGGGATTTGTTTTCCAGAAGGGATGCTCATTTGTGACTGTCTCGAACACCACAAGAATCCCAAGGGACGGCTTAAAGTTGAGTCCATACATGCGACCTTTTCAAATATGCCGACACTAAATCCTTTAAAGCCCTTCGTTTGAACAAGCACCTTAATGTTATGCTATCGTGTTTCCAACGCAATAAGAATGCAGAATAAAACAAAACGCGAAATAAGTCAGTCTGGCGATATAACAAATGCGTCGGACGAGAGTGGCAATTTGTGCGTAGAAACAAATATACAAAAAGCACACACGCACGCTTACGCACACACACAGACACAACCAAACTGCAATATCTAGAAACTGGGGCCGATTTCTTTTTTGTTTTACCTCCATTACCCATTTAGGTACGAAAAAGTTAAAACGGAACAATAAAAAAAGAGGGACTAGAAAGGGCTCGACTAACGACACAAACGAAAGACGAGATAGATTTTTTTTTTGGTTGTAATTTGTGCACTAAGCCCTTTTTAACGACACGCATATATACGAGGTCTTACCAATGACGTCACTACATTCATTTCAGATTAAAGAAAAGAAAAAAAGTAACGATAGACACGGCGTTCAAAGCAGAACCAACGAAAACGCAAAGAACTGTGCTGTCAGTTCTTATTACTTCGTTTGACTGTTTCACACACTCGCCCAAGCATGTGGTCATGACTGCGCAGGGGATAGGATAGAGCTCAGTGAGAACCCACCGACCCCTTCTGTAACGAGCTAACGAATCAAATCAGAACAGCATAAAAAAAGAAGTCGTTTTCTTAATTCGTTGCTAGCGAACAAAAAAAAAAAAAATGCCCTTGGAGTTTAACGACCAATTTAGCGATGGTCCGTCCAATGTTGTCACGTCCTGGTTCCCAGCAATATTGCCCCAGCCCGGGACGTATAATAACCGCTTTTAGCCCGCAGCGAATGGCAGTAACGAGGGGTTAAGTTTAAATCCCGGGGATTGCGCACGGCGTGCGAGGGTTCGTTTCCTGAACTCCGTTCAGACCTAGGCTCACAGTGCGGTGGATGCTACGTGCTCGCTGGGGATCAATCGTGTATGTCCGTCTTTCGTCACGTGATGAGACTTCCGCCCATACCCATGTCCGCATAGAGAGCGGTGTCAGTTAATATAGCCCCCACCCCACTGTCAGCTTACGGCTGACCAAAAAACTATAGCGCGGTCGCGGTATTCGGGATGAACGTTTCGCGTATCGTAAACGACAGTGAGCTTCGGAAAAGACGTCTGCTCGCAACGACCGCGGTTCGTCGAATGACCGAGTCCAGCCATAAACATTCTCGTCTCTTTCTTTTTTTTTTCTTTTTTAACGGCGCGATTTGGTATTGGTGGGGCTTCGCAGCAGATTTTGTGTGTGTGTGTGTGTGCGCGCGTGTGCGTGCGTGTGTGTGTGTGTGTGTGTGTGTGTGTGTGTGTGTGTGTGTGTGTGTGTGTGTGTGTGTGTGTGTGTGTGTGTGTGTGTGTGTGTGTGTTTCGTGCACGTCCGTCGTGTGCCGCTTAATTCATTGTGAAGATTTCTCCGCTAATTGTAGCGGGAAACTTTCTCCAATAAATTTATCGGGAATCTAGTGTTACGTCTCTGCTGCGCAGTAAATTCGCTGGACACAGCAAGAAACTGGGAAATCGTTTTGTTTGCTCATGTATCTACCTTTTTAGAGCAGTTTTATTTACGCGCCAATCGAGAGTTTTAGTAAATCGTTCCGATACTTCCGATACCTCCGATACCCCCCGATACCTCCGATAACGATACGATATGGATATATACGCAAAGGAGTATCGGGTATCGTTATCGGAGTCATTGGAACGATATACTAAAACTCTCTAACAATACAGAAATGCAGTAAGGAGTCATCAAATGCGCTCTAATTAGCGATTGAGTTTTTACCTTGTTTGATTTGGGTATTTACAGAGATCTTGCCAAATCGTCTGGGCTGTCCTTCGTGCTGCGTTTTGATAAGCAGACGGGCACGTTTGGAAGGCTGGCGTGTTCCAGTGGTACAATAAAGTAAAGTAACAAAGCCGTTTTCGCCAAGCCCTCTTTACTTTTTCTATATTTTTTTTACGATACGATTATTGACAAGTTATAGCGCTCATTTAACTCCTTTATTAAAAAGAAAAAACAGAGAAAAACTGAGAAAAATGCCGTTAACTATACTAAGAGATCCCAAAACAATTATTCCGGTTCATAGTATTGTATTAAATAATAAATAGTCCACTTCTAGCAAATATGATTTTACAATCACCTACTTCGGCTGGCGGGCCCAATCCGGCCCGTGGAGATCTTCCGATCGGCCCGCGGTTCTTCTAATGAAGAGTGGCTGCGACGCGGCCGGGTTTCAGCGGGTCCGCTGATACGGGTGCAAAAATAAGTGCTCGCACAAAGAAAGTGCGCAGCAACGCGGACCAACCGCGTAAAAAAAGATACAAAAAAAAAAAGAAAGAAAAAGGAGAGAAAACTGCCTTACGTAAGGTGTGCTCTTGTCATATTATTCATTGGACCCTGTGATCACCGGCATCACCATTCCTAGTCTCTTGTTTCATATCTGGGCAACTACGCATGTTAAAATTCCTTCGCGTTCCCGCGTATATTGTACTTGGTGTACTGTGTCGTATCTATCGCATATTGTCAGCATTAGTTCTATCACTCTCATCAGTTTTCTGGTTTGTTGGGACATGCCAAAGTTCCTCCACACTTTGCTTTATGCTTGGCGAATTCTCTGGGACCCAATTATGGTCCCATGTTGTAAGTAGCTGAGTATGGGATTTATAAATAAAGCTGATGCATTCATCTACTTCGAGTCCATGCGAATATCCGGTCTGCCACACCAAATGCTGGATCTGGTCCCACAAGCCTCTGCTGCTTTGACCAGACCCGAAACTCAAGGGGTCATATTTGCAATGTTGAAAAAAAATGTATTATTATTATTATTATTATTATTATTGTTATTATTATTATTATTATTATTATTATTATTATTATTATTATTATTATTATTATTATTATTATTATTATTATTATTGTTGTTGTTGTTGTGGTGCACTTGATGTTGTATATATGCCCAAGTACTCATTTATTTGTGTGTGAAACCCGTGAAACAACTTTAAATTGTGTATATATGCCCAAGTACTCATTTATTTGTGTGTGAAACCAGTGAAACAACTTTAAATTGTTTATAACTGTCTTGTATTCGCGCCTGAGAACAATCAGACTAATCACCACGGGGTCTAGTCGCACAAGCCGACCCTGGCTTCGACTGACCCGCCTCGTACCTGCTAAAGAAAGAACAAGCCGAATAAAATAATAATTATTATTATTTTGCTTATATTCTTATGTCTTAATATTTGTTGTAACTTTCAATTTTGTATTTGAATGATTTTTATAGAAATATTTATTTAGTTTTTCCTAATTCAAATTTACTTCTTTTTTCTTTTTATTATCTGTCCCTCGAGACAGCGACAGAATCCCGATCCGGCCCCTTAGCCAAAAAGTTTGGACTTGGAGACATCTAATCTAGAGTCACGAGAAATTATCTTATAAATAATTTTAATATTCCGCTGTATAGCATTGCATAGACCGCTTCATAGCAATGCATATAGTCATTGCTGTACCCTGGTACAATACTTTGGAACTCATTAGGCCCAGTCCTTATTTAACAATGTCGTGAACTGTGCATTTCGTAATTTGAATTTGATTAACTGTGCGGCCGTATCATGCGTGCCAGGCAAACCTCGCACTCTTTATTCGTGTGTCCATGTTTTGACCCAAAACTAGCCACAACGGCCAAGGACCCCGATGAAATATGCGGTGTTTTTTATGTTTACTGAAGATTGATAACTACTGATTGATTGATTTATTGATCGATTTTTTTCATCCCGAAACAGCTACCGGCTTCTTATGACACTACTGTGAAGCCAAACTAATAAAGACATTTTTATTTGACGTGCTGCAACTAAACGACCGTTTAAAAGCTTGCGTTTGCTTACGACCGAGTTTTTGTGATCTCTTATTACGAGGAAACACTCTGGCACGCTGGCGCCATTTATGAGATGCATTTCACAAGAGCGAATGTCTGCCAGTATCCACAAGGTCAAATGTACTACGTACTACCTATGAGAATGTATTGTTTATAACATCGTCAAAAAAATTTCAAGACAAAAAAAAAAAAAAACACTCCGTCCGAAAAAGTAGAAAATGCTCTTATTATATTTTTTTATCGATAAAACTAAAATAAAAAAAATAAAAAAACGAAAGCTACACAGTTGTGGTCTGTGAGGGTGAGTCATAAGGCGAGGCGGGCATTTTGTTCAGAAGGGAATGCATCTAAAAGATGACTAATCAATAAAAAAAAAATCACTAATTGCTTTTTTAATTAGACGCGTTTATATTGAAAATGGAGGCAAACGACGTTAAAGGCCAACCCAGTTTTTTCTATCCTGGATGAAGCACGCAGTTGGAGTTATCCACTGTCAAATTTTGTTCTGGGAGTCTGTGGATAACTGAAACCAAACACCGCGATGCCCGCCCGAAAGTCAACCCTCGTTTGATGCCGGAGGGTCACGCGATAATGACAAAATTTTCGTCACTATTTCGCATCAAAGTGGGCCGGAGCTGATCGCAGTCGGTGCTTCATGGCTGGCAAACTAAAGCGATAAACCACCAGGCCCGCCTCACTTGGTGCGATTCTGCTTGCGATACGCAGCTGCGGCGTGGAGCATCGCAACCTCCCCCAGGTGCTTTTTTTTTTTTTTTTTTTTTTTTTTGCCGTATGAGTTACGTTGCTACTGCGAAATCGAAAATAAAATCGCACCATCTGAATCAAGCTTCATTAGCAGCGGCAAGTTGCTTTGCTTTGCCGCGAGGTATCACCGAAGAACACGTGACCCTCCAGCGTTGGACGAGGGTTGTCGTTCCGGAGGGCATCGCGTGTTTGGTTTCGGTATCGACAGATTTCCGGAACAAAAAATTGAAAATGAATAACTGCAAGTGCATGCTCCATCAAAGATTTTTAAAGACTGGGCTGGGCCTTCAACATTGATTGCCTCCATTTCTTCGATATAAACATGTGCCCTAAAATGTCTACGTAAGAAAGTATTAAATGACTAGTTACCTTTCAGTTGCATTCCCTCTTGCCGCATAACTCACTTGCACAGACCGCATGTGCGTAGCTTTGACGGCTCTTTTTCATTTCATTCGGTCATTTTAGGGCTGCGCCGCCATTTGCTTCCAAGGGCCGCACGAGGCATGCGCCTGGTGCAGTGGCGCACTTGACGCTACTTTCCAACGTTACTAGATTAGCGAAGGGAGGGGGGGGGGGCAACTTCCCCCCTCCCCCTTCCTTTCTCATTCTTTTCGGGAGGCGAGCCGGGGCAACACCTCCTAGAGAAGAAGGCCAGAGCGCTCTGAGAGGTTACGTCACAATGGAGGAGGAAGGAAGTCCATGGCGCAACTACGTGAGAATACGCTATCGACGTGAAAAAAATGTACCTCGGCGCGGTGGTGTTCATGCGCGTTTATCCGGCATTAATATACGTTTTAAAGGCGCAGTCTTGTACAATTTATTATATATATAATATAAACGTAATATACAACGCGTTACCAAGGTTGAGAGTACCAAATTTATATTTATGAGTATCCCCGTAACCGCGGGACTACCTGCAGTTCCGCAGCACCCCACACTTTTCGAAAGGACTAGCTGCGATGCTGCTGATGCCACATGGCTCCGATTCTGGTAAATTTACGTTGTGTGTGAGCTGCTGACTGTCTGAAAAGGAACGCTGAGACATCACAGAAGGGAAGGAAACCGAAAAGAAATCCATTCATTGTCGCAGGGAGCGCACACGAGCAACAGATGGATCGACAGCGTCAAGCCTTTCGTCGCCGCTGCTCTCGTGTGTGGTACTTTTGAGACTTATTTCCCGTCGTATTTCTGTCATCACCGTAGTCTCGGGTAGTTTTTTTCTGTTCGCTTGATACTACGGCATTTACGTGGATTCGTGAAACAAGTCCTGCTTCAGTTTGAGTGACATGTGTAACAACTAGCCAACGAAGACTGGTCGATTAATCGATAGACCTCTCTCGACAGAGAGAGGCTTCTTGGAGTTCGTGTTCAAATGTGTACGTCACGGATATTGTGGGACGTATGGATACGATCGACAGGTGAGAAACAACTTATTTACGGGCTTTCTTGGTCATGTAGGACGCAAGTAAGATGCTGCAATCGTTTTTTTTTTTTTTAATCGCATGATAGATTGAAATTTTGTTCTTTGTCATGATTCGCGTGCAGTTTCGTCGACATTTGTAAATATGCGCGCTAATCTTGTTTTCACTGGAAGGTGAAAAACAAGTTTGTGTGATTATTGAAAATGCGTTGTTCGTGGTTCCGTGTTTATTTATACTAAAGTTATTTTATTGCCTTTTCCGCGTTTATACTAGAATCTTAACTGTATTAAGGTAATAGTATTATTATATACAAAATAAGTTATGTGTTGTTCTAAGGCAGCTCGAGCCCCATAGGGAGAAGTAAATTAGTAGACCAAGTAGTAAGTTTAGTACCCTTGCCACACGGAAAAGTTAATATGTTTTCATGCTCGCGGTCTTGAGTGGTTATACGAGCGCCGCAAGCGGATTTGTCGACCCCACAATGTCATTCGATCGAAATTGCATTAATTTTGCCGTGTGGCCGGGGTATGATGCAAGAATTCAGTGACTGCACGCAATAACGTCCCTTACATGATCGTGAGAAACACTTGTCTTGCCTTGTCCGCGTTGATTTTTTAATTGATTTTTAACTGTTCTGTTTTGCTGTTTCCAAATCACTGCGTGTCTCGCCATTTTGTCGAAGTATTTCTGTATAAAATATGCATTCCTACAACAATAACTGCATGACTCAATGTTTTCGACTTAAAACAATTACATTTTTCTATAGACGTCTTGTACGCATACCTCGTGCCATTTCGTACCGATTATTTAGCGGTGTAATATTTTGCTCGTGTAATAAAATGTTTTCTAGACCCGTTGCTATCTGCAGCTTTCATTTTAGCTAATATGACACGCGTATGTGACTAAAAACGCGTTACGACGGTCGATCTACGCGCGTTGCATTCGCTTCGACGCGCGCCCCCGATGGCCTTCCTTTGCGACGTCACGAGGAGAGCGCTACGGCCTTGTCTTCTAGGAGGTGTTGGCCGGGGGGGGGGGGGGGGGGGGGGGAGGAGAGACAGAGAGAGAGTTGTACTGCTCGCGCAAGCAGCGGCTATGAGCAACGAAATAACAGTGAAAGCGCAGACGAGCTGGTGTCTTCCTATATCACTTTGCCTTTCCCTTCTACGTGTTGATGCTTAACAGTTTCCTCGCCCCAGTCTCGGGTAATTTAAAGAAATTCTAGACGTTGTCTTCCTATCGCTTTGGCTTTCTCTTCCACGTTTTGATGCTTCCTAGTTTTCTCGCCCCAATTTCGGGTAATTTAAAGAAATGGCCTATGAGCAGTTCCGTAACTGAGCTAATCGAGTAACGGTGCTTCTCACATACACAAATGTGTCGAGGTGCTTTAGGATACACTGCACCACATCAAATAGTAATTACACCGACAAAATTGCAACTGGTCTTTTATCTTATTCAGCACTCCTCTTTTGTATATCAAACAAAGAGTACAAAAAAACGGGGGAAAGATTAACCCAAGATAATACGCATCCAACCAAACACTAAGGCAAGAAAAGCTGACTGAGGTTGGATGCTAAATTGGCTCCTTCTGTCCATTCCGCCTCCTCCGGAGGGCGCAGTCGGCGAGCGGGCGCTCGTAGCTCGATTCGCAGTCTGCCAAACCAGCGGTCGTCCTCTGTATTGTGATCAAAATATTTTTTTCTTTCTTCTTTTCTTTTGTGAAGATGGGCGGGGAATCATTTATACGTATTTGGTTTCAATCTTGATTTATGCACCGTCTCATTAAGAACTGTTCCTTGCTCGTTTTCTTTTTTGTATGTTTTCGTCTCCAAATTAACGACGGTGTGGTCTGAAGACCGAGTGGACACGGGTATCTCAGATGGGGCTGGGGGCGGCCACTGCGGCTGTGGAACTTCGGAGCAACGCACAAAAATAAGATCGACCAAACAATCCCAGCTACGCACGTTGAGAGACACGTGACTTCAAAAAGAAATAAAGAAAAAAAAACGGGGGGGGGGGGGGGGGGGGAGGGGAGGTGATGCGACCCGTGAGTCTAATTAAAGCCTGTGGATAATTAGACTGAGGTATTGCGTTCCAGTCATTCGTGAACCTCAGCTTTACTTTTGATATACGTTTGCGATTTTGTTCTTGGCGGAGCTGCATTTGGATTTATTGTTGTTGTTCTCCTTAAACTGTTGGTGCATATCCAAGCAGGGTATTGGCTAAAGATCAAAGTGATATTTAAATTAAAAAAAAAGTACGGAAGTCGTTTATGTACTACACATTGTGCCTGCTATGCAAGTAGGGTACCTTGTAACTAAAATGACCCACCAAAATGACTCACGTCTTACACAACGTTTTTTTTTTATCTTTTCTTTCCTTCTATGCCTTCTTTTGAAACTGTTAATGCTTGGATGTTCTCATCCGCACGAATCAGTCCTTGGATCGAAAGTTGAAATCGGCCCAACTGTTTAGAGAGACGGCGTTTATTTAAAATAAAAAAAGACGACGTTACTCAAGAGGACGACATCTTGTTGGGTGGTTAAACGTCTTTGTTAGTTTAAACTTTCTTAAACTTTATTTATTTATATTTATCTAATTCAACTTATTAAACAAATAAACATCTTTGTTTCTTTATTTATGAATTATTCGGCTGTCCAATAAAGAACACAATTCGTCAAGAAAAATGTAACTAAGGAAATAATAATAATTAAAAAAAAATAGACTGAAATATCTTAACAAGACGCTGCATGGGGATTGTTACTGGGGTTGTTTCTTTACAGTTTTTACACCATATTAAACATGCTATTTTTGTACAGTTATCTGGCAGCGGTACTCATAATCTTCAATCTTTTAAAGTGGGCTTTAAAACTTTTAGCATACGCCGGGAAAGAATTCTTGTTTTGCTAAAAGACTCGAAGTACTTGAAAACCGACAAAACCTCTTTATTTTTGTTATTTTGTTTCGAGAAAAAAAAAAAGATATTAAACGAACTTTCCATCAATATGCTGATGACTAAACCGGCCGATGGGGCATACATTATACGTGCTCATCCCAAATTAAGAACAGTTGCGAGTGTGCCTTCTTGCTGTCTTACTTCATCTTGGTCCATGTTGTGTTCGGCGCTTGACACATTTTTCACTATAAACCAACTAGCCAAAATTACAACTTCGCCACTTCTTCAGTCGGTAACGCTAAAGAGAAGTAAAAATGAAAGACAAAAACACGAGAATATTGAAAAGTCTCGATGTAGGACAAATCTATTGGATCACAATTCATGAAACAAATCCGTCACAGCGGGCAAAGGGAGAACTTTGGCTCCTATAAAATTAAAGTAAGCGAAAAACGCAATACTCGCGACGAGATTTTCTGAAATGGAGTCGACAGCAAATCTGTCATCAATCGCATGAAAAAAGAAAAAAAAAAAAAGAATCCGGCAAACAAGCGTTAGATTACAAAAAAAAAAAAATGACAGAAATAAAACATCTTCCGAGGTTGGCGTGAAATAACGTCATGTTTCTGCCGGCGCCGCGCTGCGAAAATCCCGAAAGCAGTGTAGTTTTCAAGTGCAGTGTCGCTCTCTGCAATAAAATTGCCCCTTTCCACTTTTCCCTTTCTTAAATAGTTCACCGGAAAGTTGGCGCAGCTTTTTTTCTTTTGATGTACGTTTGTCATATTAATTTCTTCTCCCATCAAGGGATGGTTAACGGTTAATAAGAAGGCAGCACCACTCTATTTTGTTATGGGCATAGAGTTCCCGAATCATTTTACTGCGATTCATAATAAGACGCCAGGGTACACCAGATCTGTAACCGTGCAACGTAATTAACTGCGATTATTCTTCGAGAGTGTGCTGTTCTTATACAGCAGTAAAGCGTTTCGTTATTTCCCCAGCCACTTTATCGATCTCATGCACATGTTCGCTTCCGAAAACAAATTTAAAAGCCTTGTTTATCAAAAAACAACAAGAAGAGCAACTATTTCGCGATTGCTGAACGTTTTTAACGAGGCGGAACACGAAAAACCAAGACGATCTTTCCGAGCGAGCATACCCCTGCCGAGTACACGCTTTGGTTCGTTTTTCAGCTTTAGCTAAGATCTTCTACGCGCAGAAAACAAAGAAAAAGAAGTACACAGACACATGCACACACGCGTTAAACAACCCCCCCCCCCCCCCCTCCCCTCCCCTCTCCCCCGCCTCTGCCCGCATGCACGACCAACTCCAATATCACAACTTATAACAAGTGCGAAAATCGGCCAAAAAAGTCGAAAACGCCGGACAGAGATAAAGAGATTAAGAGAATCTTTCTAATGGCCAATTCCCACCGGTCGTTTTGGAGTGCGCCAGAATTAATAGACCAGATCTGTGATGGAGCACGCGATCTGAACGGAGTCACTCCGCCTCCGGATCCCCAATCGAACATGAAAACCCCTCCGGGAACAACGGATGCCTTCCCGTCATTCACATTCCCGGGAATCTCCTTCCCGCGGTTCTGGATCCCGAAGCACATCAATCAGACAAAACAGTGTGATTGAACCAGTCTTCGCGCTTATAAACTTTTAGGTGTTCTTTCTGAAGAAAACGTATCATGGATCCCCATATAAATAAGATTCATAAGAACATCTCTCGATCCATTGGCATCTTATACAGAGTTAGATCTTTGATTCCAGGTTGGTCAAAACTGCAATTTTATTACTCTTCAGTGCATTCTCATCTTCATTATTGTTTATTGGTCTGGCGATCGACAAATAAGACAAACCTCAAAAGACTTTTTATCACGCAAAAAAGCAAAAAAAAAAAAAAAAAAAAGCAATACGCTGCATAGAAAATCTAAATTTCATGGACCATACTAGCCCGTGCTTTTTAAAGCCCAATTTGTTTAACGTTAACCAAATGTTTCCTCTAAAACTTTAAATTTACATGCAGAACGACATCATTAACGACCAAACGACTTTTCTTTAGGCACTCCTTTGGAATAATACTCAATACAATTTAAGGCGTGAATCCTTTAGATAACCTCGGTTAAGAACAACCTATGGAAATTAGCATACATGATACCTCAATACGCATCAATAAACAGATGTTATCGGAATAATACTAAATAGTGCTTCACGTTGCAGCTTCAAATGTGGCATGCCGTTTGGAAGAATTTTCGAACAACAATTTTTCTCAACATACACCGTTTATAGTATTGTGAACAAGCCTATTTTAGCTACTATATAAAATATGACATGTAATTTTCATCTTTGAGGAGGTAATGGTATGCGCTCCCGAAAAGTCGATCCTGGCGCGCTTTAAAACAACCAGTAGAATTCGCCATAAGAGTGCAGCTCGAAAGCAAGATACACTTACATAGTTAACTGCTGAGAGGACAAAGAATGTTGTGAACTCTTGGCCTATACATCATGTGGACTGTTTGAAATAGGGCAACTTTTTCTCGTTTCTAGTAAGAAAAAAACAACGTGACACACACTCCTTTGTTAATAACTAACAGTATTGTAGGAACCCCCTCATTTCCCAAGCCCTTTGAGAAGACGTACATACATAGACTTACGAAACCAAATGCCATTTTTGTGGATTTCCGCAAAGCGTTCGATTCTGTTTCGCATCAATTGTTATTACACAAAATGAGTGCTTTAAATATCGACCGTAATGTGCTCCGGTGGATAAAAGACTACCTGAGTGGGAGGAAACAGTGCGTCGTCCTGGGGGGTAAAAGATCAGTATACGTAGGTGTAACTTCGGGGGTACCTCAAGGGTCAGTGCTGGTTCCACTTTTATTTTTAATCTACATTAATGATATAGCGTCTTCCATCTCTTCTAATATCAGATTATTCGCGGACGATTGTGTAATTTACAGAACAATAAGGAACGTTAACGATGTCTCTTCTTTGCAAGAAGATTTGAACCGGGTTGGTTTATGGTGCGGGACCTGGGAACTGGGGTTAAACACAAGCAAATGTTTTCATGTCGCTTTTAGTAAAAAGAAACATAATATTGATTCGGCTTATGCTATTGGTCGAGACTCGTTGCGGAAAGTGTCTGAAATTAAATATCTTGGTGTCATTCTTTCAGAAAACCTTTCGTTCAATCAACACATAGATATGATCATGAAAACGGCTGGCAGGGTTCTTAGCTTAGTCATCGGCAATCTTCGCTCTGCTCCACAAATCTTGAAAGAGACAGCCTATCGCTCACTAGTTAGACCACATCTAGAATATGCGAGTGCCGTATGGGACCCGCACCAAAAATATCTCATAGATAAGATAGAAGGCATTCAAAATCGCGCTGTGAGGTTTATTCTGAATAAGTATTCTCGAGCAGAGAGTGTGACACAAATGAAAGTTTGTATGGGTATCGAGCCTTTAGAAAAAAGACGTAAGAAAAATAGACTTAAACTTATTTACGCTATCAACAATGATTTAACTGGAATAGACAAGTCTAATTATCTAGAAATGTCCCACTATATATTGAGTAGGAGGGACCACGTAAAAAAAATACGCGAAATAAAATGTCAAACTAACTATATGATGTTTTCTTTTTTTCCGAGAACTATATCGGAATGGAATGAACTGCCGTCTGATATTGTATCAGCTAACAGTGACTCTTTTATTAGCCTTATTAATGCAATGTAAGTTTCTGTGTCAAGTACATCATTGGTTTTTTCGTAATATTGCTATTGTGTGCTGGTGTGAATCATGTTTATTGATGCTATTGGAAATTGCTGATCTGTGCTGTTATGTGACTTTCCAATTTATAATGATATATGTGAATCATGTAACCCACTCCTCTGCTGTAATGCTCCGGCGCTGCAGAGAATAAATAAATAAAAATAAAATAAAATGTATGTTCCAACCAAGCTAACAATAAAGTTGTCGTACTTATAAGTAAAAGTAAGAGGCTAAAAGGAGCGCTGGGCTTTTTGCAATTCATGGCTGTCCTCTTTCCACAGTCGACAGTTTTGATGTCTGTTTCATAAAACATGAGCACCGAGTAGTCGGTGCAACAATACCCTCCCCCCCCCCCCCCCCCCCAAAAAAAAAAAAAAAAAAAAAAAGGTCATTTTTATTTATTTAAAGAATAATGGCTTAGGGATAAAAAAAACATCAATATCGACGTGTTTAATCTTTGCCCGTTTCGATCTGGATGAGCATCGTACCGGCGTGCGGTCGTGTATCACGACTGCGTGGTGCACGTTAAAGAGCCCAGGCTAGCGGTTGTGCTGCACTGGCTAAATTTCTCCATCTACAGCTGATACACCGGACGCCCACTGAGACTAACTTCCGGCTGTATAGACATGCACACGACATCAATATTATCATTTTATCGATACCGCTACATTAGCAAAACACGTCCAACCAGGAATAAACCAAACCGAGCGGGCACATAAAATCGCGTAAAGCACCAAAGGAAAAAGAAGCGCACGCTAGGAAGACACGCGGGGCCCCCACAAACACGAGGACGTATTTCCGGCCAAATTCGCGTCTGCGAGAGGAGGCAAAGTGTTGCATTGTCCGTTAAGCCTAGTTTTGCCGTGCGCGATCGACGCTGCGATGGGACCACACAATGCCCTGCCCCCCTCTCAAGTCTTACCGCACCATTAAACATGTTGGCCGTTCGCGTCCACGAGACTGTTTATTACACTCAAACTGAGGCGGCGCTACTTTTCTTTATCAATTTTTTTTCCGCCACGCCGCAGCGTGCTTTGCGATTGACGATTCCTGTCTCGTACCGACAAATCGTGCGGAAAGGAGCCGAGAGCGATTGTTGAAGATCGCGTGGAAGACGTGTCGTGGTCTCAGCCGTTAAATTTGTTTTCTTCCGTTTGCTTCGATATCGTTTTTGGTTGCTCTTCGTATATTCTTCAATAACAGCAAAAAAAAAAAAAGAAAAGAATTTTGCGAGAGAAGACGGTGTGAACGTCGACGACAGACTCAATTCAGTTCGGCTTCAGATAACGCACCACTGAATTCTAACAGTTTTTTTTTTAATTTTCTTACATGTTATTGTTTTGTGCGTACGTGTGCGGGCGCTCGTGTTCTACAGAACGATATGGTTCTTCAGCGTGTTTTTTTTTTTCCTCGCCGTAGAAAGAAACAAGACACGATCGAATCCTCCGACCGCGCCCGGATGTAGGCCACGTTCTGGTCGAGACTCTTAACTTACCACTAGCTATATAGGATAAAATTAAAAATGCTTTGGAACGTAGCTTCATCTCATTCATGGGATGGAAGCGATTTTTTGGTCCCCCTGAAACCGGAAAATCGCTTCTCTTCTTTTAAATTGCACCAGCGAAATAGCCTCAATGGCGTGGAACGAACTTGATTTTTTTTTAAATTAAACTTTCCTAAAATCGCTTCGAATATTTGAAGGGAGTGACACCAAGTTCAACAAGCTTTTGGATCTTAATCTAACAGCTCCCCCAGGCGCTATACATCTGGGCATCGGAGATACGTAGTTGATTCTTGCAATAAAAATAACAAAACAAAAAAAAAAAAAAAAAAAAAGAAAGGAAGAGAAGTTGAAAGCTTGTTTTGGCGCGACACTTTGCGTATGTGCGCTTTTGATTTTGGGGCATTTAAAACAGTTCAACACACATCGCTTCTGCTTCGTACTGTTCTTTACCTTTGTTTTCCAGTGGTAATGGGCACTTTAAGCCGACAAGGATTCGAGAAACAAAGAAGCGCGCCGCCACCGCTTGCGAGGCAAACAGGGGGGGTTTTATATTGAAACTGAGAACTTAGATTTAAAGAAATAGATTCCGCGGCCCACGCACAGATACCGCAGCCAGTGAAACACCAATTTCATATAAAGTCTCAGTTGAGACAAAAAAAAAAAAAAAAGATTCACATCAACAACAACAAAAATGTCGGTTTGTGGGTTTATTTTTAAAAGTTAAAAAGGGCGATTGCTTTCTCAGACTTAGGTTCAATGGGTGTCTATATATTCGAGCGGTTTACAAGTCATGAAAAGGATAGACTCATTTCAAGCGCCATCGCCTAGAGTTAAAAAAAGAAAAAGAAAAGCAAAAACAAAAAACAAAGAACTAAAACCATTACACAAATTTAAAAAAAAAAATAACGCTGTAAAATGTCAATTGTTTCATATGTTTTCTTCTTAAAACAAAAAAGAAAACACCATTTTTCGTCTTTAACTCTCAACTTATTTTTTTTCCCCAAAATATTTTTGTTTCGAAACACTTTCCTCGCAATTCACTCGTCTGCAAATTACAAAAAGTAAAACGGGAGAAACACAAATAAAAAAAGCAAAAAAAGGCGGTTAAAAAAACGAACATACAATTTTTTTCTTCATTTTAAGAGACAAAAAAAAAGTTAAAAAAATATAAGAAAAACAAATGGTTCGCCTGTTCTGGTCTGATATCTTTTGCCGCTTCATATACTTTCCTTTTTTTTGTTCGTCCGCTTCGCGGCTTTTTTCTTTTCAAAACCCAACTTTTTTTTTTTTTTTTTTCTAGAGGGAGAGATGGTTTATTTCTTTTGAAGTCGGCGTGTATGCGTGCGTTGATCTGCTTTAGAAAGCGCAATCGAGCTCAGTGCGGACGCTTCGCTCGGGAATGTCGCAAAATCTCTGCGTGGTATTTCGGACACTCGTTCCCTATTTGAAACAAGCAAGTGCAGTAAAAAAAAAAAAAAAAGTAATCAAATTTTTGGGGGGCAAAAAAAAGAAAAGAAGAAAAGATGAGTCAAACATGCTAACGTCGCAACTTTTGACCGTCCTGTCACTGGGACTGTATCCCTGTAGCGCATAAATTGTTTATTGCTCCACGAATTTGTTGTAACGCGCCTTTGTGGAGGAGCGATACGCAATTTACACGGCCATTCGAGTTGTAAAGCTATACGCGGGGGAAAAACGGCTATAGTGAGGTAACGCGATTCTGGGTGCGGGGTTTCCTATATTGCGGAGGACGTGGAGCGTATGCTGAAAGGCCGCGTCTGCCATAACAGCGCCGAAGCCGGCAACGCTTGCACTCTCTCTCGAAGTTACTACGCGCGCTTCAAAGCATACTGTGGAGGGGTAGTAGCGCGAACTTGCGTTGTAAATATGAATCCGCAAAAATGCGCAATCTGCCAAAAACATTCTAGAAAAAGGGAATATGGCCTAGTAAGGTGCCAAAAAAGCCAACGAAATAACAAAGTCGTTTAGGATGAAAATAAGAAGGAAATATATGGTACGCTATAATGCCGGCAATAAATGCATCTATGTATAAATGAAAAAAATTTTTTTTTCAATTTTTAGTTTAGCGTACGGGACAATGAAGTTGCGAGATAGGTAGTTCTAACATTTTATGTTTGAGTTTAATGGCAATGGCGTTACTCAGTCTACGTTTGTGTCTACTTCATAGTGCGCCGACCATGTCGTGAAATTCTTCTATAATTATATATAAGAACCCCGGAACCGTCCATTGCTGCGTCCATTTTAAATGAATCAGTGATGAACGCGACTTAATATAACAGAAAGGGTTATTTAGATCTTGTTTAGTCAGGTAAATTGTCCGACTCTTATATCGCGTCATTAAACGCCCATATTTCATATGTTTGACACTCACGTTTCGTGCGAATTGCCGCGCGTGATAAATCAGCGTCTGTTTTAAAGAGATAAAATATGGATTTTGCAGTGTCTCTTTGCATGGACGGGACTAGAGTGCGCACATACGGAAAGAAAATGCTTGAACTATCTATTATTGGTCCAAATAGCAATTAAAAGTGCAGCAGCATACGATGAAAAAAAAAGAAAGACGTTTACAATTTTCTGTAACGCCGAATTAGAGCGCAGCTCTTGAGGAGGAGGAGGGGAGGGTACGGAAAGGTGGGTATGCCCCTCCTCCTCCACCAATCCTCCTCCTCTCCTCCTGCCGCTGAATTTGTTCATGGGTGATATGACACGAAGTCGTGACGTCATTTTCTAAATGACGTCATGCTAAATTTAGCGAAGAAACTGGGTGCTAAGGTCACGTGACGTCAATTTCCCCGTTAAACTTAGCGGGGACCGCTAAAGTTAGCGGGGAAATTTTTCCGCTACATTAAGCGGCAAATTTTTCCGCTTCCCCCTAACTTTAGCGGGGAAATTTCGAGGGAAAATTTCCCCGCTAACTTTAGCGGGAAAGTTTTTCGCTAGATTTAGAGGAAAAAGTTCCCCGGTAATTAAAACTTGGGTTTGGGCTAGTTGGTCCATTACTGAATAAAAGGTTAAAAAGCGCGAACAAACGAGGACAATAATAGCCTCGTCCCACTAGAGCGACAAACACCGGTTTTCGTCCGACGACACCACAAAGTTCTGTGTCGTCGATGCTGTCCCACTGCAACGACCGACACCCGCGACAAGCGCCGACAAGCGCCGACAAACGATCGACGACGGACGAGTTCTTGTCTGTCGTTGGACTTCAAGCGCAGCTAGCAGTCCCACTGAGGAACATCTCTCGGAGACAAACTTATCCTCCTCGCCCGTTTATGCCTTCCGTTGCCTCCCTTCCAAGTTCCCACCCTTCTACCCTTCCTCCCGGAACGAGAAGCCCTTGGCGGCCACTCCTCGTTCCCGGCCCCGCAGTTCCGGTCCCTCGATTGCACGTACACTCTCAACAAAAAAGTAGGTAAAAGGAACGCGTGCCGGAAGGCCTGAAATCCTAGTCCCTTTCAAAGTACTCCGCCTTGGATGACACACACTTGTTTGAAGCATTTTTTTTATCGAGTATGCTCGATGAAATGTGCCAAATGAGCCAGTGAAGGTGAATCATGTATCCCGAGACAGAGAAATAGTGAAATACAGGAACATGATCCCAGATATCTGTGTAGGTTCGTCCTGTCCGGCCTGAGTCGTGGTGTGCAATGCTTCATACTTCACTGCACTTGCAAGCCAAAAAATTGGGTACGACAGGCGCGCAAGTTCGGCGGAACGGGCGGAACCGAGGAGGCCACTTGCAACTGAACTGCACGCAGAACTGACCGATCACACTTTTATTGAGAGCACGCTCTTTACTGAACCGCACAATAAAAGACGACAAGAGTATCTCCGTGCGGCGAACATTCAAGTCAACTCACGCCTGTGCGTAGCTTTCTGTGCTTTTCTAGAGATTTGGTTAAATTCCTGGAGCACGACGCCAGCTGCCAGCTGTTTACTGTTGTATGTACATGGTAAAACCCGCGACAGAACCAAAAAGGACAACCGCGATACTTTTTATCTGCCTCGGGTTTTAGTAGGTGCCTACCAAGGTTGCCTGTTTTTGTTTGTTTTCTGCCAGTTTAGGCGAACTGAGCCACAGGCTTGTTTCGCCCGGTTCAAATTTGAATAAATGATAACCAACGCACAAAGAAAACAAGTTTTAAGTACTTTTCGAGATTTTTGAAGTGACTTTTACTATTGAACGAGTGCATGCACTTGAATGTTCAATTCAAGAGTTTATAAAACGTGACTACCCCATGCTTGTCACCTTCCAACAGGGCAATGGCTTTTTGCTCGAGCCCAGTGTGTAGTTAGGCAAGCCTGTAGGGTAGTTACAGCCGTCAAAACGCACGATGACTAGGTGGGGTGCTCACTTTTTCTTAGAGTGTAGTTGTCGCGGGCGCGGCTTGCTGGCTGGCGCCGGGCGGTCGGGCTGCGAAAGGAACTTTGCTGTGGCTGGTTTTGCTCGCGAAAACTTGGTGCGCGAGGTGGCGCTTCAAGACGCCGACGTCTACGCCCGTGCATCAGGATGGATACACCCGTGTGCGAGGACTGACCAAAGTAAGACCGCTCACCACGAAGTAGGACACGACGTTCCGCGGCAAGCCATTCCGGCAGACGAGAGACTTGCCATCACGTTTTGTGATAATCGGGATGCCGTATTGTCCTCCAAAGAGCGCCTGCCCCCGATCATTCGAATATGAAGTTATAAACATTCTCAAAATCAGCGTGAAGCTCCTTGGCGCTCACCTAGAATGCCTCGAACGGCCCCAAAAAGGGGCGATTCGGGTATTTCTAGTTCGGAAAAAGTTTGGTGTCGATTGTCACGACTGTTTACGAAAAGTCGCCAACGGCAAATGAAGAGAAGCGGAAGCTTTAATCAAGAAATAAACTAATCGTCTCCACTTTCACCATGTTTGTCGGCGCGTTTTATGCCCAAAGAGCAAAACACAAAAACCGCGTCGCCAGACTCTGTTTGTCTGTGTATTTTGAAGTGTTTTGTTGTCAACTCCAGTCCCACTAGGAAACAAGTTTCCTTGTCCCCGTGTTCTGCGCGTTTCCGCCAGGTGGGACGGCAGACTCCGACAAACAGGCTGTCCGTCGGTGTCGTCTGTCGCTCGTTGTCGGGTGTCGCTGTCGTTTGTTGCTGTCTGTCGCTCTAGGGGACGCGGCTATTAAGAAACACGGACGACAGGACAGGCGCTTCCTGTCGTCCGTGTTTCTTTATTGTCCTCGTTTGTTCGCGCTTTTTAACCTTTTATTCCCCGGTAAATTTAACGGGAAAATTGTCGTCAAGCATTATCTTGGGGGTGCTTGACGACACAGAACACCCGGCGCGCTGTTTGACCTTGTATTTCTTGGGTCCCTCGCGACGAAGACTCGTACCTCGGGCCCTAGGCAACCTCTACCCGAGCGCTGAGATTACACCCCCTTTCTACCAAACGGTGGTGACTTTTCAAGAGGATTTAGGCAGAATGGTGCCAGACGTAATGGTGCGAGACGAGCCACCTCGGATCACAGCTGATGAGCGAGTACGGGCAAACGCTTTTCCGTGGAACTCCTAGGTTTCCCGCCGTCTTCCTGGACCCGTGGAAGACCTCGAGTGGCGTCGAGGATGGGAGGTTCTTCCGACAAGGGATCGTCTGCAACGTTGGGGCATGGTGCCTGATTCCCGGTTCCCGAACTGCGGAGAAGTATAGACGAACTCCCACGTTTTTGCAGCTTGCAGCGTTGCACGATCATTTTGGCGTGTCGTGCACCATGGTTTTTGCACTCTGGTCATCGTCACGGGCCGCCGCTATCCTCGAGGAGGCTTCGCCCTTCTCCTCTTAGCAGTCGGCCAGCATGTGCTTTGGCAGAATCGTTGTGCTGCTGTGGGCCAGCAGCGTCGTGTGCGAGCCATGTGGCCTCGGGTGTCCCGTCTTCGAGGTTGTTTGTACCGCTATTTAGACCGCGAACCTTTTTGGCTGGGAGAGCAGGAGTTCCTGAGACGATGGTCCTGCCTCTACGTCTGGTTGGCCCATGGCCGAATCCTTTCTTTCACGCCACTTTCCTTGGTGTGATAGGACCTTTCGTGAAACAGCCTCCGAGTTGGACGCTTTTGTCTTTTCTCAAGTATTCCTTTTGTGCTTGAATCGGTGTTTTTGGTACGCTATTTTTGCGTGAAGGATAAGATGCTGTTTAAGATCCTGTGTAAAGTGTGCCATTGTATCGAAGGGTCCAAATACTGTCAGCAAGCTTGTAGACCAGTGTGTATATTATGAGGGCAGTGCCTTTGATTTTATGTTAAAAAAACTTTTTCTAAACAGCCATTTGCCTTGCGGAGTTTTGGTCGTTCGTATGATAGTATTTGTTTGTGTTCGGCCAGCAGGTAGGGAAGGAATGGCGCTAGTTTCCCAGAATTTAGTGATCAGCTGAGACTACGGGCAAAGCTACAAGTGCGAGCTAGACCACGCTCCTGTCTTTGAGATATGCATTTTTAGCGCGAGCGCTCGTTCTGCGGAAGAAGGTTTAAAAGAAGCGACCTTTAGCTCTCGTGCATGTGACATAGATGGCAGTCTAAGCCTAAAGGGGCCATGAAACCATTTTTCTACTTCCGCTAAGGGCTACTCAGAGTAACTCCCTAACCTTAAGAACCGAATACACTTGCTTTAGCTTTTCTTTCTAAGTAGTGGCAGTCGGCGAATACATTCGGGAAATATGAGCATCGTTCATCCCGTCAACTCGGAGCCTGAACAAGCGGCCACGTGGCCTGGCGCCTATCCTATAGATGTCGCCAACCTTAATCATAGCCATGCGGTGGGGTTGGCAGAGTAGGAAACCCGTGCTGAGCTTCAAGCATTGTTAACATTCGGCTATTCTTATCACAGAGGCGGTTGGAGACGAGCCATGCACTACCCGAGTGTCCACGAGGCATTGTTTGTTACGAGCCGAAGTTGAGTGCTCACGTAGTTCTTGTGTCCAAATCGTGAGCCGCGTTCGACTGTCGTCAGGCGGGTGGTTTCCATTCCACAATTACGTCATCAGGTTTTGCGAAAGCAAGATTGAAAGAAATAGTCCCCTTTTATCCTTTTAATTGCACCGCAACCAAAAAGCTTCTGAACCAGTGGAGGTCCGTGCGATTAAATACTTAAACAAGACTCGGACCAGTACGCCTCTCTGAAGTCATGGACATTCCAAAACGATAACGTTTCATGATCTCTTTAAGGGCAAACAAGGTACTAAATTTCGTTGTTTCTTTTTCTTTTTTTTATAAATCTGAAAAAAAAAAAAAAAATCAGGAAAACGCTTTCAACAATTCGAATTTCAAAAAAAAAAAAAAGAAACAGTTTCGAGGTCACAACGACCAAATAAATAGCAAAAAAGGCGGTGCTTTACAAACAATAAATATAAGAAGCTCCAAGGTCAGTAGCCCCCAGGAGACACCACTTCCGTTTCCTTTGAAGTTCCTAACTACTGGCAAAAGACTCGTGAAGGTTCCTTCAGGAAAACAGGTCATGGTACGCAAACATTATTTAGTTTGTTTTGCAATTTTTCAAAAATTGGGAACGCAGTAAAATAAACCCCGAATTTCAAAGAATTGAGAATGGAACGAAAATAAACTCGGATAAACCCTGAATTTACAGCGAAAAGTAAACTCCAAGAAAACACTCAGAATTTTACGAGAAATAAACTCCGAAAATACAAAATCATTATTATAACTCATAAAAAAAAACGATATTGAGACATTAGCATTTCCTTTTGTGATAGCATACACTCTAAGAAATGCCTGCGCGTTTACTTACCCGCAAAACATTCGAAGAGCCAATCTCTGCAATCTAGGAAATCAGCTCAGCGAATGATGAGGCGAAGCGTCCGTTTAGACCTAAAAATGAAGTCTGCGCTGTGGCATTACGCAATGAAAAGCGTCATGCTTGCATTGCGTAATGCCACAGCGCAGACTTCATTTTAAGATCTAAACAGATGTTCCGCCTCATCATTCGCCGATCTGATTTCGTAGCTTGCAGAGATTGGCTCTTCGAGTGTTTTGCGGGTAAGTGGACGTGGAGGCATTTATAAGAGTGTATGTTGCTTTCATTGCGCAGGCTTTTCTGGACTACTCCAGACGTTTGACTATACTTTGTTTCAGCTTCGGTCCGAGCGCCGCCGATGTTATGAGCCAAAGGGCCAATCAAACAGCGCAAAAGAGCAGCGTCATTCTCTGCACTTGATAGGACTAGCCGGCGGAGGAGTACGCACAGAGGGACGGCGAATACCGGCTGGTCCTATCAACAGCAGAGAGCACGCCGTGACGTTGTGCCTCTTTCGTTGTTAGATTGGCCCTTCGGCTCATAACATTGGCCGCGCTCGGACCGAAGCTGAAACGAAGTATAGTGCCCAAGGGCAGCGATTTCAAGCTTATTGGAGGTGTCGTGGTAAAGTGCCGTACAATGTGTACCTGTAAGATAATAACATCTAAAACAATTTATATACACAAAAAAAAAAGGACACGAGGTACAGAAAGAAGGGCACATCCGAGAAATTGCGAAATACAAAGTTTGAGAAAACCATTCCAATGTTTCTTCGCATGCTCTTAACAAAATGTGTATAGACAACGATCAGAAACGCAGGGCACGCCTGACTATACTCGCGCTTCTCGCTTCGTGAATGGTCCCTTGACCAATCACGCTGCGATCTCATTGGTTGCATTCTGATTGATCCAATGAGATTGCAGCTAATTCTGCAACCTCATTGGCTGCGGAGGAATAACGAGATTCCCGAGCTCTACGTTTCTAGAGTTGTCATTGGTCATTACGACGGTACACTCGGGCGCAGATGTACTGACAGTGCCAGGGATTGCGGTCCGAGTCTCCATGGCGCCTCAGTAAAGTTCGCCGTCCCAAAGCCGCACCCGAGGGACATTTTATCAAAGGACGCTTTATGTATTTCTTCTCTTTATGCGCCCAGTAAATGCGCCTAGCGTAGAGGGCGGTTGATTCTTTGCATTTTATGGCGCCAGAGAGCAGAAAATCTAATCCGGAAATTTGGTAGAGGCGTGCTCGCCGCACATCGTTCCGCAGAGCGAGCATCATCGTACCCCTAATATGTCGGAGGCGCGGGAGATAAGCATCCCTCCGACGAGGGGCGTCTTCCAGGGAGTGCTTGGATGAGTAGTCGTTTGCATAAGTGAAAGGAGCACGACGGACTTCGTGAATCCGCAGCCTCGCGTCAGTTCTGGCTTAGACAGCACAGAATGACGGAGACGGACTGTTAGACGAGCAGCATCGAATAACACGTATTATACAGACTTTAAAACAAAGTTTATATACTCTGCGTCAGCTTTTTTTTTTTTTGTGTCTAAAACAATGTAAAATTTAACTTTTTTTTTTTTTACATTGTTGCAGCATTGCACTGCTGCGACAGAACGTTCCTTTGTCTGCATTTTGAATTCTAAATCCCTTTTTTTTTTTTTTGCGCGTGAAAATGAATACAATATTGAATCTTTATGTGCTTCATGGGTCCACTACGGTCCTGAACCGTATTGGTGGGCAATTGTGTGCTGCAATGAGCATTTTCGAACCGGAATCGTCTCGATGAGCCGCAGCTGGAAAAACAATTATAAACAAACCTGATAAAAAAAAAAAAAAAGTACAGCCATAACGGAAATACAACGTCACTGGTGAGGGCGCGACATCCTCAGTACTAAGATACGCATAAGAATTTCATTATAACAATGTGCATTCATGTGCAGGGACTACGCACGAGCTGCACGCCGGACCACGAAACGCCGACCGCTTTTCGTCTTCAAGTATAGGAGGTATTCACTGGACGCCATATTTGAGGGCGATGTTTAGAGCGCATGCTCAGAATGAGCTCACAATAATAGCCTGCAAAGACCGGCAACCTTGATGGTGCTAAATGCACGCTCCAAAAGGACTGCGGAAGGTCGCCGTCAGCACGCGCTCAGCAGTCGCGCACACGGATATGGCCGCCAGTGAATACTCTTAATAGACCTTTCCAATGTTTACAAATCCACAGCTCAGCGTGCGATCTCCACAGCTCAGCACGCGCGTGTACGTCGCTTCGGAAAGCGAGCAGATCACGCGCGATACGCACGAACACTGAAAATGAAACCGGCCAGCAGCCCTTTTCTGGAAAGGTACCTTTATAGTTCTAGGGAGCCGGTTTTCCACATCCGAAACGGTACGCCCTCCGGAACGAACTGCGCATGCGTGAGTCTTCTGCAGTAGCACATGCGCAGTTCGTACCGAAAGGCCTATCGTGCAGTATCGGATGTGCAAAAAACGGTTCGCTAAACCTCTGCTTGAAGGCGAAGACCGGTAAAGAGAGCACATCTCCCAGCGTTAAAACCAAACAATAAAAATATACAAGGAAAACTAATTGCCACACTCTTTTTCAGCTTGAACGTCTTGTCCGCATTTTGTGGTCTGCTAAAGGAGGAGGGGGTAAATGACTTAATTGCCACGTTAAAGCGATATCTTTTTCTTTTGTATGCGACAGTGTGAGAATTTAGTATTGCGGATGTAGGGTGCAACGCACCCACAGATCCATTCTTCTCATGAAAATAAAAGAGATGGCTCGAGGCGCACGCGCCTCGGAGAGCGCGTGCAAGAGAGTGCTCTGAAGCCGCCATCACAGGCAGACACGTCGTTCGCTTGTCTCGCTCTATGTCCTCACTTTAAATAACGTGGCAGGGCCTCGCGGCCCCCCCCCCCCCCCCCCCCCCCCCACAATACTTTTTTTTTTCTGGTTTACCTCAATGGTTTATTAGCACGCAACAAAATAAAACAAAAAAAAAAGTATTGTGGGGGGGGCCATGCAATAGCTTCTTCTTTCTTTTTAATACGAAAGCATTAATTCTCCCATGGAGCGTGGCCACGGCGTTGTCTGTCGCAGCGAAAATGGCACCTAAATTCCCATTGGCTGATCGAAGCGGCACCTGAATTCCAATCGGCTGCGAAGCGTCATGTGGTTCCATAGCAACGGTGTCATTGTTGCTAAGGAGCCAGCCAAGCTGCTGGCGGCACAGCGGGTTAAGTGGGGGGGTGGGGGGGGGGGGGGGAGGGGAGGACGCGGGTATAAACGTTACGCTTTGAGGTCTAACGTCGTAAACCCGTACCCGCAGCTAGGGCTATGATGATGATGAGGGGACGCGTGATTTCAGCACGCGCCGCACCGAGCTTCGCACTCCCGCCGCTCACTCACCCAGCAGCGCAGCAGTCACCAGCGTGCCAGGGCGTTCTGTGCGGCTCACCGCCGCACTCCAGCCGGCGCTGCGGCCGCCTCTGCTCCTCCCGGCGCCGAGAATGCTTTCGCATTCACAACACAAAAACGTGCTTAGGTGTCCTCGAATTTTTTTTTTATTTTTTTTTTTTATTTTAGGAATTCTGTCAACAAAGCTTATTCAAGACATGTAATCTCGAAATCATAGGTTAACCGTGCAATTTTATTTTTAATGTGGCAAACGTCGCGGCTTGACTGGCTTTTGTCTGTCCTAAACTGCGTTTCACCTTACGTTCCGCCGCAGCCGATGCTACGAGCTGATGAGTTCAAAGAAACAGTTTAAAACGCGCAAGTCACTGGGCCTTACCTGTACATTATTGGATCAGCGATGATAGAACGTGTACAGAGACATGACGAGCATCTTGGTGGCGGCATTTCGACGCTGTGTGATTAGTTCCATCAGCTCGTTGCGGTCCCATCAACTTCTTTACATAAAAACACTTTTTTTATATAAAAGAAAAAACAATTTTCAAAAATAAAACAGTAATTACGTGATTTCGAAAACCAATTTAAACATATGACATTACATGTTGGTTTCCTCGTCATTCAATCAATACTTGCTAGCGCATGGATTGTTGGCATGCTATGCATATCTGGGCGATATCGATATATATCGCGACTCCAGCTTTTTGCTCGCCCTCTCGCGGCGGAAACCGGAACCACGATAGCGAGGGTCCCCGGAAGGCTGGTATGGCGGATCCCAGCGATAATTGCGTTCGTCCGTCGAAAAGAACTGCTTCTAAATCCAAACGGCACTGTTCGGTGCCCCAGTGTACCGCTGCGGTATGGAAAGATAACGGTGAATCGTTTCACCGCTTCCCCAACCTCAAGGAAACGTGCAGAAGAGGCTCCGACATCGTCAACCGACGCGAAGAGTGGGCGCGACTTCTTCGGACAGGGAAGACCGTCACCGAAGCGATGACGGTGTGCTCGCGGCATTTCTCTGCGAGCGACTTTTTATTGCCAGGTAAGAGTGTGCGGATTTGTGGAGATGTATATATATCTCGCTTTTTGGCTTTAGATGGTTCGGGGACTTTGTGCGGCGGCGTACACAATAAGAAACAACACATCCTCCATTGAATATTTTGCCCATTCTGTAGCGCAGTAGAACTCTTCACGCTGATTCAACTAGTTTTCTTGAACGCGCCTATGATCGAGAACATTTTCCGTTTTAGTTCTTTGCACTCGATCATCGTTACGTACGGCGAAGTGGAGCGCGTAAAAGAGAATCGCGCTCGTCAGCCTGGAGCAGTCTTCGGTACAGCACGCTCGATGTGGAATCGGGCGCGAGATTATTCCGGCACAATTAGCAGTGCACTTCTTTAATCTGAAGAGCTTTTCTTCTAACTGATCCAAATTTGCCAGAAGTGAAACGGAGGTTTCTCTTCTGCTCTTAGTTCTGATTACTTTTGAGCCCTGTACCCTCACAATGCGCGTGCAGTAGTTTTTCTCTCCTAAAATGACCGATTTCAGTTTGATTGCTTTTGCAAGCGATACACACCTACTCAGAGTCCCAGGAAACATGGGCTTAATTTCATTTTCTGGAATTTGCTCATTTTAGAGTAAAGTTTCGAATCAGAAGGCCAAAATGTTTTGTTTGCTTTCTGAAATGAGTCACTCTTCAAACTACTTCAGTCCCCATTATGTGATTATCATATCGTTCTTTATTTCCTCCAGGACATGCAACTCAAAGACGCCGTCTTAAGAGAGGAGTAGTACCCTCCCAGAACCTCCCTGTTCTTTCAACTGAAAACAAGGAGAACAGGAAGAGGTTGCGGGAAGTAAGCGAAGGCCGCCAGAAGCGACGCGATAAGAGAGCAGCAGTAAAGCCTCTGTTAGCCAAGGTAAATGCATGTCTCGCACAGTCTTTATTTTACTTTCCTATCAATTCAGTTTCTCATAAAAAGTTCAGGTTGATGTGCACACCTTAACACCTGTGACTCAGAAAGTGTGTATAAATATGCCTAAACTTTATTCCAGGTTGCACTCTGCGAAGCTGAGAAGTCCTGCAATCAAGTGGACGACAACGCAGAGTCGGTTGAAGATCATGAAGACAGGGCAGAGTCGGCCGAGGATGGTGAAAGCAGCACAGTGCCCCTGCCTGTTGCGTCGCCAGTGGTCCTCCTTGACATGGGTGTACAGGTGTCAAGTGGGGACTTTGGCGAGAACTTTTCTCGTGTGGTAAATAAGGAAAATGTGTGTTCCTTTACCGGCCTTCCCAACATGGAGCTTCTCACTGTTCTAGAGAAGCTCGTGTCTGATACGACGCCCACATCAACACGAGCTTACCTGTCAGCAAAAGACAAAATAGTCATGACTATGATGGCCTTGAAACATGCTCTAACATTTGACTTCCTGTCTCAGATCTTTGGAGTGTGTCCGACCACAGTGAGCACCACTGTACGGAAGACAACAAGGGTCCTTGCGGCATTTCTTAAGACTGCCATAACTTGGCCATCCAAGGATGAAGTTCTGCATAACTTGCCGGTCTGTTTTGAGAAGTTTTCGCATGTTCGTGTTGTGCTCGACTGCACGGAAATTCCTGTGGGCACTCCGAAGTGTTTGAGGTGTCGCATCAGCACATACTCCCATTACAAAAAGGGACACACCATAAAATATATGGTAGGTGTTTCACCTGGTGGTTTAGTGACCTACGTCAGTAGTGGTTACGGAGGTCGAGCCTCGGACAAGGCTATCTTCGACCAAAGTGGTTTGGTAGATATGCTCTTGCCAGGAATAGACCACATAATGGTGGACAAGGGGTTTCTCATTGACAGCACATGCGAAACAAGGCTGATAGCTGTGGTGAGGCCCCCATTCCTACATGCAAAAAAGCAGCTCTCAAAGGGTGAAGCCCTTGCAACAAAGCGCATAGCAGCAGCAAGGGTTCACGTGGAGAGGGTGATTCAAAGAATCAAGCTGCTCAAGATTGCATCTCAAAAGATGCCCTGGCACATGGTGCCACTAGCAGATGACATTCTTACCATTGCATGTGCCTTAACCAATTTGTCTCCACCAGTTCTCGCAGACAGCAGGTTTCTTTAAGCTTTTCATAAAGGGACGGGGCTTTGGTTAGCTTAAGAGGTAAGCACGCACTTTTCAGTCGAGATCAGAAATAAAACCTTTTTTTTTCCTCAAAAGAATTGAGGTTTAATTTACATCACCTGGGGACATTTTTGGATATATATATTTTTTATTAATTTAAAGTATAACAGGCTAAACCAAAACTGTGTGTCTTTTGGCTGTTCTGCAGCATTGCTATCAAGGTAAGAATGTCATGAGTTTTGCTGCAAGATGACGTCTTCAGTATGAAGGTGGTGTACTGTGAACAATTTAGTTTTGAACCCCTGCACAAAATTGCCCCTTGTTTGTATTGGATTGCCGCAAAATTGCCAAAACTGTTTGCATGTGTATTAATGTAAAGTATAGCTTTAAGTTTTAAAATGTGTATAATTTGAAGTATGTCAATTTGTGATAAATATGTATTCTATGCTTCGTGCTTTACCGCCGAGGCCTGTGAGCTGTTTGTAAGCACGCGAAAATAAACACTGAATTGAATCATCCCTGCTACAATTGTTAGTACTTTATCGCACTTGCTTCTGTCACCCTGAAGCGATTCTGCAAAACGCTGCTTTGTTGGTGTAGCCTTTCAAGACTTCACTTTCAAAGCTTCATATTGACTCCATATTTTGTTATGTGTGGCCTGCATGTCTATGTTAACATGTTTTATTATCACCATAGTGATATTATATCAATGGCTCACCTCTCTACCTCACTCGTTGCATTACCTTGTGTCACCGTGAAACAATCCTGCCAGGCACGTAGCCAGGATTGTTTTTTTTTTTTTTTTTGGGGGGGGGGGGGGGGGCCGTAAGCTGAGAGACTTGCCTTGTGCAGGCAGTGAAATGTTTCTTAGTGAAATATCGGCTCTCACTCTGAGAGCAGGACATTCTTCTGTAACATCTTAGGCCAGCTTCAAGCACTTTCGTGATCCATTTGGCCTTCACACTTGTCTGGTAGTGCCCAATGCGAGGAGATGGCAGCAAATGCCAAGGAACAAACACTAGGTAGCAATGTTTTGGTACAAAGGCATTGCAGTACAAGTTACACGAGTCGCAGAGGAAGCTGGTCTCTGAGGGACACAAGTTTTTGAGTGAAACTTGAGTTTCTTTGTGTAGATTTATTATTAATAAAATATTGCACACTTCTATACAGTTGCTTTCATGCAAGCATCACAGTAAGGAAATTTCAACTTGTTGAAGACAGGTACTAATTCTACAATTTACACGGTGAATGAAGATGCCTGTTTAAGAGTTTAGGATAAATGTTTGTAATTTTGTTCAACATGCATGTTTAGAATGTGAAAGCACCGGTTCTCCTTTGAAAGTTAAATCTAGAAAAAGGTAGGAACAGCGTATGACCACAAAACTTCCTTTTTCTCGAGATGGTGATGAGCGTAGAACATTCACTTTAGTTTTAAATTATAGCATGAACGTAATTGAGCTAGTAGTATATCTCATAAATAATTATTTTATCACATAACAAGCACATGCATACGTCTTCATGTACCACATCAACAGTTCCTTCTGAAGTTAGCAGAAATAAATACTGAGGAATAATCAATCCGAAGAAATAACTAGAAGTTTGAGAGCTTCTAAAAGGACAGTATTGAGCGAATTCTGCATTCTGACCTCAAAGTAAAAATAAGCGCCAAGTTCTTTCCCAACTATACTCTCACACATAGTTTCCTACTGAAGAATGCAGGAGGTGACCAACTCTTGAGACAAAGCCAACAGGAAAAATATTTAACGAGGCAAAACTGTTGCTTCACTGCAAATATGCTACTGCTCACAAAAAAAGATGGCAAAAAGAAAAAAAATGAATCTGTCCTGTAGCCCACTCTAAAAAAACAACAAAGAAAAGTACTGCACTCTAGCGGTCCAACACAGTACACCAGCTGCCGCACCAAGTATCAGACTAGTCGTGTTTTTCACTCTACCGACGAACATAGGACTGGAAGTACACGCTCAAAGTAAATTCTCTTTACGGTTGTCAGGAGAGGCCAAACGAAAGCTTCATCGAAATCCACGCATATGACCTCGATTGAATCATCCATGCTAGCATAAATAACAAGATCACAGGTCTTCACATCAAGAAGAACCATCCCCAGCTGCATCTGCCCATAGAAGGTGTGGCGCTTCTTTTGGCTGTAGGTACCAGCCTCGTCAGTCTCCAGAAAATCACAGGTGGCCAAGAGTGCCTTTGCAGTCATCATTTCTCCCTTCTTGGGACACTTGATTTCGATCAACGTGCCTGGTCGCGACCCCTCGAACACAACGCCATCAGGGGAGCAGCCGAGCCAGGGGTTTTGTGGCGAAACAACGAGTCCACACGTAAAAATGTCAACTCGTCGGGTCTTTGCATACTTCTCCCGTGCCTTTGGCTCGTATCGTAGACCATGGGCCGTTGCGGCATTGCCACGGAATGATGGCTGCATTGTGGACCGCACCTTCTTTTCCCAGTTTCCCAACTTGTAGGTAGAGAGGGGGTAGCATGTTGTTCCTGCAATAAAATGTAGCAAGCAGGTGGTTCCTGGCTTACATTCCAGTAAATACAGCACATAACGTAACAAAATCTGCCTCTCTTGCAAGTCAGGTTACAGGCAGCACTAATTTAATGCACCAGCCATGCTTCTTAGGTCATACATGACACGCCCAGGAACATGAGTGGAAACTACAAAAGCCGGCACCGAAGCACTTGCACGGTAGCCAGGCTTTTGCTCCCTGGTGTACATCCTGATTAAATAAGACCAATGTCGCTTCTCTGATAACTCGGTAAATATTCGTTCATCAAGCGAACCAAGTAAATGAATGCTCTTCTGCTTTGGTTTGAATTATTAATCCTTTTGCTGTCTGCATGGTGTGGGCACAGGAGAAAAATGCAGGCAAATTCACCATGACTAGGCACAACTGCAAGGGAACAAGGAAGTTCTTGAACTTTCCATACTCCGAAAACCTTTTTTGAAAGCGAGCTGCACCTACCGTGTCCAAATGCAACTAGAGGAATGGTAGTTTCCAAATAAAATATTTATCTTAAAACTTCAATTATTTTTAACATTTTTAATGTTTCACATTATAAACGGTTGAAACGCGTGCAATTACAGTATGGAAGCTACCCGAACCTTTCCACGACTCGATGTTTGGTTGTTCCTTTGAATCCTTATCTAGATAAAGATTCGTCCCATTACTAGTTATTAATACACAATAGACTTGCCTGTGATCCGGCAGCGACGTTCCATCATCCAGGCTGCCTTGTTCTCTTTTGTGTCCCGAAGCATGACAGCGGCTGTTTCAACAGAGACAGCGACTTGTTGATCGTAGAAAGAAGAGCAGCCTTCCGGAGGAGAGGCCGGAACTGCGGCAAGCCTTGCCAAAAGATCACTGCCTTCGGCGCACTCTATGACCTGCCTGTACTTCTCGTCCAGCCTTGACGGTTCCGGGACACTGGAAATAGACCACAAGCCAATCTGTACAGTGAACATGATCAAATAGAGCCTCATGACAGTGGCTCAAGCGAAAGTAATGCATAGAGATTCTGCAACCTTAACTTTGCTTGTTTTTCTTTACTATAAAACACAGACAAAGCTCATGTCTAGTATAAATTTTATTCAAATTCTTGTCTTATGCAGACCCCACACCGTTCCAGCTTGCATGTATAGTAATGGGATATGAAACACCAAGCTACTATGAGAGAGATGTTTGTACAGTCCATCAAATGCTGATCCATTGTTAAATCTGAGATTATCTTACTTACTGCACCTGCTACATTGCTACATTCTAATTCATACATACTGCACATACTAGTCCAAGGTTAAGGCTCGTTCCCATAGTTGTGAGCGAGTGTGACTACGACCGCTCACTACGACGTGCGGAACCCATCATAGGGAAGCTGGGGAAACACGAGAAGTCTCTACCTTGCGCACCCTATCATCCATGGGTAGGAATTACAGCTTTCGGCAAAACAAAACGAGCAACAAACTGTTGTGTGGTGCATGCGGCCTCTCTTGGTGAAGCGAAAGTTGTGCCGGCGGTACACCAGCGAACCTAGTTGCAATAATCAGGCACCTAACAAGTAATGAGTTTTAGTTAGAACATTACCCAAACAAAGGCGACGGCCAATGGGTTGTAATGAAAATTGTGCTTCATATGTGGCCGAAGTTTGGTTAAAGCTCTCCCCGTGTAATTCGGAAGACAGTTAAGAAGTCCCAAGCTAGAGGCTCCACATTTCAAACCCTCGTTGAAATAAAAATTGCTGATAACAAACGGCCCCTATTTTTCAACAGATCCAGTGTGTTTGACGAATTATGTGATTACAAAGCAGGGAGGAAAGCAAAAAAACAGTGTTGAATCAACATGTATTATTGCGATCATAGCGACAGCTGGCTTTGCCGAGTACCACGACAAAACATTTGTGCTAAATTCTTTTTACCTCGGAAATTGGGACTGAAAGACCAAAGCATTTGCAGAGATGCGATTGGTCGTAGTCATTTTGGAGCAGCTATTGGAGCAGCCAAAAGTTCATTTTGGAGAAGCAAAAAGAGCTTATGGAGCATAACCGCACACTTCATTTTCATCTATATCACTGCAAATGTGACGAGGAGACGGCAAATATTAAAACAAACACTAGCTGTTTAGTTGTGTGTGGAAGCACTGGACATGGTAACAAGACGGCGACTGATGAAGGACAGTGCAAACTGCCGTGAGTGATTATTTTAGGTATGAAATCCCACTGAACAAATGTTGAAATACAATCATTTTGGACACTTAGATTTATCTGTCCTACAAGTTCTGGGGGGAGGGGGGTTGTAACAAAGCTGCAATTTATAATTCAGACAAGAAACAAAGAACAAAGCATAAAAAATAAACCTACAAAAGCATGGGCCACGTCTCGCTCTGGAGGAGTACCTGTCCCCTTAGCACGCAGGCGCGCTGCGGCGAAGCAAGACACACAACATCACGATGCCTAGTTCGCAATCGTCGTTTCACTGCAGCACACCAGTATGCAGTGAGAAGCGCACTCAACAGAGCTAAGTAACCCACCAGAACAGACCACGAGAGTTATTGCGAAACTTCCGAGTACTGTCAGTGCTTGGTGCAAAATCAAATCGAACAGTAAGTTATTTGAGGCGATTATCGAAAGTCCTGAAAACCCGCACGAGCCTACCGTAACGATCCGGCCCGGTAGCAAGGCCTGCAACTGTTATATTTTCAGTATTTTTTAAGTGAACTTAAGTTCTGGCGCAAATTCCTCACATTTTGGTCAAATGTAGCAGGGTAAGCACTTTGGCGCAAATGGCGCAGCAATCACATCACCCATTTGCCGCTCCCCCAACCCCGGTATCCCCGCTTGATCAGCGACATCATTCCACACAGCACAACCAAGCAGAGCAAGCTTCCCCCTTATGCTTACGGGATCATCACCCGACCCATCAAGCTTAGCCACCCCTTCAACAAGTGGCCAATGGTATGATAAAAAGAAGTAAAGCGGAAAATACTTGTCCTGTCGGTATTTTCAGTCACTTATGAATGCCATTCTCGAAGAGTCGAACACACACACACATCCTAGGTGCAAATTCTTGCACTGGATTGCAGCACACACACAGACAGGGATGTAAACAAAGCAACAAAGCAGCATTTCAGCATAATCCCATCCTTACAGTGAGTGAAGGAAAGCTAGGACAGCTTTCCTACTTCGGTAGAAGGAAGCTAGGTAGTCACACCTAGTCGTAAACAGTTGCAGTCTCACTCAATCTTAACTGTGTGAAACAGCCTTTGTACTGTACATAGTCGACAAAGGATAAGCAAATACATTTTTAGCTCACCTGCATGACCGATCAGCCCGCCTCCTCCTCCTGTAAAAAGAAAAAAACAACAAACAATTGGATTCAGTATGTAAACAATACTCTAAATCTTGCATCTATGTATTGAAGGTTCAGCAACAATGTTTGAAGGCCACAGTAAGTCAAATCCCGACGTTTCTGATACATAGACAAAAGTTAAATTCAACCAAAACATGTGGCTGAATATTAAGCAATAAAATAAATAGACATGGCAACAGTCACTGCTCATCATTGAGTAATGCCACCCATTACCTTTGATAGAACGGCTTATTAGGCCCTCATAATATTGCGACACCATATTCGTAAAGTTTCCATACATAAAATTTAATAAAATGACATGAAAAGTTCAACAACCTGAAGGATACACTTCCTTAAATTGTTGTGAAAGGAGACAGAAAGCAACGAGGAAGGTTAAGACATACGAGGGGAATATTGATTAAAACCTTACTTTTTGCCGGAGGTCGGTAGGTATGGCCTTCTCGACATATTGCCGCGATCATACCCAGCAGAGTCGGCAGCGCTCTTAATGGCCTCACGCGCATGTCGCTCGGGTATGTCTCCCACCACTGCATAACATCTTATCTTTTTTTACCATAAGTGGACGGTTTCAAAGGTTGGGGAAACGTGTAGTTTGTTCATGTTCAGAGTGCATAGTTCCCGAACGATAGAGGTAGAATGTTTTAGGCTGCCAGGGAAGACTCAAAAAAAGCCGCGGTACGATGTATGGAGTCAGCCTATTGCAAGCGCTCCAGCCAGCCTTTTCGCCGACATCAACACCCGCAATGCCTGCTGTCTGTTGTGGCACAGGTTCGCCAGGAAACTTTAGTTTCTTCAGTTCTTCACTGCCTTGTAACTTGTCATACGTGACAATTTGGTGAAGTAACGGGGTAGAACTGAAGAAACTAAAGTTTACTGGCAAATTTGTACCACGACAAAAGACAAAGCGCTCGGAACTGATTGCCGCTGACAACACTATTCAAGCCGATTGGAATGAATTTGCTTGGCCTATTCGCACCACTAATGCAAGGAAACAGGTGGATAATCGTCGCAATAGATTACGTTGCATGATATGCCGCGAAGAGAATCCTCCCATTGGAAACTGCTGTGTAAGTCGCCAAATGCTTTGTCAAGTGCAGTGTCTTCAGACACAGTGTCCCCGAGGATCTGTTCACAGACTGAGGATCCTCGTTTGTGGCGCAGCTAACTCAAGGAATCCTTCGGCTCAGCCACACCAGCCATCGTCGCACCACTGCGTACCACCTGCAAACCAACGGGCCGAAAGAGCGTTTGAACAAGACCATAGCCAACATGACTTCCATGTATGTCGATGTGGAGCACAAGACGTGGAACGAGGTGTTACCCTAAGTCACGTCTGCCTACAACACGGCGTTGAAAAAGACGACTGGTGTGACGCTCTTCCAGCTGGTTCAGGGCCGGATGGTGACGACTATGCTCAATGTGATGCTGCCCCACGAGCCAGCTGATGACAGGTGCGGCGGCGCCTAGGTGGTTGTTCAATGGGCAGAAGACTGCTAGCTTGCCCGGTACATATATATGTAGAACTGATCACCTAACAAGCGCCCATCCCCATGCTTTTCTTGATTATCTCCAAAATCTCCAAATTTTGAGTGGGCATTTTTGCTCGGTATTTTACGGTAGGTAAAACTGACCTAACAAGTGCTCATCCCTTAATTTCTGCTATTATTTTCACATTTTGAGGAGGCGCTTTCTTGGTATTTTACGGTAATCTGACATCCACCAATGAATGAATGAGCACGTGGAACAAGCACTTATGTAGCCTCAAGGATCCTGTCATCATCTGTCCGCATGTGAGAAGTTCTGACCAAAATATTGTCCTGTCGAGGCTCACAAACAGCAAATACGGCTTTGCATTGGCCAAGTGTGCCCATTCAGCACAAAGCTCTGACATTGCTCCCAATCACCAGCTTTAAAGGCTATTACTAGCCGCTTTGACATGAATGCGACTTGAGCATATCAACTCCAATCGTTCTTCAAATGGAACCGATGCGGCAATGTTTACATGAATGCACACCAAGCCCTACGCAAAGGTGGTGCCACACCGTGTGAAAGCTCAACGTTAAAGCTGAGTTTCCGGCACCAGCCGTACCACATGACCACGTTTTCCGGTGCATTGCACGTGAAGGCCTTTCGACGCTTTTGGTGAACGTAAACATCAGAGATAAAGATTATGCCCGCTGTCTTTGATGCTGTGGAAGAAGTTGTGAGACGGAAAGACATCAAAACCCAAGCATTTTGGTCTCCAGGCCGTCGTGCCACTCTGGACCAGAGGAGACGCACATGCACACGCTGTGGCGAGCAAAATCGTTTCCAAACGCGCTGAGGAATCTACAGCGCATCGTCCCGCTAGCTGCGACCAGACAAACCGGAGGCTGAAAGGCTCCGGCGCAGCCAGGAATGGCACCGCGGTAGGAGCTGCTCGTTCTGCGCTACCATGCAGTGCTCGGAGCTCTCGGCGTAGTTCGTGCTTGCGCTGAACCCTTCAGGGACCCCCTCCGACGCGTAAGTCATACTTCGCGAGGCTTGGACGGGGGCTGCCCTCACCGAGTAGCTCAGCTATCTCCGCTCACTTATGAAGGCAATAAAAGCTTGCGTTTTTCCCTGGGAGAAAACTGCGGACGACAACACAGCACCGCTCTCCGCGCCGCCAAAGAGGTTGGCCGCCGCCGTGTTCTCAGCTGTTCACTCGTTCTCGCAGCGGACGCCTTCCCATAAGCCTGCCCTTTCCAAAATGCGATGAGACCTCCGTTTACATGGGCTGAATGAATGCGCATCTGCCACCTCGATCTACCTTCGTCTATCGACTTGAATGCGAATCACTTCCTTAGCGCATTATTCTGTGAACATGACCACATCGAATGCGACAACCTGAATCGGTGCAACTAAGTAACATTCATAGCCGCGTTTACATGAATACGACTTCAGCACATCGGCCCCAATCGTCCTTCGAATGAAGCCGACACAGCAATGTTTACATGAATGTGCACCAAGCCCTATGCAAAGGTGGTGCCACGCCGTGTCAAAGTTCAAAGTTAAAGCTGCGTTTCTGGCACCGGCCACACCCCGTAACCAACTTTTCTGGTGCATCGCACGTGAAGGCCTTTCGACGCTTTCGGCGAGCATAAAGACTGCGCCAGCTGTCTTCGATGCTGTACAAGAAGTTACGAAACGGAAGAAGCATCAAAACACAAAGGTTTTGGGCTCTGGGTCGGGCCACCGGGCCACTTTGGGTCAGAGGTGATGTGCGTGCACACGGCCTGGCGAGCGAGATCTTTTCCAACCGCTCCAAGGACGCAACCTTGCTTCTCCTTGCCAAACCTTGCGAACTGCGACCGGACCCCAAAGCCGAAAAGCTCTGGTGCAGCCAGGAATGGCACCGAGGCAGGAGCTACTCGTTCTGCGCTACCATGCAGTGCTCGGAGCTCGTGCTTGTGCTGAAGCCTCTAGGGACTCCCTCGATCGTGCAAGTTGCATCTTGCAAGGCTTGAAGAGGTGGCACCCTCACCGAGCAGCTCAACTATATTCCGCTCACTTAGCATAGCAATAAAAGTTTGCGTTTCTTATCAGGAGAAAACTGCGGGCAACCACACAGGACCGCTCTCCGCAGCCAGAGCCTTCCCATAATCCTTTCCGTTCCAAAATGCGGTGTAACCTCCGTTTACATGGGTTGAATGAATGGGCATTTGCCGTCTCAATCCACGTCTGTCTAGCAACTTGAATGCAATATGCTTCCCTAGCGCATTATGCCGTTTACATGACTGGATTCAATGCGACAACTGGATTCGATGCGGTTAAGTCGCAGCTACTGCCACCAGGGATCACAGTTTGACACAAGACGAATATGCTGATAAGATACGGTGTGCTTACCAACATCTAAATAATCAATATGTGACGAAAAAAAATGTAATCAATATGGTTTGTTTTTGTCACTTAGCAACACTCAAGCCTAGGCAGGGGACACCTACCTGTGTCTCAGGACGGGCGCACAGAACAAAAGACACTTATAAGATGAATTCGTCCCTACCTATGCTTGGCGAGCGCAGAATTAAAGCAGGCGCCTGTCAGCTGCTTGAGGATAGCTGCCTGCGCCTCGGGTGAAGGCTCCAGCGTAGGTCGGAGCTTCTTTACATGACAGAACATCTTGTACGGCACAGGATCGCCATACAACTCCTTTCCAGGGGTCTTTTTCCACGCGCACTCCTTGTCGGTGCAGCTTAGATCTTCGAGATGCTGGATTCCCTTTCTGTAAAATGAAACCGAAACTATAAAGCTCGCATGGCTTACAGGTAATCAGCGACGCGTCTGTACTGTGCTTTGAGTATGCAATACAGTACATCACATGAGCGAAATACTATCATGTTAGAAACAGGTTCGTTGGTTTAAAAATGGGACCGTGCTACGATCGCGCCGACGCTCTGTGCGCCTATGAAACCTGGCGCCGGCAACAGAGAAACACTTAGGGGCTACCCTACGCACGCATTTTAACCACCACCGTGAAAATAGTTATCGTGTTTCAAAGCGCGACACCTGCGTGCGATATCAGTATGCGACGCGCCTGCGCTCAAGAGATACGAGCGAGCATTAATCAGAGCCGCCGAAAGACTACACCGAACTCGCGCCAGTCGTACCGTGTTGTGTAGGTTGCTAGGTGCCTACCTGTTGCAGTGAAGAAGCGTGGCGACAGCGTGCTTGCAGCATTCTGATGATCCCGCCACGCACGAGCAGACGGCACTGTCCACACGGAACTTTGGGCCATCTCCCGCGACAAGTTTTACGGTGATCTCATGCGGATCGCCTCGGACGCTGCTCGTTGCGAGGCACAACGCCAATATTTCAACGTTGTCCTCGGACGACGATGTTTTGCCGCAAAGAAACAAATGCCCGGCCTGTAACAGGAGGTCCGCTTCCTCGTAGCACCGCGAATATTTCGTAGCGTTAGCATATTCCAAAATACTCGTAAGGAGCAGGGCTCTCGCCGTCCAACCGACCCTCACTAACTCCGCCATTTTGAAAATGCAGCGGCGCCCCCTATAGTGATTTGGAGTCGCGAGTACGTCCTTTTAGTTTTGGGTCAGGCTGTGCAGATTCCATCGTAAAATTTAATTTCAATTTTTGCAGTTTTTTTTTTTTTTTTTTGCAACCTGCCACGAACATAAGCATTTCTTTAAAAGCCTACCGCGGCCCCACAGTTAACGCGAGCGCCCCGATCCGATAGATACCCTTTCGTCATGCTTTGTCGAGTATGAAATGAAAATACAAGCATCTTTCTCATTTAAAACAACAACAATAATAACTAGTTTTGACTAAAGCGTAAGATAAAATTATTATCTTAAGCAAATAAAAAAAAAATATAACTCTCGAGAAGGTCTAAAATTATTTAAAACATGTCCACACAGACACACTCACACACACAGATACACACATACGCACACACACACACACGCGCGCACACGCACGCGCACGCACACACTCACAACACACACACACACGCGCGCACGCGGGCACGCACGCTCGCACGCGCTCGCACGCGCTTGCACACGCACGTACAGCACACGCACGCACACGCACACACAGACACGCACATACGCACGCACACACACACACGCGCACACACACGCGCACGCACACGCGAACACACACACACACGCGCGCGCACGCGCGCACACACGCTCGCACGCACAGGCACGTACAGTACACGCACGCACAAACAAACAAATAAAGTCCCGCATTTCGAAAAGGTTAAACAGGCTGCTGCTCAATTTTTATTTCAGGATACGATTTCGTCTCGATCGGATCAATTGACAAAACTTAACGTCTCAACTAATACACTTTACGGCTTCCGCAAAAAATAAAAGAAACATAGATACTTTTGTTTCAATGATAAAGTTGTGTAACTGATTCATTATTTTTTTACTGCATTGTAAAAAAGTAAGCACCAAGGTACACGTGTCTTCCTTGTGCTTTATTAGTCTCACGTTTGTTAGGTTTGCGTATCACCAGTTTCCTTCCGCACAGATCGTACACTCTAAAAAAAGCCCGTGAGTCTGCTTTCCCGCACAACACTCGGAGAGCCAATCACCGCCACTTACAGAGGCAGCTCAGCGAATGACGATGCTGAAACACATGTTTAGACCAAAAAACGCAGTCTGAGTTGTGACATTAAGCAATGCAAGCGTGGCGTTTTGCATTGATTAATGTCACAACTCAGACTGCGTTTTTCGGTCTAAACATATGTTTCCGCATTCTCATTCGCTGAGCTGCTCCGTAAGTTGCGGTGATTGGCTCTCCAAGTGTTGTGCGTGAAAGTAGACGCACAAACGTTTTTTGCAGTGTATTTTCGGGTCTATTCGCGACTCTAATTCACTATAGGTGGCACCACTCGTTTTCCAAAATGGCGGGAATAGGGAGGGTCGGAGACGCTTGCCGGTATACCAGTTGCTGAGCCTGTGTAGTGTGCTGGCTTCATTGAGATTATTCCTGCTTGTACGAGAAAGCTAGGGTGTTATGAGCGCAGGTCACCTTTTCATCAAGAAAAGAAAAACGTTGTTTAGCGTAATATTTACGCCAGTGGGCGTTTTACTTCTGGAACTAAGCCGAAACTAACCTCTATTTTGGATTTAATTTCTCTGTATAGATGTTAATTTCAGATTCTTTCATAACTCAAGATATGTATCACAGTGTGATTATTAAGCTAAAACCGTTTTTCGTGGAAACTTTATTGTGTGACATACGTGTTCGACCAAGGCGCTAGTGTTTTGGAGAGTTCAGTGTCCCTTTAAAGACAGGGTCTTTCGTACACTTTATAGGTTCCATAAAATATAGTATTTGTTGGAAAAATGAGCGCTGATATTTGTGTGTCCTGGCTGCCTATTCTTGCTCAGATAATTGTCACGTGAAATAATGAACTGCGGGCCTTTTAATGAACTTTCGGATATTTATATGATTGATTGCTTCAGCATTATTCCCAGCACAAGGATAACAGGATTAATCCAAATTATACAAAACATCGCCAGGCGTGATGAGTGTGGTGTGCGTGATTTCTTTTTTGAAATCAGCGTGTGACGCACGAGACTATATTACATTGACTATCTTGATAACGATGTAAGAGCTCTCCATATGCTAAAAAGAAAACAAAATGAGACCTTTCTGGAAAAACTGTTATGACTAAATGGCCAATTTTTTTTTTATCGTGGCATTTATTGAGGGCCTACATTGCCGCAATATGTAATAATAATATTAATAATGATATGGGAATATTTTATAACATAGTTTTTCAAGCTCTAATATAATTTGTTGCTTATGATCTAACTTCACTGGCGCGAACAAGGTCGACTATCAAAAGTGTGCGAATTGTCATCACTGGTGCCAATTACAGCATTTTAATTAAAAAAGTTCTAAAATAAAAAATACTCGAAAATCAATTCATTATTTCCGACCCGCGTCGAAATAGAGCCACGGTAGAGGTAGCTGTAAGCAAACAGCCAATACTAATGCGTAGCCTAAAGAAAATTGTTTACTCAATGAATGAACAAAAATATAAACAAAATGTACGTACCCCACGACAAAATTTTATCTCTACGGCGTTTATTTGTGTTCTGTGTAAAAGGGTACATTTTATTCAATCGCCGTACGACAGCATCCGAACTACAGCCAGCTTGCACGAAAAACACATCCCTCGGACACCACAGTCGTCCTCAACACGACGACGAGGGGCGGAAAACAAGCTGATCCACGAAATGGGATCAGTTATTCACGCGAAAAAGGGGAAGCAAACAACGCAACAAAAAACAAAAAAAGAAGGTTTTGGTATTCATGGTTTTTCTGAAATTTGACCATAAATTTGGACGTTCAATTTTGATCGGCTAGTTCCCGTTTTTGGGGTGTCTTTCAACCTACCAAGGAAGGTAACTACCTAATAAAAATTCTTAATGCTGAAGCCACACAACCGCACACGCGTGCACATAATTATATTGAACGTTTGATACATTTTGAAAACAGTCGTTACAGCGTGTGCGACAACACAACGCTCGGACACGGTAATAAAAACGTAATCTCGCATGCGCCGGCGGCGCTGCCGATTTTAGCCTTCCCAGTGTTGCCTCATTTGGCCACGGTGGCGCTGGTGATCAACCCACGGTGGCAAGCATCGGAACCCTGCCCAGCGCCTATATGTCGCACCACTTTATAGGTCCGGCATCCCTATAAATGCCCGTTTTATATTATAATATATATATATATAATTTTTTTAACTCTTTTTAGATTGGTCTGGGGGTGCGCGGAGTCATAGCAGCCTAGAGTCTACACCGCCACGCTTCGGACCACTTTGGAGAGCAGGCCATCGGCGGCTATCCTGCCGGTCTTTCCGTGTCGTAAATGTTTCTACGGCCTACATTTTTGCATAGTTAATGCCTATGGTTATGAGGAAAACAGCATACATATAAGTCGCTCGGTTGAATAAGGCATGCCGACGAAAATTTGAGGGAAAAAAATGCAAAAATACAAAAAAAAAAAGGAAACCGGGACTTACACAGCCGAAAATGGCATATTTTTTTTTTCAGTTAACCAAAAAAAAAAAAAAAAATGCAGGGACGCTTTTGGAATTGAGGTGGCTTGTAACAGTATATGTCCCATTTAAAAAAAAAAAAAAATTTTGAAAAGATGAACGCAGCTGTAAATGTTCCCGGGAATATACGTGAAGTTAGGTCTCGAAGCACCCGATATCGGTGTATTTTGTGTGTCCCGGGATGGAAACGAAGAACACGTTACACCTTCCTTCTTATCGGCCGCATCCACGCAACTAAATTTTCCGCAAACGCTGACGCCCGTGATGCTTCGGAATACATACAATGATGCCAAACTTTGCGCGAGGAATATTGATGTAACAAAAAGTTTGACGCGGATATGCGCGGGCTTATACGGTCGCATAGTTCTACCGGCATTGATTTATTGGCGGGCGGCAACGTGGAGCCAAAGCTTCACATGGGAGCGAGAAATCCGTGTTTCCAAAAAACCACGACGACGTTGGCAGGCACAGACAGCATCGTGAAACTTCAAAGGGCGGATATTACAGACGGACTCTTGAAATGGAATTTCACGAAACCAAGCACGGACCGGGGGGGGGGGGGGGGGGGGGGGGGGGGGGGGGAGTTTGTGGTAAAGTCCTATCCTATTTTCAGAGTAGCAACCAGAAATCGTTCCTCTCGAAATGGAAAACTTTCACTGGTTCCTATTACTACATAAACGAAAAAAAAAAAAAAAAAGTATCGTATTTTTGTGGACTGTAGTTCGCGGACTATACATGTTCGAAATTTGAAAATTTTGCACGGTGCGGATTATTTACAAGTGCCGACTATAATCAGATTTTCTTTTCCTAGATGGTTCAGTACGATAAGAAATATAGGATTTTATGTACGGCAAGGTATATTAATTTTGATTTATTTCTATAATGCAAGCTTCTGTGAGATCTAATACAGCAAATATTTGTCAAGGTGTGCAGTGTGTGATAATTTTTGCGTTCGGATTAGACATGTGCACTATACGCCCGGACCATGCACGGCTTGCGGACTATGCGCCGGGATTATCTAAGCAAACACTTATTTTCAGCCCCAATTTGCCCCTGCGTACTAGAGCCCTGAAAAGACGGTAAATACTGTTTTAGAAATATATCCCCCGCGTTTACACTTGCAGGAATCATGTTGCTATCTGGTAGGAAATACAGGGTGCCGTCGCGAAGACCGACACATTAGGCACGCCTCGCAAAATTCGAACGTAGATAGCTGAGATTGGGCACGAGAACGTAGCTTCACCGGAAGTTTTGTGCCTAACTGTTTTTAAGGCTCAATTCTGAGGTAGTGAAATATAAAACATATAGCGAATTCAGACCCCGCGTATTTCCTATGTCCTTACTTCAGCGTGTGTGCCGTCTGCACATTGGTTTACGAGCTCGCTCTCGATCTAGTGGCTTTCTGAACGCCAAAACGCTAAAAACCAACAGTAGGGGCTGGCCATTTTGTTATCGGATAATGCTGTAATCTGATTGGCTAAAGGGCGATATAATAAGACGCTTGGGGCGCACCACGTCCGGCGGTTGTGCAACCTGTCTAGTGAGTATACAACAACTCAACTCGTCAGTTACTATTCGGGGCGCTTCTGTTTTCCTCGCTATGCGTATAGTACACGCGTTACCCACGCGGTTATGTTTTAATTTTGGTAGTGCACAAAAGCTCGGCATTACACGTGCTCGCGCCAGCAGAGGAAGTCGAAGTATCCTCACTCTAAATTGTGAAAAAAATTCCACCAGGAGGCGATAGCCAAAATCTCTGACGTCTCGCTACTGCGGTGGCGCTGCTGTCGGCACTGCGCATGCGCACAACGCTTCACTTTACGAGAACCTGGTTTCTGCGCGCGCGCAGTGCCCCCATGGACCCGGTGTGGGAAAGCGCTGATTTGTTTGTCAACAGTGTCTATAAGGGCTCTGTTATGTACTCCGACGTCGAGCGCAGAGACGCAGCGTAGCGTAGAACGTGCGCCTTTCATTGGCCGGCGAGAATTGGAATTCGACGTCTGCGACCAATCATGTATCTCTGTGCGCTGGCAGCGTTTGCTACGCTTAACGTTGGAGTGTATTCGAGCGCCCAAAAGAGCATACGCCCAATAGCCGCGCTGAACCAGCTTATTTAATGCCTCAATTCCCGACATTCCAGCCTGATGCTCGGCCATTTAATGATGAATCCCGTGCAGTGGAGCCAAGAAGGTTCTGTGATACGGTCTGAAGTGTAACTTTGACATTAGAACGCTTAAAACAATTATAACTGATCAGAAAGTGAGGAATTACCTGCATCAGTAGTTCTTGCGCAACTCTTCACGGTAGTTGTTTCCTGCTTTTACCATAAACTTTAAATATAACTTGATCGCACTGTTTATGCTTGCATCATCTATCGGAGAAGCGTCTCTGTAATTAAGAATAGGCATAATTATCTTTGTGTGCACAAGTCAATGAGGTAATTTATTTGTTTGGGAGGATCGTTGCATTTGTTCCCAGAATCGTACGGTACCCCCCAATCTCAACATGCATTTCCCAAAATAATCAATAAAAAAAAAAAAAAAAAAAAAAAGTTTTTACTGAATTATAACTTTCGAAAGCAGAATCGCCCACGCCTCTCTCATGGTGCCGAAGTTATGATAACAAGGTTCATCCGTCCAACCGTCGATGGGCCGAATGAGGGCGTCTGGTTAAACTCCGCGAAAGATATTTTGCGGATAAACTAGAAGAAAGTCTCGATACTAAAATAACAACGAGTACGTGCAGCTATTGGGTATGTAAAAACACACACACACACACACACACACGCACACACACAAACGCACGATGTGCGAGCCCACAATTTATTCATACTGCTTTTTTATTTTATTTTTTTTAAAGGCGAAAGCTTTGTATGTTTTATCGTTCAGTCGACCTAAGTCCCTGAGCGAAAACACGTCGGCGACGCGAAAGGTGCCAAAACCCACGGTTCGCCACTGGACCACGAGATGGCGTTACTTGTGCCAGAATCGGCGAAGGCGCGCGGGGGGCGCAAACCCAGCGGGAGAGGAGGACACTCTCGCTCGGGCAGCGGTGAAGAGCGGGCGTGCATCATGCCGTGAAAAAGTGCGTCGCCAGAGAGCGCGCTGTCTTCGAAGGTTCGCTATCACGTTTACATCGGTGCCTGGGTTTTCACCTTCAAATCGTCTTAGGAAAAACATAAGAGACCCTGTGAATTTTTTTTTGTCGGATGTATACCATACAGATGTTTGTCACCGCCTTGCTTACGTAATTACACTGTTGCGAGCCCTCTCTTCCCCTCCCCTTCGTATTACTGACAGCGAGTCGTGACGTTGCCGGACTCCGGGTGCTTCAATTGATCGTGTTTGCGTTGCTGGCTCTTTTCTTGGTGTTTTCTTTTACTTCGCATCTGTTGTATTTAAAAGAGAAAACGATGTAAATAAGGATATTATGTCGCGCCTAGTTGACCTCAATGCGTATACCCCAGAGGTGTTACATTTACTTTGAGCGTTTTTTATTGTTCGTGCGTTTGTATAAGTATGCTTCAATATCTGCGTGCTTCCGGCTTGCTTTGATGGGACATTGTGCGTGTGTGTGGTTTGAATGTGGGCACATGCGTTTTTGTTAACATGAGTGTAGCGTTAATGGGCCCGTGCGTGCAGGCGGCAGGCAGACGCGCTTATGGAGCATAAAGGAAAGCTGCCGTCGTTTTTCGAGCTCTCCAATCTAAACATATATTCAGAATTCCCATCTTCCCGGGACGCGGCATGCCATTTATTATCCTTAAATTTAAAATGGGTACTGTGAACAAAAAGAGGCATATAAAGGTTACACAAACACCAAAATTTAAATTTTCCGGCGCACTAAAGTGTGGTGACATCACATCTGTAACTTAGAATGCCGTCCAGACAGCCTAAAAACCCAATATTTGGTATTCTTTTTGTTTTGCTATTGTGAGCTTCTCCAGCACCCATTTCACACCATCGAACTCTCTTAACTCGTCGAGAACGTTTTAGTGTTGCCAGTAGAACCTCTCAGCCTCTGGGACCAAATCTAAAAATTCAATAACCTTGCAAAAACAATATATATATATTCTAACTTCTAATTAGAGTACTGGTTTAAATGAGCCTATTAATACGTTCAACCAACTTTGAGGGGAATTTTGAGGCAATTAGAGGCTTTGCCCCTCGGCGCTGGCCCCCGCTGCATGGCCACAATCCTTGGAGATTTTATAAAATGTCGGACACAACGAAAACTCATGCACCCCGACAAGTTGTATATGCTCGAAAACTGACGAGGAATATTGCACATAACGAATCCGTGCACCTCGGGTGTTCCAGTTCGAGAGATCTGGCTACACGCCGTAATGTATGTTTTCCTCGGGGAGAAACATCGCTTTCCATCAGCCAGTTTACGATTGCTGCTATTAAGAGCGCGCCGAATGCCCAAGTGGGGGTAAAATCGCCGCACTTTCACCTATACGAAATCGAGTACTTTGAATTATATCAAGGTCCTTAAATCACGCTTCTCTAACATGAATTGCGTTATTTTTAACTGAAACCTCAGAAAAGAAAACTAATAAATAAAGGGGAAAGAAGGGAGAGGGGGCTTAAGTTTCGTTATTAATGTGCGCGTTTTGGTACGTCTAATTCAGATTCTGTTTCTAGCTGTTTCTACTTCCATTTCCTCGGGAGTAAAATATGAAGCTGCAAAACAAATGTGATTCATCAGCTTTAACCGGACACTTTAAGGCAGCCCATACATTGTGTCCAGATCTGCCTGATCCCAGCCTTTTTTTGGCCACTCTACTTCTCTTACAAAACGTGGAAGAAGCGAACACAGCCTACCCCCCAAAAAGTGTCTCGGATTCGCCCTCGTCTCCACCGACACCCAAGGCCCCTCGGGAAGAAGCTTAAAGTGGCCGCATTCAAGAGACATCCATGTCCGCCAGCCAGTGGACAGGAAAAAAATGCCGGGCCACTTTTCACAGCGGTCGAGGCAAGGCCGGCGTGCCGATACCAAGTGGCGGCGGTCGGGGTCTCTCGCCCCCTTCTCGCCCCCTTCCCCCCTCCTCCCCTCGACAGGCTGGCAACCCTCGCGACAAGCTGGGCCCTCTAACAAATGGGGGGAAAAAAAGTTGAGAAAGTCAACGGGAACGAGCCTCTAATAAATCTGGACCAACAAATAGACGAACTTCTATGGCCGGCATTCCGCGAAGGGGATACATGGCCTAGGGAACAAAAAGATGGTGCGTCGCAGCCGAAGTTGAAAACAAAAAAAAAAAGGGAAAAGAAAGGGGAAATAAAAAGAGGGTTTTCCGAATCCGCATATCAAACTAGAGCACTGGGAATTCGCCTGAAGCGAGCTGCTTTGTCCATGGAACCTCGTACATACACGAGTTGACAAAAAGTAAAAAAAGAAAAGACGTTGGCTCGTGTTTTTTTTTTAATTTTTATTTATTTTTTATTTTTATTGTATTACCGCGTGACCATGGAAGATAGGGATATTTATTTGCGCTTGGAGGAGCATAGAAGAGGAGTCCCTACACGTCTTAATTCCGCTATAAAGTGTCATCATTTTATCTTTATTATTTTTTTTTGCGAAATTTATGATTCTTTTTTTTTTTTTTTTTCCTATGGGAAGAAGGGGACAGGAAGGAAATACTGTCACTAAAAAAAAGATAAAATTGCGTCGCTTGCCCCGGTCTTTTGGAGGCAAGAATGAACAAAATCAAGAACACAGGCATTCAATTGGCATAGACGTGAAAGAGAAAACAAAAAAGCTAAAATACTTGAAAAGCGAAGGGGTCAAAGAAATTGTGGCAGCATGAATCCACCAGCTCTCGTGTTGCAAAATGCATCGATACCCCAAGTAGTAACAGTTGTTTAAAAAAAAAGATCAATCGACGAGCTAGAAATATTATAACAGAAATAACGTTTTTGAAGCAGCGGGAACCACTGACGAAAATTTCGAAAGTGATAATTTTCGGAGCTTGATTGATCGATCACTTGCAAGAGGGTAACGAGTGCGGAAATAAAAATAGCTAAGACCCTCTACCAACTTTTAAGCAGAAATTCTCGAAACGTCTGCCGCATTAGAAAAAGAGATTATCCCAACTTATGTCTCGGATCAACGGACAACTATTTTAGTATGCAGCGACGGTCACTGGACCTATTTTTTATCAGAGTGTCTATGACAGCCAAATATCTTGGGAGCTTTTTTTATATTATTCTACGTTCGTTCTTAAAACTCAATTTCGAAACTGCGAAGACGATAAAAAGAAAAAAAGTGAGTGCAAAAAAAAAAGCAAAACTTGATCTTCTTTTCAATCGACTAATCTCTAGAAAGAAACGAGTTAAAGAAACAAAAATAAAAATAAAATAGAAGAAATGAATAAGTCTTACTTTTTTTCTATTAGATTGAGACGCCTATCGCAGAGCAGAAAACATCAACGAGTCTCAAAAATCCGTCGTTGCGTAAAGTTTCGGACAAGCTCGCAACGACGTGAATTGGGTAGAATTACAAACTACACCATTAAAAAGCGTGCGTACTCGAACCGCCTTTTTTTTTGCTCACTTGTTCGTTACACTTTTTTTTCATATTCGTCCCTAATTACGCTAAAGCTGAGGGAAATAAAGAAAACAAAAATGAAAGAAAGAAGGGATTCTCAGGAGGCGGACCCGTTTTTTAACAGACGCCTTCTCGAGTTCTCTCCTTTCAAAGTGGGCTTCTTGAACACGCCCGGCTATTCGTCCTTCGATGTAGCGGAAGGGAAAGTAATTCCAGGACAGCGATGACAGTTCTTTTCTTCTTTTTTTTACTTTAACGCTTTTATACGGCTCAGGATAACGCATTCTAAATAACTTCAACATTCCAAGAAACCCGGAAAGTCTATTTGACAGCGAAACACTTGGTTGAGCCACCCACCGATTGGCTCTACCAGTTGCCAATCACTGATTGGCAGTTGGTAGAATGAGTCGTAGGTTTCCAGCCAATCGCTGCGAATCTACGGCCGAAAATATGCTTAGACCTAGAAAGCTGTGGTACTTTATATATATATATATATATATATATATATATATATATATGTGTGTGTGTGTGTGTGTGTGTGTGTGTGTGTGTGTGTGTGTAGAGAGAGAGAGAGAGGGTGTTTCAGAGAACGCAGGCCAAATCGCTCCTGCGAAAACTACTCATCACAACGAAACTTAAAGCTTGTGGCGTTTCGGTCCTGGGCCAGGGGCCCATTTAGAAAAATGATTAAAGTCAGGTATAATTAAGTTGTTAATTGTTTTTGCGTAATTAACTGTTTTTAATGTTGTGTTTAAGGGCATGGTGTAAATTAGAAAATTGCTCAGCATCGTCGAAAAACACTAAATCAACAAATTGCAGAACGATAGAAGGCACGCGAGGCATTTTACGGCTTTCTGAAAAACCGCACAAATGCGAAGGGTTTTTAAGTTTCGGTTTGCTATCGGAGCGCATCTCAGCCCCGGCGGCACCACGGGGCGCGGTGCTGCCCCCCCCCCCCCCCCCCTCCCAAGCCTATTTTACACCGCTTTGTTTTATTAGTATTAGGAATGTTGGGTTCTTATGGTGACAAAATCGGTTAAACCTACACACTAAAAGAAGAAAAGTATGCGAGTTTATTCTTTTTTTGCAGATCACGATAAGACGAATCACGACAAACAATACCAAAAACCCCATCGAATGACGCAACTCAAAATACGATTAGACAAAAAAAAAAAAAAAAGCGACGTGCGCAAGTATAATGCATATGACGTTTCACCTGCTATTTGTTCTTGCACACATCGCATGTGATCTCACTATGGGAGTTCATTAGCGCGCATAGCAAGTGAACTCGCACACTTTTTCTAGAGTGTAGAAGGGAGCCTATGCCACAGTTGGTTTTCACAATAATGCCACGTCTTGCATTCCTGTAGGTCATTCGTGCGTTAAAAAAGAAACTTCAGAAACAAATCAAGGCGTTTTCTCTTTTCTTCTGGGGGTTCAACATGGCACTTTTTCGTGACATAACTGGTGTAAACGATTTTGACCGAAATAGCTCGAACATAGTCTGGTTGATAGTTGGCGATTACAATTTTCGTGAACGCGACAAAAATGGCTCAATGGTCAAAATCAATATCTCTTAGGACTGATCAACAACCGCGTAGGAGATCAGCGCCGGTCTCAAATTAATATGATAATAGCGTACGCGCAAATCTATACGATAACGGCAGAAGAAAAAAACAAAACATAAAAGCGGTCCAACTCCAAAACCCATCTTCCCCCCCCCCAAAAAAAAAGGAAATAATTAAAAAAAAAAACAAAAAAAAAAAACGTGCCGTGGTGCATAAAAAGGAGGCGACTCCCGAGCGGCAATATGCATGCAAATTGCTTCTCGCTTCTTTCCGCCCGCTGACTTCCATAGAAATATTTTCCAAGTCCTACTTTGCGTGCGAGCGACGGTTTGAGGTGCCGTTAAAGCGTCGCGCGGCGCTCGAGAATCTCCGTGCATGACTGCGGAATTCGTGTTCTGCCACTCACGTGCTTTCGACAACTTTGTTCGGTCGACGCGAAATTTGCTGGAGGCGACATGCAAACTAGGCTCTGCCATGCAGGAATTGGAGGCTCCGTATACCTGAGGTTTTTCAGAGCGGCACAGGTGCCGTTGTGCGTGAATAGCATAAATCAATAGCAGCTGCCGCCGTTGCCACGTGCTATTTACAGGCCGCACTGGAACCCAATGTACAGTATGTCATCTCGTTCGTTACGAAATATGGCATGACGGAAAGTTTACGTCATGCTGCCCCTGCTTGAAAACAACAACAACAACAGCAGCAACATAAATTGAATAGCCACTGTTATGCCTGCTACATTACACAGAGTTAAAAAAATAACAAAAAGACATTAAAAAAATGGAAGCCATGTTTTTACGCAAACCAAAATTCCTTACTTAATATCCCTAAGCACATTCCAAAAGACGCCAGATATTTTCCTCGTCCAGTATATGCTCATATTCTCTTGAAACAAACTGAAATACAGTAAAAGTTTGACATTTTAACGAATGTAATCGTGCAGGTTTTAATGCAGCCCCGCCGACGGGCAATTGCATAACGTGTTTTCGTAGGGCGATATTGGTATCGAGAGCTGTTGCTGGTCATCCCTAAAAAAAATGTTCTGAAGCGCATGCCCCGAGTGACCAGGTTCGTTTCAACAATGTGCTAAACAAATACTTTTTACTCTGACGAATAAATCAACAAGACACGCTTTTGTGAGACAGACAGTTTACAAGAATTTAACGACTGATGCGCCCGCTTTTGCCGCAAAACAGCTTTCTTTCAAAATCACAACAAGGTATTACATAAGGAAAAAAATCTTTTTTAGCTCTTGTGTATTGGCCCTTTTGATGCGGAAACAGCCACGCAATAAAATAATAAAACAGTTTCGTTGACGTTGCACTATTTCAATCGTATTCGTCCAACTTTTGTAAGTTTCTTCTGTCGTCGAGCCATATTTCTTTGTCGTAACGTTTTGCTTCGTTCGAATGTCTTGTTAATTTGTTTACTTTGATTTATCATTTTAACAGGTCTTCTTCTTGCTTTTCTTTTTCTCCACTGCCACAAAATGTACTATGCCCTTCCTATCATAATCCAACAAAAAATTAAATTTTTTTTTTTTTTGGAAAAGAAAAGGTAGTTAGAGACAATGAACTGATACATGGAAAGCAAAGAAGCAAAACTCGGATGGTTTCCAATGTTTGACAGTTCGGAACAAAGCACATGCTAAGTATCATACCGAAAGATGGCAAAAAAATTCAAGAATCGTGTGCAGGGCGTTTCACTTTCCCAATCTGAACTTTTGGGCAAAATTGAACAAAAATTGTAGAAGAAATTTGAAAGCCAAATCGCTTACTACTCAATTTTCGAAGCAAAAATATCCGCTCAAACGGTGGTAATATATCAATAGATCGATTGACTTGTTCCGTGCCAAAACTACTTTTCGCCGCTTCATCCATTTTCAGTTTCTGGAACCTTGTCGGGGATAGAATCCAGTGACGTGAAGTTTCGATTGGGTCATGTCCTAGAAAATATGTCTTTTTCTTTTTTTTTATTGAAAGTGTTTTATTTTCTATTTTCAAGTAAGCGAAAACTTAAACTTGGATAACACGAACTGAATATATAAACAAAGAGAGAGAAAGAAATAGAGAGAGAGAGTGAGAGAGAGTATGTGTGTGTGTACGTGTGTACTGTCACAGGCCTCCAACCGTGAACTTCAAGAGTCTGGTGGGATTTTTGTAAGGGGGTCAGGGAAAACTTACGCAGTCACCGGCCAAGAAATTCGTCGATATGGGCTTACTTCCACCAGCATGTCAGGAGAGGAGATATTCCAAAAGTTGAACCCTTTTACGGCGAGGTGGTGCTGCAGTTTTGGACCTTAAGAGGGATAGTAGACGATCCCTTCGAAACTTTCCTAATCCCGAAATTCCGGCCGCTGCGTCGCTTCGAATCGGAGTCGCCGTCAGTTTAACGATTCGGCGGAGTCGTAGACGCTAAACTCCGTGTCGGCTCCGCTGAGCTTTTTTGTAGAGTGAATCCGAGAAGGTTCAACAGAATAAGGTCGCATGGAAGCTTGCACAAAACAAACAGCTTCGACAGAAGACAATCTGGCATAAAAGCGTGCATGTACCAGACGTTCTTACTAGCCCAATTTAATGCTTTAATGTATCAAACGGCGCTTCAGGTATAACTCACGTATCATATATTACCAGCATTTTCAGTTCAGATTTATTTACAGTTAATCCTAAACTAAAGTTGCTCTCCCCCCTTAAAAAAATTTTTTTTTTTTTTAATTTGTTGAATTCTAGTTTAAGAATATACCGTGTGTTTCAGCAAAGAGTTCCAGACGCTAAATCTAGGGTGGTTGAGAAAAACGAAACTGTTTATCGTATTCTATAATCCGTCTGCTTAGCTTTGTACAAAAACCTTTTTGTGCCAGAATACGGTGAGAGTCCTTCTATCGTATTTTGTTTTATCGTGTTTATATAATGAGCGATCATCCTTCCAGAGACACTTTGAATCGCTGGAAAGATTATCCCAGATATGAGATATGTTTTGGGAGTCCATGACACTGACCATCTCTCCAGAGCGGTCCGAAGGGAGGAGATTTTCATATTCCTTTTCCTTTTTGCTTTCTAAAATCCACTTGAAGCAGGAGCATGCGCCCCGCGTGTTCTGATCTGCTCCACTCCCGGCAAGCGTTGTGGTGTCGTCTGCTTCGCGCATAGCAAACGGGCGAGTGGGGCGCTGATCACAAACGGAAAGACCAATCAATCTCCGAGAGGAATCACGAAGTTTGATTCCTCTCGGAAACGACGTGACCATGTGACATGTAGATAGATACTAGATAGCTGTGTGTCCACGACAATCCGCCGGCTTATACGCATCTACAAAAAAGAAAAGAAAAAAAAAGAAACAGTTCTTGGGCGTTGTAGAATATTTTGGGGCAGCAGAACAAGTACATTACCGGCTGTATGAGGAGGCTATAACATAACCGGACCTGGAAACGTTTCCCGCGCACTACGAAGCAACGAGCGCTAAACAGCATGCATTTCCCTGGCAGCTGCGATCTCGGAAAGTGAGACTATTCACTGCAAACGGCCGACGAATCGCTCAAGTTGCCCGATTTGAGCGCTCTGCTAACCGCTGCCGTCGGCGGCGCGGTTCTCACTCGAGATCCTCGACAAATATTGGGCGAGCCCGAAGAGCAGCTATAGCTCGCAGCAGAGCGACCCTTATTGACAAAGCCGATGCGGGCGCTCCGCAATATGTGTGCGTGGCAGTCACAGGCAGACAGGTATTCGTTACTGAAATGTAGTAACTAAATACCACCAATCGTTACTCAATCAGAAAGTAATTAGGTAGGTTATTGCGATTCCAAAGGAACGTGTTAAATCAGCTTGAAAGTAACGCTTCAATTTCTCGTTTTCTGAATGTGTCGTCTTTTTTATTATATTTTAGGAAGCAGTAGGCGCTCTTAATATTTGTCATCGTTAATAATCATCTTGTTATTGAACGCGTTCGTCCAGGGATAACTGAGGCTATACACTGACATACCTTGTGCGCAAGTTTTTGTCGTTTATCTAGCGTTTTCTCGTCGTGCAGTTTACAGGGGCGCGCTGAGTGAGAACCAGGCTGGGTGCTCGTTTAGTACACGTTCCCCTCCACAGGTAACTAAAAACTAAATAAATAAAAATGTGTTACTCGTCCCTTTAAAAAGATTACTAAGTCGTTACTTTGTTACCAAACAAAGTAACCAGGCACAAGTATAAAGCATCACGTACAAGTCGGGCCAAAGGCAATAATCTAATCCCAATTTCTCGTCGTCGGAGGTCTCTTGAAAGTTGGACAGCTCTTAAAGAAAGAAGTAATAAAGAACCTAGAGATCGACAGTTTTGAATCAATCAGTCTAAGTATGTCTGGCAGTTTATAGGCTCGAAATTCTGCCGCGAATTGATGGTTTGGACCAGTTGGCTGATCACGTAGAAGAAAATGGCTCCCAAATAAGCGCACTATAATCTGTCGGGGCAGCTTACCATGCGGTGCAGTAGGTGCACTTATTCACCATCTCCTCAAGACATTGAGACCCTGGCAAGATACAAAAGGGAGGACTTCGAGAAAAAATACGTGCACGAAGCCTTTGTTTTTCGTAATTAGGACCGAAAGGATAGCTGCCTTAATGTGCTTCTCTTGCCCTGTCATGATCTGAGTTTGAATTGTTAAGAACCGAGAAGTTGGTGCCGACTTGACCATACCTAGCCGTTTTCGTTAGGAGTATGTCTGTGTGTTTTGTAAAACTAAATTCGTTGCCAGTGGGCCTTGCCCTGTTTCCTTCTATCTTCGCGTCCCGTGTTTATTGCGGGGCTGGTTTCTTATACATGAAAATCAACCCGTAAAATAAGGAGGACGCCTTCGGAGCCACTAGGGGATCGTTAACCGTGCGTGTTAACTCACCGCAGCTCGGGAGCGTATAGAGCGAAAGCTTGCGCTGCAGAACCCAGGGATCCTGCAGGCCCAATCCCTACCCCAGGGAGGGTCTGCTGATCAATGAGGCTATTTCTCCCGGAGAATGAAATAACTACAACAGCTTTGAGAGCGTTAGAGCACCGTGGAAGCCGCGCCAACCTTGACCGTCTGGCACAAAATTGTTCACGCTGAGAAAGGCAAATGGCTGCCGTAATTCCGTCCTCGCTTCGATTATTGAAGAAAGCTTTTTGCGCATACCGGAAAGGGGTGAACATGCTTGAAGTGTAAGTGCAACGAATTGGCATTTGTGAACATTAGGAGCGGCACGTAAATTTACTTCTGGGAACAACAGACAAGGCTCAGGCCTGTTGAGCGGAATAGGCTGAAACGCTAGGTACTTCCTTCCCCTTGAGCCAAACACGTGACCAGAAACTCCCTATCGCGGCTATTTGAGCTACCGGGAGTGAAACAAGGCGCCACTGAACGTTTCATTGTGTCGCTTGGGTTTCTCTGAAGTCAGTTATTTTTTTTACGACTACAACGACGCAGAGCTCCCAATCTAATCAGGATATCTGTCCGCCTCTGTTCCCCATTTCTAAATCAAACGTCCCGAGTCCGTGCGACATCGTCACGGCTCGATTAATGCGGATTTCGAATAAAACGGATACATCATGCATATTACTGCTTTCATTTGGCTTACAAATCGAGGAAGGAAAACAGGTCCTTCGCTGTTGGTAATTTCACGCCCAAGTAATCTTTCATTTCCTCCACTGAAAACTGAGCAATTTCAATCGCAAATACGGACTCCGGACTTGGAGCCCTAAATTGCCGAATTTTATTTTCCATCGCTCAAGCTAACTCGATTTGCACACCATTGCTTTACATAAGGGGGAAAGAATGTCGCTCCGGGAAAACGGGAGAAAAACAAAATATTGAACCTCGTAATGCGTTCAACAAATAATCCAATTAAAAAAAAATAAGAGAAAATCCGAAACCAGTTTAATTCACCGAAAGCCAGGTAGAAAATCTCGAATTCCCCAAAATGGCCAAATCTACGAAAAGCGAGATAAAGTTGTATAGTTACTCAGAGAGTGCTTTCCTCTGGGAAGCGCTCAATTATTCAAGGCCGAACTAGTGGTACGGCAAAACACGCACACATACACACACACCTAAACGCGCGCAGTAACATTCTACCAAAAATCCTCCTCGGCGCACGGCTTCGTTCGGAAAAGGGACAATGGGCCGACGATGCTGCATTGAATTCAGCTTTGCGTGGATGGGGAACCTGGGCCTGTATGAGCCGCGCGGAGAGATACGGCATTTTGGGCGTTTCAGGCGCCCCATCCAAAATTCACGAGAGGAACGGATGGCCCGGCAAGTGACCGCTGCCACACTCCCCGTGATTGCACTTTAATCAGAACACGCGGCTTGGCAGCTGAAGCACGTGCGCCCCTACCCCGTTCTCAGATTATCAGCTTTCGGCCGAACCAAGCCCGGGGACCAGGACTTTGCCATCGCGAAGAGTGTAAGAATCAGCGAAGTGCACGCCGAGCGATACTAAACTCGTTTTTTGTTTTTTTGCTCTTGTCCACGCTGCGTCAGTTTGCTTGCACGCAATAAAACTGACTAAGCTCTAAATCCCCCACGAGCGTGGACAATGTTTCGTCGTAAACTCTAAAAATAAAAAAAAAGTGAGTGTACTTTCCTTGCACTGGCACACCAGGACTGCACGTGTGCAGAAACCAGATTCAAGTGAGGTAAAGCTACTGCGCATGCGCAGGGGCGACAGCAGCGCCACCTCAGCGGCGTGTCGGTGCATAGCTATTGTCGCTGAGAAATTTTAGAAACGCGGGGGGCGTGGCCATGCCTGAGAATGTCATTATCACTCCGCAGTCAATCAGATCGCGGCACTGACTGATAAGAACGCCCAAGGACCAATCACGAAGCGAGAAGCGCGAACGTCAAATGACTTTCTCTAGAGCACACTAGTATAGTGTCCCACGAGGACGCATCGCTTTTTTTTCTTCTTTTTTTTTTTTGGCCTAACCGTGTCATTTGAACTCCATCCCTTGCTATGGGTTCCTTCGATGCTCGCAGTGATGGGCTCTACACGCTATGATAAGTTGCAGCAAGCGACGACCTGGGGGCGCCACCAGGAGGGTCATAAGAGCACGCGCACGCGAATGAACTAAAATAGCGTCAAACAGCTCCCCCCCCCCCCCCCCCCCCCCCCCGGCCCGAATACGGTCGACATTTTGGTTCATGAAATGAGCAGTCTCTTTTTGACCTCTCCATTCTTGCTCGACAGATCTGAATTCGCTGGCGACGGTATAGGGAGTATTCCCTGGCGGCCATAGCTGTGTGCGCGAATGTTGAGCTTGTGCTGATGTTGAGCTTCCACGACTGTTTTTTAACGTGCATTCTGAACCATCAAGATTGCCGGTCTCATCAGCCTATTGATGCGAGTTCGCTCTGAGCATGCGCTGTAAACAGCGCCCTCAAACATGGCGTCCGGTGAAAATCCCCTTTAGAGACGTTTCTTGTATACCGAGACTTTTGTTAGCTACATACCGGCGAAACAAGCGTAAATCTTCGTATACCGCTGCCACATACGGCGTTGGCGCTCGGAGGCATTGAAAAATAATTTTCCTGCGTTGATATACGTAAGAAGAGCAATGTAATCATAAGATATCTGTGGATATAAGCACGATTGATAAGTTGATTGCATACAGAGTGCCAAGGACGCTTACAACTGCGAGAAACGCTTTCAGTACAATGCAGCTCCTTGGCGACCTTGGCGCGACTGGTTTAGGGCAGCCCTCTCGATGCTTCGGTGATTTGAATGGACCGAAATCGCGCTTTCCATGGCAACTGAGACCGATCAGCCAATATGCCTCGCGACATTTTGGTCGCCTGTATGTTTGCATCTGTTTGCGTCCTGCTATAGCGGGCGAGGAAGGCAATGGCGCTTCTTTCCCAGGTTCCAGTGACTTAAGACTCTATAGTGAGTGCGTTGTACATCCTCATCGTGCACGCGGCTGGTCCCTTTCTGGCCGTCCGCCGCGTGCAAAGTACTCTACGCGGATTCACCCCACTAGCGTGTTCTGCAGGAAAGTAAACATGTATTATTTTTTTGTTCTACTTGTCCGCTAGCACTACTGTCCTTTCCATTTAAACCGGCTCGAGAATCGCGTGTTCCACAGCCGAGTGGAGATAGTGTACGGCATTTCAGGCGCCGTGTGCATGCACGCAGCGTCAACCAGACGTTTCTTTATCGGTTTCTTTTCTAGGCAGAGGAAGCACAAAACTCTTTCCTTTTTACTCGAATATTTGTTTTTTGAAACCTTCATTATGCAGTGTTCGTGCACGATTAATGCGCCGCCTAAAGATACCTCTGTAAAAAGTTTCATCGCACTCAGCTTACGGGCGTATTAATATGAACATGATGAAGGCCGAAAAGCGCCGGTAAACACACTTTAGAGGCCAGAAAACGTAAGGTAGGCACGCGCCACGCGACGACAGAAGAGAAAGGAATATATTCACTTTCTTAATGCTCAAACACTACGTAAAAAAAAAAAAAAAGTTCCAGAAAAAGATAGTCAGTTAATTAGGCTTACATGTCTTCTTTCACTCATTATAAACAAAGGCTATATGTATACACATGGTTTCAAAGCTTTTTCGCACGCTAGCTTGCGTTAAAGCGTTAAACGAGCTAAAACTTTTAATTAGCTTAAACGTCGTTAATTTTTTTTTTCCTCAAGCTAGTTTGCTAGGAAAGGAAGAGGCGAGAAACACGCGTACGTAAATGCGGAACACACACACACAAAAAAGAAGGAACATAAAAAGCACATTATATTTATATATATATTTTCTTTTTTAGAAAGGACAAAAACGTTCCACGCCCTGCCAAACGAGCGTATTACATGCTTTTCTTCATGATTATATGCTCAAGTTATATGCGTTCCTTTTTTTCCAGCCATAAGGCCCATAACTGTAAAAGAGCGTACGAAACCTTACTGTTGTATTTTTATAGTGCAACAGTTTAGAGTTTAACCCACCCTCTAACCGACATCACCTCCCTTCCAGCGCCACAAGCGAAAAAAGAAAAAGAACGACTTAAAGAAATACTGTAAAGTGCCCCCGCGCCCTGCGAAACGCCGTTATGCGCGTAAGATTTAGTCTATATAAAATAATTAAAAAAAGAAAGAATGAAAAAAATGCCAACTTGCCGAGTTTATGACACGATCTGGGAACTGAGGCCTTATAAAGCTTCCGGCACTTTGAAGAACTCCACCAGAGCTCGTGGTCTTCGAGGCCCCGGAGGCCACGGCCAAGATAACACTAAATAAACGAGGACCGAGGATCGCTGGAGGTCAATAATCATTAAGGGACATTTCACTTAAGAACCTCGTGCTCTGGCTGACGGCTCGTCCCGGAGACGGGTTGTTAATCGTCGCTAAATGTGTTTTGCGATCTAGGAACCAGAGCCCCAGCTTCGTTTTCCTTTTTAATTGGGTTTCAAGATTAAACAGTCTGGGTCTAACGTCCTCCTATTTTTTTTTTCTTCTTTCCATCGTCAACGAAGGATTACAGACGTTTTCTCTTTTTTTGCTCATTCGCACGAGAAATTCCTCCTAATAGGATATGTCACGATAGACTGCTCCTGCGCACCCAGTGAGCAACACATGCGTCTGGAGAACGGCAAATCAGATTTAAAGGTCGTTTTCACGCGGCCCTTTGCCCCCTCGCCGCCATTGTGTTTGGTGAGAAAACATGTCTGTTCTGGTTACCAGAGCTTGGTTTACGCATTAAATTTAAGACTGAATCGAGTAGACCACATGCGGAAATTGTTTGAACATCTGGCAACATTCTGTGTGCTGCCATGTTTGTCGCGTCGAGATTCCTCTGCTCTTTGACAATTTCACTACGTCGTCGGTAACCATCAAGGCCTACTGCTCACCGTCATCGATTATCACGTGCACACCTGCGAGCTAAGGGTTAGGTTGGTATTGTTTTACGGCTCTTCTTTCGCGTGTGCGTGCTCGTCGCCCCACCGGTCGTCGGTTTCTCGCCGACACCAACATGGCGGAAGTACATTTCAGCTCGAAATTTGGCTTTGAGGGCCGGCAAAGGCAGGTACGCGGGCGCCTGGTATTCGAAAGCACTTTCTCTACTCGAGTGCTTGTGCGAGCGAAGGACCCTTCAAGACTACGCATTCGCGACCTGGCCTTGGCCAGCGCCGAAGCCAACTGGTTAGAAGGAACATGTTCTTAGACGCTCCACTAGATGGCGCTGTGAATTTCGCATATGTAGGGTGCTTCGATGCTAGCGCCACTTCCATGGTGGAGACAACCACTGACCCCTGTAATTGGGTCAATCTGACGTGGCGGGGTGACATCGGGTCCTACTTCCTTTGAAGTGTGTGGATGTTGGAATTCATGGGCGGAAAAGTTGGGTTTTTAGCGTAATTTGGACTGCATTGACTAAAGACAGCGCCGACAAAAGCAGCTGGAAGTTTGACCCAATATGGCGGCTGTCCCCACCCTGGACGCGGCACTGGTATGTAAGCATCCTTCGCATATGATCTATTGCGAGCCTGCAGGTATGGCGGACAACTTCTTGGTGTTGTCCTAGAAGAGCTGGTAATATATGTTTAATTATGCATGCAAAACGGGTTTCCCCACGTGATAAACGAACGAGACAAGTTCAATAGACGTTTGCACTCTTGACGGATCTCCCCATAACCAAAGCTGGATGAAAACTGCCATGGTGACAAAGCCGAATTACGGAGAAGAGAATACTTTTGAACGTTAGAGAATACTGTATAAAATTCACGACGGACTTTGTATTCGAAGTTCAGTTTGTTTTAGAATTATTCGACAAATGATGAAGACGAGAACGATAAAAAAATGTATATTGGTCTTTTATTTTTTAGTGGGAACCTTTTAAAGAAAGTAATAAAAACAAATCGTCTCAGCATTTCCAAAAACCAAAATCGCTATATCGCTTTTTTTTATATATATATAGCAATCTTAAACCATGTTACACGGCGAGCAAGTGTTCTAAAATTCGCCTTTGGCGCACCGGAACGGAGATGGAACGCCTATCAAAGGCCAACATAAAGGACGCAGAGACATCGCGCAAATGACGGTGGTTTTCATTTGAGCTCGTTCTCGTTTCGCCCTTCTCACTTGGTTCTTCTCAAAACAACCATTTTCAAGGTCTTTTCGCAATGACCCGTCGCATTTGGCATTTTCCCGTTTCGTCCTTCGCATTTGAACCGTCCTAATTTGAACCCGTTCTCGTTTCGCCTTTCGCACCTGGCCCTTTTCCGAACACCGATTCTCAAGAAAAGGTGTTCTCGCTTTGACCCGTCGCATGTGGATATTTTCCGTTTCGTCCTTCGCATTGTCTTCCTCATTTGGGCCTGTTCTCGTTTCGCCCTTCTCCCTTGGGCCCTATGCTTCCCTACGATATAGTAGACCCTTTTTTTGTTTACAAACATGAACTGCCGCTTGCGCCCCAAGCGACTTCCGGTCCCTCCATCTTTGCAAGCCTGTCGAGTTTGATTATGTCACCAGTGCTGGAAAGCATAAATGCTACACGGGCAACCAAGTTGGAGACTTTTTCACGAGGGCCCTCGGCTGTACAATCTAACGTCTTGGAGGAGGCAAGAATATTCCAAAATGTTCAAAAAATATTGACTTCTTCACGTCTTCTTTTTTTGGCGTTCACCTGTAGAAACGGTGGTTAAACGTTTCGTTGACATTTCAAGCAGCGGTGATAAGGCAGCCTTCGTTCATTCTTTTTATGAACCGGAAGTTCTCTGAAACGTCAGAGACTGGAGCACTGCCTGGTGGCGTTTGCCATAAAAAGAGTCTATAGGCGTAACGCTGGTCAGTGTCGCTTTTTCGTTACAGCCAAACTTTACAATCAGAACATTACAGATCACCATGAAAATCGGCTGATAAAACACATTCTGTGGTAATATTTGCCTAAGAAAAATTCCCGAAAAAACGAAGGTGTTGGCGACGGAGTACGAATCTATCGTCACCTATAGATCTTTGTCGCGCTTATCACCCAAGCGAAAAATGCCGAGTCACTGGCTGGGCTGTGGACACGTGCGTAGAGGCGCGGCGTCTCATTCTTCGTGAAAAGGAGCTACTGCGCACGCGCAGAACGTCTTCCACAGCCCAGTAGACAAAGATGGCGGCGCACAGAAAGCGATTATTGAAATGATCTAAAGTTAGGACACGGAGAGAATGCACAAGTTCCGCCTCCAGCACTCGATCGTTGCCTTCCGCCAAGAAAATTTTCGAGCACTTTTAAGACATACGAATGTTTTATTTACACAAACCAGTCATTCATTTGCAGATATTTGGATTAAAACGTAGCATAAGCGTTCACTTGGTGATTTAAAGCCTCGAAACCTTTTTGTTGATATACATAATCACGTGCATGCGCAGCGTTTCTGTCCCTATAGTAGGCCTGTCCAGTCTTTAGACATATCTTAACTGAGGAAATGTTTTTGTCAACATCAAAACATCCGTTTACAACGCACAGCAAGGTCAGTGTGTCATACGGTAGCCTGGGGTAGCGCCTTCTTATCAAAATTGCCTTCCCAAAAATAAGCGTTTTTTCTTTTCACAGAAAGATTTTCTCCGATACCTTTTGCGTCGCTTCTGCCATGCGCACTTTCAACAGGTTTCGTAAACAACCCAATTTTTTTTTTTGTTAATAAAATAAAAAATCTACAACGTAAAAAAAAAAAAAAATCGAAAACGGTGGAATTTTTGTTTCGAATCCGGTGACAAATCGTGTTTAACCTGATTTTTAAAAAGAAAAATATATTCGGCGTGTAAATATAGGAAGATATCGCGTTTTGCCCAAAAATGAAGGATCCTACATATATCTCATCGTCTGCTGGGAGTCCAAACAAGGTAAGGCTCAACAACAAAGCCGCGAACTCATAACGACGGTGAAAGCATGCCGAGCAAGTGTCATTTGGTCGTAGCGCAAACGAGCAAAAAAAAAGAAAAAAGAAAGAACAAAAAAAAACTGATTTGCATTTTATGAGGAGTTTCAAACCAGACGGGCCAAATGAGAATGGGACGAAATGCGCAAGGTTTGAATGCGAATGGGATATTTTGAGTTCTTTGTCATGGCGGGCGTCGCCATGATGGAGCAACAAAGCTCGCCCCAATATTGGTTGAGAGGGGGGCAAACAAACGCACGGGGTACGCACAGGGACCACACGAGCTCGCAGGCCGCATAGTCTGCCGCTACTTCAAATCAAAAATCCCGCCTGCAATTCGAAGCTTTTGTTTTCTATTATCTTTATAAACAGTAAAACACTAAAACAAAGGAACAAACTTTTTTTTTTTGTTAACATAAATTGAGTTGAGCTGCCTTCTAATGGAGGTTTGATGCTGAAAATCAACGTATAAGTTCGAAGCTTTTTTTTTTTTTGGTTGGATTAAAAGGAACAAAAGTGTTCCCTGAGCAATTCTCGTCGTCTCTTTTGCTGAAGGATCTTGAATATATATATTTTTTTCTCCCTCTTTCGCGCGTGTCACTTTCTTATTGGGAGGGCAAGGTCGTTTAAGAGTCTCTCGAGTCCAGGATGAAGGGAAACGGAGTTACCGAGACGTCACCCATACCCGGCAATTTAGCTTTCAGTTCCGATCGGTCGCAGGAGGGCGCTTCTTTAGTCGATACCACTCTTCGCTCAAATCAAGCTGGCTTTTTTTCTTTACTATTTTTGTACGGTGTCTCCATCACACGGATAAGCACTTCCCTTGCAGCTGTCAGGATGGTTAGACCGTCCGCAGAGGTCGTTCAATTCCCGACATATAGCCGACAGTGATCGACAAAAATAGGTATTTTTATTAAGATATTGACTTCGTAAATACGATAATACTTGAAATTCTTCCTTTAAAAAGAACACGCACGCACGCACACATAGATATACCAAAATATATGTATATATTGTAAACGAGGAGGGGAGAGAGTGATTATTAAATGTATTACATCAAAGTTAGGGGAAGGGAAAAGGAAAGAGGGCTGGTGAAAATTAGGCCAGGAGCGGGGATCGAAACCGCAACCTTCGCCTATCCGGGGCGAAGGTTGCGGGTACGATTCAATTTCTTCAGTAATTGCGCTGCCGTTGGAGTACAGATTCTCACTGTTCGCGAATAAAGTTCGATAAACGGTGTTTGAACTTCGTACGTTGTAATTCCTAAAGAAGTTTAAGGCCTTTCGACTTGGGGTGTAAAGGAAAGCGATAAACAAATAAAATAATCGGTGTCAATAAATGTAAAGTTTCACAGAAGAGGTTTCTGAACTTGGCACGTTTAGGATATTAACTACGTCTACATGCTTCGATGATTCGAAAACTTCACATGCCGTTTCCCTGCTGGGTTCGCCTTGTTACCATTGCCTTGTTTTAGGGAAATCGGCCGCGCATGGTTATGATTTATGGATTTCTAGCATGCTCAGAGCCACCAGAGTGGGTCATCGCCATATTTAGGCGATCTCCGAATCCTCTTCAGGGCACTTCTAAAGTTCACAGCGTATAGACCGACACGCGGGATTGACGTCACGGAGCTGCGGCGGCGCTGCGATCGCGCCAGAGCCGGTTGGTGTGGACAAAAGGGCGCACGTTTTGCATGGGCGTCATAGCATTTCAGCATGCCGCAAAGCTGTGTATCCGTTAATTGCACCGAAATGTACAGCAAAAGTAGCGGATTGAGTCTCCATAACTTTCCGGCTGTCTCTGAAAGGCACAGAAGGTGGATAATATCCGTGCATCAAAAAGAATGGTCGCCTCGCGCGGACGACCGTTCGTGCGGCAAGCACTTTCTTGAAGGCAAGTGTGGCTTCCATTTCAATCTCCGTCCTGAGGCTTGCGTATGTGTAGGAAAGCCGTCGTCTGATCGAGACCACCGGGATTCTGTTCCCACGGTGTTCGAGCACAAAGCACCGGCCAAGTGCTCGTCGGTGGACGGTGGCGCTGGCTAGCGCCTACCGTCGGAACTATTCTGCGGGAATAACATTCCCGTCGCTAGTACTCGTATGCTAGCCACCCTAGTACTCGTTCAGCCATGGAGGACAAGGACTTGAAGCTCGTGAAAGGTATGGGGATAATATTTATCTGCTCGAAAAGCATCTGCGTAGGGGTAGCAAAGTCCTTGCTTGTCTCACCTTGCTTTAAATGTCGCCTCATTCTCGTTAGAAGCAAGAATTAACCAACGTGTAGACGCTCGCGATCGGCCGCATCGCTCCGGCTTCCCGCGCCAGGTCGTGCGTGACTGACGCGGTGCGGCGATGTTTTAGCGCATCCTAGGTTGAAGAAACCGTATTCCCGAAACACGCGCATTGCTTTTCAGTGTCCGTGTTCCTTGCAGCAAACATCAGCCACATCGGAGAGAGCAAGAGGTGCCTCGTTGAAGGCGAGGACGTGCTGAAATGTGATCATGTAATCGAGCGCAGCGTCGTCCCGGAGAAATTTTCACCAAAACATCAACCAAAATAGTCATTACATTACGTTTGTCTCGAAATTCCGAAATACAGAACACACTGGTGGCTAATTAGATTGCACATTGGCATTAAACGTTAAAGTTGTCTTTTTCAGTTTAATTTATCGGTTATTCAAAGGTGCAGTGTTCATGATAAAATATCAATGAGCTCTGCACGACGAGGATTTTGTCATACACACATTTGCATTGCTCAATCGAAATTATAGGAATCGCAAAATGATTCACGCGGTTGCGTAAATATCACAATATCGAGCTGATTCTGCTACCTAATATGTTCCAGGGTAAAAGGTAGCCTGGAATAAAATAGTGATCAAATGATAGCAGTACCTCTCGGTGGCTTCCGAAGCCTCACGACCCGGTCGTGTGATCTTTTCGGAAGGTTCTCCGACGGAACGGCGTTGCGTGTCAGGAACCTCCTTTTGTGCACTGTCACGAAATAAGGTGGCAATATTTGGCCGGCAGCCTCTCGCTGCCGGCCAAACCACTCGGAAAAAAAAAAAAAAAAAAGATTGCCGGGAGCTTCGAACGGCAATGATTATTCTAAAAAAGAAATAAATAAAAATCGTCAACGCTTCTCGAAAAAAAAAAAAAAGAGTTCGCCTATTTTGATTTGAACCTGGGACCCACATGTAACGGACACCTTTCCACTGAGCTACTCACACAAGAAAAAGTTTCCGTTTTGACTATTCCTTTTACACAAAACCCAATACAAACAACTACCGGCAATTTGTTTTGCTCGGTTTGTTGTGCTGGTTGCCGGCAGAATATCTATCTACCTATAAAATACAATGTGCGGTTTGAACGGATGCCGATGCAAGCGTGATTTACGCGCGTACATGACTTGTCCATTAGGGTAATTCGCTTGGAAGGCGTCGCTTGAAAAGTGACGACCACATACCACGTCGTCCGCAGTCAACTTCTTCCCTACTCTTACTCATCCAATGCAATTTGAGTTTTTTTTTTCGGCAGGAAAGCGATGAAAACTGATTCCAGGCTCTAAAGCATGCGCTGAGCACTGCGGTACGCAACAAGAGCGTACTATATTCTAACAAACCTGCAGGGAACGCGGCAACAGCACGGCAGCCAACTTGAACGCCGGGGTTGTTTTCCACGCAGGCGGTATTTGTTTTGGTGAACGCAGCGCCCCCTATAGTTCGATCTCCTCGCCATATGCCCGCGCTATCAGGCGGAGAACGATCGGCGACAAAACGTCAGTGTCGTAGGCATTACCGAAAAAAAGTAGTGAGATACCTGTTACTGGTTACTTGCAAATAAAAGGAACGCTTTACCAACCTACGTTACCTCAAAATAAAAGCAACGCGTTACCATTGCCGATAAGAAGTAACGCACGTTACTCTTGCGTTACATTTTTTTTAATTATGATTTAACTGGTTTTACTGTTTGTCGGTACAAGTATGATAAAATCATATTTCAAGAAACATTATGTTCATGTAGACGCTCATGAGCTCGTGAGCATGCATGCAGATGCATGCTCACGAGAAAAAAAAATGCAAATAAAAACGTAGAAAACTCGGAAAATCACGTGGCTTGACGCCTAAAAACACGGAAAAAAGTGAAGTGTAATTCCTTTAAGACTTGGGGAAAAAAAGCAACGAGTAACATTATTACGTTACCCGTTACTTGAAATAGTCACGTAAATGCGTTACCCGTTACTGTTTTCATAAAGTAACGAGTACGTTCTATGGTACTGAATAGAGTAACGCGTTACCGGTAACGCCGTTACTTGTAACGTGTTACCGCCAAGACTGCAGACCGGACAAAGCGTTACCGCTTGTCATGCCTTGAGGTCATGAGGGTAGAAAAAATATCATACCTTGACTCGAAGACGCTGTGTGTATTTATTTAATTAATAAATACGCTTCAGCAGACCCACAGTCTGCTGATCCAGCCGGCAGTGCGGAAACCGGCTCGAAGTAATTGTGGGCCTCGAGTGATTTGTACGCCTGCACCGTATCGGCCGTCAACTGGCTTGGCGAAAAAACTAAATGAACGACGACGTGAGACGTCGACGTCGGTGGCAGCAACTTCGCGTCGATACTCCAGCAGGCCTTGTTTACGGCGTAAGCATAGTCGAAGGCAACGCCGTCCACGCACAGTTTGTCTCGATACCGCTGCCGTTCAGGCTCGGGTAGCGAGCTCAAATAGTCGATCACAACGCGCGTAACGAACGACATGCGTTGGCAGAATTAAATACGAGGCAGAAATAAAGCTAGAATTGTCTCTACAACGTCAACAACGTGCGCACGCCATAGAACGCAATGGCGAAAACATAGAGAGCCTGGCCGCTTCTGCCCACATATAGCTGCTGCGCATGCGTGGCCTTCAGGCCGTATTGGTAAACAGAGCCGCGCCGCGTGCCGAACCAGTGAACCGCAACCTTCCACCGCCTGAGCCCGCTTTCTGCGCGCAGGTATAGACGGGGGCGTGATCCCGAGGCAAAAGATAAACGTACGACCGACTCGCAACAAGCAATTATTCTCCACCTGAATGCCAGCTTAGGGGTGAACGAAGTATACAGATCGCAGGGATGCCGCTTTTCCGTGCCGCGAGGTATAGCCTCTGCAAGCTTTGTTTGCGACGTGGGCGACCAAAAGCGTCGACATGTGATCGGCCTTCCAGAAATGGCCAAACGCTCTCTATATGACGTCTAGCTTCAGTGGGATTATTTCTGCTCCCATCGACAGAAATGAGAAACAAAGTCAAACCCTCATCTTTGACGCTGTTGATTTAGGAACGTAGTGACTGGGCTTCCACCATGCTTCGCTTTGCGCACCATCGAGCTTGTCGCTCGCTGCTAATTATCCTGGTTGTTTCGTCGGGACTATAGGAACAGATAAGAGGGCGCAACTGCGACATCTCTTGGCCAGCATCCCTTGCATGCCCTCTTGTGAGTAAAAATGTAAATTTAAACAAAGAAACAATGCTAAACTATGCATTGCCAACCGATCAGTCTCAGATGAGGAAAGGTAGAGGTCGCGACAATGTGCCAAATATTCAGAACCTACCGTTATCTGAATCAATAGTTGAAGCACTTCTCGGAAGTTTTCAGTGACAAAAAATATGGCAATCAAACCCCATGAATACGTGGAAGATGAATAGCGTCTCTAGAAACCAACCCTTTTTTGACCGCCAAGTTTTTCAAAATCGCATATATATTTGTTTGCCATATCTGTTTTTTTTAACTTAGAACATCCGAAATCGCTTCTAACTATTGATGCATATATATAGACATATATACAACACGGGCACTTCACGTCATCGTACGTGGTCTCCGAGGGGGATATAAACGAATATGTGCAGATGAATGAACCGTACTTAATCCAATGAATTAAAGAATCCAAGTTTTTCAGGAACCCGCTGAAAGCCAAAAAATGGCGGAGCCAGGATAACAGCGATAAAGCCGTCCACGCACAAACTGTGCGTGGACGGCGTTGCCTTCCATGATCCTTACGCCGTAAACAAGGCCTGCTGGAGTTACGATGCGAAGTTGCTGCCACCGACGTCGACGGCTCACGTCGTCGTTTATTTAGTTTTTTCGTCAAGCGGGTTGACGGCCGATACGGTGCATGCGTACAGGTCACTCAATTACTTCGAGCCGGTTTCCGCACTGCCGGATGGATCAGCAGAGCTGTGGGTCTGCTGAAGGGTATTTATTAATTAATTAAATACACGCAGCGTCTTCGAGTCAAGGTATGATATTTTTCCTACCCTCATGACCACAAGGCATGACAAGCGGTAACGCTTTGTCCGGTCTGCAATCTTGGCGGTAACGCGTTACGTTTTTCCGTACCGTAGAACGTACTCCTGGCTCCGCCATTTTTTGGCTTTCGGCGGGTTCCTGAAAAACTTGGATTCTTTAATTCATTGGATTAAGTACGGTTCATTCATCTGCACATATTCGTTTATATATAGACATATAAATACACGCCAGGCAAGTGGAACCACGTGATACGTTCAAAGCGTTGGGATGGCTGGGCGTGGCTCCTAGTGTCCGCTGCAGTCCATGGTCGGGAGAGCACGAGTACAGATCTATGTACATTCTGGAGGAAGTTGAAATTTCGGCATCGCGTATTTTACTCTTGCAGTACTACAAACACTGTTCTCTTTTCGCTTGTCCACGCCGTATATTATGCACATCAAGGATAACGTCTGAATATTACTATTTAACCAAATCTAAGAAGACGTTTAAAAGTCAACCTGAGGAACTTCCGCCCATAAGAAACGAAAAGGTAATCAACAAAAATGGCAGCTTGTACAAAAAAAGAAAGAAAAATATATATAGAGAAAGAAGGAGGAAGACGATTAGTTTTTACAGCACGTATGTAATGTTGTATACTAATTAGCACGATTAAACAGCGATAAAGCATTTCTTCTTGCAAGGGATGCTACATTTCAGTGGAATAAGCTTCTTTTAATGCGGAAAAATGCTAATCCAGTTTGAAAAGACGACAGAGTGTACCTCATTTTGTATTCCAACTTACTGGAACTGTGAAGTTTGAAGAATTATTTGCGCATTAATTATTTTTGAATTAGAGGAAAAACACGCATACATACACACACACGAGAACGGCAAATATAAGAAGCTAACGGAACTAACAAGTGAATTAGCATAAAGGAAGATAACCAGTGCGTTAATCTAATTAAACTTATCATGCATATTGATCGCGTACTTAGTCATATTGAGCACGTTATAGAACTTAAAGAAAGGTAATCAAGTGCCGTCTGAACAAGGACCGACATTTGAAGAAAGACATCAGCGTCCGACAAATTTAATTTGTTCAATAGCCACCTTCGTATTCATCTCGCACAAAATATTTGTTCAAAATTATTAAAAAAAAATGGGACGTAATGGTAGTATAGAAATGAGCTGAATATTGAAGCCGGGGTAACCCTGCTCATACATCATACAGAAGGTAGTCTGCAAAGACACGTCACCGCGAAATCGGTGGTTCGAATGCCGCGTGCCAAGCTTTATCCTTGAACTCAATGCCATGCGGCATTCGAAGCAGGTATGTCGCGGTAACTCGCGTTCGAATATGTATGCGGATTGTCTTTTGGTATGATGTATAAGCAGTGCGGTCACGGCTAAAAAAAAAAAACATAATCAAAAATTAAAAGAAAATTAGAAAATACAAGGTGGTGCTGAATTTCAGGTCTTGAAGGAACTAGAAGAACAAAGTTGCAGTTATAGTCGCTGGAAATTTAAGAAATGAAGAGCGTAGTGAGTCCCAAGCAGCTTATCATTCCCCAGTCAGTGAGTTTTCGGAATTAGACAATAAAAAAATGCACAAGAAATGACGAAGCAAAAACTGTGAACATAAGAAGTGGGTTCTTAGGTTCACCCTTTTAGTTTTCGTTATTCTTTCTGTAGTTTTTTATTGTGTAATTCCGAAGTCCCACTGCCCCATATTTATCTTTCAATTTGTTTATTTACTCTCAGGGTACAAAGTACATTACAAACGGAAGTGAGCAGACCAAAATATGGAGAGAAGGTGAAAGAGATTATGTAAATAAGGGGCAAGATCAACATATGGTTGGATTTGGCGAGGAGCGTTCAAAATAGACTGTTGGATTGAGGAAACCATTGAAATTTGCTTCCCAATGACAGTAAGATAAAAAAAAAAGCGAAATGAGTGCAGAGTGACTGGCATGAAAATGTACATGCTAATTTCGCATGGTACGGCAAATGTACCTAGAAGCAAACGTCATTAGGGTATCTTCGAACCTCGCATACTGTGTGGGTCATCCGTATATTAGTCTGGTGACATCGAACGGCCTTCTCATTTAGCTGTTCACCGGTACGGAAGGAGTTCTCACCACGAGGGACGGAACTAAATAGAATATTTTAGCGACTTTCCTTAAAGAGATGCTGAACCAAATTTAGTGTTCACAAAACAAGACTGGAGCGATAGGCCGGACGTTACAAAAACCGAAACAACATCACTCATAGAGTGATACCTCCAACGGATGGCCGTATCGCTGGAAAAGAAACGCGCGATTAAACACAGCCAAAGTAACGTTGAACACGGCCGACGAGACACGTGACGTCACGATTCTCATTCCCTCTCCCCTTCACTTCGTCCCGTCGAGCTGGTGAACCGAAGCGTGGAGGAGAGAAGCGAGGCCGCTTCCCCTCATTCTCAACTGTTCCAGAAGGGTTGTGACGTCATAATCCTCCACGCTTCGGTCATCCGTTTGAGATATGAAATACGGCCATCTGTTTGAGATATGGACGTATCAGAGATGTTTCGTAGTTCGAAGGGCGTCCCGTTCAACGCTTCTGCGGCCTTATTTTGCACAATACAAATTTTGGTTCAGCATCCCTTTAAAACAACTAAATCAACTTCTAATGCCGTCTGTGACTGTGGAGAATACCGGTGGAGTTCACGTTACATAAGACGCATATAAAACAGTAAAAAGTTAACCGTCACTATTACTACAGTCCTAGACCCTTTTCGAAATTCCGAAATGACGCACAGATTACGCGCGGCCGCCATTAGTTGGGCATGCACCGTGAGCACGCACTGGACACGAATGCTTCGTCAGCATTCGGAGTGTACTCGATTGGAAACGCATTCCACACGAGTGCTGCGGGAGTGCTCGGCGCGAAGTCGGAACCAATCACGGGCTTCGGAACAGAAGCGATGAGACCAACTGATGGCGGCTGCCAATAATCTATGCATCATTTCCCAACTTCGCAAAGGGTTCAAAGGGCCTAAATGAGAAAGTAGCACCATTGCCTTCGACACAAACATACACTAACATACAGACGACCAAAACGTCGCCCCTTTCCGAAAGTCAGTCTACCCACCCTGTGCAGAGCCGAACCCGACGCTCTAATGGCGGCACTGCTCCACACCAGAAAAAGCGAACGTCTTCGAAAGCATAGAGCCGAAAGAGGAGAAGATGTTGGTCCTTTTACGTCACCTTCGATTTACGAAATGAAGGGTGCTTGATTTAGCCGAGCGTGATCTTTTATCACCGCCATTAGAGCGGCAATATTGAAGCTTTTGAAAGTGCCACAAGGTGACTCTGACTTTTTAAAAGGGTCTACTAATTGATCAGTCTCTGTTGCCATGGCAATCGCCATTTCGCTCCTTTCAAATTTTCGAATTTTCGAAAGGGCCATCCTGCACTATACCCGCGCCAAGATCGCCGTGGAGCTTCATCGTGCTGAAAGCATTCCTCGTCAATATAAGCGTCTTTGGCACTGTGTATGCAATTAACTTATCAATCATGCCTATGTTGACATGTCTCTTATAATGATATTGTTCTTCCTGCGTATTTTAAGGCAGAAAAAGTATTTTTCAATGTCGCCAAGCACCGACGTTGCATGTGCTGGCGGTGCGAATATGTGAACTTGTTTCGCAGGCGTGTGGATAGAAAAATCTTGGTATACAAGGCATATCTTTATTTAGTAACCTGTCACCGCGAAGTTAGATCGGCTCAACAAAAATGGAAAGGTTGAAGCGAAACTAGGCGAAACTGCCCATTCCAAGGACAAAAATGGGGACCAAGCTCTTTCAGGAAGCAGTTACTTTATTCCGCTCCGATGACCGACAAAACAAAACAAAACGAACACATCAGTAATGCTGAAACAATTGATCTATAAAAAAAAAAAAAGAAACTATGCGCTATGTTTTTAGTTGTTTAAAGAGTTCAGTGTTATGGTTTCTCGATCAATGCATGAATGGATTGGCGAGCAAAAGTTTCCCGTATTTAACTTCTGCGACCAATCTCCAGAGAATATCACATTTCCGTCTCGGGATAAATGACTGAGAAGAACGTTCGATACGTCGCTCTAAGTATACCGTGTCCCTTGCGAAAGGAACTTTCCAGCTGGTCCATTAATCAAGCTGAATGTTTCAGGCATCCCTTAAAACTCGATTCCTTTTCCTCGGAGAAAGTGCTTCAATTTTGGCACAATTCTGAAGGAAACCTTTTGAGGAAGGGGCACCATTCGCATCAGTTCCTCCTTTTACTCGCGGCTCCTTACTCTTGACGACTCGAGTGACCTGAGGCGCGGCGAACGAAGAACCTCGACGGCGTTTTCCTGTCGTGTCCCGTCGAGCTGGAATTTTGTATAGCGTTCTTGTTTGTTTGTTCGCATCAAACTCCAGCAGTGAAATTCTGTTTCTAAATTTCAGCGGCCACCAGTCGCTTTGAGGGCGCGAACTGCGCTCCATTTTAGATGGAAGTCGATAGACCTCTTCCAGAATCGAAGCTATCCTATAGTGGCGTAATGCCGCGCGAAGCATCTTGGATACTCGTTGGCCACATTGTTTCGGTTTCGATCGACCAATTAACTTCACTTACCAACATGACGTCAAAACCAAATACAGTGCTTGCATTTTCAAGTATGCGATTTCACTTAAATTTATAATACTAGCTGTCGCCTACCGATACGGATGTAATGGGTAAGATTATTCGGGCTCCCCGCGTGCCGCGGTGTTTGTGCGCAGGTAAACGCAGGACGACGATGGCCCACCCGGAAGTATACTGAACCGGTTGTCCCGTTCCATCGGCTCCTCAGTGTCTTAGGATTCTTAAATTAGTCATGAGCCGGGAGGGTCAGGCTGCACCCTGGACTTGTATATATATACCCAGGCCACCAGACAGGTACGGGACGCCGCGAGGTCAACTCCTACTCCTCGCTAAGCCTGATCAGCCCTTTACGGCCACCAGAAGTCCGTGTTTCAACGGGTGCTCTCACGAACATGAATGAATGCAAGGGAAGCGAGCGATGACTAAGTTTTATGCGGTGCTCAGAGGCACTATACTTCGTCAAAGGGGCGATCGAATCCGAAACGGCGTCACTCCTCTCCACGGCCCACCATGTACCGTAATGCAACGCGCGCCTGCATATGGGGCGGGTAAACAGACGCTCGATGCGCGCAAACAGCGAATTGAAACTTGCACGCCGTATGAACCTTGAGCTGCTTTCGGCCCTGACGTGTCTGGCAGTGTTTGGAACCAGGCATGCCCCCCCCCCCCCTCCCCCTGTGAAACATGCAGCTATGTAGCGACGGACAACTTAAGAAACGCCGGATGTCTCGTATTTATTATGTTCACGCATCCTGATTCGTGATTCGTCCTTCAGGGTTCTTATCGCCCAGTACCGTAATCTGAGCGATAATAAGACTCTCGGGGTCCGCGGCACCCTGCGTAAAAAGTCTGAGTCTAATATCTTCTTCCGATTCCCTTTAAGAAAGCGGTGTCCTTCTCCGAGTTCCCACGCGAGCTCAGCATGCTACCAAATATTTATATCTTCGAATGCACGGAACACAACTCGTGAGAGAGGAAGTCCCTGACTTTTATCGACGAAGGACCTTCGACTTGGTCGAGAAACATCCCCGATACCGTATATCCCAGCTCAAATATAGCTTAGCCAAATAGCAGACTCCGAGCCACAGAAAGAGAGAATTGAGCAGTCACGCGTTAATGCAGATACCGCGATGGCCACGACTCGTGACGGCGAAATCGTTGGGCATCGGCGGCGCGTTCACGTACCGTGGGATGCGTGAACAAAAGCGTTCGGAACAATATGAACATCCGACAACTCTTTTTTTTTTTTCAATTTTTTTTTTCTGGAACGCGTGAAAGCGCGTCTGCCGCTGCCACGAGCTTTTGGCATTGACGGTGACACGGCGGCAATTTGTCATCGGCTATTTGCTCGTATTTTTCAAGAGAGCACGTGCCGTGGCAACGGGGACTACAAAATCCCCAAATATAAAGCGGGTTGTTAACGCTCTATGATAACGCCTCCGCTGCACACGCACTGGAACCAGTTTCGATTCCAGAGGGTGGCGGGCGATCTTTCTCGAGGATTTGAGAACATCGACGACGGGCATCCTACGAGCTACTCTACGCCAACTACAGCATCAACAACATGAACAACAACATCAACAACTATAAACAACGGACGTCATTTCCAGTAGTGGAAAGAGGCTATCGTTGTAAAGGAACGACAATAAATGAACGAATGCCACACACAAGGCGCTACAAATCAAGCTACGAAAGAAATTCATCCTTGGTTAAGACGGCCCCATTATCTGGGGTCTGTAGAACGCTTTGAACCTCGGAATGGGTAGACACTGTGTTACGACCATAATCATGAATGAGTGCCGTCACGTTTTATGGAACCGCGGTGCGTGCCGTGTTTCGCAAGTTGGCCCATCCGCGAGAAAAATAAGAAAAAAAACTTTCTTCGAAGCACGCCCATTCGTTGTTCCTTTCAACAAGATGCCTTGGGCAACCTCGACGTCACAGTATAGCTGCCTAGAAAGTGTGCAAGAAGCTTAATCAAGCCTGCAGGTTAATCAACGAAACAACACGACACTATTTTTTTTTCTTCTTTTCCAGAAGGACACATTTACCTTAGACTGACGCCCATGGGCGACTAGGTCCAGTATAGAGTCCTGCGCCGATAACAGTTTGATCATCCTTATTCGATCCACGTCCGCTTACTTCGTACCCGCATCCGATCCGCATCCGCAAAATTCGGAACCGCATCCGACCCTCTATCCGCGCATTAATTTTGCATCATAAAATAACGCATGAATAAAAAAAATAAAAAAATCTGGATGGTATCCAATAAGCCGTCTGCTTATCTTTCTACACATAACTCTTCGTGTCAGAATATACGGTGGAAGTCATTCTATCGCATTTTGTTTTATCGTATTTATAAAATAAGCTTATCCTTGTAGAGACACATCGCATCGCTAGAAAGATGATCGCACTTATGAGATCGTCTTGGGAGTAGGTGACACTGACATTCAGTCCAGTAAATACGCTCAAAAGGAATATATATATATATATATATATATATATATATATATATATATATATATATATATATATATATATATATTTTTTTTTTTTAAAGGGATACTCCAGTAATTTTTGTATGGTCGCTGATTTTTCTCAATATTGGCTCAACAGACCTATAGACACGGTTGCACCAGTCCCCCAAGTATTGTGTGAAAACACTGAAAAGTAAACATTTGCGTGAAGGTATTGAATTTTCAAATTTTGTTCTCATCGTGCTTCTCAAACCGAGAGCCCCTACTCGCAACAATGAAGTGTGACGACAGAAATGGTACAAAGTGGGAAGTAAATCACGTTCCCAATTGATTACAGGGCGCTTGATGGTGGGAAAAAAGTGCTTGGAAACTCATTTACTTAAAATGATCGACACACTTTGTTTAAAACAACCTGCGCGACATGAGATAATATACCATTCTTGACGTCACACCACTAGAGAGCGCGCGGAAATTTGAATGCTGGTTTCGGCATCATCTTCATTTACGTTTTTTTTTCTTTTTTTTTCGATAGATACTTTGAATTTGGAAACAAGAAATAGCATGCCGTGAAGACCAAGGTCCGGGGATTCAGAAAGCGCAATTTCTTTGGGTAGCTTAAAAAATGGCCGGAGTACCCCTTTAATATTTATTTACCTTTTTGTTTTGTAGTACCCACTTTAAGCAGACACGTTTTTTAGAACATAAAATGATAAAGGACAGACTGATAGCATTGCGTCATTTTACTTAAATCAAACAATAATAAAAGTGCGACAGGAAAGGCGTGCACTCACCGCAGTAAAGTGCTCATATATATGTAATAAGGCGCGAGTACAGCACTAAGGAAAGATCAAAATGCTCAATAATGGCAACACCTCCTATCAGTTTCAGTTTTAAACACGAACTCTCAACTGCATGCTCGGAAACAGTCGTCGAAAGCCAACTCATGGCGGCCAACTTACCGACGGCCAATTTATTATAGAGCAATTCTTGGTAGTAAAATTCGTCGAATGATGTAGAAAGGGGCAATCTGCTGAAGGGCGATTTTTTGAATAGGTTGAATTAACGGTCCGAGTTAAAAATTTGTGATTTCTCGTTATATTTTGACCTAAATTTGTATTTGTGTTTGGACTAGGGGCAGCGCCCATGTTAGGTTACACGATGGAAAAAAAATCACAAGAGGGCGAAGGCAGGACAGTACCGTGAGAAAAGTCGAGAAATATTAATTTCGGGATCGTCCTTTTGATTGTTTTCTTTATTACATTTTGTGATGAGCCACCGTAGACTGTCGCCGTGAAGAGTGAGGGTCCGATGAACGGTTGGACCGGGTAAGTTAACACGCGCCCCGCTGATGCACGCGCGACGTAGTGATCGTCTCCCACTGCACGATGAAAGAGACGAAACCTGAAAGTTGTCTTCTTCAAGAAGAAAAAGCCCAGCGGAGGTGAATTACCGTGCGGCAAGATCACGCATTACGATTGGGCAGGATTTGCTTTAAAATTTTCAGACAAAAGTTATGTATTATGGCTTTGGAACAGCGGCGACCAGTTGGCCTCTTCAACGAGTTTTCCTTCGACAAGTTGCCCTATGACGAATTGACCTATTCGACGAATGGGCCGCCGACATGCTGGCTGTCGACGAGTTAGCTTTCTCCTACTTTCTTGTGGCTTGTACGTTTTCGTTTTTCTTTGCCCAAAACACGTTTTCCGCTCTTTCGCTGCAAAACAAGAACACGCTTTCCCGGGACGACTGATGCTCACGCAATCCTTTATTTTTCTAGGGACAGCGTTTCTGGCAAGATAGGACCGTCTAAATCGATCTTTGATGAGAATCAAATTTTTCTTGACGCAAAGAACGAATTTCTCTACGATTGGAATCTTCTTTTTAAGACAGAAATTTTATCCCACAATACTTTCGATTATGCACTTCATAGTACCACTCACTTATTCATTGTGGATTGTGCGTTCGCACACGTTTATAGGTCACCTTAGCAAAAATCTAGATCCGGACCCGCATATATCCGCATTCGATCCGCATCCGTATCCAATCCGCAATCCGCCAAATTTGATGAATTTTTATCCACATCCGCCGGTACGGATATTTGCAGATGATCCGCGGCTGATCCGCGAATATGCAGGACTCTGACCCAGTATTGTAAAAAAATTTAAAATATAGTTTCTTCGTTGGTTCTTTTATCTCATAGAGTTTAAATATTATCTTTTTTTTTACATATCTACAGATCACACGTTTGACATCCCACATTTAACATCCCACGTTTTACCTCATCTAGTTTGCGTTGCGATCGTTCTTAAAATACATTAAATGGACCATTCATCTTTCTAGGAGGCGGTAAGTATATGCACCGTGCCGCATGCAGATACTTCCGATTTGAGTTCCGAACAATGTTGACAAAGACAAGAGACAGCTTTCCCTCACCTGTGCTGCACTTCCGGTTGCATTTCCTTCAAATATTTACTCGTTCTGAGAATCCTCAACTCCCTTCTCAAAAAAATAAAAATAAAAGATAGCATCGGTCATTTGGGTGATGTCTTAATTATACAAAGCGAAGGTAATCTACAAGTTCCACGAGGTGCGCAGCATGGCGTCCCACAGCTGTAAGGTAGTCGGTGTCATTCAATGGATCCACTCAAATCTTCAGGAACCCTATAGTCAATAACATCTGAAGAAAAACAGAGCGTGACACCAATCGTAATTATTATCGCTTCGTAGCAATTTTATAGGCGTTACAAAACAAACAAACAAACAAGCAAACAAAAACGAAATACCGAAACACATTACATCAAAATAAAAGGAACGCGTTACCGTTGACTATGAGACAAGTAACGCAAGTTTCTTTTGCGTTACTTTTGGATGGCGTCCATCCTTCTATACCTGTCATTGACGGCGACAACGTTTTTCAACAACAACAAAAAAAAAAATGTGGCCTCTTTTTCTATTAGAGTGTTTCCGTGGTGAAAATGTAGTCAACACTTGAAAGGCATGCAAGAGGCATGCGTGAGGAGTGCAAGAATTAGAATGGCGCATAGAAAAACGAACAAAAAGAACGCTAATGTAAAGAGTAACACCTATACGCTATCCGTTATTGGTAACGTGTTACCGCCAATACTGCTCCGTAGCCATTGAAATTGCAGCATTGGTGGGTAAGGATGCCAAAGAACAAATCATGAAGAAGCGGGAACGTAGCCCTGCGTTGCTTAAACGGTCTGGGACTATATTCTATCGTGCTCTATTAGGCTATATTAGCCTATATTAGCTTCTATCAGCCTCTTTTAGCCTTTTCGTCCTTTGATGCCGAAAACATCACTTGGAATGCTGGAGACCTAGAACCCTGACATGGTTTTAGAACACAAAAAAATAACAGAAATCAAATCTAAGAAGAAAATATTTTTTTCGCAATAATGTTTTTAGCACAGTATAGACACAGTATAGCACAGTATTATGCACAGTATAGAGACACTTGTAACTGAATTTTCAATGTTTGCGCCTGTATTTCTACTCCGAGTTTCGAAGACGGTGGTGCATGCTATCATATCTCCACTGTCAGCTTTGGTTTCCAAGGACAAGTGATCTGTTTTGAAGACGCAATTCGATCCTTCGCTGCTAAGCGCAAATATCCTCGCCCTCGCGATAGAGGGTGCTAAGTTTATCGGGGCGCACATGGCGTGCAGGGGCGGATCCAGAACTCCGTTGGGGGATGGCGTGCAGGAAGGGGGGGGGGGGGGGGTCGGAAAATTTGTAAGAATGCTATTCTCCCATTCTTTCTTGTGCACCGGGGGGTCCACCCTTGTCAAATTACCCCCCGAGAAGGGGGGAGGGGGGGGGGGGTCGACTCTGTTTTAGGGGGGGGGGGAGGCGGCCGCCCCCGTCGTCCCCTCCCCCCCCCCCCCCCCCCCTAGGATCCGCCCCTGATGGCGTGGGAGAAATTAAATCCTTCTTGAGTTGTTGCTCCTGGGCAATACTGGGCATCAAAGGGTTAGTCTGTTCTACCGGCATAGCAATTACGGTAAAAAGGCAAATGAAGACATAGGATGGGAAAAGGAAGGGCGAGTCGGAGAAGGCCTAGCACTTTGTTTCTCATTCTGCGTGTACCACAGGGAAGTCTACTCCTTGATATTCATAGAAATGAAGCCGTTAAACAACAATAAATGCAGTTTTTTTTCCGGCGTTTGTTGTAGTTTTTTACGTCAGCTATACAGGTTTAAAAATTTGAAGGAAGGTATTTTTTTTTTACCCTTCTGTTCGTGGCTCAATTCGGAGTGAACAGTAGTTTATTGCTGTATTTTGTCCGGGACAAAAAGGAACTTCGTAAACCAAACAGTGTTTATCTATATCTGGCTGTTGCCCAAGGGTATACTCCGTATATCCCCGGGGAAACAGCGAGTCACGAATAAAAATGCAGCAGCACAAATGCAAATGTAGGGCAACGGCCAAAGCTACTGCCCCAGTAAGCCAATAAGAGCACCTGAGCAAGGCACGTCACAATACGCACTGTGGGCGAGCACTCTTCCTAGGAGAGCTCTCGCGTACGTTTCCTCACACCGTCGGTCTGATTGTGGACTTCGAGCACACCGTCACCGTGTTCCGCGCACCGCACTATACGGAGCCCTTGAAGCATGCTTTTAAGCACGCGCCCGCGGTCGCGGTACCACCCCGACGCGCGCTTAAAAGCATGCTTCGAAGGCTACGGTAGTGCGGTACGCGGAACACGGTAACGGTGTGCTAAATGTCCCCATTGACTCACGGGAACCGATCATTGTTCGCCCTTTTAGAAGTTGTGCTGAGACGGTGCATATGAATTACGTAATTGTCAATCCTTCTGGCAACTTATCGGGCATCGCCAGTCCCGGCGCGCACCGACAATAACCATGATCTGAGAAGCAAACTATTTTAATCTACTGAGTTTTGCGGAGTTTTGGTAACCTGAAGGGTATACTCGAAGCCGGCGAATCGTCGAACATGTGTGTTGTCACGAGAGTTCTTGGTAAAATATTGTGTTTGAGTGTAGAGGGTCCCTATAGGCTTCGGGGCCCCCCAAGCAGCATAAGTCGTAGCACTGCATATGCGCAATGCAATAAAAAAAAGAAACAAAGAAAAAAAGGGCCAGTTTTTTTGGAATTAAGAATTCACTTTGACGCCGTATTTCAGTGATTACACTTATCTCCGAAATTCGGAGGTATAATTTCCTCTCCGTTTAACGAGTTCCTCCCGTGGTTCCCATGACAACCGCGGTCGTTTAGAAGCGGAAAGCGTTCGTTCTGGCTTTTAAAGAGTTTAGCGTTCCGTTCCAAAACTTACCCAGAGAAGAAAATGCAACCGCCGCAAAAATTCAGTTCCGGTGGTGCATGCTTTAGGCTCGGGACATTCGAGGATGTAAATTTCAGATTAATTTCGCGCCGTAAACGATCAACTAAGTGCTTGACTTTGTCAGGGAATGCCGGGGTTCTAAAAACGCTTTGGCTGGAAAAGTTAGACCCAACTAATGTTTCTTTTTTTTTTTTTTTTTAAGTGGAATGGGCAGGGTTTTGATTTACTGGACGGGCACTGTATATCACAGTCATTGGCTGTCAGTTTAGTATTGCGTATGAGACATAGACCAGTGCCATCAGTTAAATGCCTGGCGTAAAAAATGCATGTTTTTTTAGCTTTTTGTTAGTAATAATTAAGAAGAAAAGAGCGCGCGAAAGCGACCTGACACGTCCCTCTTTCCATTTTATAGATGAAAAACAATTCAAGAAAGTGAGTTAATGACTCCAAAAAAGATTTTAAAAAAAAGCGCAAGAAAAAAGGCAGGGTGTAAAAAGTTGGGATCTGGGGCCTTGTGTTACTTGAAGAACTTCTGTACATCTCGGAGCCGGTTCTTTTCGCGGTTTGACCGTTGTATGTAAACGTAAACTAAAAGGCGTAGTTTACATCCATCGCCATATTTACGGCGCTCATATTCGAATTACTGATAAGCCGAAAACAAACAAAAAAAGCAAGAAAAGCGACATCTGCGTGCTGCTGATTCTAACCGTCGTATATAACTAATCAACGTGAAAGCCGATATCGGAAGAAGCGTTAGAGCGCAGGAAAATTGCCAGGGACTGCAACGTATAGACAAAGACACCGCGGGCCCCCGTCTGTAGGTAAACACCGCAATGCTCTTCTGTTCTCCGTTCCCGTTTAGTGGAGCGTGTCTGGTCTGGCAACGTTCCGTTCTTTTTTCCAGCCGTCCCCGTACAAGAAGGAACAAACACGGGAGCGCAAGCTCTTGATTGTTGCGTGAATCGGCTCGCTTTTTCTGCGGTTCAAAAACGCGACTGCTGGTCCCGCGCGGTGCGGTTCAAGGCAGCTGTTTTCTCTCGCGCGGGTCTTTTTTTTCTTTCTTTTTTTTCTCCTTGTATATTTTTTGCTTCTGTCTGACGCCTGTCGTCCTTGTGGAGCTTTAATATCTGTCCCCGATCGTGGCTGCAGCGCTGCGGCGAACTACTTTCTCCCAGTCCCGTCGTCGGGCAATAAATGTTTTCCCTTCGTTTCAAGGTAGGCTCGCTCTTTCTCCCTCTCACACATTCTCTCTCTCTCTCTGTCTCTCTCTCTCTCTCTCTCTCAAAAAAACAAAAATAATAACGATGTTCGCCGATTAGGAAACGGGTCGCTCGCATTTATGCGCTCGCCTATCTTTTTTTTTTTTTTTTCGTGGATGCAGTGTATTGTTTTTCTTTAAAGCCTGAAGGTAAGGATGGAGTATCCGAAAGCTGAAGAGAGCCATTTTCTGTAGGGTTTGCTTACGTTGCGTTGTGCTACGAAGGGTTACGTCTGCTTCCGTCCAGAATCACCAGGACATCCGTGCTTTCTACACTCTCAGAAATTGGGGGTGTAGTACTTACACCCCTTGTCCCGTATTTAACACCCCCAAATTACATATCGACGTTCAGTTCACTGTCGTCGAAATGACTATACCAACTTCTACGAGCGGGTTGATAACTCTGTAATATAAATTTCTAAATAACTAATGCATGCATAATAATAATAAAAAAAACAAAAAAACCTGGGGTTTTGCAGCAGGGCCAAAAAAAGCCTCGACTGTATTCCTGTGCTCTTTAATACGTATACATGAAATATTTTATTAAGTTGTATCACTGGACTATCAACCCGCTCGTGAAAGTTGGTACCGTCGGGTCGACGTCAATGGACTGAACGTCGAATTGTAGTTTTTGGGGTCGAGGGATACAGGTACTACAGCCACTATTTCTAAGGGGGCGCAAAAAATGGCAACCCAATTCGAGGAGTGCCAATGCACGAGACATCCGAATCAAGTATTTTGACCGTGACTCATAATCTAACCTAATTATTCGATGAGGAAACGTGTTTCAGAAAAGCAAGGCCGGAGTGCCAAGTCTGTATACATGCCATCCTGTTATGTGGGCCTGCCGATCTTCTAGGAACTGTAATGTGTCTTCCTGGGTACCTACGGCCGTGTTTATGATACGTGGATGTTGCGGAAACGTAGGACGTGAAGTTCCGAAATATTGCAGTTCCTTGCAAATCTCCGCTGTAGTTGACGATGTTTTCTGCGTTGTTGTGAAGACGGCAGAAAGGCTGGTGCTTTCGGCGAAGGTCTAAACAGTCGTCCACAACGTATGCATGGAGAGGGCTAGACTAACATCTTTCCTGAAAGCATGTATAGTTTTCCTACTTGGTACTGCAAACCGGTTCTTCGTCAACAAGGACACAAAAGAGTCGGCGTTCCCCTTTAGCGTCCTTACGTAAGGCATTGCGGAGAGAAGCGGTGCATTGTAATTTGTAAGTTCGCTAGACAATATCGCGGAGTGCTCGGAAGCAGCCGTTGCGCAAGTTTCAAACTTGAGTGAATTCCCCGTATAAAAAATAAACAGTCAGGATTGTAGCCTGAATTTCGCGTGGAGCACGATGAAAACCTGGGAATTAAGAAAGGACCGCCCACACTTTGCCCTACCACGATCACGATGATTGCCAAAGTACTAATACTATACTAATTTTAGGTTAAATATCAGTATCTCTTATATAAACTGCCCAAACAATTCACCTTCAGTCAGGTTGTAGTTGACGACCAGCCGTAGACTATCGGGCGCGTGTACTTTTGCGGCTTAGATTTAAATCTCGGAACCGAAGCTAGGGTATCTGAACGCTGATCTCATGTGTAGATTAAAGCTAAAAATAATAAAAAGGAAAGTAAAATGAAAGACGGTTTGCGGGGGAAAAAGAAAACGCGAGAAGGCATCGGAAAACCAGACTGACCTTGTTTATGTCGAGTAGCACAAGTGTAGCACCTAGCGAAGCGCACTTGAGAGCAATCTCCCGTCCCAAGCCGTGGCCTGCACCGGTGACGAGCACAATGTTGTCCCGAATGGACTTCCTGGGCCCGGGAAAGGCGAGACGTGCCACGTAGACCAACACGGACACGATGCAGCGTCCCACGAGGCAGAGCAGCTCGCAGATGAACATGACCGTGGGTAACACTTCCATGTCGTCGTCACTGACGGGGTGTGATCGCTGTGCTTCGGTGCGCGGAGAGCGAGCAAGTTTTCTCCCGGGGCTGGTCTAGGAGCTGAGGCGGCTCCCACGCTCTCTCGGGTCGGCAGGGGAGGCAAGCAAACAGCCGGAGCCGGCGACCCTCACCTACACTCGCCTGCCCCGCCAGACCGTTCAAAGCGGGCGCTCGACGCGGCGTCCTGCGGCACACGGCCGAACTTGCTGAATCGGGAAAAGGGGTAGCCAATGGCTGGTTTGGCCGAGTTTGAGGTGATTTCCGGATTTGTCCGGTTTTGTGCGGATCCCAATTGCTTCAAAAATCGCGCGCTGCTTTTTTTTTTTTTTTTTTTTTTTTTGGGGGGGGGGGGATGGGGGGGGGGATGTGGGGGGGGGGGGGTGTTACGGATACGTATTATATTGTTTTATTGTTTATATTCCAAGCGATTCCTTCGATTCCGCTGTGCATAATATAGATGCCGGCATGGGTGCGTATGTTTTTTCCTGCGATGTAAAATGTCCAGCTAAACGCAGCTGCGAACTGAACATGGTCTTCCGCGTTGAATCAGTGAGCGTTCGCCTTGCGCCTGTAACATTTTGTCGCGCTCCCACGTTGATAAAATGCGTGCCCTCCGACATTGCCGTTGCACGATTCTTCCTATAGCCTTTACTAAAGTAACTGGATTCCAGCTTTAACTTGTACAAAGAAAGGCAGTTAGGTTTGTATTTAGTAAATACAATAAATTGGACTCGCTCACTGAACTTATGAGGGATAACCAAATGCCACCTCTCGATACACGTCGGAAAAGGAGTTGTACTTTATTTCTTTACAACATCCTGACATCCAAAGTATGCTTAAATACACTCCCATATCTCAATCAATTAAGTTCAAGAAGAACACGACACACCAGGGACCACGCACTACAGCCCATCTTCGCAAAAACAAATGCCTTTAAGCACAGTTTTTTTCCTCGCACCATTTCGGACTGGAACTTGCTACCAGAAACCATTATTCGATCAGTCATTTTCATTCAGGCATTAGAACGATACTTAATTCGATAATGCATTCCGCAGCAGTGGTCTTGTCTTCTTTTGTATTATTGTTTTTGTCATTTTTCATGTGAACCCACATGTTGTATTTTTTGCCCCTCCTGCTTGGGCCAGAGAGCTGACCTGCAGTATTGTAAAATAAATAAATAAATGAATAAATAAAGTAGCGCCAAGCTCCCCGTATGGTCGCCATTTTGGTCCGTGAAATGAGCAATTTCTCTTTGACCCCTCCGCTCTTGGTGAGCCGATCTAAATTCGCTGGTGACGGGTAGCTTGATGGATACCTTTCTTGCATACCGAGATTTTGCTATTCACACACAGGCGAAACAAGCGTATATTTCCGTATCACCACCACACGTGGTGTCGGTGCTTGGAAGCATTGAAAAATAATTTTCCTGCTTTGAAATACGGAAGAAGGACTGCACTTTAAGAAATGCCTGCGCGTCTAGCTACTTAACCACAAAACACTCGAAGAGCCAATCTCTGCGATCTACGAAATCAGCTCAGCGAATGTCAAGGCGAAACGTCTGTTTAGACCTCAAAATGAAGTCTGCGCTGTGGCATTACGCAATGCAAGCATGACGCTCTGCATTGCGTAATGCCGCAGAACAGACTTCATTTTTAGGTCTAAACGGATGTTCCGTCTCATCATTCGCTGAGCTGATACCGTAGATCGCAGAGATTGGCTCTTTGGGTGTTTCGCGGGAAAGTGGACGCACAGGCATTCTTTAGGGTGTGTAGACTGGCATGATTGGTACATTGATTGCAAACACAGCGTTAAAGACGCTTATATTGGCGAGGCACACCTTCAGTGCGATGATGCTCTATGGTGATCTGGGTATTAGAACGACCCTCTGGAAGCTTCGAAGATTTGAATGGACCAAGATGGCGATTACCATGGTAATCGCCATCTCGGTCCATTCATCTCGGTCCATGGCGATTTCCATGGTAATCGCCATGGGTATATCGCCATGGGTATATCGGTTTCCGTTGCTTTGCATACCAGCGGAGACCGATATACCCGTTTCCCGGTGTGATTTATGCCTTACAGTTTAAAATGTCAGTGTACATTTTTTTTTTCATTAGCCAATCCCCTTGCGAGGTTTTGGTCGTCTGTGTGTTAGTATCTGTTTGTGTTCCGCTTGCAGGCAGGGAAGGCGATGACACTACTTTCACAGGATCTGGTGACTTTAGTTTCCAACAACCCAGATTGCTTCGTAGGACTCGTTGGTCCGCGATGCTTGTGCGATCAACGCCATGACTATGGATACGTCGCAGCTGAGCTACAAGGGCAGTTGGCGCTCAACCACGATCCATTTTGTCCGAGAGATTGAGACAGAAGGAAAAAGAAAGAAAGAGAGAGAGATAAAATAAATGCATGCTGGGGAAAATTGTGATTCTGCTTTTCCTTTTGCTTCGGTTCTTTCTCGTTCCGAAGAACGGAGCGAACTGAGGAGGCTTTACGTATTGGCAATCTCAGAGACCATGTCACGCGGATCACAGTTGCACTCTACACCTTAGAGTCAACGATAAGAGAATCCGCGTCATATGTTTTCGTTTTTGGCGTCTGTCGGTTTCCCTGAGTTACCCTCACCAAAAGCATATTCTACATTCAAATACCTACTTACTTTAGTGAATTTATGTCGCGCCCTTTTAAGATTGTGACCTGCGGGCAGTTCACTGTTTATACGACATTTATGAGTGCGTATAGCAGAAAGTTGGAACGTCGGCAGATGGTGCGCACCTGCTCTGGCCCTTGCTGCGTACGACCCGGAACTCAGAACCGGTGCCGTAGTTATTGCTTTCTGCTCCGTTCTCTTCTTTTCCCGCACGCAAACAGAGACGAATGGAGCGGAGTAAACGCTTAAACAATTCTGACATAAAAAAAAAAAAGAGATGTATGCGCTGAATGGGACTTAAAAAGAAAAGAAAACACGATATGCGTTGGTTTAGCACGTTTATGGTGGCTTCAGGCTTTTTAAAGTGCAGACAAGCTGCGACTTCTCACGAATGCTGTATACAGCTGGTCCCTATATCATTGCTTCCAGCGTTTACCGTATGTACTCGACTAATAGACGCACGGAAACCTGAGGGTTCGCTTTTCCGCGGAGCACTCGGATTGCCAATCACCGCGATCGACAGCATGATTCCAGCGGTTTACAGGACAGGGATAACGTCTTGGCGCGAAGATGCCATCTGTGAAGATTGCATTTGTATGGAGAATCGTGTTCTCGATCTAATTATTCGCTATGCTATTTATGCGGAACGCGATGATTGGCTGCATATGCGCTTTTCGGGAAAGTAGAAGAAAGGGCCTTGTTCATAAATAGTGCGGCTATTACTCAAGTAAATACGGTAGATCCCAAATCAACATTCAGCAGATTGCTCACCAGGAAAACAGTCGCTCTCCGCTTTCAAATTGTTGGTCAGTTCAAAAACAAAGAAATGAAACACGAAAATAAGATCCAGTTGAAACGTGAATAGTAAAGAAAAATTGAACCGAAACAAAATATTTACTCAAGCATGGACAGGATGCCGACGACGGACAGAACCAACCAACCAGAGTTTTACTCGCGGAACAAACGGTTTTGACTTAGATGAACCTTTACGCGGCAGTCCATTTGTGTGAAGCCGCTTCTTCCCTGTACGAACGTCACATCGGTCATGCAAAAACTGCCTGCAGACGGGTTCCAAGCACACATATATGTACAAAGCAGACAGGCTTGGAAGCCCACTTGAGGCGTGTTCACATATAATTTTGTCACTGTACCGAACACCGTGATTTAGGATGTAAGAACAGCCTACTGCGCCCTTGATGATTTACCGCGTGACGATCGTTAATGACCCCATGTTCTCGGTCATGTGACGGCAACTTTTCCCAAGTTTTGATTCTAGAGTCACTGATAACTTATGAAATGCCAGGGCGCGCCTCACTACGTTCAACCCTCTTTGCTTCGTGATAAGCGGCGTTCTTTTTGGGGAAAGCTGCGCGCTGACTGGCTGCGGAGGGCTAACATGGCGGTCGATACTCTGCACCCCCGGCGCTTGTCAGTGACTATAGTAGTCGCCATAGTTTGCGAGAGACTAATTTCCGCGTGAGCATCGAAAAATTTTTTCCCTGGAATGTTTTATTCGTGCATTTGTTAATTGTTTGTTAACCCGTTCCACGTTCCCCATGACGTTGCCGATGTTGTTGCGTCAGCGGCATCGTCTGGCGACCACGCTCACTCCGCCGTTGTGGTCATTATATATACATAATGAACGTATGACAGTGTGTCGACTCCGTGTTTGATAGAGAGTTTCGGGATAGATGTCCCCGACGCTTATGGTCGCCCAAGTAGCTTGTTGCATCGTACTGCGTATGCGCAGAAGGTATATGCGCGTGTTATGCGTGACACCCACAAAAGTGCTTCGGAGACTCCTATAAGCTTTGGGGTCCTCCTGTACGACCACTGTGGCGTTTATTCGGTGGGCGCAGCAGTCTCGGTACTCCGAGGTGTTGGCTTGAAATTGCAATGGCTGTGTTGTTCCTTCCCTGTGATTGACGTCTTCCAGTTCACAAGAGGTGGCAGGTGCTTGCCATAGAGCGCCGCGAGTCAGGCTTATCCTTGGCCGCTCACAGTTCGGCGAACTGGGCGTGGAACCAATGGATCCTTCTGCCGCCGCACGTGTTGGTGACCCCGATAATAGGTACTGCGGATTAGACGGGAGGCCGAAAGCTGCATGCCTCGGGCTGGGATTGGCGGAATGGAGGCTGTCGGCTAGAGGGACGATAGGGACGGGCCAGTGCTAAATTAACTGCTTTTGTCCGAAGAAGCCGAGAAAATGAAGGACACAGCAAGCGAAGTAGTTTCTTCTGGAATTCGAAATCATTTGTACCATGCACGTAGGTACCTCCAGGCCATCCCATAGTGGTCTGAAGAGAAAATATAACTTTCTTCTTTTTTTTTTTGTCATCTTATAAAACGTTTTGTCTGTCTTCAACACCACTGCGTCAGCTTCTCCACGAGCTATACTTGGGGAGAAGTTGCCATTGCTGCTCCAAAAAAGCAACGGATCAAGGGCTTTATTGGCCACCTACTGATAAGGCATGTGTACAACGCGCCTCACATTAAATCACCCCCCACATATAATACCGACTGATTCAGTGAACATTTTGCCAAATAACCGAAACGCCAAGAATTCTGGGAAAGCTGGTACACGTACTCCACGCGCTTGCCTTACCTGTGCGAACGACATAAAGTAAATTATTCCGATAACCTGTTCACAAGCTCAAGTGTAAGTTGACATTTGTTTTTACATTTCTTGCTTGAGAATTTTACTGTTGCATTCGCCAGCACGTGCAGCGGATGTACCCTCACTAAAGCATACTCGTTAGTGTTTGGGCATCATAATTTAGGAAAAAGCGTTTTCAAACTGCACCTCGTTTTTACAAGTAAGGACAACCTTTGTAGTACCGGAAGCGTGATATACGTAAAAATAGACTATCCTGAAAATAGAAGCGATTTGACGTCTTGATATTCAGTTCAGCACTGTGCTGCCATAATTTTTTATCTTATTCTTGTTTTTTGCATGCAGCTTCTATGAATAAACTTATATTGCCATTATCCTGTTTTGTGGGGAACACTTGGTCCCCTCCCTTCCCCGTACTTCGCGACGCCTCCGCGGTTCAGCGCAGGTGTCCCTACGCGGAGGGGTGAGCGGGTTCAGCACCCCAGTGCTATCTTGACGGCGGGGAGACTAATTTTGTTGGTGCATCTTGGGGCTGGATAAGCCAGGATAAGCTGCCAGCTTATCCAGCCCCAACTCCAAGATGCAGCAACAATAGTTGTCCCCCCGCCGACATGATACCAGCGGGGGAAAAAGAAATGGGAAGGGTGGCCAAGAAAATTTTCCTACCCTGCGGAGAATTATTTTGTAGATCGGCCCCGCGGCACCCCGGCGACTTCATTTGAAGGTCAATCGGATTTGAACCGCGACGGCGACATCCCCAGGGCGCGGTGCGGACTACCACACCTTGGACGATCGGCAGGTGCACTGGCGGTGCATCTACCTAAGGCTTATTCCTCGATGTCTGTTCCCCGGTCCCGAAATCCCCCGTGTAATAAGTGGGTTAGTAACCTTTTTTGCCGGGAGCGAAGTGTTGACGTGTCATGTTCATCCGGAGACAGGGTCGATGGGAATCGGAATAAGAACCCCACAGTTTTAATGAGATATCATCATGGGATTTTGATGGGCAAACGAATGTCTGGGAATAGTAGCGCGAAAAACGTCAAACAAGCCATTTCCAAAAAGGAACCTTGGGCAAAGCGTCCGTTGTCTCGTCACCTTCAACTTGCGTTAAATTTTAGTTTCATTCACACGCAGACGCTGCCGTGCCGATAGTTATTTATTACGCACGGTGAACCAGTGGTCGTTAGTCAACTCGTGCTTATACATCATACAAAAGACAGTCCGCAAATATATTCGAATGCGAGTCACCGCGAGATCCGCGCTTTGAATGCCTCAAAAGGAGAAACATGGTACGCGGCATTCGAACAGCGAGTATTGAGGTGGCTCTTGTTTGCAGACTCTCTTTGTTTGAGCAGTGTGACCCAGGCTTTAAAGGGACAGGGAAACGAAATTTTTACTCTTATTCCTTTGGTTAAATATGGTCTATGTTGTGGCGGCGGCCCATAAACACTCGTCTAGATTATTTCTTCTGGACTGCCGGCAGAAAAGTCGAGAAAATTAATTTTAAAACGACCGATCAGATTTCAAGATTGCGCCTGGTGGCGGTCTGTGAATCTCCGTTGGCATGCCGCCACGTCGTCGGCCTCTGAGAAGCAGTGCCAGTTCGCGGCAGTATGGCTCTCTCGTGAAGGTGCAGCAGTGGAAAGCGAGTTCGAGGTGCCCGCAATATAAGGGCCACAGTGGCGTAGACAGTAAATACACCCTAAAAAACAACAAAAAAACATGCGTTTACTTTCCCGCACAACCCTTGGAGAGCCAATCACCGCAACTTACGGAGGCAGCTCAGCGAATCACGATGCCGAAACATATGTTTAGAGCAAAAAACGCAGTCTCAGTCTCTAAACATTTGTTCCGGCATCGTTATTCGCTGAGCTGCCTCCGTCAGTTGCGGTGATTGACTCTCCAGATGTTGTGCGGAAAAGTAGACTCAGGGTTTTTTTTTTTTTTTTTTTTTTTTTTAGAGTGCATTTTTGTGGGAGCGTTTTAAAGTGCTGGTGCAATCACAAAAAAAAAAGAATATATTTACATACGATTTACCAAGAAAAACACTCGTCTTTACGTTAAACCATGATCTCTACATAGGAAAGTGCACAGGAGACTCGAAAAGCTCGATTGTAAAGGAAACATTTTAATACACAACTGATAAAAAAAAAAAAAAAAAAAAAAACATGTTACGATGGACAAGGATTTGATCATAGCATAGAAAATGAAAGGTTTCTATATACTATATAAAGCAAATGCGACAGAGCAAGTGAATGACGTTCGTTGATCTTTTCACTGCAGACGCATTCGTACAGGAAATAAACATCCTGCACTCTAAAAATGTCTGTAAGCCTACTTTCACGCACAACACTCGGAAAGCCAATCACGGCAACTTACGGAGGCAGCTTAGGGAATGACGATGCCGAAACGTATGTTTAGACCCCAAAAACGCAGACTGAGTTGTGACATTAAGCAATGAAAAACGTCACGCTTGCATTGCTTAATGTTACAACTCAGACTGCGTTTTTTGGTCTAAACATATGTTTCGGCATCGTCATTCACTAAGCTGCCTCCTTAAGTTGCCGCGATTGGCTCTCGAGTGGTTTGTGTGAAAGTGAGACGCACATACTTTTTTTAGAGTGCGGAGAAGTGCGCTTTTTCTCAGCATTTTTTGCGGTATTCATAACTCGAAGGATAACATTTACGCAAACTCTCCTACAAATGAAGCACCAGTTGAAACAAAAAGGACGAGGATGTCTCTCGCGAAGGGGCCGGCTGTGCTGGATACGATGATGGGAAGCTTGAAGTGATTGATAACGTTTCTTTCATTAAAAAAGAAAAAAAAAACATTATCCAGCGTCAACTTGACTCGGTTATTTGACCTCATTTTCACAACAGTCACAGGACACCGGCGCACGAGGAACACGAATTTACAATCATTTGTCAAGCACAATGATTAAACAACGTGAGAGCAGGTTTATGCACTCAACTGCGCAGAGATGTTATCCTTATAGACCTTTGCATCGCTTATCGCGCGGGCGAAAAATGCTGAGTCACTGAGTCACTGAGTCACATAGCGCACAGCAGATCAACAGCGCATGCTCAGAAGACGTTCCACAGTCCAACAGACAAAGATGGTGGCGCATAGAGGGTGATTTTTGCAAAGGTCTATAGAGCCTCCATGGTCATCCCCTGTGTGTTCTACTCTCGGAGAAACGGAGGACCAGAGCATGCCCCGCCTCCGCCAATAAAACAACCGTTGCACTGTGTGCTCGAGGGTGAAGCTCACTTGAAGCTCACTGGAAAAGGGCGTGGGATGAGGAACTTTTTTTTTTTTTTCGTAACTTGGAAAAGGGGTAAAGACTACGGCCTCAGACAGCCAATCAGAGCGTTGAAAAACGAAACATGTGACAAGGTCTGAATGAGCTCCTCCTGGGCAGACGTGCCACGTAGTTAGCTCTTTCACTCAGGTTGGTTCACCGGAGACGTAACTTGTGCACTTTGTCAAGTTTAGCTGTGACTGAATAGAAAGACTGCACAAAACGCCAACAATTTCGGGCTGAGATAAGTTCGCGTCTCTGGATGCCGACGTCAGGTTTTCAAGCCTTTGTCTGCGAGCCGAGGTATGGGTGAAATAGTGAGCGCCTGAAAGAGAAAGCAGCGACAGCGGCAGGGGGGGAGGGGTTAAATTAAAATTTTGGGGGTGTCCTACTCCTGACACCTGAACACCTCCGCGCTTCGCCTGATAAGGGAGGGTTATTGCGGTGAAAACGCCGTATGAAAGATTTATGTTGCACGCCAAAACGAAGCCTAATGATTAATTACCAGATATTAATTACCACCCAAGTGGTTTAAATTAATCCCGAGTCCTTCGCTGGGGCGTTCCAGACGCCTTTCCGTGGTTTGCCAGGTGTGTTCTCAAAATCGACTTCTTGCTTCTTGCTATTTGCGTTTGTGTCTTAACCTCGAATTAATGATCTAAAGAGAGAACGAGGAAAACGCATGTCATAACATAAAGTTCCCACAGTTCTCGTTTTAGAAAAAGGCTTCAGTTTTAAAATATACTTTAGTTCTCGCAATGTTTTCTTAATGAGATGTCTCCACTAAAAGCGTTGGAAGCATTTGCATAAAAAAAAAAAAAAAATAGCGTGGTCATTGCAGCACTTTCTTTTCGAAAAGAATGCCGCTGCAGTTCGGGCAGACGTGGTAGAGGTCCTTGAAGTAGTTAGACCAGAGGGGCACCCAGAAACAGCAGGTACTGCAGCGAGAAGAGATATATATTGCAGATACGCTCTCGCCACTAAGAAAGTTTGTGTTGGGGGAGGGGGGGGGGGGGGGGGGGGGGGGGCCGAAGGGGGAGGTTGGGAGCCATCGTATTGTTATGGTCATTAGAGCGCATGCGCAAAACTTCTGTACTGGCGCATTGCGACGTCCCAAGCTGCTCGAGGGGACCCAAAGCGTTTGGACGCCCTATTTAATAACCCTCTATAATATCTGCAGTTACTCAATCTGTGAAGCTGAACGCGAACAGTCACATCGCAAATTTGAGCACACATCACTAGAGAAAAATATTGAATTGAGAGTAAGCTACAAAACCCTAGCCTTAACCTAACTCTAACCTAATACTAACCTGGCCCTAAACTAAGGTAACATAACCGTAACTCTAAACTTTTCTTAACCTAACTCTAACACTAACCTAAACCTTGACTAACCCTACCCTGACCCTAAACTAACTCTAACCTAATCCCAACCACACCCACACCCTCATATTAATCTAGCACTATCCTAACTCTCATCTAACTTAACCCTAACTTAACCTGACCGTATACACTCTAAAAAAATCCTGTGCATATTCATGAGCATATTCCACCGCGCAGTAGTGCTTACAGCAGCCGCTTCATCTCTGCACTCTAAAAAAAGTATGTGCGTCTACTTCCCGCAGAACACTCGGAGAGCCAATCACCGCAACTTACGGAGGCAGCTCGGCGAATGACGATGCCGAAACATATGTTTAGACCGAAAAACGCAGTCTGAGTTGTGACATCAAGCAATGCAAGCGGGACGTTTTGCATTGCTTAATGTCACAACTTAGCCAACGTTCTTAAAGGGATACTGAGCCAAAGAATTTAGTGCCCATAATAAGTGGCGCACATTCTTTCCACGAGCCAGCAGCCGCCGGTGTGCGCGAGCACAGGCAACAAAAATGACGTCAAATACCTCCATTCGCGGTTAAGATGGCAGTGAAATACGTGGGCTTCGGGTTTTCATCTCTACAAGTGAAAGCTACGTGCTTGTTAGACCAATTAATCACGTGCCTTTTACCACCAGACACCACTGTGTAGATGAAAAACTGTCTACTCTCCTTTGGCCCGGAGCCCATACATTTCAATGCCATCTTAACCGCGAATGGAGGTCCTTGACGTCATTTTTGTTGCGTGTGCTCGCGCTCAGCGGCGGCTGCTGGCTCGTGGAAAGAACGTGCGCCACTTAAGGCCCGTTCACACTCTTGCGACTGAGTACGACTGAGAGAGACGAGATCTCTTACAACTTCTTAAATGTTTCTAGAATGAGGGGACACACTCACATTGTGGCGCCATCTATGCGGTGACCCTAGAACTGCATTTCACAAAAGCGAAGGTTTTGCGGGATTTCCGAGGTCAAATGTGCGTAATACCCATAGAAAGGCTCGTTTATAACATTGACAAAAGTTTTTCGAGCCAAAAAAGAAAGGATATTGAGCGAGAAATAAAAAAAAAATATGCCGGACCGCCGAGTTTACACTGCTTCCCAATAGATGGCGCCAGGAACCCAGGTTTAAGAGGTCGCAAGCAGTCGCAAGAGTGTGAACGGGCCTTTATTATGGACACTAAACTCCTTGGTTCAGTATCCCTTTTTAAGTCTAAACATATGTTTCGGAATCGTAATTCGCTGAGCTGCCTTTGTAAGTTGAGGTGATTGGCTCTCCGAATTTTTTTTAGAGTGTAGCAGCTGACGACACATTCGATTGTCTTTTTTTGAAGTAGGCTTAGTTGCATGAGGTCGCCACGTGTCATATTGGGCATTTGCAGGTTTCCAGCTGCACTGTGCGAGTCTACCGTTGCGAAGCGCGTTGGCGACGATTGGGACACAAGGTAGTTGAAAACTCAACGTCGGAATAGTAATGACGGAAAAATCCTGCGCGCGCCTTTGCGAGCAGACTGCTGCATAAAAGGGCACGTGCGAAGGAAACAATAAAAAAAAAAAATTAAAATATTAACGCACGGGCGATCCGCCGGGACTGGAAGGTAGCCCACTCACGATGGATATAAAATTTGAATAATTATGAAATAGCCGTATAAAAATCAGAAACACAGAATAAGCAATGAATGAGGTTGCGGCCTTTGCCGATCAGGATACGCATACAAACAAAAGACGAATCACACCAAAAAAAAAAAAAAAGGGATCATACTTAACAACGCTCCGCTTTTCTATATCAACACATACAAAACAAAACAAATATGCGAGTTCACCGTCCTGCAGGACACTGCGACAGCCGATGTCGTAGTGTCCTGCAGGACGGTGAACTCGTAACTCGAACTCGCACGGCGAACAATTAAAGGGTCTCAGCAAATGACGAAGCACAAAGTACAATTAGATAAAAAAAAAACAACAACAACAACAAAGAACAACGGGATGCTTGAATGTATGAGAGGGAACTGAAACGTCATGCTCAGTGTTCCTTGCGTGTAGTTGGCATTTCTTAAGTATAATCGCATTCCGAACGATTCGTCCTTTTAAATTTTCTTTAATTGTTCGGCGTCATTGTGTGCCTCCGCGTTCTGCGAGAAAGTAAATTTGCTGATTTTCTTTTAGAGCTTATGTGTAAGGAAAAAAAAAAAAGTAGCGGTAAAAGTTTCGTCAATTCGCAGTTGCCCGCAAAATTCAGAATTTTGAAGTCGTAATGGAAAAACAAATAAAGAGCAAAAAGACTGTATTCTACGACTAAATATCACAAGAGCACACAGTTAGTGGTCCCTGGAAGAGGTAATTTTAGTTTTTTTTAGAAATCTCGGAATCTACTGACAAAAGGGGGTTTAAGTTTTAGCTCGTCGAGGCTCGTTCAGAAGTGGGTCATGGTACCTCTGGGTCACCACAAGAGCCACTGTTTAGGTTTCTGGTTTGGTCCAAGCTATGTTTCTGATTCTTAGAGGAAGGGTGGAGGGGTAACAGCGATGGGTAGCCCGCACATTCTCCAATGGAGGGGACGGCAACTGAAGCTTCGATGCTTCCCACCGACTGCGGCCAGGAGTTTAATTATTTCAAAGTGATGACTGTTACCGATGCAAATCTTTGCGATATTTGTCGTGGGATTGGTAATACTTTGACTGGCAAAGCGCCCGTCCGCCGAACCTTGCTGCAGAAATATCATGCGGTAGAGGTGAGGTTTGATGAATTGAACCTACGTTTGTATCCGGACTTTCTTAAAATTATTATATAGAATATAAAAATATTTATAAAAAAGTAAAATTAAGTTTTAATTTCTGAGAACTGGGAGTTTAGCAAAAATAAACTTCGATAAACCAAGATGTTTTTTTTTCAGCTAATAAATAACATTAAAAAACACCCTCCGAATTTCACGGAAAATTAACTTAAAAAAACCCGAAATGGTACTAATTACATATGGTACGTTTTGCTTAGAATTGGTCGACACTGGGATTTCATTGTAAATATAGTCTGAGGAATAATATAAAAGAACGCGGTTAATGAGGTGTTTTCATCGACCTTTAACTGTGGAAGATCTTTCTGGAATTATTAATTTTATTGTGTGGGTTTGGCACAGCTGGGAAGGGATTTCTTAATAGACACTAATACTGACCAATGAAAATTAATATAAAAGTTTCTGTACAAGAATTCCTTTTTCTTCCACAAAACGTCAACTCTGGTTACAGCATCTTGTACCAGCACGGCTGGAGAAAACAGCCCTAAACCTGGAAAAACACTAATGAAAGGCACCTATTCAAATATATATTCCGCCCACGTTTGGTGGTCTTAAATTTAAAGGAGCTGTGCAACAATTTTTGTACTGTGCACAAATACCGCTTAAAACGGATCCCTAACGTTAATGACCTATGAAACACGCGTTCGTTTTTCACCCCACGCTATAGAAGTCCCAGTAAACAATTTAAGAAAAACGAGCAGCGTTCACCCCCTCAACTCGCAGCCAGAACAAGCGGCCACGTGATCTGGAGCCGATTATATGCCGCCAATGTAGATCATAGCCACGCGCTGGGGTTGGCAAAGCGCAGGACACGCGCTGAGTTCCAGACATTGTTATGGCTCGGCTGTTGTCGTCGTTGCAGCGATTGGACACGGGTCACTACCCGAACGCTTCTCGAGCTAGCAATTATCACGAGCCCGAGTCGAGTGCCCACGCAATGCTCGGGTCCAATCTATGAGCCGCATCCGAATATCGTCACTTGGGTGTACTGCGATCCCCGAGTTACGTCATCAAATTTTGCAAAGGAGAGATTGAATGAAAATGATCGCTTTTGTCCTTGAAATTACACCGCAACAAAGGAGTTGCTTGGCCAATGGCGTTGCGTGTGAGTATCCTTGAGTCCCAGGTGTGCCAGTAAGCTCGTGTAGAGAGAAAAACATTCCGATTGAATATCGTTGCACAGCTCCTTTAACGAGAATAATTTCTCGAAAGGGGAAACAAGGGGGACAAAGGACAAACAGAAATATCCAAATAAAACTAGGTGACTGCTGCGCGACTGAAAAAAAAATCTGACTGGTCCTGTATCGAACAGGGGACTTCTTCATTTCCAGTGGAGCGCTCTACCAACTGAGCCAACCTGGATTTTTTTTTTCTTTATTTCGTTACTGAGCCAACCTGGAGTTAGACGTCCGTAGAGCAAACGGGTTTTAGCAGCTGCCACTAGTCTTACACCAGCAAGGGTGAACGGCCTGCATTTCAAGGTCATGCATGATGATTGTGGAATTAATGTAAAGGGGCAAGCGAGCTGGACAAGAACGATAATCATCTCTGAAATCTGTTTGTCTTAAATTTGTTCGAAAATGGTCTAATTGTCAATATATATATTCCTCACAGAGTGTTAAAATATTAAGATCAGTATGAGGATTTCCGCTGAAGTTCCAGGAACTCCTGGCGCCTTTCAAGTATTATTTGTTAAATATCCTTACAAAACTTAGTTGTATAGTAATTGAAGATCTTTATCACAGTTGGGGATCTGCCAAAAGCGTTCGTTACAGTTGGCACTACAATGAAGCTGAGTATGAGGACATCTATACTCCGTGTCACTAGTTGTGTGCAGTGCAGGCGAAGGCAACGCGAGGCGAAGATAGGAAAGGCGAGCACTATTGACCCTTTACACACGCGCCAGAATACAGCCGCCATTGCTGACCTTCTCTTGTTTTACCGAGATACCGAGCCACTGAAATTGGTGTGGACGAGCCTCCACAAAGGCCAATGCTGGGGAGAAAAACACAATAAAATCTAGGATGGCAATGACCTAGCCTGCTAATGTAATAATGTAGTGAAGTAAACGTAATAAGAGGAAACAAAAACTGAAGGTCAGTTATGGCGGCGCCCACGCACAGCTGCTGCAAAGCGTCTATAGGAAGGCGGAAAGGGAGAGGAGAGCACTGGAGGGCGAGGGGAGAGAGGGAGGGCACTAAGAACGTTAGAGAGGAGGTTTCTCTCCACTGCCCCAGCCTTTCTAGTGCTTGCCTTTTATTCCCTCGCCTGGCGTTGCCTTCGCCTGCACTGCACGCAACTAGTGACACGGATGGTGCTATGAGCAGACGGTACAGGACTCTCGAGACATTGTACATAGCCAGTCTACAAAAGAAATGGCGCTCGGTCGTTGCCAAGCACATTCTTCCTCCCTCTGATAGGCCCCCCAGCTGGCATGTCTCGCACGATACCCAAAAGCCAGAGTTGATGGAGCCGTACCACACGATGGAGAAGCAGGACACACAAGAGGCGATTTTGGCAAAGCGTCCGTTCTCCTTCTCGATGAGTGTGCGAACATATCGGAAGCATTGCGGGCAGTGCAGCACCACGGGGTTCTCGCCGAATTCGGGAAGCTTGGGCTCCGCTTGTCGAGGTGCTCCCGCCGGAAGATTTGGTGCTATAAAAACCAATATATACAGTATATATATATATCCCGAAATTTGTATTTGAATACGAGAGTCCTTCGCCACGCAATTACGTATATTCTCTGTTCTACTCTCTCTCGGTCCTACTTGGTTGGAAGTATGTGAACGGCGCTTGGAGTTCTTTGCCTCGTCAATGAGGCGGGGGGGGGGGGGGGGGGGGGTGGGGGGGTGTAGCCAGAAATAATGAAGCCCAAAGAATCACCGCCAAGCTCGACGATGGTTGGCTGGTGGAAAGGCCGCGTGTGATTTTCTGATCCCGGTGAGTATGGGATGCTCTGGAAAACCGCCAGGGGCTTTAAAATTCGACTAGCTTCAGTATATTCATTTCAATGACTGCCAACAAGTTCATCCGATGAAGAGCGACGTGAACGTGGGCGCCGGGCTTGCTGGGATATACATCGGACAACAACACCGGAAGTCACTGAAGAAGAGCATTGTTTTACATACCCGTCTGAGGGGAGCTACCGCACCTGGAGCATGAGCAGAATAAAAAGACATCCGCGTGAAACACTGTTTGTGTCTTTATTCAACGCTAAACGAAAGGAAAAGCTGACGAGGCAAAACAAACGAGGTAAAGCGGACACGCTCATCAATATAAATACGAAGCTGCTGGGAAAATGTGTTCCGATTGACAACCAGGACATCACCAAAGCCAAAACGCGACATCGGAACGTTTCACGTGTAACACAATTGACCTATTTTAGACGATGATGATGATGATGATGATCTTGCAGCTGTTCCCTTTGAATCGGGCGGTCCCGAACCACGTTCATACCTAGCAAAAAAAAAAAAAATATTAAACGGAAAAAAACACTTATTTGTATTGTATTGTATTGTATTCTGCGGCGCAATCTCTTTGAAACGAGAGTCGAAGTTCGACACGCCAAAAAAGTTAAAAAAGAAGAAAAGGAAAGAAAAGAAAGAAAAAAAGGGGGAGAGAAAGGGGGGGGGGGGGTCGTCAGGGCCCACCATCTGTCGTCGATGACCCCTGGTGGGTGGAGGGTAACAGCTACACGATCACGGTGGTCCGATCGGTACGCGCTGACTTCTCGGTGCGCAAATCACCGTCGCACTTTCCACCACGCCTCCAGTCTTTGCCTAGAACAGGCCACGTGGTCATGTTCGTTCGTGAAGCCGAGTGCCTGCTCGATGCGGGAATCCCCAATGGGCGCTGGCAGGAGCTTCTGGCACGTGAGCAGCAAATGCTCGGTGGTCTCTTCGTCTTCTCCACAGGCGCTGCATGTCATGTCCGTCACGTTGCTGTCAAACTTTCGACGGTACTGTCTTGTGCGCAGGGCACCACCGCGGGCCTCGATGAGTAGGCGACTTCCCAGCGTGTTTTTGCAGAACGTTATTGGAGCGATCTCGGTCTTGAAAGATGCATACAAATGCATGCTAGTATGCTGTTGCATTCCCAATATCCAGCGCTCCCTTTCGACAGCCTTTATCTGCGTTCGCACTTTACGCACCCAATCTTTTTCTGCTTGAGGCTCATCACTCATGCAAAAGGCTCCAAACTTTGTGCCGAGGCGGGTGACACGATTCCTCCACGTCGGATGGATGTTCTTGAGGTGAATGTAGATGAAAACTCGCCGTGCCCAGCGGTCTTCGTCCATATGCCGGAGTCGCGCGTAGTACTCTAGCTTGCTGCTGGCTTCTCGTGCCTCGTAAGATGACCATCCGACGTCTCCTTCAACTAGCTCGTTGGCCACTTGTCCATGGCATCCCAGCGCTTGACGTCCGACATCTCTTTGGCGTCGTTCAAGATATTCACGAAGCTCGCTGGGTATGCCAATGACAGAGTTTCCAAAAGTCAGCCCGGGTACCGCGACGGCCTTCCAAAGTTCCCTGGTAACGACGTATTGGTCGCAGCTCCAGAGGCACCGTCTTCGCAGTATGTTTCGCTTACGCACTGAGGACGTCCTGAGGTTTTGGTGATGCTCAGCGAGGTAGTTTTCTGTAGCTGATAGTGTCACGCCAAGGTACCTGTACTTGGTGCAAACAGGGATCGCCGCACCCTGTAGGATGAATGGTACAATGTTCTCCTCCTCGCGGGAAAAAATAACTGTCGCTGACTTGTCAGCATTGAAGCGTAATTGGAGTTGATCCGCCTCGGTCTCACATGTGGCCAGCAGTTTCCTCATGTCACCCAAACTGTCGGCCATCAAGACAAGGTCATCAGCGTATGCAAGTCCAGGTAGCCGCCATGTAATCACCTCCCCGTGTTGGAGATGCGTCAAAGAAAAACCGATGGCCGTTTTCTCCAGCGCCCTTTCCATGCTAGATGCATACAACATGTACAGTGTCGGCGACAATGGACAACCCTGTCGTAGTCCTTTTTCAACTATAACCTCGTCAGATTTCACACCGTTGAAAGATGCCGTCACAACATTTTTATCGTAGAGCCGCTGGATTAACGTCACCCAGGTTTCAGGCATATTAAGCTGTTTTAATCTTATTTCTATTCAGATTTGAACGCCATCTGTCGGATGTTGCACTAACCTTCATCCGTAGCCTCAAACATGGCGACCCATGTTTGAGGTATCGGGCACAGCGCGGCTATGGGAAATTGCTGCCGCACTGTATACTGTTGCGCCTCGCTGCACAATGAATGGATATATAAGAAGCGAACTGAAATAAAACCACGGGTCTCGCTTGTTTTTGTTTTCCATGTAAAGTTTTTTACAGCGAATATTGCAATAATCGTAGCGTTTTCCGGGGACTATCGGAGTGGCGAAATGGCGGGTCCCGCGCCGCCCTGCTTCTACCGCGAGCTTTGTCAAATTCTCTCGATATATATATGAAGCTCCCCATTATTGTATTAATGGCTGGTTAATCGCACATTTGTGCTGGTTGCGCCGACGGCAACAATGAATACACCGGGACAACTGCGGCTCATGATTCTTTCTCGAAGTTACTTCTTACATCGCTTGTCACGCGGTGTGCGGCAAGCAGTTTTCCCGGTGACTAGATTCTTGGTGTCGTTTTGGTAATTCAGAATGAAATCAACACGACTTTCTAAACCAGGCTCGCGAATATAATTATTTTCGAAGTACCTAACGCCTCCACCACATCCCAGAAGAGCAACATCGGAAGACCTAGCGCGGAGAACGCTATGAAGGCAGAGAGGGGACGGTAGAGATGCCTCTGAAAATGGCGCGGAGGCTCGATAATCCTCGCGGGTGAAGAAAGATGGCGCTAACAATAAATAAGCTGTTTCCATCGTACAGATTTTTATAGCTTTTAAGAATAGATCACTAGATATGGAACTCTATGCTAAATAAATGTAAAAAAAATCGTCTAGGTGGCGCAAGTTGCCGACCAATTCAAAGTGTTCAGCCGCATCCATCCATCCATACATCCATCGTCTACTCCATTGCCACGCAGTTTGCTACACATTTTGTTTTTTAAATCTGTCGGTGACAATCTCGCGTACAAATTCGTCTACTTTTTGCGCACCTCTTGCGTATGCTTACTCTCCAGATGCGCATACGTACTTTTGTTTCCCCCTGAACCTCGACCAATGGCAGTTCGCGCTTGGCTGCATCGTCATCACGCGCTCCCTGCACGATGTCTTTGCTGCCATTTGATTGGCGTTCTCCTCTTGCATTCCAATGCTCTTAAGTCGCGTTTTTGAACACTTGCTCACCGTATAGTCACTGGCACCTTCAAAACCGCAGGGCACGGCCTAGGACATGTTCCTTGTCCTCGCTTCGTGGTTGGCTCTTCGACAATCCTATCGGCGAATACCTCAATTTGATTGGCTGAGAAGCGATAATGAGGTGCTCGGAACTCGCCCGCCCTTCAGAACATCTGGGTGTCTGCTTTCCCCCAGAGCACTCGTGAAGCCAATCATTATTATACATACGCGAATGCTAACATAGGAAAATTATTTTTGCCTGAAAAATTAAGACTGAGATATGACACTGGTGGTGGTACTTTTCGAGTGCACTTCATAATCCGTTTAATATCGCAGACATCATTTTTTTTTTTTTTTTACGCCGAGATATTATTTTGCGAACTTCAACAGACCTTTTTCAAAAGTTCATCGAGCAACATTGGAGGTTACCGTCTCTTGAGCACGAAGCGTGCGATTGGATCCGAGTCCTTGCTGAGCGGTGAGGCAGAACTAGTGCCGAATGCATTCTCAGAGTACGTGCCCAAAACAATGGTGGACTAGAACAAATGCCGCAGTAGCTACTAGATGGTGCGCACATTTGGAAACAAAAAGTTCATTTCCGAGCTCCCTCAGCAAACCCCAGCGATGGACACCTTGGGCGTTTCGTTAGAAAGTGGAGAAAGGGAAATTTGGTTGAAGCGTTGGTAAATAATATGTGCACCAAGGATTAACACACCCTGTGTTTACTACATTTTGGTCTGGAAAAATTTTTCTTTGTAGATTTTTTTAATCTTATCGTCATTGCAACGTAATTTCTAATGGTGAGGACGAATGCCCGTTCGTCCAGACAGTTGTGTTCAGTCACGCTTGTAGCTCCGACTGCGTACGCTGCATGGTACCGTAACGAATACTCTGCACCACATGCGTTCACTGATGCATCACGTGCAGCAGCTCCTACAAAAATAATAGTTGGCAGAGCCTGTTGCTCGACAGCCGCCTCCTTGCCGCAGCAGGGTGCCATACCTTTACACACGCGAGGCGCGCTGTTTTTTTTATGTGACGGAACAAACGAACAGTCGATATATTTTTTCCATGCAGGCCCAGCCTTCATTTACTCCTGTTTTCCGGGGGAGAGGGGGGGGGGGGGGGGGGGGCGGGGACGTGCAGAGTGCAAACGACACAAACAACAAGCCGTCCAAGCGAGGACGAAAGCTTGAACACTGGCGTTTTCACATGACGTCCCATCCGCTCTTTTGATATTCCGTGTTGAACCAATTTTGGGGCGTGATCCGAACCTTTGGTTGGTTTCCTTATATACGTGTGTCTATTGGCGACGTGCGCGATCAAAAGCGTCGTTGTGGTCAGTATTCCACAATTCGCCGAATGCTGACCATGATGTCAGCAAAAGCTATCTCATCCATAGAAATAAGAGAAATGTATGAACTTCAAATTTGCCAGGTATTGGCTGTGTTGGTTTCAGAGCTCGATGATTTTAAGCTTTCACCATGCTCATTACAAGCACAAGCGAACTTGTTGTTCGCAAGCTAATGACGTAACGAGAGGGAACCATAGGAGGGCACCACCAAAATATCTCGCCGCTAATATAACAAAAAGAGGTACGAAATTACGTCAGTGAAAACACCTTAGGGAGCATTCACTGGCGGCCATAGCTGTGTGCGCGAATGCTGAGCGCGTGATAATTGCGAGCTTCCATAGTTATTTTGCAACGTGCATTCCGCACCATCAAGAGTGCTGGTCTTAGCAGCCTATTAATGTGAGCTCGTTCTAAGCATGCGCTCTACACAGAACCCACAAATATGGCGTCCTATGAATACTCCCTATAGGCGATGAGAAGCAAGGCGACCGGCCTCCGCCGTGTCTCTGCTCGTGCGGACTACTCCCCATGCATTGGCAAGCTTGCCAAAGTTATGCTCACGCGCAAAGCTGCACGTGCTCGCGCGTAAGGGGCACCAGTCGGGGCGCCATGCTTGCAATTATTGTCAATAGCAACGTCAATAGGGAGTATGCACTGGCGGCAGCTATGTGCACTACATCTGACCCCGTGCTGACCGCGAGCTTCCATCGTTTTTTCGCAATGTGCATGTGCATTCTGCACTATCAAGCTTGCCGGCCTTAGCAGCCTATTGATGTAAGCTCGTTCCGCGCATGCGCTCTGAACAGGGCACTAACATGTGGCGTACAGTAAATACCCCTTATACGGAAAAAAGCTGGGGGAGAGAAGGAGAGGGGAGTGCGCGAAAGCCAAGCACCGGACGCCGGCGTTCCGCGTGCCAACGCGTTCGACGAGTGCAGTGGAGACAAAGACAGAAGCAAAGACAAAGACAAAGTTGAGTGCAGTGGCGACAAAGACAGAGACAAAGACAAAGACAATGACGAGTGCAGTCGAGACAAAGACACCTATAGACGCTTTGCAGCAGCTGTGCATGGACGCCGCCATAACTGACCTTCAGTTTTTGTTCCCCCTTATTACGTTTACTTCACTTCATTATTACCATAGCAGGCCAGGTTATTGGCATCTTAGACTTTATTCTGTCTTGCTCCCCAGCATTGGCCTTTGTGGAGGCTCGTCCACACCAATTTCAGTGGCTCGGTATCTCGGCAAAACAAGAGAAGGTCAGCAATGGCGGCTGTATTCTGGCGCGTGTGTAAAGCGTCTATAGACGCTTTGCAGCAGCTATGCATGGACGCCGCCATAACTGACCTTCAGTTTTTGTTCCCTCTAATTCCGTTTATTTCACTTCATCATTACCATAACCGGCCAAGTTATTGCCATTCAAGATTCAACTGTGTCCTTTTCTAAAGCATGGGCCTTTGTAGAGGATCGTCAACTACCGTTTCGGTTGCTCGGCATCTCGGTAAGACAAGAGAAGGTCAGCAATGGCGACTGTAATTTGGCGAGTGTGTAAAGCGTCTATAGCTTCGCGACTCCCCACTAATTCTTTCTACCAGAGATCGGCCTTCCGAGGTCCCTGCGAGCACTTGTCTCCTCTTTTCTCTCACTATCTGCCCGCAAAAGGTCTTACCAGAGCATCAACCTCACAGCCATTTTTATTCTACAGAAGGTGCCATTTTTTCCCCCGAACTAATTATACACTTTTATACTTTAAAGTTACCACATAGCCAAAGAAGTAAGCGTTAAGAAATGCTAAGGCTTTGAAATATTATTTTCATAAAAGGCTCACAATGTTAAGAATCGTAGAGGAACAATCATTTTGTTTATAAAATACTGTAAACAACTTATTTTTCGCGGGTTCAATGCTGTAAGACCAAGTTATTTTCGCGGCCACTAAATTTCGCACATTTCAGACGCTTGCATTCAAACTCTTAAGGATCGAAATTTTCGCGTGCCCTTAAATTTAGCGAATTTTTCAATTTACGAAATTCGCGAAAGTATTTCGCGACTTAGGTCAAAGGTGAAGTTTTATAATAATTTGCGGGTTCTAAATTTCGCGACGCGCGGCGAGACCTCAACGTAGATTCCAATGTGTTCACATTTTACCGGAATTGTTCGCGGGACCTATTTTTCGCGAATTTCAGGCGATTCGCGAAATTCGCGAAACATAGGTAATCCAGAAAATGAATGAACAGAACGTAAGGGCGCAAATGAGCTGGTCTATACCAAACATTTTTCTGAAAAAACAGTTTTTCCGCAGAAAATTAAGTCGTTTACAGTATTGAACGAGCAGGTAAATAACACCACAATAAAGCGATATGCAGTTTTCGAAGCCTAAGGGCCCGTTCACACTCTTGCGACCGACTTCGACCGAGAGAGACTTCTTAGGACCGGATCCGCTGCAGCGGAGCTGGACCTAAGAAGTCGCAAGAGGCTTAAAAACTGGTCTCGTGTCTCTCGGTCTAACTCGATCGCAAGATTGTGAACGGGCTTTAACTATCTGACGGAGCAAGTGCACCATACCAGCGCTTTCGGTAGGCCCCCGAAGTCGGATAGCGGGTTCTGAGGACGGAACGGGCGCCACTTTCGGCATGACGGGGGCGTCGTCCGCTGGGGTCTCGATCAACGATCGTGATAGATTGTGACAGCTGATTAAAACACTAGAAGGATGAATCTTTCTTCTTCTTCTTCTTTGTCTTTTTTTCTTGACGTGAAGTTTATTTTCTCCTTTGTCTTCAGATGTGTGCGCTAACATTACACTATGTTTCACCTTATGTTGTACCGCAGGGAAGGCTAGAAGCACGAGCTCATAGCGTTGGCAGCTGCCCTTAGTGCACAAGAGCTTGTGCCGCCGAGATGTGCCCTGGAGCAAGGAGCTCGCGCTTGTAGCTTTTCCTGCGGTACGACACAAGGTGAAACAGAGTATAGTAGAAGCGTCATTTCATGTCAAACGTCCCAGGCGTCGCGCTCGACCACCCTCGATTAAAGCCCCTCGATATGTTTTCGTTTGTCTTTGCAAGTAGCGCCAAATGCGCGAGCGCACGTGGCCCAGGTCTCGAGCGGCCCTTGGAAGCAAATGGCGGCGCAGCACTGAAATGAGTGGCCCTTTAGAGCGAATGGCGGCGGAGCACCCGCTCGTTGAACGTGTCTTGCGCATTTCCACAACAATGGTTGGCGGTACTTGTAAAAACACCTGTATCAAGAAGCTTTACCCTCGATTTCTAAAAAAAAAGAAAAAAGAAAGAAATTCATGGCCTTTTGCCGCATTGTCCGTAGCCATGGCCTAAAATATTTTTGACGAAAAAAATTTTTTAATGGCGTGAGCGCGATTGAAACTTTTAAAAATAGCGTGAAACTAGCTATATCACTCCCTAATTCATGAAAAATCAGCTTTTTTATGAAACACCCAACAATATTTTTTTATTAAATCTGCACGGCTTTCGACTTGCAATGTGTTTGGGTTTATACAGCTTTGTTTAATTTAAATAATTTTAAAAACACAATTTGTTTTTGAAATTTTTAACATTTTTGTTATTTTATTAAAAAATATACAATTGCTCCGGGGACTTAATATAACTTTCTACCGGCTGCCCGGCATGTACATAATCTATAAGAAATGTTTGAACCGCTCAATTAATTATCTCGCAGTAAAACAAAATCCTGAAGTTGACAAAAAGTGCGTTTTGACGTATAAACAGCCGTTTATTTCACCCTGAGGTGGTCCAAGTAAAAATACAAAATATAATGGGTTTGGAAGAACAATCGATTGTCTTTTTATTCTGAAAGTTTAATCAAAGTGATTTTTGTTCAAAGCGAGAAAACAATTTTTGAAGTTGAGCTTTCGCACCACACCCCGGCGCCTCTTCGCCGCACAGCTCGCCACCGGCGACGACAGCTGACACGATTAGGTCCAAAAAAAGAACGGAGTTTACTGCCGCTTCCCCTTGTCCGTCTTTTCAGCTGAAAGGGAAGAAACGGCGGGCATCGCGTTGATAATCGGAGGTGCCGCCAGTGCGTAGCCATAGCAGGCCCGATGTGCCCTCTGTATCTAGGGCGGCTCCTCAAACTCCGAAATGCGGTGCCTATTCGACGGGCGGGAAACGCGACAATATCGCCGCGAAATCTAGCCGCGAAATCTAGCCGTCACGCATACTGCGGTTAAAAGCGGAACTATTCAGCAACGCAAGAATTTGCCGTTTCAAAGCCGATTTAAACACAAACAAGGTGTGAGCCTCCAACGGCGCGCGTTCGTTAACACCACATCGCCTCGTTGTTTGAGATTTCCCGTTTGAAAGGGCTTTTTGATGTCTTTTAAAAGGATTTGAACGATTCCTTCTTAAATACTACATTGATCCCACGCATTATGGGACTTTGGATGTAAAGATCGCTGCCAATTTTCTTTGCCTAATACCCAATTTATACCCAATTTACACGGCAGCGTAAAGGTAGCTTTAGCTTAGGTCCCTTAGCTGAAAGTAGCTGTACTAAACGGCGTTCTTGATCACACGATAAATAAACGGCGCACTGTAAGTTGATGTCCAATGCATTGGACATCAACTGTCCAATGCATTCCTGTTAAACCGCGAGAGGAGTACGTGATAAACCATTCTTCCTCGAACTTGGTTTTACGCGCAGTTTTATTTTTATTATTATATGTAGCATTGTTATATGTAGCATGCGTTCCTCGTTAACTTATTGTTCCATCACATTTGTGTTCACAATCACTTCATAAGTTGCTGCTTATATATATTCAATTCGTTATAATGCATTAAACAAGATATATTTATATATCTCTCATTTTTATTTTGAGTTGGTGCGTGCGAGGCTACTCCCTGTAGCTATAAAGGGAGCTTGGCGAGCTCCGCTTAACACATGACCTCCCTTAACGAAAGGGAACTTTATGCTCCGTGTGATTACGATCTCCAGCTCTTTCTACTACAGGTACCTGCGCTAAAGGTACCTTTACGCTGCCGTGTGGATTGGGCATAAAACAGCGAGCGGCGTGAAGCCAGGGTAACGCTGCTTGTTTATATATATATCGTAAAAACGACGGTCCGCAAGCTTGCATAATTCGAAAGCGAGTCACCGCGAGAACCGTGCTTCGAATGCTGCATGGCAATGAGTTCAAGGATTGACACGCGGCATTCGAACCACGGATATTGTCACGAATGAAAAATTATGTGGTGGTAAACAAGGAAAAAGAAACAAAAAACTAAACGTTTAATGTGGCGAACTTGTGCCAAAACAAAAGCAAGAGAGGAAACGATTTGGTATTTTTCGTGTCGCCGACGTGTGTTCTCTCAGGGACTTCGAAGGTTGACTGAACGATGAGACATATGAGGCTTTCGCCTTAATAACCGAAGGTACAGGACAGCGTAGCGGGCGTCGAGTGTCGAAGTGAACGCAGAGTCGAGCGCTGGCAAGAGACTGACCCCGTACGGCACGGCGCGCTTTCTTTTGACTCATTCCCTGGGAGCCTAGAGGCTAAAACTATCTACCTTATTGGTTTTGGAAGTATAGACGCTTTACACACGCGCCAAATTACAGCCGCCATTGCTGACCTTCTCTTGTCTTACCGAGATGCCAAGCAACTGAGACGGTAGTTGACGATTCTTTACAAAGGCCGATGCTTTGAAAAGGACACAGTTGAATCTAATATGGCAATAACCTGGCCTGCCATGGTAATGATAAAGTTAAATATACGAAATAAGCGGAAACAAAAACTGAAGGTCAGTTATGGCGGCGTCCATGCACAGCTGCTTCAAAGCGTCTATACATTCTTAGCATGGAGAAGCTATACGGCTCTCCAACGTACTAGAATCTTCTACTTACAAAAAGGGAGAAAAAAAAAAAAAACCGCATCTGCACGTGGTGAATGATGTTGATTGGGGCGAAGCTCTGGTGGTGCTTGTCTGCGTAGACGCTGAGCCGCAGCATGCCGAGCCTTTCGTTCGTTTTCATCCATTTCACGCTGCGGTCAAATGCTCAAATGCGTATATAACCACGTTCCATACCACACATTCTATTTCTGACATGGATGAAAACGAACGAAAGGCTCGGCATGCTGCAGCTCACCGTCTACGCAGACGAGCACCACCAGAACTTCGCCCCAATCAACATCATTCACCACGTGGAGATGCGGTTTTTTTTTTTTCTCTACACTGCTCGTGAGCTCACGAGCAGGAGCACGAGCCCCCGACGCCGGACTACAGCCGGACATCGGACGGACATGGCTATATACATGTATTCACACGAGGGAGAAATCCCGGGGATTTCTCCCCGGCACGCGCGCATCACGAGACGAAAACGCGAGACTTTTGCACATCGCAAAGCCTGACGTTTTCGTCGTGGCATGCGCGTGCCGGGGAGAAATCCCCGGGATTTCTCCCTTCGCCCCTAAAAAAAGAAAAAGACAAGCGAGGGCGGGCTTGAACTCCAGCTATTTGCGTGGGATCCAAGTGCGCTGCCTACCTGACTAGCTGCTTTTTTAAAAATATTTATTGACCTACCTGGCTAGCTACGCACGTGGCAATATTGCGGTGACTCGTCTTTGGAGACCGTCTTTTCTATGATGTATGAGCAGTGTGACCCCGACTTTAGGTATGAAGAAATGTTTGAAAAACGAAGAACGCAATTTCAATACAATGTTTTATAAGTTATCACGATTTAATGCGTACATCAGTATTGCTACTGCTGTATCTTATGCAAAAAAAAAAAAAAAAAAAATCCACTCGATAAAATATTTCAGAAGGCCGTGATGACAACACGTTTTAACGTGAAACTTTCTTTTGCTATAGTCAGAGAGAGATTTAGAGTATAGTGGAAGCTCCTTTACCTCTTTCACTTTAGCAGAGCGAACGCAGGAGAGGAATTCAAACGCGGGTTCGGCATTTCGTGAAGCCCTGATAAAAGTGTGTCCGCGAGGCTCGACACTGATTGGTTGACGGGTGGGAAAGGAGGAGTGAGGCGCTCGACGCTTATTGGTCATGTGACCAGAGGGGTAGGCGAGGAGGAGCTGGACCACCTGTGCGCACTGAGGGAGAGGAGAAAGTATGGAAGGATACAAAAGATCGCCAGGTTTATTGGCCTGATTAGAGGCAGTATCGATTAATTCCAAGAATAACTACCAGGTGTGCGCATGGTAGGCGTTAAACGATCCGATGAAGAGCGCCGTGAACGTCTGGCGTCTATAAACTCAGGGTATCACTAAACGTTTGTGATGCTTAGGACGTTTCAGGGTATGCGACACAATTGCCTAGTAATTTGCCATATTTTGTTTTTTATTACTCCTCTTTTTTTATGCCGTGACGAACCTGCCGTGCCTGTGACTACCGCGCAGTTTCCGTCTGATTGCCATGGCCGCCCATCTCGAGGCTTTCTAGATAAATTTATTTATCCCGAGGAAGGCCTGACAGTTCGGACAGGTGTGGGACGTGTCCTTGCACTTGTCCACCACTAGTGGAATCCAGAAGCAGCAGGGCGCGCTGAAAACAAACAAACAAACAATATCAGCATCAACAAAACGAGTAAAGGCCGGTTCAGACACTTGCGTTTGGGTGCGTTTGACTGCGTTGTGTCGAGTACCGAAAGCGAGTCACCGTCACATTTGTGCTTCGTGTGAAGCGTGGAATCCAATTCAAGGAATCATCTTGGCACGCGATATAAGCAGCAGGCATGCCTTGGTTTCTCGCTGCCGCAACGCAGTCAAACGCAACTGTCTGAACCAGGCTTTATACTACCGACGCGATTGACTTCAGCTGTACTCACTGGCAATATAAAATTCACAGAATGAGTCCTCATCCGCTTATTTTTACTCCGAAGCCATTAAGACTGCAGCAATAGCTAGCCCATGAGCCAAATTAATTGCTCGCGTCCTGCGTTTCTCGAGTATCACGTGTCAGGTCACGTGTTCGTACGTCATGCGACTTCAGGTCACGATACCTTAACTGATGCCACGTGCACTATAAACACCCATTTACTTCCAATAGTGCAACCTTGAAAAGATAATAATTCCTCCCTCCCCCCACGAAAAGCAACAACAAAGATGCTTTGTTTGGTCCGTCCTTCACGTTTTATTTTTTTTTCTAGTATTTAACAACGAAGACTTTGCTTTATTCCTTTGTTTTATGTTTATCATGGATGTCATTCACCAGCTCGCTTCCGTTTTACTTTTTGTTTTTTGCCTCTCCACTTGTTTCCAGCTCAATTTAGCGGGAAATGCACGTACGGACAGACTGACACAGTTTTGGGAGAGGGGGGGGGGGGGGGGGGGGGTTCGGTGTTGCGCGACAAAGCGCCCCGACTTGAGCGGCACATGACAGTTGGAGACACACACTTGCTGCCTCGCTTCCCACGACTCGTTCCGTTCAGCTACGCCAAGTTTCGGTGTTCCTACAAGGAGCCTTTGCCACCGTACATCAGGTGCCTAATTCCACTTGATCATGGTTCTTCGGGTTTTGAAACGAACTAGATTAAAGTGATGCTGAAACCAAATTCTGAGCTCACAAAACAAAGCTGAAGCGATAGGCGTATGAAACACTAAAAAAAAAAAAAAAAAGGGCATCATTCGTACGTCGGGTCGTACAGTAATAGCCCCGAAACATAAAGTGGCGCCACCTGAGGGCACCTCGTCGTGATGTAGGAACAAATATCACGTGACCGCTCCTGTGCTCTGTTGGTAGCATGGACGCAGAGGCTTATCGTTTACAATTCATGTTTGGTTCGCTGTTTTAAACGAGGGCTGCTTATGACTAAATCTTTTCGTTGTACTTCTCGTCAAAATTTAACTCAAGCAGCGCGACAACATTGGCGTCACGGCCTACGCAACGGGACCCATTGGCCCAGCTTCGTGTTATCGTGCTGATCACGATCAAGTCGGTCGTGTTCGCGGCCTCGGAGGTTTGTCAAGTGACAAAACAGCTAGGTTCTGGGACAACGCTGTTCCGGAAGCACGTTTTTTCTTTTTTGCCAACTTGTCCTTTGCCTGCGTGTAACGCTCTTTCGTTACACTCGAGCCTGACACGTTTAGCATGAAATCCAGCAGATAGACACATTATGTGTCAAAGGGACAATGACAGGGTCTTTATGCTTGCCAAGGTTTTTATTTGGACATTACATATCAGAGCCCAACTACCCCGGTAACAATTTGCAACTCGAAATTCGTTTTATTTCCGCCCGAAAACCGCCGATCGAGAACCAACCTGATTAAGTCGCGCTCGCTCTCATCTCCGTGGTCACGTGCCGTTTTCTATGCGTTAGGCACAACCACCAACTATTATCAGTCGTAGGTCTGCGAAAGCACACACACAATATTGAAAATAGAAAAGAAATATCATACCCATTTTTTGTGGCTTCTAAAAAGCTGGAAATTGTGAAAAAAAAAAAAAAAGTATCACACCCCAGTCCAGTTTTGGTCTCGGTTTCGAGCAGTTGCGTTTTTTTTTTTACATCAATAAAAATATACGTGACGCTGTAGCAGCAAAATATTGATTGGGTAGTGTTCGGACAGCATAATAAATCACCTGGCAAAAAAAAAAAAAAAAAAAAGGAAAGAAATCGGGGGGTTGTGAGTGTTTCTTTAAGAAACTACATACAACAGCTTCTTTTACATGTGAAACGTTCCTTTGATACTTTTTTCCAGATATCGTAAACTCGCATTTCGCGAAGGAGTTTCCTGTGACATCAGATAACGTCACATGCCTTCATATGACCTGATCTAGGTACATACAAAGTCAGTTTTCCCGCTAAATTTAGTGGCGAAATTGACGTCACGTGACGCGGTTACGTGACCTATACGCAAATTCAGTTCCCCGTTAGATTTAGCGGAAAAATCGACGTCACGTGACCTCAACACAAATTCAGTTCTCCCGTTAAATTTAGCGGGGAAAATAACCTCCCAAGACTTTTTATCACGTAACCTATTCAATTGACGTCACGTGACATGATGTCACCTGACATATACGCAAATTCAGTTTACCCGCTAGTTTTAGCGGGAAAATCAACGTCACGTAACATAGTTACGTGACAGCACCCAGCTACATTTAGGGGGAAAATTGACGTCACGTGACCTCAACACCAATTTAGTTTTCCCGCTAATATTTCGCGGGAAAATGACGTCACATGATTTCGTGTCATGTGACTTATACACAAATCCAATTTTCCCGCTAGATTTAGCGACAAAAATTGACGTCACGTGATTTACACACCGATATAGTTTACCCGCTACCCGTCATTCTCCACTCTCAATGGATACAGGCCCACCCTGCGGGGGAAGTCAATGGGACAATGGATTAACGAGTCAATGATTCAATAGAGTGGAGTGTGGTCAGTGGGACGGAGAGGAGTGGAGAGACCTGGGCAATGCTCCCCCCTTCCCTTTTCGCCTTCCGAAGCCTAACTCATGGGCCATAAGTCCGCCCCTGTTCCGCTGGTAATGGGGGAAGAGAGATATCAGAAGAACGTACACGAAGCAGCAGAGGAATGCAGCGAGGTAGGCGCCACGGCCACTTGCCTTTGTAGCGATCGTTGCCACCATGACGCGGCAGTGGGGGCATTTTATGCGAATTGGAACTGGACCGAATTCTGAGCCTACAAAATGAAAAGAAAGTAAGAAGAGCACCAAGACTTGTTCAGCCACTCGAAGAATTATTGTACGCATGGAATTCATGCAAAAACATAAACAAGCAATGGCGTAAATGTTTGGACGCAAGAGCACTTCGGGTTGACGCGCATTTTGTGTGCATTTTCTTTCGCGGAAAGTAGGAAAATGTATGTCAGAAAGATGACGCACCATGCACTCATGACGGTACCTACAGCATGTAAACGAACGCTTGTTAGGCAATTCAGAAATCCCGCAAAAGTGTGTTTCCCAACGTATCGCACTGCGATTTACTACAGACGTACAACCGGGTCGAGGAAGCATGAGCTGATAATGTTAACGGATACCCCCACTTCCCTTCTTAAAACATAAACTATAAAAAACCTGTTTTTGGGAGACCTGCCGTGGCATTCGCAGACGACGTCATGACCGGGCTCGCCTGGTTAAATCTGCCGCCGACAGGTGTCAGATGCATCGAGTGAGCCGGGCTGAGCTCAGCAGGTAATCTTCGGAAACTTTTCAATAAGCCGGCGCGCGTCTCTTAAATGTAAAAACTCTAATTGGGCGATAATTTATTTATTAAAAAAAGAAATTAGAAAGTAAAGGAAAAATTGAAATCCCCTATGGCTGCCTATTTTCGGCACAGAGACAATCAGTCGATGCGCTGCATGACGTTCGTGTCTCACGTTGCGCCCTCTTTTGGTAGCTCATACAACTAGGCGAGCTCGGTCATGGCGTCGTCTGCGAATGCCGCAGCAAATAACCCGAAACAGGTTTTTTTTTTTTTTTCTCTTTGAACAAAGTACGCATATGCGTTGATATTTTCACTTATGCTTTAACCACCTAGCCGCCTCTCTTTGGTAAATCGCAGCGTGATAGGTCGAGAAGTCGATTTTTGAGGACCGTATCAAGTGGGTTAGAACAACACCACCTAGACAGAAGGCCTCCGCATGGTTTCCTCTTCCTCTATGAAACGTCATCACAGTCGGATCGCGCTCGGTCGGCTATTGGACCCGAGTCCGACCTTCGACGCGCTGATTGGCCACGAGCCGCAGCCGAACACTGACGCAGCACTCGTGCCCAATCTCTCGCCTCGATCGATCTGACTATGATGACGCGTGTGGAGACCTTCTGTCTAGGTGGTGTTGGTTAGAAGCGTTAGTTTACATGCTGTAGATCATAATGAAGTAACTAGATTCCGGGAAAGTAGCGCCACTGCCTTCTCTGCTTTCTAGCAGGACACAAACATATTCTAAAATACAGACGACCAAAACCTCGCAAGGCGATTGGCTGATTGGTGTTTGTTGCCATGACAATCGCCATTTTGGTCGTCTTGAAATCTTCGAAGATTCAAAAGGGTCATTCTGGACAAATCGCGCCAAGATCGCAACGGAGCATCGTTGTACTGAAAGCGTTCCTCGCCAACAAAAGCGTCTTTTAGACGCAGTATGCAATCAACTTGTCAATCATGCCTATCACCCTAGACCTCTTACCGCTCAGGGATGGGCAAAATACATGGAAATATGTATCGAAATACAAATACAAAATACTTCGCCAAAAATGTATTTAATTACAAATCTAATTACAATTTCAAAAAAAGCATTGAAGTACAAGATACAAATACAACCAAATGTATTTAGTCTTTTCCAAATACATTCCTCAAAATTTGCGTCAGCGACTTCAGGGCACCTGCAACGGGTTTCTGGGTATCTCATTTTAATTTTGCATCGCACACTCGGGAGTTAGTGTGCGAGGCTCTAGTAACGTAATAGAAATATCATCACAAAAAATGTAATCAGCTTGGACGTGAAAGGTGAAGAAGTACAGAGCTTCAAACAGCTTTTTTTGTCGATTACATTTTGGTATAGACCAACAAAGAACCGAGACGACCAAGACGACCAAGACGCGCTGCACTAGCCAGATAATTTTTTATTGTTGCAACTCGCACCAGTTACGAAAATCTGGACGACCCGCGCATTTTGAATGTTCCAGGCAAAAATATGGATGGAAATCAGGGTGGAAAGCAGCACAAGTTGTCACAGGCACTTATTTAGCCAGTCTGCCTGTGAACGTCGATTTCGTCACTATTCTTGCCCTGGACTAGCACCGTAATCACAAGGTCACTAAACGCTTGTGCTTAATTGAGAGACACTGCATTTAGTGCAGAATGTAGTTTTCTTCCTGCTCTGGACACGTCTTAGGATGAGCAAATTGGGTCATGACAATACAATTGAGGGATGTATTTTTGCCCACAAAATTGTATTTCATTACAATTGTATTTGAAATACCCACGTTTTAGTATTTAAATACACGCGTCAAATACATTACCGAATTTGTAATTAAATACATATGCAAAATACACAAAGTATTTGAAATACGTATTTCAAATACTTGTATTTGAAATACTGCCCATCCCTGTTACCGCTCATTCACACTGGAAGCGGATCCGCGTTCGCGAAGCGGTTGCGAACGCGGTTGTATAAGGATACAGTACAATTGCACACGCGCTTGATGTCATCGAGTGCGCGTGCAATTGTATTGGATCTTTATACAACCGCATTCGCAACCGCTTTGCGAACGCGGATCCGCTTCCAGTCTGAATGAGCGGATACAGTGATATTGCTCTTCTTGTTTATTTAAAGACAGGGAAATTAGTTTTTTTATGGCCGCCAAGCACCAATGCCTTATGTGGTGATGGTGCGAAGATGTGCGCTTGTTTCGCCGGCGGGGGAAGAGCAAAAACTGGGAGTACTGCACAAGAAATGACTTCATAACTAAACATGTAACAGCGAATTTGAATTAGCTCACAAAGAATCGAGAAGCGAAAGAGAAACCGCTCCTTCCGTAGACCAAAATTGTGAACATAAATGGAGCTTGGCATATACGTTCCCAGGATTCATTGACTTTAGATCATACAAAGCCAAAGATAAGCACAATTGCTCGTTTTATTTTGTCTCCGTGCCGAAAGTTGAGTGGCCCTATGTATGAAACCGTCCATTGGGAACCTACAGGAGACGTGCAACAAAGTTTGACGCAGGTCAGTTAAGGCCTAACTGCTTATTGGCCGACTTCCGTCTCCGCAACTCCTACGCTAGAAGCAGACGACTTGCTCTCCGGATTTGCTCAGCAACTCAGCTGAAGAACATTAGTAAAAACAAAAAAAAAAATGCCTCACGGAATATTACTAATTTTCACCTTCATACATTGAATTAAGATGTACGTCGCTATACTGTTGATATTTCAGGTTCATTTAATTAAGAATGCTGTACTTGTTTTTTTTTTTTTTCGTTTTTATAATCTAATGCCTTTTTTTTCTTATAGAAAATGATAATGACGTGTTTTCCCTCCTCTTTGTGCAGAGTGCTGTTTATTTTAAGGGAGTTTGGTGTTGTGCACTAATAGAATCTTTCCGAAATTCAGTCTGGCTACTTCGATAACTATTATCATCTAAGTGTGTACCATCTTTACATGCTTATGGCGGGTATTTATGTCTGTTGAAGGAAGAATTTGAGGACGGGTGCCTCAACGTTCGATATCATGTGACAAGCGCTATAGGGTTTTATGCGCTGCGCTTTTGAGGGGGGGAGGGGGGGGGGGGGCATGTAAATCCTTTGAGTGCTGGACTTCGGCACACTCCAGAAATGCTCATGACAATCAAATGTGAAGATATTTATCGATAGTTTTACGCAACTAATTGTCTTTAACAGAGTGGTAGTTTCTTGACGGCATTGAAACGGAAACAAATAGAGAAATAACTGTACAGCGAAGAACACCGCAAGTTTTGTACGGCTGCCGTTGAGGATTAGGTTCTCGATTTAACCGCTATTAGCATACCAAGATTTAGGCCGATATTTGAGGCACTAGGTGGCACTGATTTTGTTAAAAGGTCTATTAGCAGCACAGCCGTACCAGACCTCTGTATTCGTATTTGTTTACGGGTCTGTGTGCAGCTCCGCAATTGAGAATTTAAGATAATCTGGTAACCTCGTCCACGTAAACTATAGACAGAACTAAATACGTTTCAGTATAGTACCTAGCGAGAGCTAGAAGAGGACCACTCACACTTTAAAGTCTTGATAAATATGAAAATTCCTTGCCAGTGGTTCACAGAATGTATCTTGAAACGCTATACGGAAAAGGATTATGGTCTTAAACATTTCCTATGCTGATTAAATATAACTAGAAATAATCGGGATTCTGAAGGCAGCCAACGTAAGACGGCAGTTTTCAAGAGTTGAGTGTAAAAGAAAAATACACAATGAAAGAGAGAGAGAGAGAGAAAGCTGACGTGAGGAGAATTGGAGAAGCCATTCTACAGCAATGGAGCTGATTTGGGTTTTCACGAAGGAGAAGGAAGAAAAAAGACACGGAAATAAAACAAAAGGACACGTGAGAAGGACCAAAGGAAACCGGATAAACTCTAAAGAAAAAAATAATAAAACTGGCTTCTTGCGATTCAGATAGTAATCCTTCGTTTCAGATCACGTCCGGACGCATCTGAAACTGAACCGGACGCATCTGAAATTGATCCCATAAGCTCATATACGAGCTTATGGGATCAATCAAGCAGCGTCATTAGCACAAGCAGCTGGGCCTCTCTTCTTTATGATTGGTTCAGCGATAATAAAACACGTACAAAAACATGACGAATATCGTGATGGTACCCTTCTGACTATATCTGATTGTTCCCATCAGCTCATAGCGTCGGCTGCGTCAGCATATGTGGTGAAACGAAGTATAGTTTGCCGCACTAATATTATTTTAATGTTTGCTAGAAGTTAAAAGAAATGCATTGATTGAAAATATGTTTACCTAGAAGGAAATGCGATCTTTAGTATGCACTTTCATCTGAAATCAAGGCGCAGAAAGAACGCTTGAACTTTGCTATCGTTTTGAGTTTCGGGTTTTGAGACTCCCCTGGGAATCGTTGCGATGGATTTGAGGGATTTTATAAACGCCCACGGGATCGGTTTCGGAAAAAATAGTCCCGTAACTGCACAATGAAAAAAAAGTGAATATTTTGAATGCAGATAGTTTAACTTACGAATGTCAATATTTGTGTGAGAGCACTGCAGTTTCTATTTCGTATCATATAATCCAATAAATGCACTGACAATCGAATCTGGAGCGGGATAAAATTCATTGGCCGGCATACACAGCCTGTGGATGCTTAGCGCGTGCCTACAATTGTACTTGGAAGATAATCACGAATAAATAATACTAATTAAATAATTTTATTTAAACGGACTGCAAGCCGCATTCTCCAAGAAGGCGGGGAAACAGATTTGCGTACACACTGTACAATATACACAGGCGAAAAACAAGCTTCAGGTATCAAGCATACGTTCCTGAAGCTGAAGAGCATACCGTACGAGGCACTTGGTAGTACTGAATGAGTTTGGACCTAGAGTCACGGAATAGATTTCAGAGTACCGCAACTCCGAACCTCCACGCCGTGGTGCGCAAATTGATCCATATCCCGTGCCATCATTTTAGATCCTTGCGTAGCACACTGTACGAAAACTGGACGTATATCTCGCCGTTGGTGATGTCAAATAGGTCTTTCAGGTAAGTGTGCTGCGCTGTGGATCATTAAATCATTTACGGCAGCTTTTACATCGCTGAATAGCTTCACTTGTGTAATCATTACTATGCGCTTCGCGTTAAAGACCCCAGGCTAAAAACCATACGACACTGGTTTCAGACGATAAGTCACCTGCTGCTGTATAAATATCCACACAGAAAAAAAAAATCACCCGATGACGGTGATATATTTAGAACTGCTGCAAAAACCCCGTCCCAGATTCAAAGAGTGTAAACAAATAAAACAAACAAGAACAGAAAAAAGTGAAAGCCGCTTACAACTCCCTGTAACGCCGAATTAGAGCGCAGCTCTTGAGGAGGAGGAGGGAAGGGCACTGGGGGGGGGGTTCAACTAACCGGGGGGGTCACGTGACCCCCAAATGCCGATGATGTCATCACTGACGTCACTGATGACGTCATCAGTGACGATGACGATGCGGGTACCGATGACGTCATTAGTGACGTCACTGATGACTTCACCAGTGATGATGACGATGACGATGTGGATGCCGGTGACGACATCAGTGACGTCACTGATGACGTCATCAGTGATGATTACGATGACGATGCGGATGTCGGTAACGTCATCAGTGATGATGACGATGACGATGCGGATGCCGGTGACGTCATCAGTGATGATGACGATGACGATGCGGTTGCTGGTGACGTCATCAGTGACGATGACGATGACGATGTGGAGGCCGGTGACGACATCAGTGACGTCACTGATGACGTCATCAGTGATGATGACGATGACGATGCGGATGTCGGTAACGTCATCAGTGATGATGACGATGACGATGCGGATGCCGGTGACGTCATCAGTGATGATGACGATGGCGATGTGGATGCCGGTGACGTCATCAGTGATGATGACGATGACGATGTGGATGCCGGTGACGTCATCAGTGATGATGACGTCATCAGTGATGATGACGATGTAGATGCCGGTGACGTCATCAGTGACGATGACGTCATTGGGGGGTCACGCGACATCGGCGGGGGTCACGTGACCTCAGGGGAGTCACGTGACTTCGGGAGTCACGTGCCCCCCACGAGGTCACGTGACCCCGGTGGGGGGCTCGCGCGGTGCATTATGGGACATTTCCCATGATGCACCGGGGTCACGTGACCTCGGGGGGGGGGGGTCACGTGCCCCCCACGAGGTCACGTGACCCCGGTGGGGGGCTCGCGCGGTGCATTATGGGACATTTCCCATGATGCACCGCGCGGTTACGCCGACGCCGACGCCGACGCCGACGGCGACGGCGACGCCAACGGCGACGCCGACGGCGACGCCGCTCAAGCCGGAAACGGGCCCCTAAGAGCTGCGCTCTAAAAATTGGGCGAAGCGATTGCATCGTTTTATCCAATAGACCATTTGCTACATCTCCCGAGTGGCCCGGCCCGGCCCGGCCCGGCCCGCGCTAAAAGAATCATGGGAACGGCATTCCTTCATCTCCTTAATGATCGGTAATTTCGGCCCAATCCTTGGTCACACGGCTTTTGAGCGTAATTCGGAGTCACCCTGAACTAGCGCCTGATATACCCCAATGACCTGTCTAAACTTCATTTCAGCTTCGGTCCAGACGCAGCCGATGCTACAAGCGCGCGCATGTGGCCCAGAGCAGTGCTTCCACTGCACGAGCGCGCGTGCTTGGCAGGGATGCTGAAAGCCCGGAGCTCGCGCTTGTAGCTTTGGCCGCGTCTGGACCGAAGCTGAAACGAAGTATAATCGCTTTTACAATTTCTCCTCAAAGTCAGCGTTTTAGAGCGCAGCTCTTAGGGGCCCGTTCCCGGCTTGAGCGGCGTCGGCGTAACCAAGGTCATCCCAAGGTCACGTGACCCCTCCAGGTCACGTGACCCCTCCCAAGGTCATCTCAAGGTGACGTGACCCCACGTGACCCCATGAAGGTCACGTGACCCCTCCCAAGGTCATCTCAAGGTCACGTGACCCCAAGATGACCACACGTGACCCTTTGAAGGTCACGTGACCCCCAAGGTCACGTGACCCCCAAGTCACGTGACCCCTCTGAGGTCACGTGACCCCCGAGGTCACGTGGTCTCCTCCCCAAGGTCACGTGACCCCTCCCAAGGTCATCTCAAGGTCACGTGACCCCAAGTGACCCCCCCGTGACCCCCCAGGTCACGTGGCCCCTCTGAGGTCACGTGACCCCTCTGATGTTACGTGACCCCCGAGGTCACGTGACCCCTCCAGGTCACGTGACCCCCAAGGTCACGTGACCCCCTGAGGTCACGTGGGGGTCACCTTGGGGGTCACGTGACCTTGAGGTGACCCCCAGGTGACACCCAAGGTCACGTGACCCCCAGGTCACGCCTCCCCGAGGTCACGTGACCCCCCTCCCCGAAGTCACGTGACGCCCCCCCCCCCCCCAGGTCACGTGACCCCCCGGAGCATATTAAAGAGTGAGGGGAGGAGGAGGAGAAGGAGGAGGGGTCTACCCTCCCCTCAGTACCCTTCACTCCTCCTCCTCAAGAGCTGCGCTCCAATCGGCGTTACAGGGATTTGTAAACGGCTTTCACTTTTTTGATACTGTGCATGCTGTCCACCCTTCATCTTGGATGGGCTCAAGAAATCTCTTACGTTATTATCATGCTGATATTAAGTTAGAAACGCTAAAAATGCCATAAACAGCCCCGCGGACTCCGAGCTAAATCCTTGTTTTTGCCGTTGTGAATTCTCGGCTTTTAAAGCAATTCTTGCTCAAACAACACTCACGAGATTGATATCATTGTAAGAGATTTCTGCAGCTCAGCCAGGTTGAAATTTTAAAAGTGATATGACAGGTACTTAGGCATATCAGGCGCAGGTTCAGGGTGACTCCGAATTACGCTTGAAAGTTGCGTAACCGTGGAATTCGTCGAGATTAGCGAGATCTAGGGAGATGAAGGCACGCCGTTGCATGAACGCAGCAGAGTTTAATCGATTTATTTACAACTGAAAACAACGTGTACAGGACTGGAAAGGAACAGGCTAGAATGAAACATAGTCTCAACGTCTTGTGGTAGCTTGATATATGTTTTGCTCATCAGATGAAGCTTGCAGCGAAGCCTAGCAAAAAATTTTTCCATGATTGGAAGTCATTGGAAGTCGACTTCCAACTTCTAAATTGGAAGTTGGAAGTCGACGCGAACTCTGCAGATGGTTGATCTAGACAAAAAAACCGGACTGTTAGTTACAGTAATTGCTTGATATAAATCCATGACTGCAAATCAGAAATACCAAAGATTCTTTTGTCATCATTCATACTACTTGAGCAGCAAGATGCGACCCTTTCACTCAGATCATCAAGTGACATACCTATACCTACCTAATATCGTGTTGTCAAGGATTCAGTAGTGTTTTTTTGTAACACAATTCAGGAAAACCGCAATGTAATCAACAGGACAAGGGTTGTTCACCCGAAAATTCCGCATTAATGTGACTGTCAAGTAATTTTCAAACGCTTTCCTCTCATCATTCCTAAAATATCGTTTGTATAGTATAGCACACAGGAAAAGAAAGGGCCTATTCTTACACCCCTTGTCCCATATAATACACACAAAATGTTCAGCTCAATGTACAGCGCACTGGCGTTGAACCAATGGTATCAACGTTCACGAGCAGCTTGATACCCGAGTTGTACAACTGATTAAAATAGCTGATGTACGTGTAACTTACTGCAAAAAAGTAATCGGGGTTTTCTTGGGCCTACTGCAAAACTTAACTGTTTTTTTTTCTGTTGTTTTTGATACGCACTTTAGCTGTTTAATATGTTATATCCTACCGCCATCTAGCCTCTTGTAAAAGTTGGGGGAGTCAGTCCGACGTCGGTGCGCTGTAGGTACGTCGAACTGAATGTTTGAGGTGTCTTATATGTGACAAGGGGTGTAATGGCTGCACTTTTTTTTTTTCTTGAGAGTAAGCATTGGTGTGTCCTAAAAACAAATATTTGCAAGTTAACAGAATTATAGGACTATTTTAGAAAATAATTAGTTTAGATTGCGTCTTATGTAATTTCAGCATTTGTTTCGTATGTGGTAACTACCATAGAAGTGTCAAAGGTGTACATTTTTTTTAAAGTAATCTTTTATAAGTTTTATTGGAAAAATCGTACACCCACGTCATCCACAATTTATAAGATCTCAGAGTCCATTGTTGGGAAAGTAATTATATTTTTACGAATATTAAAAAGCAACAAATGCGACCGACCTGAAAGTCAGAGGCAACGTTACCAGAACCACTCAGTTGGGAAACTGCCATAGAGCCTGCTTTAAAAAAAGTGACTTCGATCCGTGCTCGAGAAGCGAGCTAATGGCGATCGCAACGCCGTCATTTCTCTCGCAGCGTGCACTCCGGGAACTGCACGGCTGCACGTCGAGTCGGGCAAGGGTCGGTGGCGCCATCTCGCAGTAGCTATGTAAAGCAACTTTCATGTTTCAACTCGTCACTAAAGGGTGGCGCTGTTGTCGTATTTAGCACTGTCTCGGTGGACGCTAGCGACGCAGGTTTCAAGGGTGAGTTTCCCAACTGAGGGTTTTAGTAACGTTGGTCAGAGGTATGGCGAAAGATACATAAATTTATTTTAAATATTCTGCTAACCATAATAAATTTGTAAGCATGCAGGCTGTTTAGCACTTTTTCAGGGAAGTCTTAAAACAATAAGAGCCATACACCCTGGCCCAAAAGCTAAAATTGTATTAGCTTACGAATAAATAAAAATAATTGCGCACCTTTTTGATGTGTCAGTGGTGTTGCGGATCTTTTATGTGCTATTTTTATAAGATCTCTGCGTGAAATAACGTGCAGTGATAAGACAGACATAATGTGGTGTTGAAAATATTAAATTGGAACTGATTTTTTTTTTTATAAAAAATAAATTTGTTTGAATCGTCAGTAGTGGTCGGTCAGTCGGTTAACAAGCATTGGTATAACGGTCGTGTAATGGTCAGTCGTGTAACGATGAGTTGTGTCGCGAGTAAATCGCAGCACGGGTCAAGCACATCAACAAAATGAAAATGATCTCCCATTGGTATTCAGTATAAAATCACGCAGACTTCTCAGGCTTTTCTTTTTGTCGCACTGTTCACTCAGGGTGAAAACTTGAAAGTTCATAAGCTTAATTATAAATTATATATATATAAAAAAAAGTGTGTACCATATCTTTCTGGCTATAGTCCCTGAACTATACATGTTTAGATATGTAAATTTTACCCGAGGCGCGCTATTACATGTGGGGACTCTACAAGGACTTGTGTTTTTCTAGGTCGTCCATTGCAACTAGCCCTGAAGGAATTTATAGATAACGGGGTGTATTAATGTATATTTATGCATGATACAAGCTTCTTTGTGAGCTAATACAACAGGCATTTGTCAAGGTGTGCTGCGTCTAATAATGCTTACGTTCGGACATAAGCACTATGCGCCGACTACGCACGGCGTGCTGACTATGCACCGGGTACGCGCTATAGCCCGGAAAATACGTTACTTTCGATGTGTCAACGGTATAACGAATACTTCGTGTCCTATGTTTTTAAATACCCCAATTAAAAACAAGAGCCGTCAAAGGAGGCATACCTCGATTGAAATGATTTGTTGTAGGACGCGCGAATGTTCTCGTAGATTTTGAATGTGATTGAACTGCAAGTCGCATAAGGGGGCAGTCGTGCCACGAGTCAGTCGTGTCACGAGTCAGTCGTGTCACGAGTCAGTCGTGTCACGAGTCAGTCGTGTCACGAGTCAGTCGTGTCACGAGTCAGTCGTGTCACGAGACGCACGGGCTTTATTTAGAGTGCGTAGCGCAGAACGTGGGCCTTTCATTGGCCGGCGAGCAGGAATTCGATATCTGGGACCAATCAGTAGCGGTATCCGCTGCGCTACGTCGCGTTTGCTACGCTCCAAGTTGGAGTATACCAGAGCCTTAACGCAGTCCTCGTAAAAATAATTTCTAATCTAGACAGAAAACTGGAGACTATTCATTTTATGCGTGTTATTGAAAATAATATTGCAAAATGAAAACATAATACAGGGTGCCACAAAACAAACAATCTTTACAGGGTTTTTCTCACCGCAAAAATAAACTAGGCATTGCCGAACCCTCATTCTCCGCCCAAAGGTAGCGATAGAGGTCACAACTAGATGCAAAAGTTTCAGCCCGATTCGATTCCTTAATCCAAAGTTATAAGTGATTTTCTGAAACTTTCAATAGGAAAATGGCGGCCGACGTAGTTTTCGAATACATGGGTCTTTATGGGTACCAGAAGCTGAAAACGGGCAAAAATGGGCTCCATTTTCCCATTGATATTTTCAGAAAATCACCTATAACTTTTGAATAAGGTATCGGATCGGGCTGAAACTTTGGCATATGGTTGTGACATCTAGCGCTACCTTTGGGCGGAGAATAAGCGTTCGGCGATGCCTAGTTTAATTTTGCAGTGAAAGATAGTTGTATTTTTTTTTGTGTGACATTTTGTTTATTCTGTTAAGCACAACAAAAAACAAAGCCGTAATATCGTTATCGCTAATTTTACCTTGAGTATGTTCTAGAATATTTATTGTTAATGACATAAATGAACGTCTGGGAGCTCGGCCGTGTTTTCTGTGGAAATAACAAATGAATTACCTATTGATCAACATAAGATAGTAAACTAAAGTTAATGTCGGCAAATTATTTTTTTTTATGAACCTAAATGTTTAATCTTCGGGAGAATAATACCCCTGTCAGACGGGCACCTAAAACGATATTTACACCAGAGGACTTTTAGTGTAAACGTCATTTAGGCAGTGCCACACGGCAGCTCAAATGGCATTTAGCGTAAAGGTCCCTTTTGTGAACCCGCAATTCCTTTACGGCTGCTAAAGGCCTCGTTAGCAGCGGTGTACACTAGAGAAGCGAACTGATATAAAAGATCGTACCGATATCTAAAATCAATGCTTCTGTATATTTATTATTGAAAAAAAGCGTGTTTCACGCATATTCTGTGCAAACCTCGTAGGCTTTGCCGTCACCTGCTCGCGTCGTCCGCTTCGGCACTTCAGTTTTCCTCCTCTCGATTTTCCTTACAACCGTAGTTATCTAGCTTTTATTTCTCTACTTTATATTTCATAATCTTTTAATAGTGTATTACTATCCGTACTGTATATATTTAATGTTTTTTGTACATATATATTTCTGTATCTCAACTCGCGTCATGCGATATGTCGAACGACGGGGGAGCGTTCACCACTAGGAAGGGGTCGCCGCGCTTTTATTGGAGCGTTGAGGCGACCTGGGCGCTGATACGACTTTGGGAGGATCGGCTGGAGGACCTCCGACGCGTGCGATGAACCTCAAGCGCGAGCACGACGCCGAACCGAACAGGGCAAAAGCGTAGCAGAAGCACGGAAAGGAGCCGAAGCACTGAGCAACGTTAAAGGCCGACGATCAGACTCGAGATTCTGCAAGGCAGAAGATCCTCCTCACCATGGGGGAGGAGGAAATAGGCGACGGTGGACAGTGTAGAAAGGGGGAGAGGAGGAAGCGGGGGAGAAGGAGAAAGCGCGAACCGGTTGTCGGTCTTTAAGACTGAGTGAGAGCGGGGAGGGGGGGGGGGGGGTTAGGAAGAGGCCCAGGGTTGCCACTAATTGCCCCCCCCCCCCCAAAAAAAAAACACTTTGCTTGGGCTTAAAGTGGACTTTGTTATAATCACTCGACTGACCCCGTGACTTTATTTTTCTTAATATACTGTAAACGACTAAATTTTCGCGGGGACCTACATCTCGCGAATTTCGCGAATCGCCTACAATTCACGAAAAATCCGTCTCGCGAACGATTCGGGCAATAGAGAGTTTTAGTAGATCGTTCCCATGACTCCGATGACGATACCCGATACTCCGCCACCGCCTCCCTTGCGCATGCATAGTATCGTTATCGAGGCTATCGGAGGTGTCGGAACGATCTACCAAAACTCTCTAATACGTGAACGCTACGGAAGCTACACTTGATTCGCGAAAATTAGAACCCGCAAATAATTTCAAATTTTCAGCTTTGGCCCGATTCGCGAAAATTTGAGCCCGCGAAAACTAAGTCGTTTACAGTATTGTTTGCTTAAAAACTTTGAAAAAATTATTCATATCACCAAGATATTATTTTGTTTGGCGTGAACGTGATTTATGCGTTTGAACCGAGCTACGAGACTTCAGTCGCTGTAAACATTGTCTAAATGACATTTACTTGATCTGTCTGGCACGGCTGAGCGTAAAGGTAATATGAAAATCCTAAAGACCTTTGGCGTAAAGGTCCTTTTAAATGCCCGTCTGACAGGGGTATAGTCCACAACTCAAATGATAACCGCCTGATTGAAAACCCCTTCACACAAGAGTGTTTGGTTAAATTGCGTCGTGAGTCACCCACACTAAAGTAGAAGTTTGGGCTAGTTGGTATTTCATGATTAAAGATTAGAACAGCGCAAGGACACGGACAAGAACAAGAAGGTAGACAAACAAGGCACCCACACGTTCGTGCTTTCAATTTCGCATGCAAAGCTCAGGCTTACGTACGTCTAAACGCCTCACACCAAGCGAAGCTATTTTGAATATAAAGCAGTGCAATCGACATGTCATTCAGAAGCAGCCGTTATTAGAAGCATTTTTTGTTCCGAGCCAAGTTCGGTCAAAGCAGCCTGATCGGTATCGAGGCGACGAGCGACGAGCGGAGAAGATCAGTGAAATATGTACACTCACCTCACAATAATTGCTTGATGCGTTGGGCTTGGCCTTTTTTCGTTTTATAACGACAAGCCAAGTACCCCTTTCTTTTGCGGTAGCATTGTGGGAAGCGGAATTGTCTTTTATCGTTCTTTGACCTGCTTCTGCTCCGAAGACACAGCAAGCAGGCACTAAGCAGCTGAGAAGAAGCGACCCGGAGTGTTGCAGCAGAATTCGGCTGTCCACAAAATGGTGGCTCATGGCGGCAATTCGAAACAACAATGATAATAGTGATGGCACACGTGTCACGTGAATTCTGCTGTTCAGTGAAGCCACAACGCATCAATACATGCTCGGCTAGAGTCAGTCTGTTGTCGGCAAAGCACTAAAGAATGGGAATGCGGTACTCTGACACAGAATTCAGTGACACTATCGCTGGGCCTATATGAGAGACGTAAGGAACCTGGATATGTGCGCAGAGCTGAAGATGAGTGCTTCACTGGCCGTTTTGGAGTGAGCAGTGATCTGTAGTTCAGTTCCGAGATGGAGCATACGATACAAACGGAGTCGCTTCGCCTCCGGATCCTCAGTGGAACATGACCACTCCTCCGGGATCGGCGGATGCCTTCCCGCCATTCACCTCCTCCGGAATCTCCTTCCCGCGGTCCCGGATCTCGAAGCAGATGTTTTCGCAGTCGTGGCGCTAACAACGCGTGTTCAACGCACGAGCGAAGTTGATCATGATGTGAAAGATACGTAAGCGATGTGCATCAGCGGAGCCGCCTAGCCCACATGCCTCTTTATCGGAATACTCCTAAACGGTGTCTAAGTACGTGTCCATTTTCGGCCTATTTTGCGGAGCTCTGAAAAGGAATTACAATTCATGCTGGACATACAAGCAATCTTCGTCGTCTCTGCTACTCGAGCCACTGCTGCTGGAGGAGCTGCTTCAGTAAACTTGATGACGAACTGTCATCAAGCAGCAGCAGCAGTAAAGCGGGCGGTACTTCGCGAGCGGCCATTGCAAATTCTTCCGAGTCGACTTTTCTCGGGTCCGGATCGAAGCTGGAGTTGGAGCTGACCCAAAACGACGAGTTGAACACGTCCGTCTCGAACCCGATCGTCCAGTGAAATAGGCGAGCTCCAGAAAAGTGAAATGCCGGCGCGCTCCGAAACGACCTGTGGAATTCGCCTTCAATTTACCACATTGAACGGCGCTAATCGCAGCGTCTTTTTCCTGCTGGTAATGCGACAATGGCATTTCGAATATCACCCGATGACACATTAATATCGCCAAATGAACGCTCTTAAAAAAAGCTAGTAACCGCTTGAAACACATGTGGTATTTAGAAACGTTAGTAACGGTCAAGCTAGTAACGGCTACTAGGTAAAGAAGATCTATAGTTTTGGACATCAAGGGAGCGTCCGATAATGTAAGCCAGGAGAAACTCCGGGGCCAGCTGAAGGAGTATAGCTTAGATGCAAATTTGGTTAGGCTTCTTCAGCAGGTGTACACATACATTAAGGTGCAACCCCACCCTTGGTTAGTGTGATTCTGAACCAACAGATGGCGATATGATCGCCTTCCAGGCCTGTACATCAATGCGAGAAATCATGTGTGGTGGCGCTTCGATACAGTTGGATATTCCTCTATATCCAGAATTTGACATCCCTGGTCCCTTGCTTGGTTTTATCCGCACGAGCTTTCTTTGGAACGCGCACGGCTGCGCCAGTTCTCGTGCAAGGGGGCCAGTTGCCACGCTCCGAGCTCACGTCTCCAGCAAATGTAGGCAGAACGAAACGCGAAAATCGTCCTGAGCCAAATGGCGAGACACCCGCACAACAAAACTACCGACGCGTTGAAAAATATAAAATTGCCTGTGCGCCGTTATCGGAGATTTCAGAGGCCAATGACACATATTACAATGTGATCAGATTTATACTGATACGAATGAGGGTGACGAGAGGACGAACAGTGAACTGAAAAATAAAGGTTTAATCGGCGAACTTCTTCCAAACAAAAAAGAAGTAAACAAAGAGCGTCGAGGTAGCAGAAAAGCAGGCGGCGATTCGGCAGCGTAACAAAGAGCGAGAGCGAGACTGACTCGACAAGGTCGCTGGCAGCTGCTTATCTAGAGTGCGTCACGTCACCATCTCGAAAGTCACGAAAGTTCGGTAAAGAAGGTTCGAGCGTCGCGCGTTCGGTGCGAGGATGAACTGGCACTTTCGAGGACAAGAAAACCGGGCGAAAGTTCCGTCTGGTGCAAGAATGAACGCGAATCTTCCAGAAGTCCGTGACCGAGCGTTGCTTTCTCGGCTCTGCGGGCGGCAATATGACGGGCCGGCCCTTTTATCGTGCATGTGTTTGGATCTTCGTGGATTTCCAGCAAAACGTGATGACGTCATAGTCCGGTTTCCAAAATTCTAGCATATGGAATTAACTACTTAAATGAAAAGACTATTTTTGGGCGGTCAGGTGTCTCATTTACGTAGCTGGGTGTTTATTTTGACCCAAACCACGAGACTGGAAAACACAAAAAATAACACTCAGGTTTAGATGTTGAGTTTGGTAAACCCAGGGCTTAACGTCTAGGGGGTCTCAGGGGGTCTCGGACCCCCCACTGATTTTAACGGATGGTCTGGGACCATCCTCCACAGCCCCAGCATTAGTGAAATCAAAATCATATCTTGCAATAAAATAGCTTGTTTTCAGGTATGTGACATTTGGGGAATAGCAATTTGAGGGTTGCAGGTACGGCGGGGATAGAGTCAGCAGTCGGTTTTATTTTATGTGCATCTAATACATTTCGTCAGAACTCCCCCTCCCCCCCCCCCCCCTCTTCCCTTCTTGTAGGGACCCCCCTCAACTTGCGGGAGACTTCAAGCACTGGCGTAAACCCAAAGTAGGTCTGGTGCGGGGGTCATAATAAAAAATGCCGAGGTTAAAAACAAACTCACAGCAATAAAGAATAATTAATTTTAATACGAATTCGGTGATAAATGCAATGACTGACCAGACGAAGATTTTGGGGGCTATTGATAGCTGTTGCACATAGTTTAAGCAAATTGCAGGGTGTCACAAAAGAAAAAAATACAGGGTTTCTTTTTACCGCAAGAATAAACTAGGCATCCCCGAACGATCATTCTCCGCCCATAGTTAGCGCTAGAGGTACAACCAGATCTCAAAGTTTCAGCCCATTGCGATACCTTCTTCAGAAATTAGAAGTGATTTTCTGAAAAGTTCATTGGAAAAATAGCGGCCGACGGAGTTTTCGAATACATGGGGCTCTATGGGCACCAGAAACGAAAAACAGGCAAAAATAGGTTTCATTTTTCCCGTTGGAATTTTCAGAAAATCACTCATAACTTTTGAATAAGGTGTCCGTTCAGGATGAAACTTTGGCATCTGGTTGTGACCTAGCGCTACTTTTGGGCGGAGAATGAGCGTTAGGCAGTGAGTAGTTTATTTTTGCGGTAAAAAAAACAACAACCCTGTAAATTGTTTTTGCGACATCCTGTCCAGTCTTAATTTGGTGATTCATGCGCGCAAGTAGTGGTGTGCAAAAATGAAAACGATGCAAACGGGTAGGCTTTGACGTTGTATAAAATATAGTGTAAGCACGCACATGGTACGCTGATTAAGAATGAAACAGCCCTACGTTTTACACTAGCGTTGAGCGTGTCTAAAGTTAAGGGTGCATCAAAAGCTAAAGCTTGTACACATATACTGCTCAGGCCATTGTGTTTGAATGCTCATAGTAATTTATTACCCTCAGATTTGGTGTAAGTTGTCTCCTGATTGCTTACAACAAAAAGAAGGAAACATTCTAACTCTGGGTATTCACTGCATGCCAACGGTCGCGTGCTTAGAACGAGTTTTTCCCACGTGATTTCATACGATCTCAATTGTTCTTGACAAACAACAATGTTTAGTCAGGCAAGCTGTCATATGTGAAGCTTAGAATATATTCTATTGGTTGTGGCACACGTGGCAAATTGCATAGTTTTTATTTTTTATTTTTTTTTAGAATCCGCGAAAAAGAATGCTTTTGGGTTACCTTGGTCTTTAATAATTCATGTAGCACACAAAAGAGCACGAACTGAAGCGCAGTGGGAAACGAAAACAATAATTATAAACTAGCGTGTAATCACGCGAAAACTGAGGGCATTGCACATATACAGAAGGTAAGCTTTGTTTCACTAAATACATTACCAATAAAGTATTTGGTTTTATCCTGCGAGCGAAGCGGAACATACAAGTGCGAGAATGCTGTCCTGAACTACATTTCCAGTGAACAAGCGCACCATCCAAAGCACCGAGCTCACTTTTATGGCGTTTGGTGCGCTCAACGATCCCCCACTGGAACAAGCGCACCATCCAAAGCACCGAGCTCGCTTTTATAGCGTTTGGGGCGCTCAAACCTTTGAAAACACAATTATAATCAATTCTATTATTTCAATTATTTTTATTAAGTGCGCCTATGCGTTTTTTTTTTTTTTTTTTTTTTTACTTTTACGTTTACGTGTTATTTTCTTAGTTATATAATATTTTCCCAGAAGTCTGACAACTATAGTCTGTTTCATTATAAGTAAGAGCCACATAATCAAAGATGTAGACAAAAAAAATAAAAAATAAAAAATAACACGAACACACATTAAAAATTCGATGTAACGGCGCATTCAATATTAGTCGTCAGTTTTTTAGATAGCAGCAATTTCGTAGGACGACATTGTTACCCGATGAAGGTTATAAAAAGTGCAGTGCAACTGGTAGCTTGGGGTCTTTAACGTGCATTACGCAATATATGTGATACACGATCGCACGACGGTAGGATGCAGATGGGCGACTGAACCCAGGGTCCCTGCTAAAGCCCCTTGATAAAGGCGTTTTTTACAAGTACCGCCAACCATTATTGTGAAAACGCGCAAGACACGTGCCACGAGCGGGCGCTCCGCCACCATTCGCTTTCAAGGGCCAGTCATTATATACCCGGGCCACACGGGCAACTCGAACTCCATTTACAACGAATGACCTTTGAAGGATCGGACAATCAGCGCGCGACACTCCGAGCGTGGGGCATTCCACGCGCGACAGATCGCGAGCCGATTTGTTGATCAGATGAATGTCATTCGTTGTAAATGACATTCAAGTTGCCCGTGTGGCACGCGTGCCACACGGGCAACTCGAATGTATTATACTTCGTCTCATACTACGATGGACTAAAGGCCAAAGCTACGGGCAGCCAGGTCCAATCACGTTCAACGGTAAACTATAACATGCTTAACATTGATTAAGGATGCCCCTAATCAAAATGCGCGGCATCATTTCTGTAGCTTCGACACTGCAAAGAGCCCGTATGTCGTGGCTCTCTTTGCAATGTAAAATTGATGAGTCACTCAGTAACGTTCATCGAAGCGAAATACCAGGCAATTTCTAAGTGGCTCGTGATTGGATCTGCTGGTTCGTAGTTTTTGCCTTTAGTCCATCGTAGTGTGAGACGAAGTATAGTGCTGCGTCGCCATTTGTGTCCAAGGGCCGGTCGAGAAACGGGCCTCGTGCACTGGCACCCTTGAGGTTGTTTGAAAGACCAACACAAATACATCGAGGGGATTTAGGTACTGCACGCTCTGCAGCAGGAGCTCCGTGCTTTGAACGGAGCTCGCAGTCGAGCATTTCTTCACGTGCTTTTTTAAGCGGCGCCACAACACACTCGGCCAACGATCCCCTACCGCACTTGATTTATCCTGTGAGCTAGACCAAATGAGCTACACTTAGAGTATCGGCAATTTTTCCCCCGATATTGTTTTGGGCGCCGCCATGTTGGTGGTTAGTAACAAATCAAATGCAACTGCCGGTCGTCATGATTCAAAAGTGCGACTTCCTGAGCAATAGTTTCGGTGTCAAGAAGCTCACGTAATATTGCTTTGCTTTGTCGCCAACTGTTTAAACATTTATGGAGGACGGTAAAGCGTTTCCTGTGATTTCAGATAAAGCTTCAGATAACTGACAACCATCATTTTAAGCATCCATACCTGTATGAAGCGTAGCTTATTTAGTGGGTCTAGTTTAGCCCGACCGCATAGGCACAGAAAGAGAACGAACAGCTTAACTTCGCTCTCTTGGCGCTGCTTCAGTGGCTTCATCAGCCCGTAGCGTTGGTTGCGCTCCGAACTAAGGTAAAGCAAAGCAAATAATCAGATCTTAGGGTTTCACAAGCCAAACCAACAAAAAGCACTTAACACGCCCAAATTAAAAAAAAAGAAATTATTGCGGGTTTATTTTGGCTAACCGTAGATCTTTTGACGTGCAACCGAAATCTGAGATTGGCCTCCGTCAAATTGCGGGCACCTCGGCCGATATTTAAACCCGACAATTATAGATTCATGGGCCAGCGCGTTGGCTGAGAGGAACTGAGACGTTTTAATGTCATTGGCACTTAAGAGCCACAGAGGTGGTTTTTGAAACAAAATATAGTCGAACCATTCCGACAAGCAGAGTTTGATATCGTAAATGATTTATGCAAGTGATAAAAACATTAAAATGTTTTCGCATACGTGGCGGAATCTGAAATGGCAGAATGCATTTCATGGCGCCCGTTTCATTTGGATCGCGTCGGGCATGTGTACCGACGCACAGTAGAACGCGCGCAAAAGTAGCAGCTGTGGTGCGCCCGCAGCCTCGCGCTTGTTGTTCTCACATCTCTGGCTCGCTCACTGCGGGCATCCAGGCATCTGACACCCTGACATCTGGCGCTTTTTCTGTCTTTCACGTGGCGTTCCAAGCGGCACACGACGGAAAATGCACATCAAGCTGTTCTTGAACATGTGTCGCCATCTGTACTTTATATTAAGAAACTACAATTCGCCGTAACTGAATGGGAAAATTTTGAGGCCTTATAACATTCTTAACGTGTAATATATCGATATGGAAGTTCTGGAAAATGTGATATCGAAGGATGCTTCATAATTTAATGTCTCGTTATTTTGAATAGTTGACGTGATTCCGTTTTTATAGCGCCATAAAATATTACAATTTTAAACTTTATTTTTTATTTTAAAATATACATTATCTGTAAAGTTCGTTGCTTACTTTTTTATTTTATTACATCTAACCGAACGCTCACGGAAAATATCGTGGACGATGGGATGTTATAACTCGAGAAATATTTTTTTCAATATTAGAGACTGTGGTCTATTAAAAGCCAAATAATTAAATAACAACTAAAAATAATCATAATATCAAGACATTAAAGCATTGTTGAAAAACTGCTCTTTAATTTGACACTAATTTTATGATTGTACGATACATAGAAAGAAAGTTATAAGCCGTCGGAAAAGCACCAAAACGTCATGCACGGTGGGGTTGCACCTTAAGGAAGCTGAAGCACGGGAAGCAGAAACTACACGACCTGCAGTAACAAAACGAGGGGCTCAGGCAGGGCTGTCCACTGTAACTACTGCTCTTCATGATATATCTCAGTGAAATGGAAAAAAAAATTAGAGCAGAGCAACTTAGGTTTTCATTTGAGTTATATGGAAGGAGGGAGAAATTTAGTAATGGCGATACCAGGGATTGATGTATGCGGACGGCATAGTATTTATGGCAGATAACCAGGATACGTTACAGGAATTAGCTGGAATATCTGCAGAGGAAGGGCACACCCTGGGTGTTAGTTTTAGTAATAATAAGTCTGTAGTAATTGCGTTTAACGACGAAAGGAGGGAACCCCTGAGGATACAAGACATTGTAATAGACAACATATTAAAATACAAATATCTGGGAGTCTGGCTCCATGGGACAAGGAAATATCTAGAACACGAAGAGAATATAACTAGAAAAGGGAAATAAATGGTTTTAATATGAAGCTCAAGGCACTATAGAAATCTAATATATGAAGTGGTAAGAGGTATATGGAAAGGCGTGATGGTACCAGGACTCTCTTTTGGCAGTGGGGTACTGTGCATAAAATCGGAGGTTCAATCAAGATTAGAAATTCGACAAAGAAGCGTAGGCAGACTGGTGCTGGGAGCACACGGAAAGACACCGAATGAGGGAGGACAGGGGGCATTGGCTGGTCGTCTTTTGAAAGCAGAAAGGCAATTAGTCAATTGAGATATGAACAAAAGTTGAGCGAATTGGATGATACGCGGCGGGAAGAGAAGATATTTAAGTATTAGACATGTAAAGTTTAAACACAAAATAGTCAAAGCCAATAAAAAAGCTTACGTTTAATATACCTACACACTAGTGATGGGGCTGAGGAGACTATTTCTGCGGAAAAGGGAGTTAAAATGCAAAAAGAAAAATAAGGGAAGGTAAGAATTCAAGAAAAATCAGCTCTAACATGGTATAGGACATAAAAAAGAGGACTTAGGAAAAGAAAACGTGTTTGACAATTCACTGGGAAATTTTTCACTGTTTGAGGCGAGAACGGGAGTTTTGAGGGCTTGGGACGTATATGGCTAAACTTCAGGATACCGATATATTACGTGGTGCCTGCCATAATGAGAGCGAGACACTAGAGCAATTGGTTTTGAAATGCACGGAGCTTCGCCTTGCCTTCCCTGAAGGGATAACAAATTTGGCCGTGGCCTTGACTTTCACTGGCGACGATGGAAGGACGGAAGAGAAAAAGATTACAGTAACAAAGAGGCGATTAGAAGATTGGCGAAAATCATCTAAAGAAAATTGGATGACGCACAACTAACTAGCACAGCTGGGGACAGGCTGCACAGAGGAAAACTGCGACTCCCAGCTGCGTGGCTCCGGCCCAATTTCTCAACCCTGCCCACCCGTGTGTGCGGAGCTGGGGTGTCGCCGATAAGGTTTGACCAGAGAAAAATTCGGGACTCCCTCGCTGGGAGGAAGAGGGGGGGGGGGGGGATCTTCTTTAATTTTTTAGCCCGTTCCCCCGAAATTCATCCTGGTGAAGTCCCACACTTCCTGGTAATAGTTGGGGGGAGAAAATTGGCTTAGAAAGGCGGAAGTAATATGTTTGTCTTTTTAGACTTATGCTAGGTGGCGCAAGCTACCCTCCGTTACAGTAAAGGCCGGTTCAGACACTTGCGTTTGAGTGCGTTTGACTGCGTTGCGTCGAGTGCGGAAAGCGAGTCACTGGCGGATCTGTGCTTCGTATGAAGCGTGGAATCGAATCCAAGGAATCATCTTGGCACGTGATACAAGCAGCAGGGATGTCCTGGTTTCTCGCTGCCGCAACGCAGTCAAACGCAGTCAAACGCAAGTGTCTGGACCGGGCTTAACGTCCATCCATCCGCTGGCTGCAGTCGCACGAGCGCTGGCTTGCACGACGTGCTGGAACAGAGGCTGGAGTCGTTATAAAGTCAGCTCCAACCCTTAAACATGCCCCGTCCTACAATATTTGATGCTACGATTGTTTGGGGATATTTGCCCCTGCGTTCCGAAACAGTAAGTGCGTCGCTAACGCTAGCCATCGTCAAAAAGTTAATTTTACGCGATTTTTTTTTTTTTTTTCAGAGCAGTATTGAGGGCGCGAGACGCAATTTAGCTTGTAGTCACCTCCTTTACACTTGTTTTCGCTCTCGACATTTTGGGCTCGTGGAGGAGAGGTGGATCGGCTTCACTTTCACGTTGAGGTCGAAAGAGCAAATGACCATTCCGTGACGTCATGGACTTTGCGCGCATAATTTCGAATAAATCTCTCGCCGTCAATATTGCTCTAATTTTTTTTTTCGCGTAAAATTTATTTTTTGATTTGCGTGTCCCAACCAGGCTATAAAGTTTCTTTTTTTTTTTTTTTCTTTTTAAACACTCTTTATGTTCAGACACATCCGACTCTTTCGAGGTAATTGGACCAATCAAGCAGCCTCAAAAGCTCAGGTCACTGGACCTTTCTGCTTATGATTCGTCCAGCGATAATAGAACACGTAAAGAAACATGACCGAAACCATGACGGTGCGCTCTTGACGCTGTCTGATTGATTGATCTCATCAGCTCGTAGCGTTGGCTGCTCCTGGACTTAAGGTGAAATGAAATATAGACTTTCCCCTCTCTTATCTTTCTTCTCTCGCCTTTTTCCCCAGTCCCTTTTTGCTTTCTTGACTGTTACAAGTCGCCCTAAGTTTCCTCCAATACACATTCCCTCTGCGCGGCGGAAATCAGCATGACGTTTCATATGATAACGTCATGTTTTGTCACATCGCAAGCTGTGTTTTGTATACTAAACATATTCTTGCAACCTCGTCCTTCCCCATCTCCCTCCAAAGATTGCAAAGACTAAGTAATTGTGTGTACAATTATACAGCCGTATGCCAGTTAGCCTCAATGTAGTTGAGAAATTTAGCCAGTGCACGCCGCCAGCCCGGGGGTCTTTAACGAGCACCACGCAGTAGTAATACACGACCGTAGAATAAAGAAAAAAGGAAAGTAATACACGACCGCACGCCAGTACGATGCGCATTTACATCGAAACGGGCGGGGGTGGGGATTGGGCCCACGATCTCTGGGTTTTGCAGAGGGAGCTGTCAATGACTAGTGTTCCAGGTGATTTGCAGTAAAATAGACGCACTAGAGTTTTTTGGAGTGTAGTTTAAAATCGTTCATATCGGTTTACGTTGTTGAAAACTGCTCAGAAATAATTACTGGAAACGGAAATTTTATACCTGGCGTGGCCATGACTTGGGCGTTCACTGTGTTCTAGGAGATCGTGACGAAGTATAAAACTAGGAGCGCGTCTTCCTTTTTTTCTTTTTTTGAACATGTATAGCTATATTACATACCCTAGTTTTTAAACTTTTCTAATCTTTTTTTTTTTTTTTTTTAATAAACAAAAATATATGTTCTGACCACTCTCGCTTGTTATTGGGTGCTCTATTTTGACAGTAGCTTCGTCATATTCCCGGGGCACCTTGCACAGTAGAAATCTGCTCCATTCACATGCTCAGCATAAAGGTACCCTTAACATAGGTATCATTGCAATCGGCAAATCAGCCCGCGCTGTTGGGTCGCTAGCGCATCTACGAGCCATAGTTGTCTGCGTTAGAGCCACTAAATAAGCTGCGCTTAGAGTATCGGCACTCCGTTCCCCGACATTGTTGTGGGCGCCGCCATTTTGGCTCGTATGCAGAACAGACGCTACGGCCGATCCTCATGATTCAAAAGTGCGACTTCCTCAGCATTAGATTCGGTGATAGGAAGGTCATGTATTATTGCTTTGCTCTGTCGCGGACGGTTTAAACATTTGTGGAGGGCGGAAAAGCATTTCCTGTGATTTCAGATAAAGCTTCAGATAACTGGCAACCATGATCTTACGACACAATATGGCCAAGTGTCGTTACTCTGAAGCGTAGCTTATATAGTGGCACTAGTCTGCGTAAATGCCGAGCGCGTGCTGACGGTAAGCTTCCACAGTCCTTTTGCAAAGTGCATTCTACACCCTCAAGGTTGCCGGTCTTAGCAGCCTGTAAATGTGAGCCCGTTGTGAGCATGCGCAGTGAACAGCGCACTCAAGTATGGCGTCCAGTGAATGTCCCTTATACCCCGTTCACACGGCAGGGTTAAGGCAAAGGTTAAGGCCGGTTCACAGATACAGCGGAGTGCTCAGCTAGCGCTTCATGAGCGCTAGAAGCAGCGCTCATGTGGCACCGACTTGCGCGTGACGTAGCACTCGGTTAGCGCTTCAGAAGCGCTCCAGGCAGGCGCACAGTTTGCGCTTGATTCAGCAGCGCGGTGTAGGCGCTCTCACGCTCCTTGTGCCGTGCTTGGTGCTACGGATATGCGCGTACACGACGATTCCGCTGCTGTTCATCGTTTGGCATTGAAAGAAAAGAAGAAGTAAAAGAGCTGCTCTCCAAGCAAAGGGTCGGGCAGACGATCCAGAGTCATGAATTCTGAGCGACTAATTGATTGGGTACGACCTCATCGCTTTCTATTCGATATGCTTGACCCTGGTTTCGAAGACACGCAGTTAAAAAAATATTCACCTTCGAAAGAGCTCTGTGTCTTGGTCCCTCAGCCTGGGAACAAGGTTCGCCGGACACCCGTTGGTATCTCGGTGCCCAGAAGAGCCAGAAGGCTCTTCTTGGCGTTGAGTCGTCCACACAGATATGCACTAACTGCGTATGCAAGAGCATTTGTCGCGTTTCTATTTCAGCGTTCCACATTCCGCCATGCTATTAGCGGCGAGATGTTTTGGTGGCGCCCTCGTATGTTTACCTCTCGTGACGTCATTACCTTGTGAACAACAAGTTCGATGGTGTTTGCAATGAGCATGGTGGAAGCTTGAAATCACTACCCTCGCAAAGCGATACTGTCAACACCATCAAAACTTCAAGCTCTTACATTCCTCTTATTTTCGTCGATGAGAAATCCTTTCCTGACGTCATAGTCAGCATTCGGCCAATCATGGCCGGCCAACCACAGCGACGCTTTCGATCGCGCACGTCGCCAATACTGCTGATGCACACGCAACCACAGGAACCGGAACGCAGTGCACGCGCAATAACCGCCGTACATGTACGGCGGTTATTGCTGCGGATTAGCGCGTGCACTGTGGTTCCGGTTCCTCCGAGCTCGCAGCGCTATGGGGTGGCGCTATTTGAAACTGACGCGAGGCGGCCCCATCCCTCAAATTACGGCTTTATTTCACTGCCGTTTTGCGTGGCTTTTTGCGCGGCTTCAAAGCTGGGAGGCTTCAGATCGCGGCTTCATTTCGCTGCCGTTTTGCATGGCTTCGCTTCGCTCCATTGGGAGGGAATTCGGCTGCCGTTTGGCGCGGCCTCGAAGCTGATGACGTCGGCTGGCTCTATGGGACTGTTAATGCTTTCGCATCATTAAATAACGCCAAAAGCGAAGGCCAAGATTGCGAAGTACGCACACGAAGTGCTGACTCTCAACTGATTTTGAAATAAATCAGCTTTAAGTCAGCGCTTCTTGTGTGTACTTCGTCTTCCTGTCCGTCGTGTTTTGACATTTTTGTTTTTACCGTTCACATATCTGGAATCGAGCTTTCCCTTCTCAATATTTTTTCTTTTAATTCGGCGTACTTTTTGGATTTTAATCTAAACAATATATATACGTTTCTTTTTCGGTGAATATAGGATATGGCTTTTGCCTTGCTGTTTTGGTAGCACTCGACTATTATTAGTTTAGAATGAGCAACATAAAATGACAGAAATAAAAAAAAATATGGCATTTTTGTACATCGAACGTGTACAGGAAAGTGAAGAGAAACACACCCACGAACAGAAACGGTTGAGAGTCTCTACACACCAACTGACTGTGAATTTAACTTCCAGTCAAGTCACGATTGAATAGAGACTTTGTTGTTTGCTTCGTTTTTTTTATTATTCCTACATCTCAGGTATACTATGGATGTCATTCACCAGCTCGCCTGTGTTGTTTATGAATTATTTGATTAAAAATATATATTCAAATAATTCAGTCGCGAAGAAAGGTAAACACTCAGGTGAGCTGGTGAATGACACAATATTTAATTTATACTAGATACACATGTACCGACCTATGTTTTCCTTGTTAATACGAGCCTGTTCTTTTCTGTTTATCACCCTCAGCTTAAGGAATGCCCTTACGCTTGAAATAGTTAGGCTAAGGAGGCGAAGTGCCGGCGTAGCTAATGTTGTCCAGTCAGTCAATGCGAACGTCAAAAGACAACCGGTACGAAGTTTTCAAGCACAGCGGACTGTAGATATTCACAAATTTCAGGCTTCACATTTGGGTCAATGAGACGCTTGTTCAACCAGAATGCTGTCAGTGCAGCGCTACATCCATACAGCCGACTCCTTCCTTACGGACACTATCATTTCACTTTCATGCCACAACTTACAGCACGACTAAGATGTGTCGGTTAGATTTGACCGGTTTCCTTCGTCCACAAGGTCTAGCATGTTGGCAACATGATTGTTGTAGCCTCGATCCTTACCAAAAGGCACATTTTGAAAATGTAGAAGAGTTTAATTGGCATGATTTTTTTAATTCCAGGAATAAAATCTAGAATACAAATTATCGTGAATATGAAACAAAAACCAGCTCCACGACAGGCAATCACATACTACGCGGAATTGACCGCGGAGGATGAACCGTGTTATAGCAGTCTCTCATTACCATGAATATGTGGTGAGAGACATGAGTACACTACAGTTCTTGAAATTAAATTTCTATATTTACTAAGGTTTTGGGTTAAAGGGACCCGACACTTTCATCCCGGCCCGACTCGAGCCCGGACGGGGAGCTCACTAATTGACCCGAGCCCGGCCCATCGGACGCGTCGGGATCGGGTTTTCGGGCTTGCCCGAGCCTGCGCGGATCACTTGACTGGATCGCGTCGAGCTCCCAGCGTGTCGTTCGTTGACGACGCTCGTTCACGACGCTCGTTCATTTCTTATAGATTTTCTTAGAGAGAATTACGACCCGTAAAACACATTCCGTGTTAAAAGCAGGCTCACTTTATGAAACGCAATGTTGAGATCACTCCGATAACACCGTGCACCCTATCACTTCTCAACCTTGGTATGCCAGCGGGGACACCGTAGGCAGGATGAGAGAAAACCAAGAAAAGCGCCAGGCGTGCTATCACACCCGTGCGTTCTAGATGTAGTACATATTCGCAGTCTCTGGGTGCTTCCACCGCCCACATCCTTGGTACTCTTCAGAGTGCTCGCCTCTCTCCTAGATGCACGCGGCAGTTGGGACATGTGTGGCTTGTGTCCTTGCCGGTATCCACCACCAGGGGAACCCAGAAGCAAGGAAAGCTGAAAGCAAAGACAGAAAACAAACTATTATGAGCACGTATTCAACGAGTTTATAAGACGCACACGACGTCTCCTTAGATATGTACTCTGTTCGTGTGAAACGGACTTTATGAATTATTCACCGTGCGCGAACTTACTCGGGAGTTTGCAATCGCGATGTCTCACTTGAGTTAAGGAAGCGTCAGTGCGTCACGTCCTAACTGCCAAATCGCGAGCAAAAAGGTATCGTGTGATGCAGGCTTTAAACGCGCACAACCAGCTGTAATTACTTTTTCTCGTTCTACAAACAAATTTTTTTTTTTGTGTGTAGAATCAGTACAAGACACCACGTTCTTAACTAATTCTGCAAAACAGTTAAAATTGTATTTTTTTGGTTCGCTCCTCCTGAGACATCGTACCGCCAGAACTGCAGAGAAGAAAACAAAAACAGAACAAAAAGGCTATGCGGCTTTGATTTTTAGCGGCAGATTTAGTCAATCCGCGTAGCGTTGTAGTGCTGCAGACGGCTTTTGAGCGTCTCACCATTTCACGTCGCGTAACGAGCTTCAGCGTATTTGCTACTCGGTACACGTCGCAAAAACTCCCACGGTGACGTCATGAGCCGGACATGTCTTCCATGCTTCTCTGACACTGCTCACCACCCATCTAAAAAATCTACGAACATCTAGACACGGAGTAATTAAACAAAAACAGCTAACAAGTCGTACTGTACTGTTCCAATTTAAGTCCTATCCGCAGCCGACGTTACAATCCAGCGAAGCTAATTAAACAGCGCCAAAAAGGCGCATCGTCACGGCGCCCGTTGTCTCTGTGGGTATTATATCGCAGACGAAATCAATAATCCCCCCACCCGTTCCCCACCAAAAAAAAAAAAAAAATAAATAAATGCGCTGAGCGCGGAGCACTTTTGCGAGTGTCACTGATAGCAAACGAGAAAAGACAATGGGCACCTTGACGATGCCGTTTTTGGGCGACTTGATTTCTTCCATAGGATCGTCGCATGCGGTGGAACTTAAGTGAAACGGAGTATTCGCCACTTTCACGACCCATAGGAGGCGCCCTGGCACTCATCAAAATGGCTGTCATCTGTATGATTACCGTAGAACTGCAGTGAATACGTGGTAGTATTCGGACCGGCGCGGCTCGGCGAAGGGAGCTTGCGAGGCTGCGCGTGTAGAAAACGATCGCGGCGCTGCAGTCGACAGGGCAGCAGAAAGTCGCTGCAGTCCGCACGTGCCGCTGCGCGTGCACCGCGTGCATTCGCACGTGCCATCGCACGTGCGCATGCACGCGGTGCACGCGCACAGCCATAAAAACAAATATGGTTGTGTGTATGTTTATACAGCCTAGAACTTGGTCTGCCTCAACGAGTGACGAGTCTCCCAACTGTAGATGAGCAATTTAGCCAGTGCAGTACAACCGCTAGCCTGGGGTCTTTAACGTGCGTCACGCAGTAGTGATACACGACCGCACGCCGGTACGATGGTCATCCAGATCGGAACAGTCAGGGCCACCAACATGCTGACCCTACGGGAGTCAAAGAAAGAATAAAAACACTTAAGGACAAGGACAGACAGCACAGTTCTTTCATGAAAGAACTGTGCTGTCTGTCCTTGTCCTTAAGTGTTTTTATTCTTTCTTTGACTCCCGTATTTTCACCAACACGCTCTTTCATCTTTGTTTTATGCTGACCCTGGTGCCTGTGGTTCGGTGTCGAAACCTATCGCGATCTACAACACACGCCTGACGCGAGCCGCTCCGGCCCCAATTCTAGTACACTGTAGTAGAACAACAGTAGAGGCTGGGCCTGCTACGCGTACGTAATAGTAGTTTTGCTGTATACGAGCAGTATTAGAACCCTTACGTTTAAAGTGTAAGCCTTACTTTTCTCATTTTGCGAAAAAGCGACTTCGTTGTGTCCGAAAGATGGCCATAAAAATACGTCAACACGCACGTGCCGCTCACGCTCAAGAGCGGGACCGTGATGTCATCGCCAGAGCGCCGTGTGCAAAATGTGCGCTTCGGACTTCATCTGCGCTCGTTGTGTGCTTCGTGCGATGTACTGTGAGCCGACCGCGTCTACATCTACATCTAAGACCTCGACATCACCAGCAGCGTCTACATCTACGACGGCTTCCGCAGGCAAACGTGGCCATAAATAACGTCCTCTAGGACATCATCTTCGACGCCGTTCTTGACGTCGCCCTGGACGTCGTCCGAGAGGTCGATAGACGCCGTCCTTTATTAGGTTCTCGAGGTCGCCCTAGACGCCGCACTTGGCGTCGATCTCTAGGACGTCGTCCTAAAGGTCGTCCTAGGGAGTCGTCCTAGACATCGTTTTTGACGTCCTCCTAGACACCGTCCTTGACGTTGCCATCGATATGCGCACGGCGACGCAGATGCTCAGTCACGGAAGCCGTGAAGCCCTTAGTACGTGTAGGAACATTAACCCAAAATATTCCACTGGAGGGACTGCGGGTGTTTAAGTGTAGGAAGGCTTTCGCCTTCCTACACTTAAACCCGATACATATGGCAGCGCAAAGGTATGCTTAGCTCTTTAATCTAATTGTAGTAAATGGGCGTTCTGAATCACATGATAAATAAACGGTGCACTTTGAGTTTATTGTTGTTGCATTCCTGCCAAACCGCGAGAGGAGCACGTGATAAACAAGTATTCCTCGAAATCGGTATTACGCGCAGTTTTTGATTATAGTGAGTGTGAGATATCACATTTAAAACCTAAAGATTATTTGTGTTTGCTTTGCGGCACTTTATTTTTATTTCTTCAAGTCTAGGGGCGCACCTAAATGAGTCTGAATTTAAAACGCCCGACCCGTCTGGCAACACTGGCCATAAATCATCTGAGTTTACGAGTTTCCACCGCGTGGTGGGCGGCCTTTACTGTTTAGCAGCTCCATTTTCCCTCGAAGTTCCCACTAAAGTAGCTAAATAGAGCTAGGCAGGAACGAACTTCGTCGGAGTCTCACGGTTACGCCAGTCACGGCAGTCACGCCATCAAAATGGATGGACGACGACGAGGATAAAAAGCCCTGGGAGGGAGATTCAGACGACTCGTCTACAACCTCGGAAAAGAACTCGCATTGATCGAGCGCGTTCGGGTTCGTAGCACACATTGTTTTCCACGTGGCGCCGCTGCTAGCTACTAGCTTCAGTATGCTTCAGTATGCGTACCTCGTTAATGTATTATTCCATCACATGGGTGTTCGCAACCATTTCATAATTTTCTACTTATATATATTCAATTGGTTGTATCTAGTGCCACTAAATAAGCTACGCTTCAGAGTAACGACACTTGGCCATTATGTGGCTTAAAATCATGGTTGCCAGTTATCTGAAGCTTTATCTGAAATCACAGGAAATGCTTTTCCGCCCTCCACAAATGTTTAAACCGTTCGCGACAGAGCAAAGCAACATTACATGACCTTCCTAACACCGAATCTAATGCTGAGGAAGTCGCACATTTGAACCATGACGATCGGCCGTTGCGTCTGTTCTGCATACGAGCCAAAATGGCGGCGCCCACAACAATGTCGGGGAGCGGAGTGCCGATACTCTAAGCGCAGCTTATTTAGTGGCTCTAGTTGTATCTTCGGACCCACGAAGTCAAAATAAATATCCTAGATATATAAATATATCTTGGTTAATTCTTTATAACAAATTAAATATATAAAAGTAGTAAATTATGAAATTGTTCTGAACATGACTGTGATAGAATAATACATTAACAAGGAACGCATACTCCAGCAAGCAGGTGGCAGCGGCGGCACGTGGAAAACAATGTCTGCTACGAACCCGAACGTGATGGACCACAGCGAGCTCGTTTTGCAAGTGTGTCCGCTTCTGCTTCCATTGCTTGGAACCTCTCTTCCATCTAGTTAAAATGAATCCGCTGCTGTTGAAGCCACCAAACCTTACCCAGGATCTTGTCGTCGTTCGTCCAACCCTTTCGATGGCGTGACTGGTGTAACCGTGAGACTCCGACGTGGTTCGTTTCTGCAGGCACTATTTAGCTACCTCAGTGAGAACTTTGCGGAGAAATAGAGCTGCTAAACAGAAAAAGGTCGCCCATTTCGCAATAAAAACGCGTGAACGCAGGTGATTTAGGGCCAGTGTTGGCAGACGGATCAGACGTTTCAGAGCAAGGCTGATTTAGGTGCGCTCTAGGTGCGCCCTTAGACTCGGAGAAAAAATAAATAAAGTGCCACAAAAGAAAACAAGAATAATATTTAGGTTCTAAATGTGATATCTCAAACACACTATAAACAAAAACTGCGCGGGATACCGATTTCGATAAATAATTGTTTATCACGTGCCCCTCTCGCGGTTTAGCAGGAATGCAATCGACATCGACTCAAAGTGCTCCGCTTGTTTATCGTGTGATTCAGAACGCCGTTTGTTACAGGTACCTTCAGCTAAGAGACCTAAGCTAAAGGTACCTTTACGCTGCCGTGTGAAATGAGTATTAAGTGTCCTCCTGCAATTTCTTTTTTCACGCCGGGAAAGTGTAGGCAAGCACCTTTATTGTGAAGCCGATCATGCAGGACCTAGGGAGCGCGATTCTCACAACACGGTATCACCATCGCTGAAAGTTGCGAATAGTGAGACTAATTAACGGTTATTAACGTTATTCCGCAGTAGAGTAGCTCTCTTCCGCGGAATAACAGACGCTGAATCCGCAGCCCGGTCACTTGCCAATTTTCACAAACTCATGTTTACAAAAACAAAAAAAAAAAAAAAGACGGAGCGTTTTTAGCGGACGCCACCGGCGCCGCGCATGTGCGATAGAGTGTGGGCAACAAGCTCGCCCTCGTCCATAAACAAACCATTGGAATGCGATGTCGTCGGCGTCAGTGTGAGTCCCCGCACCCTTTTCCCTTTTGGAACTGTTGATTCTACGTCTTTCTGGCAACGTCTGACTACTCTAGCGGCCTCAGCAAAATTAACGAGGTTTGTTACACCACAACACTTGGCGAGAATAATGTAGCATGCGACAATTCATTCCGCGTGGATGCAGCAGAACGGACGCTAAAGCCTGAACTGCGTGATGAGATTCTGCTCGCTATTTTTAATCTAGGCATCTCTCGGGCTGCAAAAGCGTGAACCGTAGCTGAGAGGGTCGACGTCGATGCAGAAAATAGCAAGCAGAATCGGACCGATTGAATCGGGCATAACGAGTCGCTGATGGCCGCTTTTAACATTTGTCAATATTTCCTTCTTCAACCTTCAAACTTAGAAGTTTTGGAGGCCTGCACTTACTTCTTATCGCAATTACCGGGTCAACGTTTAATTTACGGGCCGCTGTCGTTTGAACGAGCGGACGACAACAAGCAGAACCGTTTGAGAGCGCAAACGACAGCTCGAACGATAAATAGTTCATTTGAACTTGAAGACGCACTGTACGTAATCCTTAGGTGGTCCGTACAGTTTTCAGGTCAACCCGCGTTCATGATGGAACAAAAAAAATAAATCTGACGACCAGAAGTGTTCGTAGATTCAGCTTAAAATGCTTCCCGCACTAGCGATCCTGCTTCGACGGTGTCTAGTTTTCCCTTTTAACGGCCCCTATCCACGTTCTCGGACAAACTGAGCAGGCAAAAAACGCATGAAAACTGACCTTCAAACCTTTCCCGACTTTTCTGGTAAAGCCCCAGTCGCGGCGTTCAGACGAAAAGGTAGGTTTTTGTCTGATTTCTTCCAAAACAACACGGGAATGCTCGTCCTGCATGGCGACTTCCGCCCACAGGCCCAGACCGGAAGTGCGCCCGATGCGCAACTACCGCGCCGTGACGTAACGCAGCTGAGTTCGTATTGATATGCGCTGGAAAGCTGCACACGGTGTGCAAGCTCGTCTGTAGCTCCTAACAGACATCGTGTATTACTTTTTTTTTATGTTTTTACCCTCCAAATGCGAGCACGCATGGAGGTGGAAGCTTGGTTTGGCGGTGCATGCCCCCAACTCCGATCTCTACTTCCGGCTTCATGGTGGATTTTACCGTTTGGCTGGCTTTTTATTGCCTACTCTTATTCCTACCTCCAGGCTCGATGTTAGCACGCAATGCCGTATGTATTACAAAAAAAAAAAGTAACCTCGGTATTTGTCACTTGAAATAAAAGGAAAGCGTTACCGAACTTCCTTAGCCTCAGAATAAAAGGAACACGTTGCCGTTACTGATAAAAAGTAACTTACCTTTGAGTCACTTTTTATTTACGAATTAAAACGTTTGACTGTTTTTGTTTACGTTACAGGTATGCATAACCGCCATATTTAAAGAAACATTACGCCCATGCAGGAACTTAACACAATTGCCTTCTATTTTTACGGTGTAGCCTGAATACTTAGAAAAAAAAAAAAAACACGCGCTAAAAACGTGAAATCGCAAGAAGTCATCTGGCTCGGTGCATAAAAAAAGGAGGAGGAATAAACTTTTAATAAATGAAGCTTCAGGCGCTGATCGTTGGGGGGAAGTGTAATTTTTTTTAAAGCCTTGGGAAGAAGTTGTAACGACTAAGGTAACTACGTTTTTCGTTACATGAAATGGGCATCGTAAGTACATAATCCGTTGCTCTTATGAAGACGTAACGACTACGTTACTATGCTTCCGAAAAGAATGACGCGTTACCGGGAACGCTGTTCTTGTATCGCGTTACCGCCAACACAGTGCGGATGTGATTTTGTTTTCCCTCGACCCCAGACAGTGACGGTGTCCGCTTGGCTGCTTCTTCATCGTGCGTTCCCAAATCGTTCTTTTTTTTTTCTTTTCTTTTTTTTGTTAACGAGGTGGAGAGTTTAGGGCGATAAACTGGTATCCCGTTCACCGGGCAAAAGTGACTCACCCCCCACCCCCCCCTCCCCGGTTGGCAGCCGCTATCATAATTTTGACCCTTAGACACGTGACCGTACCAAATCCTGCGGCTTTTACGTAAAACTTAGCCGAGATATGTATTACGATCGCCACAAAAAAAAAAAAAAAAAACACACACACACACACACACAAAAGAACTATTTTGTCAACACTGTTAGCCCCAGATATCAGTGGCTAGCTCCGATAAAAACTCAAAATACAGCACCGTGGCTGACGCCATCTAGCGGAGGCATTGCGAAGCTGGCCGAGTTTTTATCGTAAAAGTACATTTTGTACTTGAAACAAACGAAACGTAACTTATATCGTCGGTATATTGTAATAAAAGTAAATAATCAATTATTTGTGCGTGGTACTTCGTTAAAATCTAGGCGTAAATCCATAAGGTAACGTGCCTAGGGGTCAAAAATGTGCAACATGGCGGCAGCCAATTGGCGGTTACTTTTAGCTGCCAGTTTATCGCTCTAAGGCCCTCTACCTCGTTGTTGAGGTGGCTCTTTTATGCAGCACTGACGCATTGTGGAACACTTGCTCGCCGTAGTGAGGAAACGGAAGACAGCACCAGAGAAGGCAGCAGACTCCGACCATGACGTAGGTGCAGACTCCGCACTCTTTTTTGGTTTCCGTCATCACGAGGGCACCGCAGTGTGGACAGCGCATGCGCATCGGCCCTGCACCAAGAGCCGGTTGCTGGCGAACGACGATGACGGTCGGGGTGGGAGCTGCGAAGAAAAAGGAGACCCCCGATTGATATTTAACTGAAACAGTGGAATCATCGGAGGAAATCATATCAAAGATTGCATACTGTCGGATCATCGTCTCGCGGAAAATATACCTTCTTATATACACCTGTTCTTTTTACAGCGGATCTGTTAAGCGCTAGGTTCCCTAGGACCATGTCCGCCGGATTAGAGATGATGACACCGAACTCTGGACAGCTACTGCAAGCTAAGAGGTACGGCGGCAACCAGACAACTGGTTGCAACCGTCGCTCATAGATGGCGGCAACCTTTCTTCGGAGGAAGAAGATCGGGAGCGGAACGAGCGGTGATGTGAGCAGCAGCGCGAATGATTCCGCACCCACCGCGAAGCCGCTATCGCCTAAAGTTCCACTGCGCCGAGCGCTTCAGATTCCTTTGCGAAAGAAGAGCAGATCGCTCGCTTGGAAAGCCACCGCCGAGAACAGAAGCGGCATCTCCGCTGCTCTTCCTTCTTCACCAGAGTAGAAAGGCTCAAAGGTTTTAGGGTAGTTTTTATTGCGAAAAAACCTAGCAATTAGAAGTAAATTTGTTACCTTCACGCGAAACTTTCTATAGTCTAAATACAATCTCAGATGAATCTCGAAGAATGTCTCTGTTACCTTTAGACATATTGTCATAGATTAAGGCGGAGAGACGATGAATAATGAACTGAACGTTTAACGGTGCGAATTTGTGCCCAAAATGAAGGAACAGCCAAAAGGGTTACATGAAGATAAATACAGAGCGTCGCGGGCATCAGAGTCGGCGGAAACGCAAAGTCGAGCTCCGGAGAAAAAGGACGTCATAGTCGGGAGGTTGAGTCCGCACGGTCACGGTCAGCATCTTACTATCTACTACACTGGGTATCTCGCATGTTCGACCTAGATCGTTCGGGAGGAGAGGTAAGACGAGACTGACTAGACAAAGTCATTCTGGACCCCATATCTTTTTCACTCGGGGTAAGAGCAAACACGAATCTTCTAGATCAGGGTCTCGAAACGCCGGCTCGCGGGCCAAATCCGGCCCGCGGAGGCCTTCCGACCGGCCCGCGGCTGGCTACTCTAACAAAAACTGGTCTCAACATTCTTTTTATTTTTTGTTAGGCTTCTTACTGACTCTCCGGGATCCGACTGAATTTCTTTATAAACGTGCACTTTGTTTTGATAATTGTCAAAAATATTCAAAAGAAAAAATATTGAAATTTTTGTAGACTGTTTTATTAAAAAATACAAAGTAGTAGTAATGACGTGTTTTTATTTGTAGGATATTTTATAAAAAAATATAAAAAAACAAGTAATTATGTTTTTTGTTTAAAGAATTTTATAAAAAAATAAGAAAAATTATTGACATTCCTTTTATATTCTTTTATAACAAGAGAAAAATATTTATTTTAATTATTTTATAAAAATATTGAAAACATCTTCTTTATAGACTTCTTCATTTCAGTATTTGCCTGACCGTCGGGTAGAGGGCGCTGACGAACTTGCCGCCATGAGGTTTGCTTCAAGTTGGTTAGTTTCGGTTTCAACGCGCACGCGATTGTGTAGCACACAGCGAATGAAACAATGGTGACAGATGGGCCAGTTGGTACATGATGTCATTTGACAAAATGTGCCGCAAGACAAGGACAGAATAACCCCTCATTCACACTGGAAGCGGATCCGCGTTCGCAACACGGTTGCGAACGCGGTTGAATAAAGATCTATTGCAATTGCACGCGCACTCGATGACATCAAGTGCACGTGCAATTGTACTGGATTTTTATACAACCGCGTTCGAAACCGCTTTGCGAATGCGGATCCGCTTTCAGTGTGAATGAGCGGTAAGGGAGGCAACACAAATCACTTCGTGTTGTCTCCCACCGCTTTGTGGGATGTGTATGTGTATGATACACACTATTTCCCAACAAAAGCCACAATTTATATATATATATATATAAATTTGATCTTTTTATATTTATTTTAAGGAATTCTAAAAATGTAAGTGGCCAATTTTAACCAGGCGTTAAGTTGTAAAAATAAACTCTGAAAAACCTCAAAAAAGTTTAAAAAAAAAAAAAAAAAAAAACATACCGCATCTTTTCGTGGTGAATGATGTTGATTGGAGCGAAGCTCGGGTGGTGCTGATGATACTGATTTTCGTCATAGGTAGTGCTGATGGTGCCGTTTTCAATCATGTCAGTAGGAAAATGTGTGGTTTTCTTCTTTTTCCTTTTTTTAAGAAGACAGATGGGATGGCCACTTAGAACCCCCTATATTTTTTCTTCTTTTTCTTTTTTCTTTTTTTTTCATCTTTTTTTTCATTTTTTTTTTCTTTTTTTTTTTTTGCTCTCGCTGCTGAACTTACGAGCAGGAGCTCGTGAGCTCCCGCTTGTGAGCTCACGAGCAGGGGCACGCCGGACGGCGGACGGACATACGGACATGGCTAGCCCCTAAGGAGCTTCGCCCCTAATAGTTTCAATACGATTCCAGAAAAGTTTTAAGAGGAGTTCGAAAGAATTTAACCACGAATTTTGTAAATGTCCGGTCCTTCCATTGAAGCCTGGCGCGCGGACCGCCTCCAGCACACCCGCTGCTACTGGCGCAAAAAAATAAGCGGGCGCCTGAAACGGCGCCGCAACACAGACTAACCGCATCAACCAATGAACATACCAGCAAAAAAGAGAAACGTGATCAAGCTTTTTTTTCTCCTCTTCCTATCGCAAGGGATGTTCTCTCGTCAAATTATTCATTGGACATTGTCGTCACCAGCATCACCATTCTTATACTTCGTTTCAGCTTCGGTCCAGACGCAGCCGATGCTACAAGCGCGAGCATGTGGCCCAGAACAGTGCTTGCACTGCACGAGCGCGCGTGCTTGGCAGGGATGCAGAATGCCCGGAGCTCCCGCTTGTAGCTTTGGCTGCGTCTGGACCGAAGCTGAAACGAAGTATAGTCCCGTGTTTTGTATGTGTGTAACTACGTATGTTAGAATTCCTTTGCCCTCCCATCTGTATTCTGCTTGGTGTACTGTGCTGTATCTATTGCATATTGTCAGCATCAGTTCTACCATCGTTATTAGGCTGCTGCTCTGTTGGAACATGCCAAATGTTCTATGCACTGTTATGTATGCCTCGTGAATTTGTGCAATGTCATAATTAGCTGAAATTTGATTTATACACAAAGTAGATTCTTCTTTTTTAATATTTACTTTCACTTTCAGTTTTATATTTAAATGCTTATCTGAGAGAATATTTCTTAAGTTCTTTTCCTGATCTATATGTACTTGTTTATTTTCTGACCCGCGAGACAGCTACAGATCCCTGACCCAGCCCCTTAGCCGAAACGTTTGATAGAGTCTGTTCTAGATGTACGAAGAAGCGTTCCTTCTCGCTCATAGACGTGGCAATATGTACTTTCAGATACTGGAGAAGCACGGCCAGACCACTCACTGAGCACTGGGTTAATCTAGACATGGGCGCTTGTCCGATGAAATCCGTAAAATCCAACATGGCGGCCAATAAAGAGGATTGAAGGCAGGGTGAGCGCAATCAGATAAAGCACATTTATTCTCACGTGATAGCCCCGTCATCGCCGCTAATGCCGACACTTTGAAGGGGGTTGGCGCTTGACGTACAATTTGTGAAATTCCCAAGTTTGAGAAATGCTAACAGTTGGGCGCTTGTTTGATGTGGGTGCTTCCGCGCTATTTCTCGGTATACAGAACTCAGCGCAAATTTTACATAACGGACATTGTTTGTGACAGAGTCCACTAAGAAAACAACAACATGGACACACAAGCTAGACGCTTTCCGACCGCCATCGACGTAATGTTGAACACACCAACTCCATTAAAAACAATTTGCTAGCTGCTGACTTCCAACCATTGGAGTATTTGGAATTGTGCAAAAATGTTCAAATTACACGAAGATTCATTTTAGTGTCGATTTTCGATGGAGGCAGCATTTAACAATTAAAATATTGTTTTGTAAAGCTGTTTTCTTGTGATATGCACAGTCATAAAAATAATATTATAAATGTTACAACCGTTAATTGTTTAATCTTTCGACTGTTTGACATCGTGGCGTATCGTTGACCAAACGACTGCCCATGTACTCAGATGATAAAATAGCAGATGAAACTGATAAATAAGATTATATTAGAAAAAAAAGAGTTTGTCATTCCTACCTGTATGAAGGTGTTAGGAACGATAAGCACGTACTCGATGGGATCACGCTCAAAGGGAAAATCGAACTTCTGGATGCGAGGCATCCCCATGGAACATTGAAAAGATCACAAGACAAGAAATTTCATATGAAAAAAAAAAAAACTGTGTTTCTATTTGTATTTTTTTCGGTTACCTGCTCTCCTACTCGATTACTGAGCAGCCAACTGTGTTTTTGTTGTTGTGGTGCTTGTTATTGGGGCTCTTCAGATGTGTGCGCGTGCACAAAAAGTGGATTACGTTGGCCAAGCTCGGGTACCTGCTATATGCACATGAATGTATCCCAGGTCCGGCTAACTTGGCGTTCTTTTTTTTACTCTCTTTACTTGTTGTTTTATAACGCGGCAGAGAGAGGTCTGTCAGTACTTCCTTAAAAAAGTACTGACACGCCAAAAACATTCTTTTTGTGTGTGAAGTGATTCACTGTGTGTCAAGACTCAAAACATTATCCATTTGTAATTGTTCACTACAGGGCCCCGTAAAATTTGTTTGCTTTTTTTGTTCCTTTGCCATCTTTGTTTGATCTCCCAAATGGCGACGCCCGATGGTGGTGGCGCAAGCGAGTGCGATATTTGCGACGGCTCGGAAGATCAGGTGTGTTTTCCGGTACCAGGCGACCTTGCGGACTTCTAGAAGGATTTGGTTGAACGTTCGCAGAGGTTGGGACTGGTACCGCACGAGATGCCTGATCTAGTCTCGGAAGATCCCGATGAGGACGTCGCCGAGTCGTTAGTACTTTCGCCTGCTTCATACTTCTGGCGCCTCAGTAACACAAACTATACTTTGTCTCATCCTATGATGGACTAAAGGCCAAAGCCACGGGCCGCCAGGTCCAATCACGTTACGCGCTACACTATGACATGCCTAGCATTGATTAGGGGTGGACGAATAATGCTCTGAGCCCAAAAACGCAGCATCATTTCTATAGCTTCGACACTGCAAAGAGTCTGTATGTCGTGGCTTTTTTTGCGATGAAAAATTGAAAAGTCACTCAGTGCTATTCAATTTGAACTACTGTCCGCCCATACCCATTAGTGATTTTAGACGCCGGCACCGACACGTGCATCGAAGCAAAATACCACGCAATTTTTAAGTGGCTTGTGATTGGATTTGGTGGCCCGTAGCTTTTACCTTTAGTCCACCCTAGGGTGAGACGAAGTATAGCAGGACCAGCAGGAATCGCACCCAAAACCACGCCTTCTCTTCCATTCCTGCCCATTCTTTGGAAGCTTGTGTAGAGCTTTCGAATGTGCCAGTGCTGAGACAGTCCTTGACACAGCACCTACGCGACATCGCTCACGCCGCTCATGAAAGTCGGCTACATTTCATCTTCAACTGCACCGTTTTTGAAGGTGTTTTGCAACGCTCCCGCGTTGCAAAACACTCCCAACAATTGACGCGTCATTTGCTTACACACGCATTGTCAGCGCAGAGCGAAATTCGAGAGCGAGCGCCTGATCGACAACACTCAAAATAAAAAGCAAAAAAAAAAAAAAAAAAGAAACGTAAAAATGAGTAAAAAACGTAAAAAAACGTCAAAAATGTCTACTTTTAAGTGTTTGTTAAACACTCTAGTTTAACGAGCACTTAATAGTAGACAAGGCCGTGGTGCTGACATATATCGCGTCACAAGCGAAGGCCAACGCAGGGTACAGATCGGAAACGCGGGCAGCGTCGATGCTCGGCTTCGAGTCAAGTTAGAGCCGAACGTTGACACAACCGTCTTGTCCAATCAGCGCCTAGCGTTGGCCTTCGCTGATGACGACACTTCTATCTTCCCTACGGCTTTGTTATCTAGGAAGTGTTGGCTTAACCACTTCTCTATTCTGTCGGCTGTCTTTCTACTCTCTTCCTTTTCACGCAAAGTAGAACCAGCCCTCACAAACAGGTTGACCTCGTTGCTTTCCTGTAAATAAACATAGCTTCTCTCTCTCCCTCTCTTTCTTGTTTTTTGAGATAAAGCCATTTCATGAAAGCCATGCACGATGTTTTCTTTAGACGTCAATGACTTGTATCACTCTCTTGCACCAGACATTTTGCTTTCGAGGGTCAGCCAGTTTTTGGAAGACAATTTCAGTCGCGAATGCTAGTGTCTGATTATGTTTAGGTTCTTGAGTTGTACGTTCTTCGGTCGAGGTTTGTGGCTCATGGTGGTCACAAGTCTGTCTGACGACAGGGAATGTGCATTGCTCTGTCAGAAGTATATCTCAGGATTTCAGATTTAAAGAAGCATGATATAATCAAGGATTCTAAAGCTGGTTCTGCTTTCATTAGAAGATACATGTACGAAATTTTAGTATGTACCCTGAACTAAACTCTAGAAAGCTCAATTGAAAACTCTGTGTATAGGTCCGCAGAGTCGCAGTTTTCGATAGAGAGACTCTCTCCAGTATTTAGACATTTAGTTAAGACTACAGCCGGATTTGTGTTTGTCGTATGGGAAGGTGACGGCAAAACCAACCCTTTCGTTCAACAGCTGACATTCGAAAACTGTCAAGCCGGGTCTGGTTCGCAGTCGGATAAGTAACGCAGTCCAAACGTCGTGCGCTCACTTTATAGAGAAATCTCTATTCAAGGTTTGTGCAGACGTCTCAACAAAGCAAAATACCCTCAGGAGTTTCTGTGCAAGCATCTTTTCTACATAGTTTCCTTCGAAAAGAAGGCTCAAAAAAGTTCCAGGCAGAAAAAGTGCTCTGTCTTCCCGTTCTTTCACATATTATCCCATAACCTCAAATATATCGCTAGCAACTTTGGGCTCCGTACGGCATTTATCACAGAGTACAGCTTGAAAAGATTGACTCCCTTCACTTCCGCTCAAAATGGTTGCCTTAAAAAAAAAAAAGTGTCGCATGTGTTTCAGGGCTTGTCTACAAAATCCTCTTTGGCTTGGTTTGTGCTATATTGGTCAGACCAAGCGCTGTATCAATTACCCTTTGAGCGAACATTGACGGCGTGTCCAAAATAACGATCTCTATTCGGAGGTTTCAAAGCACGTCAAAAAAGGAAACAATTGTGTCTCTTTGTGAAATTTGACGTCTGCAATTTCATCAGAAAGAAAAGATGGCCACAAACGTCAGTTAAAAGAGTCCACTTTGATAGGAAACCATGGAAACGCTGTAAATCTGCCGTCCCTCTGTTTGGAAGCCGAGTGGAAAAAGTTTCTTTACCTCCAACTTTTGTGTGGGGGAGATATATGGAACGATAATTGTGTCGCTTTATTTTCTTTCTTTTGTGACGATTACGTTTTTATGTACATGTATGTCCTTTACAATGCTCGGCTTTGAGGTCACTTCTTTTGTATGTGTTTGTTCGGACTGTGAACTGTCGGTTAAATAAACCAGCTTCACCGTCTTTTTTACCTTAAATTGACAGATACAGTTGGTGTTCGTACCTTGTATTTTGTCCTTGTTAGTGTCATTTCCGGGTTTTGCCTTTTCGCTGGATAGGTGAATGGATGTTGGATGGATGTCAATGGCTCTGCCCTTTGTAACGGACGATAGCTTGCGCCACCTAGCCCAAGTCTAAAAAGAGAAACGTACGATTCCTCTTGCCCTTCTAAGCCAATTTTCTTCCCTTAACTATAACCAGGCAGTGTGGGATATCATAAGGATGACCTTTAAAAATCGGGCAAAAAAATACAAAAAAATACAAAAAAAAACAAACAAACATTACCTCCACCTTTTTCCCCACGCGAGCGACTCTGCAATTTTCCTCTGGTCAAACCTTGCATATAACCCACATCAAAACCTAAGTCGCTCTGCTCTAATTTCTTTTCCATTTCACTGATATATATTGTGAAGAGCAGAGGTGACAGTAAACAGTGAGCCCTCTTTCTATTTTTGCGGGTTGTGTAGTTTCCCCTTCCCATGTTATAACTACCTTATTGTCTGTTTACACGTACTGAATAAACTTAACCAAATTTGCATCTGAGTTATACTCCTTCAGTTGACCCCAGAGTTTTTCCTGGCTCGCATAATCCTACGCTCCTTTGACGTATAAAAAAGCTAACCATAAACGAGTTTGGTTCCTCACTGCTATTTCTATACATTGTGTGGCGACGAATAAGTTATCTTCCAGCTTTCTATCGCTTCGGAATCCATTTTGAACCTCACCCAGTACTTGCATATCTTCTGCCCATTCCTCCATTCTTCACTTTGCTATCTGCGTAGCTAATTTGAATATGGTCGCGGGTGGTGATCAAAAGAACAATAAATAAACAGGAGGAAATAAATGTTTACTGGGGCGAACTTGAGCCCAAACAAAAAAAGAAACAGAAGATAACAACAGAGCGTCGCGGGCGTCGAAGTCGGCGTAAGAGCAGAATCGAGCGTTGGGGCAAGACTGCAGCTGCTCGCCAAGCGGAGCCCCTTGTGTACACGCGTTTTTGCTTCTGGAACAATCGGCGTAGAAGGTTCGGCTCGTAGAATTTTCTAACTTCGAATCAGCAGCACACTGTTCTCGAATTTACCTGAACATCACATTACAGAGTCAACAAAAATCTGCACTCGCGGCCAGGAGTCGATCCTTGGCTGTTTGCGTGGTAGGCAAGCGCGATAACCGTTAGGCCACGAGCGCGCTGCCTTCTTGGTCAGTTGCGCGCGGGGCAATATTTCTAAAGTTACTGTTATTGGGCGATATGCCTTAATATTGCCTTTATTTTCTTTGCCTTTTAAATATTAGATTCATTTAGCTTAGTTTCCAATCATTGGGTGCCTCTCCTTCCCTATATATCTAATTAATCGCATGCGCTAACTTCAATTTGCTTAATGAGTTCCATGGGTATGTCGTCTGGGCTTATCACTGTACCTGATGGAACTTTACTTTCTGACTTACCCCATTCTCTTGTGGTCGTCTCCATTTTTACAGAATTTTGCTCACTGCAGCTGTCAGTGCTATCCACTGTCCCCCTCTGCTGAAGCTGGGAGAAAGTCTCTTGAGTTGCCCGCCTAAAATATTCCCGTGCCCCCCCCCCCCTTTATTCTTCTCCCCTCCTGTGCGGTCAGTATGCGTTGGAAACTCACTGTCTTTCTCCCCTGCTCTTGAATGCGTTCCCAAAACTTTTTCGCCGCATTCCTATCTTTTTTTTTTTATTTATTCACATCATCCACTGCACTCTTGCGCTCCCAATTTTGGTCTGTATTAAAGCTGATGCCTCCCATTTCCGCTCTTGGAAGTTCTCCCATATTGATGCTACTTCAGCCGGCAAGGCTCCCCTTTTCTTTGCCCACCTATGATCCCTAGATGCCGCTTGTGCCGCAATAGGACTTCTCTGACCTGCTTATCCCCCCAGCTTTTTGGTATGTGTCTTCGTTTTTGCTTTTCTCTTTGGTGAGGATTACTGAGGATTCGATGCTTCTCTTGAGACTTATTTCCTTCTTCCTGTTGTTTTCCGGTCGTCACCGCACTCTCGGATAATTCTACTCACTTGCGCCCTCACGTTTTATTGAGAAATATATTTGTGCAGTATCTCAATCGTGTTTCATCGTACTCATTCGAGTGACTAAAACACTCAACAGCTTAGCCTTTCTTTTTTTTTTTTTTTGGTGTCAGTGACCTTTCAATTATATTTCCGCTGTTCAATGACCGCATGATTTTAAGCTTACAGTCCACACTTCCCCTACATCTGGTCTCGCTTTGAATATGTTTTCTTTCTCTCTTTTTACCTCTCTCCCTCTCTGTGTATTTCTCTATTTCGTTTTAACTTTACTCCCCCTACCCTGAACATCCTTCGCATGGACCAATGTGATAAGAAGGTGGTACATGTGTTGAAAGTCGAAAGATGTTTGTCCTGTCCGTCCTCTTCGTCTGACTCTTTCATATCTTTTTGAATTTATTATCAACGCGCTCAATACAAGTATACTTCCGAATTAAGGAAAACGCCTTTTAGAAAAGTTGAGCTGATGACAAAAAGTGAAATATAACGAGCACATTCCAAAATCGTGCCCGCCAAGTGTAACAGCTTGATCATCTTCGGCGATCACGACCTAAAGTTAAGTGCAAAACACAATAGTATCCGTGGATACGGTGCTTATAGGTTGATTTTCATAATTACCGCCATGCGCATTGCTAGACCTCAGACCATGCGGAACTTTAGTTCACCTGCTTTTTGTATAGGTTTTGCGATGATGCTGAGACGCCGAACTCTTATTGGCTTATTGAAAAAAAAAAATAGTGGATAGGCCTCAAGTCATCTAGCATTGAGCTTTACCCAAAGTCTTTTCAATTAAAGCCAATCAGAGCTCAGGGTCATTCTGACGTCACCGCGACCGCCTGCGAAAGCAGACGACTTAACAGAAACACGCGGTTTAAAAACACGCCAAAGACAAAAAGACAAAAAAAAAAAAAGAGACGCCGAAGAAAGCCAAGCTCTTACGGTCACCCAAGTAGCTTTTAAAGCGTTGGCGAGAAAAAGAAAGATACAGGGAGAGATAGAAATCGGCGGTTATTGAACAACGAGTTAAACTGACGTTTATGAACCAATAAGAACAACCAGCCCCTCTTGTTGGTTTGGTACGCTGTGTAATGAACGGGAGGGAAGATCATGATTAGATAGGAAAAGGTAAAACACAAATAAAGAAAGATAGAAGGAGAAGCCACACAAAATACAAATATATAGAAACAAATGGAAAAGAAAAAAACTAAAACAGATCTCCTCAGAATCGTTATTTCTTATATCACTAAAAGCGTTGGAGCTCTGTTGAAACTACTCTAGCCTTTGACAACGTTGCATAGAATGGTTGAAGCCGAGTACAGTCATGTCATTTCCGTGGTTTAAAAAAAAAATGTAAGGGGGCGCCTTTTTTTTTTATAAAGATTTCCTTTTAATTAGTGTGCTATGGTCATCGCCCTTTTCATCGGCTGATCTAATGGAAAGGAGACAAGTGGTTGGCTTTCCGAGCGCTTCTCGGTGAAGAATACGCAGAGGTACTTCCGCGAGCGTAGCTTGGAAAGAGGTACCTCCACTACGAGGGCTCATGCGACCTGTGCTCTTTATAGTAAGTGAGAGGTTAAGAATGCGGTAGGTGCTCTGCCTTCAGCACGCACACTTTGCCTTCCGCAGGGCTGGCTCTTGTGTGACGACCTGTCATAGAGGCACAGCTCATTGACCGAAATCTTAACGTGTCATCAACTTGAGTCTTTAATTTCTGGCGTGACGGAGAAACAAAGTCTGAATCTGCATGTATTTTTAGCCCGATGTAAAAATCTAGATACACGCTATCTACGACCACAAAAAGGCATGGTCACTAGAGTAGTAGTAGTAGATTGGGGTTTTGTGCGCAAAAGCAACTAAGGCTATGATGCGCCAAGAAATGATACTATTGCAGACGAGGATTTAAAAGAAGAAAGAGCTTTAGTAGCTGGTAGTTCGCAAAATGTATAAAATAAGAGTAGCACCTTACATTATAAATAATGCTACAATATGTGTAAAAGATCAACGCATTTTAAAAACTTAAAAACCTGGGTGGGTGGGAGTAGTGGCTCATTTCCGAGTAACACACATAGGTGTAAAGGAACATGGTCTTTGTACAGTTGGCAAAAGTAGTGGAGGCGTTTTTCTTCATACGCAGGACATTCTAGAAGGATATGTGAGACACTCAGCGGTTCCTGGCGATGTTCACATTCAGGAGGGTCCTTCCCACGTAAGAGGTGTCCGTGCGTGAGCCGCGTGTGTCCTATGCGTAGTCGACCAGAGAACTACCTCATAAAACCTGTCTCTGTGCCTAGCACTCTGCCACTCACCAAGAAAAGGCTTAATCATGTGCAGTTTGTTTGACACCTGTAGGCTCCATTCTGCATGCCACTGGGCTTTCACATGGTATTTGATTAGGGCACAGTAATCTCTGTATGGGATGCTACTAATGTCTACAGCACGGGAGCCAGAAGTGCCCGCAGCACGATCTACCTCTTCGTTCCCTGGGATTCCGACATGGCTCGGTGCCCAGCAGAATAGAACATTAGATCCTTTCCTGGTTGCTGCTACTATTTTGTTTTGTAATAAAACAACGAGGGGCATTCTTTGGGGCTTCAAGCGATGTCAGAGCCCGTAAAGCACTCAGTGAATCTGTATATATAACTGACCGAGAGTTACTTGTTTGGATGATATGATCTACTGCAAGCAGAAGTCCATGCAGTTCAGCAGTGAAAACAGTAGCGGACGAATTAAGCCTACGAACACTTCTTACTGAAGGGCCAATCATGGCACAGCCAACAAATGATTCAGTTTTTGTGCCGTCTGTGTAGTAGTGGGAATGAGAATCGTGTTCCTTTTGGAGTTCGAAAAATTCTTGTCGCATGACCTCAGTTGGGGTATCCTTCCTATTGAACTTTGTTAATAAAAAATCACAACGTATGCAGTTAAAATCCCATGGTGCTACCGACCTTGCAACTGTAGCAACTGGGAGCTTACTGTCTATCTCAACTGACTCTGCCAAGTTCCGGTTTCTCATCGCGAATGGAGGGATAATGCTAGGCTTGTTTTTGAATGTCTTCTGGCATTTAGTGCTCTCCACAGCCTCCCGGGCTGGATGCTGAGCGACTGAACGTATCCTTAATCAATACATAAACCCTAGGGAGAAACGCCGTCTGTCAAAGGACATCTCATTTCCCTCAGCATACAGATTGAGCACAGGCGACGTTCTGTAAGCTCCAATTGCTAAACGAAGTCCCTGGTGATGAATGGGGTCCAGTGCCTTAAGAGCTGATTGCCTAGACGGTCGCTAGAGGATCCAAACGAAAAGCGCACGAAATCCCAAGAAAACGGCAAGCAACTCACCCGGGTAATAAGCCATCGTTCTGCAAACTGGGGCCGCCGAGCAGACTGTACACGACACCGAGAGCGGTACATCCGCCAGTGGCAGCAGCCAGCGTCTCGCGAGAGCAGCGAGTGGAGACAAAGGAAAACAAAAATCACGACATCCGCAGAAGGTTTGCGCTGTGAGTAAGACTGAATCGGAAGTGCTAGCGCAGCTTGTTCGTTCCAAAGCGGGCTACAACACAAGTCGTCGTGGCGAGGACCGAACGATCGCTAGAGGCACCTCAGACTGGCCAGCTGCGCATACCACCACAGCTGCTTTTTGCAGAAGCAAAACGGGGAAGGGAGGAGGGAGAGGGGAAGGCTTATAGTCAAGCCCCGTCACTGAGTGAAAGGGCAGACAGTTGGTTGCCTAGGGCCCCGCAGGCAACGCGTCGCGTCTGCTCGTGTTACGTGATACGCACACGCCAGCCGTTACTTTCAGGGAGACAAAGAGACCTTGCGTTCGAAGCGAGCAATGTCTAACCCGCATCATGTCCCATGTATGACGTAACATCGTAAACCGTTACGTTTGTAAGGGAAATGTAGCGAAATTTTATTTGTGTCACATTATTGGTCACGTTTCCAGCAAATTTTAGCCGTCTTTGTTTGTTCTTTTTCTTTTGTGATTCATATTGTATTACCCATTTGAATTATTACATTGTTTGCTCTGTGTTGGTGTCAGTATTCAAACACCACATATTATAAACTCCTAAAAATGTAAAAAAAAAAAATTGTTAAATTATTGGACACCTACTGCTTATGATGTTCTCGCATGCTGTATATATGGGCTCGTTCGTATTTACATTGAAACAAAAAAAATATCGCTGGGCTTATGTGATTTACTTGCCCTAGCCTGCACTGGCGCAGAGAAGTATAGAGCGGTGCGGAAAAGTGCAGGGCAATGAACTTCCGGTTATGCTTTGAGATGTGATGCACTCGAAGGCAGCTGGCGCAGGAAGTGCAGGTAAATCGAATGAGCACATCGTTGGACTTCGCGCTCATCCCGTTTGTGAGGATTGTTTCATCTAACGCCCTTCTGCAAAATTCACGCTTCGCGTTTCTTCCGGGTACCGACAACCGCTGCTGTGCGAACGCGCAAACCGCGAAGGATGCTCTGTCGACATTTGCTTTCGTGGGCCGTGGTTCATTTCAGTCCTGTGCTGTCATTTGCTTCGAAAAACCGCACGAAGCGCGCGCCTTGTGGAATGACGCATTTGACGCTACCTGTAGCGGAAATGCGTACAAGAGGCTTGAACCCTCGTTTGAGTGCACGTGGTGTCAGAGCTACATAATTGGAGCCTGGAGGCCAAGGTCATACCCAAAAGAGGGCTGAGCGCTCGCTCAATCGCACGCCGGTGGGCACTGGGCATCGTTAGGTGGATTTCATTTTTTAAGAACCAAATAAAAAAAAGAGGAAATCAAGGTTCTGGCAAATGTTTGTCGCTTTCTCTAGGATAGCATAAAAGTGTGAGATCAGAAGAATCAAACTTTCTGACATCAGAAAAAAAAAATCATACCGAATGACCCAGTCGTGCCATATTTTCTTTTTTTTTTTTATAGTAGGTGATGTGTGAAGTGGCTCACTCTTTTTCAACACCGCGGAACCCATATCCTTCACTATTTCGCACAGAGACAAAAGGAAAAAAGCTCATATTCTTGTGAGTCATCTTCCACCTCGGGCAGCCTGACTGTGGTGCAGAGCTCTGACCTCGGCTGTATCGCTAAACCGCTCTCATCTCCTCCTCTCCCTCAGTTTCTACGCGTATACTGAGATAAAATGAAGGAGAGAAGGAGTTGGAAACGGAAGTGACGTCAGAGCTTGACACTGCGACGACGCTGCACGCTATTCTATATCTTCTCCTCTCTTTCAGTTTATTTACAAGTAACCAAATTACTTGTAATCCCTTACATTTATCAGTAATTTATCAACGGATTAATTACATATTATCTAGAGTAATTTTAAAGTAATTTCCTTACATTTTTTACGTAACGGATTCCTTGTAATCCGTTACATTTTTTTTCAGGACCAGCCCCCCTCCCCCCCCCCCCCCCCCCCACCCCCGCCCTCTTTTAAAGAAAAGGTCGTTTCCATTTTGCGCAGTGACACTGCCACGCGAACACGCGAATTAACCAGCGCAAAGGGAGGCTGGCACTCTTCAGTTCTGCAAAGCCTTTTTTTTTTTGTAACACCAAGCCCCTGAACTATTGTTTTAGACCCTCAACAATGTCAAAATATAAAAAAAACCACACTTTATACAAAATAAAAGGGGGGGGGGGGGGGGTGGCAAGCTATATCCGCTTTTTTTAGTGTCTGTTTTTTCTTTACGATCGAAGGCGGGCAGAGGAAGGCACCCTAGATTATATGCCGCTTCGAGAAGCTTAAGGCGGTAAGTGCACAGACAAGAATTAACAATGCCATTTTCGTAATGTCAAAACACGAGAAAACGCTCCATCTACCCTAAAATGCACTAAAACAGATGTGATAATATGTGAAGGTTTTATTGCCACAAGCATCCTGGTTCGTCAATGCACACTTACCATCTTCTCTTAGAAAACAGGATGCATTTTTTTTTCTGTTTCTTTCACCTTATTTGACCTTGTTTAAAAAGCTACTTACTTTTTTTATACACCAACTTCTAGCGTTAGCCCACTCTATTTGTGAATTCCACCCATGTTATCTGCATCTCAGACACCCTTTTTGGGAGTCAGCTTTTTGCGAGCACTTCGAAAATGGTAATTGTCTACCTCAGTGGTTCTCAACCATCGATGTTTCGCGGACCTCTTGTGGATCGGCGGAGATGATGGAGGACCCCGTTTGGTGTGAGGGGAGGGGGAAGGTATAGGGTAAATATAACATTAATTGAATAAATAGATTTAAGTAAGGGCTAGTGTGAAGTAGAACTTTCTTTTTGACATGCATATGGGGAAACTCGCCCAAAAACTGAAACATTTCTTCTCAACCTGGAAAAAAAAAACTTTTATTGTCGGGCTTGACTGATGAACGCGGACCCCTAGAATGCCTTCGCGGACCCTGGAGGGTCCGCGGACACCCATTTGAGAACCACTGGTCTACCTGTTTTCTTCTTCCTGTTTTTACTCCAGCAGGACGTATCTTATCTCAAGCAGAGATCTTTGCAAATAAAACATTATGGTGGCTGACGTACACTTGATATTCTGGGCTTGAGGAGAGAGTGAAACTCGTAAGTGCGGCCATAGCGTGGCCTACTTAGTTATCTGCCCTTCGCTGCCTGTGGCATCAGCGGACGTCTATCTGGAGAACACCGGTGTAAACGGCAGTCCATCCGTGCTCCGTGCGTTTTTGAACGGCACCAAGAAAGGTACACATAGCAAACGTGCGTTTACATTTCCTTATTTTTACCAACGTTCTAATTAATTGTTGTTATGAGTGTCCTGTTTTTTTTTTCTCGATTACTTTTATTTAAATATTGAAAACTTTTTTCTTATTCACAAACGTTTCGACCGAGGCTCGACCTGTTCAGAACCAGAGGAATAAAAATATCGAGCCAAACCTTATTTATTATTTAATTATCACCTACCTGTTACCAACTCTACTAAAACTTTCGAATATCAGGCAACGGCTGCAAGGACGAAGCTTTGCTCTATCTTCGAGGTAAATAGTACTTCCATTGCTTCACTGAGGAAGCTCAATGCAGAGCACAAATTATTCGTGAGGCACAACATGGCCCTCCTATCCAGTGCCTCAGTTTAAGGTGCTCAGCGTAGCAGTCCACATCTTCAGTAAGAAATAACGCAAAATGACTGACGAGACTTTTGAGAGTCAGCTGTTCCTCAAAATACTCAAGGTAAATAAATGTAACAGGTGGCAACAATAAGAACTTGAGTAACCTTTTTCCCTTTGTTTCGTAATTGCATGAGGAAGATAATGTTGAAAGTAACGCCACGAAAGTAACGGATTACTTTTGGGGGTAACGGTCACTTACTTTTATGGCAGGATAATTGTAAATGTAATAAATTACAATTTAGCCTTGAGTAATTGTAAAAGTAATTCCTTACTATTTTTCAGTAACGTGTATAAGTCTGCTATAACTTCCTCACTCTACAAAAAATCCCGTGCGTCTACTTTTGCGCACAACACTCGGAGAGCCAATCACCGCATCTTACGGAGGCAGCTCAGCGAATGACGATGCCGAAACATATGTTTAGACCAAAAAAACGCGGTCTGAGTTGTGACATTAAGCAATGCAAGCGTGACGTTTTGCATTGCTTAATGTCACAACTCAGACTGCGTTTTTTGGACTAAACATATGTTTCGGCATCGTCATTCGCTGAGCTGCATCCGTACGTTGCGGTGATTGGCTCTCCGAGTGTTGTGCGCAAAAGTAGACGCACGGGCTTTTTTTTTTTTAGAGTGAAGCTTCTATACTCCGCGACAACTTTTCTTGGCAATGCAGTGGAAGGTACAGGCCCGCGTCCCCTCTCTCATTTTGAGTGTGCGCGGGCTCTCCTCCTCTCCCCGGAAATGGGGGAGGAGGAGAGCCTGCGTACACTCGAAATGGGAGAGGGGACGCGGGCCTGTATACTGCCTTGCCAAGAAAAGTTGTCGCGGAGTATAGTTCAAGTCCTCAGAAGCGTTCTTTCGGCCGCCTGATTCAGTATGAACGATTTGCCGAAAAAATATCAATAAAATAAATATATTTCTATTGTAATGATTGAACTTTCAACGAAACTTCTCTAATTACGTCACAGTAGTCCCGCTTCCGCAAATATACGACGGGGATAAGCTGAGCTAGTTGGTTATACATTGGGAAGAACCAGCTGAACATACAATTGAAGGGACATTGTATGTTCAGCTGGTTCTTCACAACGCAAATGTACGGTGCGTCGGTGTCTGGTCAGTATCCGTAAGGCGGCTATCGGGCCGCAGAGGATGACGGGAATGTCGTAAAAGCTCCGCCTACAGCCCCCCCTCGTGGCCTTGCGTTCTGCCTTGACCCACTAGACATCGAACTCTGAGCGAAGGTAGAAACCTGGCACTGAGGGCGTCGCGTCGTGCCGTTGAGCGTTGCCACCATAGCCATCATCGCTGATGGGGCCACGTGGCGACAAGGCTTTCGGCCACATCATAGATACAGCAGCGGTTGCTACAGGCACGCCTCTTAGCGACGCGACGCGGCGAGATATTCCCCCGCAAGTGTTTCGCAATCACGTGCGCGAAAAAAATGAACCGAAAATCGCGCGGACTTCAGGACAAGCGAAACTTTTTTTGTGTTTTATAAACATTTTCCACAGGGGCGCCGCCATCTTGAATTGTCGTCAATTCCAGTATGGGCGACGATAAAATAGTAAAACGTTTCAACCTGTAACCAGTAAAAAAATAGAGGGGAGCCAAAACGAGAATGTGTGACGGTTAGGCTTATATTCCCAATGTCTTCTATTGGCGTGGCGACGGCAAAGTAATGTTTTCGCCCATACTGGAAGAGACAACAATTCAAGATGGCGGCGCCCTTGTGGAAAAGGTCTATATACTACATATATGTTCGCTGAAACCGGGGTATATACTGGACTGAAAAGGGATAGAAAGTTTTGTTTAAAGGATATTTAAGATTTTTGTGCCATAAACACCGGCTCGTGGTTGTTGTTGAAAACATTGTTTATTGATAAAGAATGAGAGAAGGGGGGAGGGGTGGGGGGATAAAAGAGATATGAAGAGAGGGTGGGTGCCCCTAGTCCAGGGCTCCAACCGCAGCTATGACTACGCCGGCTCTTCCCACAAGTAGCTTCTGCTTGTCAGCTTCCTCACTGCGCAGTCCTGCTTCCCACTCTTCTTTTTTGGGCTCCTCCAACGGGGTCAGACCATGGATCTTCTTGGACGCCCATGCCAGGTGATGGACGTCGGCCCAAGGTGCCCCGCAGAAGGGACAGCTCGTCGAATGAAAGCGCTCTGGGTACCAGGTGTGGAGTTTTATCGGTGTAGTCACCGTGTCCGTCTGTAACCTTCGCGAAATAAAGTCTTCTTTTTTGCTTAGACTTTTGTGCCGGTGCAGGAAATTCTTTCCTTACTTGTCGTAGAGTTTCCAGGTACTTGTTGTAAGGCATATCCGGCGCGGGTTCCACTGGACATGGAGACGAGTCCCGGTAAAGAGCTGCTCGGGCCGCGGCGTTAGCCGCCTCGTTTCCTGTATGACCCGGGTCCCATATGAGATGCACTCCCATGGCTTGAACTTGAACTTTCTTCAATATGCGTAACGCTGGTCTTCCCAAAACGCTTCGAGCGTAATTTCTGCAGGCCTTCTGCGAATCGGTGATCACCGTGGCTCGGGGATAGACCCTTTTCGGAATTCAGCGCCATCTGGTGACTCACATGGCAGTTTAACTTTTACCGTACTAATGGGGGATATGAACCTGTGGTCTGCAGCATTCTGTGGGGCACCGTCACTTTCGCAAGTCAACGGTAAACGAGAACGCGCGCTTCACTGTACAGTTCTTTTGCGATATCTTCCAGTGTTAACGGCGAAAAAGGTGTAACCAGTCAGAACGAAGCGCCAGCCCACATAGACGTTTCGATAACATTCTATGCATCAAGGGGGTTTGAAGCCGAGCGTGTGCTACTAGCAGATGGACTGGGCCCGAGTTAGAAATGAACGCTTACGCAGCTCTTGCATCCAATTCCTGCTTCACGCCGCGCTAACGTCTAAAACGTATAGGCATCGAATATCTGCTTAGGAGTATCTTCAACTTCTTCCTTTATCACTAAACTGAAGGCCGCCATTAGTATAGCACATTTGCCGTTTTTCAGATGATAATTGTGATCAAAGTTGCCAGACTGAATTCCGGAAAGGGTCTATTGCATCTGACGGCGATGGCAAGGGCCGCCTCCTCCGCTTGTTCCGCCGAATCTGCCCGAATCGAGGCCACTCGAAGAATCTTCCCTTGAGCACTGGCCACGGCGATTGCAGCCACTCCAAGTGACGGTTCGGCGGCGTCCACCTAGAGAACCCCCTCTCTGTTGTCCCAAGAGTGGGCGAGTGCCGCGGTCCGTGCTCTCCGACGTCCTTCGTCCCGTTCCGGGTGCATGTTCTTTGGATCGGCTCGTGGTTCGCTTTTCAGCTAATGGTGCGAAACTTTTTTTGCTTGTTTTCATGTTGCAAACGTTTGACAATTTCTGCATGTTTTTTTTTTTTTGCGCATGCGTTTTTGTTGTTTGTCAGAGTTAATATGGCGGAACTGAAGCGTTAATATGGCGGAACTGCACAAAGACGAGATCCGGCAATTTTCAAACGGAAGTGAAATGAACAGGAAGTCACAATGCCGCGCTTCCGAGAAACACGATAGCTTTATAAACACTTTGCCGTGGTTTCCATGTGTACTTTACTGAGCTGCGGTGATAATAATTGACACTACACCCCTTCCTTTCAATTGCTTGTGCGACAGATATGTATGGTGGATAGTGTCTCTTTCCGCGATGGGGCAGTGTGCATCAGGGGCGGGTTCCTAGCTCAGGGTTGGGCGAAGCTAGGAGCCACCAGCCGCGAGAAAGCCATGTTTCGGAGGGAGACAAATGAATCAGGAATCAACGCTGGGAATACACTCGACAATTCCTCGTGTTTTATGCATTTCCCCGACCGGAGGCTGAAAGCTATTCTAGCATCGGAAGAACGCATTGACCCAGTAAAAACCCTGAGGGCCAGCACTGTGTTATGTACGGTCGGCTCGTTTCATGGGCCGAGCTTAGCCTTTGAGAAAAGGTTGTATTCACAAAGGTTAACCTTTCAAAGTTGAGGTTGTTTTCTCAAAGGTTAGCCTTTGAGAAAACTACCTTGACCCAGCAAAATTGTGTATGAAAATCATGGTGTAGGGCGAAAAAGTTCTACAGAATTGTTTATTTTTCCTGCGGCGTGGGTAGTCGGACTCAGCGGACTACAACATTGGCGTGCAGTAACTTTTAAATAAAAACATATTTATTTATTTAATCTTGCATGTACCTACATCGCCCAGGGGGCCATTATTGTAGGGGGTTACGACATAAAAAAAACTCAGACAATACAATGTATGATTAGAAAAATAACACCTAATATCAGACACTGAACGATAACAAGCTTCTTGCAAAACGCAGAAAGACAGTAAGGGGGTGAATTGACAATTATACTCTCCAGACGGTTCCATTCACAAATGGTTCTCCATTCTCTAAATTTTCTAATGGAAGAAAGAGTGAGCAAAAGCATCTGTGTGGCAGGTTACCTAACGAATTTTCATCTGGTGATGATTTCTTTTTGGGATATCATGTGGAATACTCATAAATGGTTTTTATGAATTGCAGTTTGATTACAAAAAAATATTGTAAAATAACCTCAAAAGTAGAAATTTTCTTCGTTGGCATAGGGGGGTTCATCTAGCTTGGCTCCTTATGTATAAAATGCTGAAGCGGAAATTGTAATTTCCACAAAAAAATGAGCTGCACTATTTTAAATACGTTCTAATTTATAAATTAAATTTGTGTACTGTACAATGTGCGTGCATACTGTATATGCATACTAGAGAATTGCTCGAACGTTTTTTGCCATTGATCACATTCTTTAGAAACACTAGTAGAATTTTCAAGTTCACCGACTAGCCCAACTACAAGTTTTTCTACTTTTCAAGTTACGCTTGATGAAATTTCATATACAGCTAGATGTACGTATAGCTATTGGTTTCTATTGTCGTAGAATATGCCTGTTCGGTAGAAATAAAAAAAAGCAAAAAAAAAAATTAAAACTTTGAAGTTTTAGTAAATCGTACATCTGCCCCTGCGTACAATGCATGTCCCTTCATTTGCTATACCAAACATGTTTAAATTCGGATTTTACCATTGTCTTTATTAGTCGTTACATAATCCCTTCTCGTTTATCTGAACAACAACTAGAAATATAGAATAAAAGATAAAGAAGAGTAAATACCGCTCGTGGCGTTTTCGGCTCACAACATAAAGACGTGATTGTGAATGCTGAACTCGGAACTGAAATATCACAGAGATAAGGCGTAAAGAGGATTGAAGTAAAAACTTCAATGTGGAGTCGATCCTAAATTTATGGGACTTTAATTTTCACGTGGTCACTGTTCTTTTCTGTCTTTACAATACCTGCAATAAATAAATAAATAAATAAATAAATAAATAAATATATATATAAAAGGCAACCGACCATTTACGCATGCTACAAGTGAAGTAGGTGTAAATTTACGCTGATGGTAACAGAGGTCTTCTTAAAATAAAACTGATCATTTATAACAGTGTCTGAAAGAACAAACGCCTAAAACGTAAGACAATTAAGAATGAAGAAGGGTACACCTCAAAACGCCATTTTATCTTGTAAAAAAAATTCAGGAAGTTTGTAAACGTCTTTTAGGGATCAACGAGAATTCATGTTGCTATAAAGTGAAACGGGACTTGCAAAATCTGTGCAAAGTTACATCAATAGTGCTGAGATTCTTAGCACTAAAGTCACTGCTTTGAGTGACTAGTTTAGGGAGTTTTCACTTGCAGTGGGCATAAACTCCGTTTGTTAACCTCCGAATTCGAAAAAAACGTCTGACCCTTCGTTCACACCCTTGCTTGCCCTCAAGCTTTCGCTCAGTTATGAAGTTAGGTAATGCTAACAACCAATCTTTCACTTCATATTTTACAATATAAAATTTAATATATTCTAAGTAAATAAGACTATGCCGGAACACACGACTGAATCACATACACACGTTCATAGGTGGGATTTTAATAATGCTTATGTAAACGACTTAATTTTCGCGGGCTCAAGTTTTCGCAAATCGGGCCAATGCTGAAAGTTTGAAATTATTCGCGGGTTCAAATTTTCGCGAATCGAGTGTGGCTTCCGTAGCTTTCACATATTGCCCGAACTGTTCGCGGGACGTATTTTTCGCGAATTGTAGGCAATCCGCGAAATTCGCGAAAATTAGGTCCTCGCGAAAATTTAGTCGCTTACAGTATTTACTTTTCATACCCTTTATGCTGCATTTCTAGGAAGGTGCGCAGCTGAGCTGATAAAAATATATCAGTATCATCGTGCCAGAGAAGAGTTTCATTAGCCGCTCATATTTCAACGCCATTCAAGCGAACAGTGTTAAAAGATGTACACCAGACTCGTTCCATGCCATCTGCTTTCAAAGCTCAAATCTGCTCAAATCGCCAGGTACTCTAAATCAGCGTGCACGGAGCAGATTTTTTGTTTCCATCCCGCACGTCAGAGCAGTTTGACACAGTGCTCATAAAGAGTAAACAGACGGAGTACGGGCGTCTCACACACGGGCACTCCATCGCAAGGCCAATTAAGCAACACTGATGTAATGGTACGAGAGCTCCTGCCGAAATTGTCATTACCTGCGCTCGTCACCGCAGTGTTTCCAGCGACGCGTGTCACCGGTGCCTGCTAACAGTGAGCGCGGGCAGCCAAGATATACTATCTCTGTGGCGGACTACGTCTTTGAGGCAAGTGTACATTTTTAAAATTATGTTTTTTGTACTCATTTAGATAAAAGTATGCAAGACCTACACATATGTCTTGGTCTAGATACGCCGGCAGAAATCGAGTTTGAAAGGTACCGTAAAGGTCGTGTTCAAGCTATTGATACACGCGCAGCAGCAATACGAAGGAGCTCATCGTGACCCAACAAGCCTTACTTTTATTTATATATTTATTTATTTTGAACGCATCACAATAGTGACTTGCTCAAAAGAAAAAAAAAGAACAAGGTGACGTACAGTCAGAAGTAAGAGCAGAATAAAGAAGGAAGCAACATACAAAGCCACGCAACAACTCGATAAAAAAAATCCTTGGTTTAGTGTTCAAGGATGACGTGAGCATTCACAATGATATACGCACCGCCGAGGGCAACCTAAAATGATGACATGGCTGAAAAGGAAATAACCTTAAGAAGTATTTAAAGTTCGTGATCTAATGGTGAGGCGAAGTTAGTAGATGAAACAAGGTCATAGGGAAGATAAGTCCAATCATCAATTGTGCGGGGAAAAAAAGAGCCTTTAAACAAATTGGCCAGTGCGAAGGGTTTTAAAGAATGCTGATGACGGCGTTTAGCATTTCTTTTGACAAGTGCCTGGTAATAATTTTTTGAGTAATGAAATAACTTTTGGTTATATAAAGAATGCAAAAAGTTTAGACGAGCTATTTTACGATGGCATCAAATGTCAGGATGTTATTAATTTTCATAAGGAAGGAGGGAGAATCTGTTCTTTTAACTTACCATATTTGAACCCTACAGAATGTCTGCGCACTTCCTAGTGTTTCAGAATTCGTTTTTTTTTTTTTTTGTACGGGTCCCAAATAATATGGCATTATTTTAGTTTTGATCTAATAAAATAACTGTGTGCTAATAATTAGACACCTGAAGCAGAATATTTCAACTTATGCCTCACTAAACTCAGCTTTCTCAAGGCCGCGTAGGAAATGCTGTTAACATGGCTCGACCGACTCAAGCTTTCATTAATAATTAATTTGAGATATTGGCGCTCATACACTTAATATATATTAACATTATTCGCTTTGTACTATTTCGGGACAAACAAGAACAGAAAGAAACAAACAAACATTGGTGTTTCACGTTTGCAAAGCAGCCGACTGTCCCTGGACACCCCAGATATTTCTCAGACAAGAAACCTTGTGCTTTCTGCTTTTCGTACGCGCATCCTTTTGACCCCCTTAGCTTTTATTTGCATATACGACTACTTTGTGCCCGCACCTGATGTAACCAAAAGTTTTAAAACACCACCATACCACAGTACTGGCAGTTTTCAGTAGAATGAGAGCAAGCACACCCTCATTGCCCTTTCGCAAAGTTCACCAAGCTCAACAGACATAATAAAACATTATTCGTACGGCAGTCTTTGATTTTCTTGCCAATTTTATAGCAGTATTATAAGAAAACATTTTAATTTTAAATGTATCGACTGACAGCTAAAAGCCCGAGCTCATTGCTTTATCTTTGGCCGTTGTTCCTGCTGAGCAAGAGTTCGTACAGCCTAAGTGCCTCATTGAGCAAAGAGCTCAAACCTGTGTAGTTGTATTGCTATTCCGGTTTATTTACGTGAGAAAGGGCTGAGAAGCAAATGTTTAAGCAAAACAACACTTCGTCAAAAAAAGAAAAGAATTAACAGAATAGTGCAAAATGCGTGAACAGAGCAGAGCTCCCTATCTAGCGAAAATGAATCGACGATATAAAACTATTAAAGAGTTTTTTGGAACAGTTTTGCAGATCCGATACCGTACGATGAGCCCTCCGGTACCAACTGTGCATGTGCGAGTCTTTTGCGGTATAGCGCATGCGCAGTTGGTACCGGAGGGCCCATCGTACAATATCAGATGTGCAAAAACAATTCGCTTAAACTCCCTATTACTTATGGCGCCTGTGGTGCTCGAGGCATGAGAGCGCGAGGGTTCGTAGCCCCGGGATGCTTATGGACCGCATCTCTGAGAGTCGCGGGCCGCGGGTTTGAGACTCCTGATATAAGGGATTGATTTTTCTATCAAGGTTAGTTGCGGTGCGCCCCGTATCGTCCGCTTTCTCTCGTCCATGCGTATTTTTTGCGCTTTCTTACGGATAACGCAAATAATCAACGGGTCCCAGACGGTCTGCAAAGTTATAGCGTACAGCAACGTGAACGAGATGTGCATATTTTTTCGTGGTACTTCTACTTCGAAAAATGTTTTAGCGAGAGGCACATGCGTCGTTCGCAGGTGGTCTTGATTGCCTCAATTAAACCGGCCGTTGTACAGCGCGGGAGCTGTTATGGGCTCCTCTTACCACTGGAAATTACATCCCTTGTGAATGTTGGAGTTGTCGTCATCGTTGATGTTGTAGTTGGCGTTGTGTAGGGCGTCTGTCGTGCATGTTGCCATGTCTTCGAAGAACATCGCCCGCCGGCCGCGGGGTCGAACCTGGCTGCATTGCGTACGAAACGGAGGCGTTAGCACAGAGCTACGCCACAGCGTTTCCAACCCGCTTTATACTTAGGCAGGTACGTAGCCAGGATTTTGCTTCGGGGGGGGGGGGGGGGGGGGGGGGCGCCCACGACAAAATGCTGTTTGAGGGTGAGGGGGGAGCAGAGGTCCTAGCAAAATGGAAGATTCGGGGGGGGGGGGGGGGGCGGGCCCTATGGGCCGCCCCCCTGGCTACGTGCCTGTACTAAGGGTTCTTTGTGTAGTACCGAATTCCCACTACACGCGCTTTCTGAAAAAGTACGAAGAAATAGCAGATAAAAAAATGCAGTCTTAGTGCTATGGTGCCTGGAACGCGTCTTCAACTGCTCTGTTTAACGTCCTGTTCCGCCCATGCATCAAAAGTGGCCCCGAAGTTGCAACCAATGACGTCACAGAAGCCGGAGTGTCATGCTGTTGCACGTCGCGATCCTGGCGGTTGCTTGTAGAAATTCAGGTAAAAAGCACGAGCGAACGCGAGTGTCGCCGTCGTCACGGCGTCCCAACTTCTGGCTGGAGACACTTCCGTGGATTGTCACTGCGAGCGACTTGCAGCGGAACAGGCGTCTCCCACATCCACCATCGCTGTTGTGACAAATCAATCAATTCGTCAATCAATCAATTAATCAACCTCTATATAGATGCTTCTTAAAATGCAGTTCAAATGTAAACCCACGTAAGCCAATACTGCTGTTTGTGCGTGGGACGCGAAAGATGCCTCTGCATTTTGATTCAAAATGAAACTTCTACTAGAGAGCGCCATTGAAAAATAAATGAAGTTTCTACCTCCAGAAAAAAAATAGTTACCGTCTATTACACTAATTCATTAAACAGGAGTGTGTATAACATATGTTTGATTTTGGCATTACTTACGCCACATCGTTAACTTCAATTAAACTTATCAAAGCGAGCCAATTCTCAGAAGTGTTTTTTACTCCGTTTAAGTATCCACGCTTTCGACAGTTTTTTTTTTTTTTTCTCTTTGTAGGCTATTTTATCTCGAGTAATCTTGGGTACGAATTAATTTATTGCGGACTTTTCATAGTTGGTTTAAATAAAACGTTCAGTAAACTTTATATTCGGTCTTAACTTTCTTCCTGATTTATTATAATATCATAATGCTTTATTTTGATACAACGTCACATTCCAAGGTCTTTATGCATATTGTTTTGCAGATAAGTTTCTTCACTTAAAACCCATATTTTCTGCCACCCTTTTAACAGCCGAGCTGTTAATGGCTAGGTTCCCCAGAATTGTTTCCGCCTGCAAACAAATGACGACACAGAGCTCTGGACAGCAACCGCCATCTATGAAAGACAGCGGCAACCAGACAACCTGCTTGTCGGTTGTCTGGTTTCCGCTGTCGCTCATAAATATTCATAGAGTGGAAAGGCTGAAAACTTTTTTGGATCGATTCTATTCTTGAATGTAGATATTTGGCACGGTGTCCGTAGACTGTTATTCCACATTGAAGTGTGGACTTGCCCAGGGAATTGTACATCAATTCTTAGTATATGTATCGAGGGACCAGATCTTGTATCTGATACATCTGCGCCATTAATATCTTTAATTTTTTACAGGTTAGTTTTACATGAACACCCATTTAATGCGTCTATGTGCATCCCTCGGTATATGACATTATCGACGTATTTCAGCAGAACGTGTGAACAATTATTGCAATTCAGCTCGTGCATTTTTAGTGGTAATTTCGTTAGGGTTTGTTTCGTCAGGTCTCTGAAGCATAATACTTGTGTTTTCTTAGCGTTTACTAGAATTTGATCACTTTCTTGGGCGCGGTAAACACACCAGTCGGAGAAGCGTTCAAGCCCATATAGCCTCCTCCATACTTACAAAACCTGGCAGTTCGACGACACAGCCACAGAGTGCCCGGTCGCAGATTTGGAGCTCGAGGATCTGGTAGCACAGATCATCACAGAGCCATTTTTCGGGGAACCTGGAAGACAGCGCACAGCTTATGTAGCGGCGAGGGCTCGAAACACACTTGTTTGCCCGGGATTGTGTTTCGGCGTCACGCCGCAGCGAAGCGCCAGCCACGAAGCTCTCCTCTCATACGCCGTCGGCTGCTCCACCTTTTCCATTTCGGCGACTGCTTCTCGTGGCGATCTGCCAGGCTTTGTCAGTATATAGGAGGGTATGGTTCAAGGTACAATAGCAGCTCGTGCCGCGATCCCTTTTCCCCTTTCACGCCCTACAAGAAAAAAAAAAAAAAAGCATTTATAACGAAATGGTTTAGATGTCCCTTTTGTTCCGAACGCATTTGTTCACCTCGACGCAGATGCCCAAGTACTTTGCCGTGACGTGCGGCAGCTGTCGCTCTTACTGTATACTATAAATAAACGCAGGAATGTTATATTTCTTTCTATTGCGCTGCCACTTGGAATGTGCTGCTCTAAATAAGCTGAAAAACCGCTTTATTTTATGTAAAACTATATACGCAGCTTTAATCGCACGCTTCGTCTACTTTCAAGTCGCGCTTTCCACTTCGTCTATCGTCACGGGCAGTTTCAGATACGCAGGGCGTGGATCATTATATTCAAGTGTCTTGCTTACGCGTGAATCGTTCACGCGTGCTCCTTATATCGGCTAATACCACAATCTGAGTGACGGCAGAGCGATTACGCGTCTCTTAGGCTGTGACCAACTCAACTCTCTGACGTCGTGCCACTGCGGTCGCGCTGCTGTTGGCACGGCGCATGCGCAGATGCTTCGCCTCACCGGAATCTGGTTTCTGCGCTCGCGTGGTGCCCATACCCGGTGTGGGCAAATGCGAGCTTGTTTGTAAACACTGTGTTCGTCGATTTTTTATCATTAATATTATTAAAGTATACTAATGGTACAAAATAAGGAAAAAAATGTTCGAACGCCTACAATTTGTTTTCAAAAGGTCAAGATTAGTTTCAAATGTTCATTTTTATTTCATGCCTGCTCCTACAAGACAACATCAAAATAAATTGAACATTTATTGCGCGCCATCAGAATTAGGGCTGTGCATTGATTAAAATGTTTTGACCGATTGATGGGTAACCTTTAGTCTGCTAATTATTCCTTTAATTGGTCTAATTTCGAGCATAATAGAATTGTTAAAGTATTACAGAAATTTGAAACAAAGCGTTGATTGAACATTTCGTGTCGAGTTATCGGGTAATTGAGAAGTGTGAGATATACGAAGTTTCTAATTAGACATATCAAGCCAATTCAAATATTAGGCCAATGTGAAAGGAAGAAGTCCGCTCTCATGTACCTTATCAATAGCAAGGGTATAATCAATGAAAGGTCCGGTGTTCCTGGTTTGTGTATTAGGCTTTAGCCGAACTTTCAGAAATGCCCCCGTAGCCAAATGATGTCGGCGAGAGTCGGTTCAATCTAAACCGTAGACCTTCCGTTTTTTTTTTGTTTTTTTTTTCGAAAAACCACAGATAAACATCCGTCGGGGTCCAAATTACCAAATCTGTTAAAAACCCAAAACACTGATAAAAATTCGTGTGCGTCAAATATACAAAATCGTTTAAAACCGAAAAGACCCACCGATAGAAACCCGTTGTTAAAAACTTTCAGCTTTTCTACTCTGGTGAAGAAGGAAGACCAGCGAAGCTGTACTATGGTGGGAATAAAGTAATGGCCGGCCGGCAAGTCGGCAAGCCAGAGTGAAAAGGTTGCCGCCATCAATGAGCGACGGTGGAAACCAGACAACCGGCAAGCCAGTTGTCTGGTTGCCGCCGTCGCTCATAGATAACGGTAGTTGTTCGGATTGTGGTATCGACATTTATTCGCTGGCGGACACAGTCCTGGGGAATCTAGCCCTTAACAGCTCCGCTGTAAAATGCACACTCGGTGAGATTTGAACATCACCGGTTACTGGGCATTTCTGCTCCGACTAGGTCTGTTTTTTGTCGAAACCTTTCCCTCTTATACAAACTTTTTTACATCTCCTGAGATTGTTTCACCGATTATCACAGTTTATAGCCTCCACATGAAACAAATTACTACAATACATACTAATATTTTAAAAAAATAAAAAAACATCGAAGAATATTCGCCGACTTCCCACATAAATGCACAAGAAAACACCTACGGCCCAGGTATATCGTATCGCTCCTCCACTTTCTCGCCGAACTAGCGGGGGTGTCTTCTGTGTGTTTTATAACCAAGTTATATGGGCAACCTTACCTGCAGTTACGTTTGAACTTAGTCACACTTAACCGCGGTTATGGGTGTCTCGTATAACTAGAGTATTTGAGGGTAGTGTTGCACCTACGTGCGCCAAGAGAGAACGGAGGAATGGTTGAGAAATGACTTCAGAGACAAGGAATGGTAAAGGCGAAAAATAAGCACGGTAAAGTTGACAAATGGCGCAAGGGAATGTCCAGTGTTAAAAACTCAAGCTTCTCTCTCTCTCTTTCCTGCCCCCCCCCCCCCCCCCCCCCCCCCTTTTGGAAGGAGCGTTTGTAGTCAGGGGATTCGTCGAGTCAAGGGATCAAATATGAATCAAGAGCTTCATCGAGTCGATATTCAATTCGAACCGAGAGATCCAATCAGTCAGGAGTCAGGAGGTCCAGCTGGTCAAGGGGTCCAATATGGAACCGTTTGACTCATCGGATTTCTCAACTTTCAGTCTCTCCACCCCCCCCCCCCCCCCCTCCCACATATTTCGGACTGTTAAGGCCACGGTCCCACTGAATGCGGCAGTTTAGGTACTTTTTGGCAGGTCATTACTTATCTCCTTTTAAATAGTGTTTTGTGGGATTGATGTCATTCGAAAGGCAATGCAATCCTCTTTCATTTGATATTATGTATGTGTTGGTTTATACTATTCATGCGCATTTATAGCGTTGCGAATATGATGGCGCGGACCCTCACTTGCTCCGCTAGTTCATGTTTTATGAACGATCCATTAAAGATAGCACGGTTCCAATATAGCAGTTTAATTAAGATGATGTCGGAGCAGAATGTAACGATACACTTTTTTGGTATTTGCGCTACTTTGTTTTTTTCATCCCTCCAAATATTGCCCTAAAATTGACATTTTTCAGCACAAATATGTTTTTAATGACACGCGCTAGGGCAATGAAATTAGCTACAGATGTAGTGGTTATAATTGGTAATATGCAGAAAAAAATTTAATGTTGTGTAAATTTTTTTTGTTTAGATATTTTATATCAAACGTAGCACTTTTTTGTGCTTCGAGTCATGGTACTTCAAATGCCGCTGAGGAAATAATTAAACTATGACAAAATCTTTCGTAACATTTAGGGCTACAATGGTTGCCCAAGAGGTGGACGATGGGTTTTTCTCATTTTCAAAGTCATAACGCTCCAGGAGCGTTTCAAACTTACCTGTTTTGACGCATATCTTTTTTGGACGTCAAACAGGTTTATTGGCATCTAATAATATTTATTGTTTGGAATAGATATACATTGCGATGTATTAACCTTTCACAATGATCTTGCTTTGGTTTCTTAATAGGTGCAGAGCTTAGCTAATTTTAAAAACAATTAAAAATTGTTTGACTGTTTTGTTGCGCTACCTGGCGGATGGCAGACAAACGGCTGATTTCTAATGTTCAAAAAATTTCCGAGGGCGGCGTTGGCGTCTGTATCATCATCAATCTCCGTGTCTTTTTACCCCCACATTTAAGAAATATATTGGAAGATTTATTATCCATTACTGAATGGTTTAAGTACTGGGACAGGCTAATAAATCCAAGACAAATAATTACACAAGAGTAGCGTGACATAATGTATTCATTATTCGATATGATTGAAATCAATAAACAATGAAGACGAAGATGAAAAGGATACACCCGAGTTCACTTTATGCCTAGAGTCACTAAATGAGCTTTAAAGTATCAGCACTCCGTTCCCCAAAATTGTTTTGGGCACCGCCATTTTGGGTCTTGCTCAGAGCAAACGCAAATGCCGATCTCATGATCCAAAAGTACGACTTCCTCAGCATTAGATGCGGTGCTAGGAAGCTGATGCAATATTGCAATGCTCTGTCGCGGGTTTTAAACATTTGTGAGGGACGGAAAAGCGTTTCCTGTGATTTTAGATAAAGCTTCATATAACTGGCAACAATGATTTTAAGCCACAATATGGCCAAGTGTCGTTACTCTGAACCGCAGCTAATTTACTGGCACAAGCGGGAACAATGAAGAAGAGGCAAGTGTCAAAAGGCTTGTGGAATCCACGGGGCTTACGTCATGACCCCTCCAGGTATTACAAGCCTCTTGAACAAGAGCATGAATAGTGTCATTAAATAAGCTACGCTTCAGAGTAGCGACACTTGGCCTTATTGTGGCTTAAAATCATGGTTGCCAGTTATTTGAAGCTTTATCTGAAATCACAAGAAACGCTTTTCCGTCCTCCACTTTAAACAGTTTGCGACAAAGCAAAGCAACATTACAGGAGCTTCCTAACACCGAATCTGATGCTGAGGATGTCGCACTTTTGAATCATGACGATCGGCAGTTGCGCCTGCTCTGCACAAGCGCCAAAATGGCGGCGTTCACAACACTGTCGGGGAAGAGAGTGCCGATACTCTAAGCGCAGCTCATTTATTGGCTCTAGTTCCCGCGAAACGCCTTTTCCCTGACTGAAACTTAAAGTAAATATGAATAATACACCATTATTATAGCTTATTTAGTTATAACCAAATACACATAATGAGAGGAGAAAGCGGGCGGGTAGGAGAAACGCGGGTTTTATGTGCGACCGTTCTAACCGTCTCAAAAAAGATAACGCACGAGCTTGCGCTGGTTTAAAAAAAAAAGGCATCCAAAGAAAAGAGGCGGCACGCTGAGTTCTTTTTTATTATGCGTCTAATTGCAAATTGTTATGTGTATGTTTATACAGCCGGAAGTTAGTCCGCCTTAGTGGGCGTCTGGTGTCTCAGCTGTAGATGAGAAATTTAGCCAGTCCGGTACAACCGCAAACCTGGGGTCTTTAACGTGCACCACGCAGTAGTGATACACGACCGCACGCCGGTACGATGCTCTTCCAGATCGAAACGGGCAGGGGCGGGGTGGGTTCTGCAGCGCGAGCTTTCGCTCCAAGTGCTCCGGGCTGGTGTGCGCTAGACCATGCACTCGGCCACAGACCCCCCCTTCGTGCGTCTAATTTATATACAGGAATAAGTATTTGAAGATCGACGATGGACGTCGATCGTCTCGAGGTAATGTAACGTAATAACATTATATAAATAATAAACTTGTTGAAAGACTGAACGACATAATTTTTCAATTCTTGGATTGTAATATGGTGGTAGCCTATTGTACTTACTGTTGATGAAGAGCAATATCAGGTGACGAAGTAATGATTAAATGATGAGGCTCTATAAGGACGATGACATTAGCGATGAGGCTCTATAAGGACGATGACATTGTTTCAAGTATCGTGTACCCAAAGACTTTCTTCACCCGCAACAGTATATGGTAGAATCAATGAGGATGCTGCTTTACAACTGTACGTGGAACAGGAAAACTGCACTGTGCAGCAGTGCGGCTTATTTGTTAATATGAGGGACGGATTTCTAGCAGCATTCCCTGATTGACGACTTGGAACAAATGGCCTCGTTGACGTAAAGTGCCCCGTTCCAAAAGATTCTTGAAGCATACTTAAACTGCAAAGGAGTATGAGGCGAAAAATAAGAAAAAGGAGCCTGGTGTGAAAGGTCCAAAACACCACCATAGCTTCTACTATCAAATACAAGGGCAGTTACACAATACACAAAGAGAGTTTTGTGATTTAGTTATATTTACACTTAAGGGCGTTGATATCCAACGTATTCAGAGAGATGACACCTCCTGGTCAACCAACATAGAGCCTTTTCTACTCAAGTTTTACACGGAAGGCCCGACTCCCGCTGAAATTCCTCACGTAGACGAGTTGTCCGACCGAATAAACTGCCATTACTCCCGATCTGGGAATCTCTCGATCTCTGTTCGTAGACCATAGTATCATGAGATCGAGGGGTCTGGCTCTTCGTCCGCCGAATATTGCTTCGGCGGGTTTTTTCCCGTTTAAGATGAGACCGTCGCGTGCTGCCGGAACAAGAACCTGGCGATTCTTCACTGAACTGCTTCTTCCGTAAGCTTCAAAAGGGCTTTTTTTCGATTCGCACACCATCTGTTCTGCTTGTCCGTTAGTTGCAGGATGGTATGGTGCACGAATGTGATGCATGATGCCGGTTTTGTTTCTTCAAAAACTTGTTTATTTTATTTGAAGCAAGATTTGGCGCGTTATCAGAGAAAAGTATTTTCGGTAGGGCGAAAGTAGGTAAAAGAGACCGTAGAACGTCAATGACGTGTTTCGACGTCGTGGCAGGCATCGTGTAAACTTCCAGCCACATAGAGTACGCATCGCCTATGACTCCGCAGATGTGGATACGTTTCGCCACCAACCGACTGAATAGTGGATCGTTTTCAGTTACTGTTCATGATGGCGTTGGACTCAAGGAAGACTTCGAGTCTTTCCACAAAGTTAGCCCAGGTGCCAGGAGTTTTGTCGAAAGCGGTAAGTGTTCAAAACGTCGACAACGTCTGTAGCCACGTGTTGTGCTTGACACTGGACACTTACCATTCACTGAGAAGAAACTTGCTTGTTCGTCTGCCATGAGTCGTCCGATATCAGGCCATCACCGCTACTCCATCTCCCGACAAAACTGGTCTTCATTGTACGCACGTGCATAGTTAGCAATCACGTCAACTTATAAATTCCCGAACGCTCATAACTTGCCGTCGCTAAGCGCCGTTTATTCATAGCGTCTTCATTGCAAATAAACGTCTTCCTATTTCTTCTGATGGTTTTCATCATATTCCTCCTAAGCTGTACTTACAACACTATGTGTGTCGCTACTTCCGAAAATATTGCAACGGCGTTTGTTTTCTGGGACCCCCCCCCCCCCCCCCCCCCCCCCTTCCTTCTGATGTAACAACCTTTACAACATCTTCCGGACCCCGTGAAACATAATATTTCGTGACCTTTTTTTAGTCATTAAAATGGTGAGGTAAGTGCCGTAAATCACTAAGCAGTTTACTTGACGTCCGCTTCCACTGGTGTCTTGAAAGATTGAGTCTAGTGAGCGTGCATTCCTGCAGTTTCATTGATAGAATATTGACACGTCAATCAACATTTGATTCCTTCTTGCTAAGATTTATTGCGAAAGCCCGTTACAACCGCCGAACCGCATCTCCCTATATCAGAGAACAATTTATACCCAGCCTGACATTCTCGCATACATCCGTTTGCTGGGCCACGCTACTTGAGCTAGCTGAGCACAGCTGGCAGCGGCGCGAGCAGGGCCACGAGGGGAACGTGATGGCGCTCGAGCCATCCCACTGTGAACCAATGTTTCGGCCTCCCCACGGATGCGTGTCGCCATCTATTGGTTGAACTAACGCCTTGTTCAAGATGGCTGCCGTGGGACCGCAGCCTTAAAGGAGCTGTGCAACGATATTCAGTTGGAATGTTTTTCTCTCTACACGGGCTTACTGGCACACCTGGGACTCAAGGGTACTCATACGCAACGCCATTGGCCAAGAAACTCCTTTGTTACGGTGTAAATTCAAGGACAAAAGCGATCATTTTCATACAATCTCTCCTTTGCAAAATTTCATGACGTAACTCGGGGATCGCAGTACACCCAAGTGACGATATTTGAATGCGGTTCATAGATTGGACCCGAGCATTGCGTGGGCACTCGACTTGGGCTCGTGACAATTGCTAGCTCGAGAAGCATTCGGGTTGTGACCCGTGTCCAATCGCTGCAACGACGACAACAGCCGAGCCATAACAATGTCTGGAACTCAGCGCGTGTCCTGCGCTTTGCCAACCCCAGCGCGTGGCTATGATCAACACTGGCGGCATATAATCGGCTCCAGATCACGTGGCCGCTTGTTCTGGCTGCGAGTTGAGGGGGTGAACGCTGCTCGTTTTTCTTTAATTTTTTTTCTGGGACTTCTATTGCGTGGGGTGAAAAACGAACGCGTGTTTCATAGGTCATTAACGTTAGAGATCCGTTTTAAGCGGTATTTGTACACAGTACAAAAATTGTTGCATCGCTCCTTTAAAGAAAACAATACGAAGAAAGAGGGCATGGTCGAGCTTATTTTAATCTGAAATTATTTATGCATATGTATAGCTACTGTCGCTCTTCACTGCATAAAAGATCGCGTAGTTGTTAAGGTCGGTTCTCACATGCAGCGAAGCGCTGATGTAACGCTGCTCACGTGCCGTCTGGTACTTATCGTATGCCATGAGCAACAGTTTTGACGGTGCGATACAAAGCTGGTGAACGCTCCCGTCGGCACGTGCTTAGCACGAGGTCAGCGCTATGCTTGTTGCGCTCCGCTGCATGTGTGAACAGGCCTTTAGAAACTCGTTGTCAGGAGGCACTACTGGTCACAAGTTCGGTGGCTCGAAAGTTCAAAGCTAACGTTTTTTCGACCTAAATAACTGTACCATTGGTAAAAATTAATCAATAAATAAACATAACAATAAATGCAAAAATAAAAAGCTGGCGAGAAAAAAAAAACTATCAAGAACCCGCCGGAAGTGTTTTATTCTTGCATATTCAGAGGCCCAGAACTAGGAAACAAGTTTCTCCTACCAAAATGTGTACAGGCCAAAAGAAACACGTCCCAAAAGCGTAAAATGAGAAAAAAATATTTTTTTTTTATGACGCGCTGAACTTGAACAATTTTAGAAATGTTCCCCCTGAGTTAATTTAGCCCTCAACGTGAAAAAAACACAAAACAATAAATACATTTTGTATTCTGCAGATGGTAATGATATGTACTGCCTTTGGAGTTAATTTAAAGGCGGTATACCCAAACAATGTAGGGCATAATTGTCCGTAGGTACATGTTTGGATATTTATTCGAAACTCGTCTTGAACAACAATAATCATATCTTAAGACGACACTCACCCTGGCTATATATAGATCATTCTTAAAAAGTGTAACATCTCTACCATAAATAGCTTCGGCTATAGCGCGCTTCAAATATGGCACAAACGACAATTGTGAAAAACAAGTCGTCCTTCCTCGCTCCTTCGGGAATCTATTTTTCTAAAAACAAGCAAGCCAGATGATTGAAATAAACGACATTGTCTTTCGCAAGGAATGCGTCACCCCATGTAACATTGAGAAAAAAAAATTACGAATGTACCTTACTGCTTGAATCCAAATGAAACCGCCCGCCGGTCTTTCGAAGTTTGACGAGCCTCGAACTTTTACCGTAAAAGGTCGAGGTTCGTCGAACTTTTGACTCTTCAGGAATCGTGAGTTCGACAATTTTCAAATTCTTTAGATTAATAAGTTCGAAAGTAATCGAGTTTCTTAGCGTAGGAAGTTCGAAAGTTCGAAAAGCTTCGAACTTATTAGTTCAAGAAGGTTGAAAGTTCGAAAATCATCGATTTTTTAGTCTATAAGGTTCGAAAGTTCGACAAGCATCGAATTTTGCAGCGTAATAAGTTTGAAAATCCGAAAAGCGTCGAACTTCTTAGTTTAATAAGTTCGAAAATTCGACTTCCGTCGAATTTCTCGATATGAAAAGTTCGAAAATACGAAATATTTCGAACCTTTCGTACCGCTTGATTCGATCATCGAAACTTCGATTCGAAAAAAGTTCGCGGCATCCCTATTGCAAACCAAGAAATATGAAAAAAAAAAGAAGAAAACTGCAGCGGCAAACAAAGCACCCGCAAAAATGCCCATACATGAAATACAATACAGTAAATTGACATTTAAATAAGGTATGCTGCATCTAAATGGAATGAGAACAACTCAGAATCATAGAGTGAAACCACACTATCCGGCAATACGTTCCATTCTTGCACCGTGCGGTAAAATAGAAAATGATATCGCTTAAAACAATCCTTATTGAACGAAAAATTCTTGCGAGTGACTTGGGTGCTTTTTGCGCATGATACGCGATTTACGAAAGGTTAGGTAACTTGATCGCTCAATGAGCAGTGAGTCAGAAGGAACCATGAAAATAAGTTTCAAGAGTTTGTTTTCCCGTCTAGACTTATGAGATAAAACTACTGGCGTTAAATTTCACAACGACGAAGAGCCCTGATAGCATCATATATATAGAAGAGTGCACTTTTTACCGAATAATAAGCTTTAAAACAAATGTCGGTGATTTATGCGTTAATAAATTAATAGGCAGTCTATCGTTTAATTTCGCCGGCCTAGCATTATTTTGCTGTTATACTGTTCGTTTGGAGCAGAACGTTATTTGGCCTTCGCGTGCGAACGGCCTTAATTATGCTGCTTTCAACAGGGGGCCAAACTTCGTCAATATGTTTCCCCGGCAAGTTCAATTTCCGCTGACATATACCAGAGGAGGTGCGCGTTAAAATTGTTTATTGATCAGTTTAGAAAGTACAGCGCGGTAAGCCTTTTTTTTAAAGAAAGATACGTTATCAGCTTTATTTATGGAGGTTCGTGCTCACATAGTTTAGATCCGTAAGCACTCTAAAAAAAGTCTGTGCGTCTACTTTCCCGCTCAACAGTCGGAGAACCAATCAGCGCAACTTATGAAGGCAGATCAGCGAATGACGATGCCGAAACATATGTTTAGACCAAAAACGCAGACTGAGTTGTGACATTAAGCAATGCAAGCGTGACGTTTTGCATTGCTTAATGTCAGTACTCAGACTGCGTTTCTTTGTCTAAACATATGTTTCGGCATCGTCATTCGCTGAGCTGCCTCCGTAAGTTGCGCTGATTGGCTCTCCGAGTGTTGTGCGTGAAAGTAGACTTACAGACTTTTTTTAGAGTGAGCTTCAAAAGCGTGCCTAGTCAATTGTGCGCGCTCCCCAACTTATATTACGAGACAATCTTTGTGGTTGGAATGATTCTCGGAGAGACTTTTTTTAAGGGTTGAGAAAGCGACGAGAAACAATTTCGCTCAGGATTTTTTATGTCTGACACTGTTCGCGAAGCTACTCCGTTTCATTTTACGATGGAGTGCGGGTTACACGTGCACGAGCCGTTGAGTGATCAATCCAGTGTCGTGTGAGTGTCACGAGATCACCGGGAAGGGCCGCAGCGATGTGCGAGGCGCGTAATCACGTGACACATTTACAGAGCGGGATTGGCTGGGATGGCTCGTAACGTCCACTGCGGTTAAGGAGAATTGGAGTGGGAAGTCGGAGTTACTGGAGCCGCACATTAAAAGGAAAATAAAGCAGTTCTCTAATCGCCTTCCGCAAGCCTTACCCGAGCAGTCAAAAACGCTGCATGCGTTCCCTCACAAGTGGCAAGCGCAAGGAAGTTGAAACATCTGTGCATGACGTCGCACCCAGCAGTGGTTCTTCGGTTTTTCTCGCGTCTATTGATATGTGCAGGCCAACTAATCCTGATTCGGAGGTCAAAAATACACTAGAGTTCACCTCTAGCTAAATTTTTTTTTTGTGCAAAAACTTTCTGGTTTTTTTTTTCTTTTTTTAAGTTTAAGGTGGCACAGGTGGACCTTCCGCTGTAAAGCGAGCGGAGAGAAATCGGCGCCTACACATAGAAAGTTGACATTTTCACCGAATATATCCACCGGGTGGGTCAGTTTTAGAGTTTGAAATTCCAAAGGGTAGGTCTTTTCCACCAATAAATTGAGCAACAAACTTTTTTAAAGTGAACGTCGGGCACGTTTGGAGATGAGTGGCGCAGGAGAGCCTTAACTAATACCTTAATTACACTAGCGCTCTTAACAGTCATTAAGCCAACGATCGTTGACATCTCCCAACTGTCACTGAGCTCAACTGAGTTGTCCGGTGACACGGCACATAGGCCTAACAACACCATGCAGTTGAGATGCGTGTCAAGGGACACAGTTGAAACCGAAACAAAACCAAAACTGATGTCAGATTACTTTCTTTTTTTTAAAAGTTATGTGAGTGAATAATATGCAAACTTTTCATTCGTTACAAACGTTTGAAACTAAACCAAATAAACTTCTCTTTTAATTTAACGAAAAAGAGAATAAGAACGTTTCAGTGACGAAACGATAGTCAGAACGTTTCATACGAATTCAACGAGGTAGTGGGGCTTAGAGCGTTAAACTGGTATCCCCTTCACCAAGTAAAAGTGACCGGGCCCACTTTGCTGCCGCCATGTTGTACAATTTTGACCCCTAGACACGTGACCCTACCAAATCCTGAGGCTTTTACACCAAGCGGAGCCGAGATGTGTAATGCGATCGCTGTAAAAAAAACAAAAAAAAAACATGATAAACTATATTGTCACAAATAAACAGGCGAGAAAACAAAGAATAACTGGAGAAACTGAAACGTTTAATGGGGCGAACTTGTGCCCAAAAATAAAAGGGTACAAAAGATAATAACAGAGCGTCGCGGGCGTCGAAGTCGGCGTAACAGCTGAGTCGAACGCTGGGGCGAGACTGACTCCGCTCGCCTTGCGGAATTCCTTATGTACCCTCGTGGGCTTCTGGATCGTTCGGCGTAGAAGGTTCGGCGCGTAGAGCATTCTAACTTCGAATCAGCAAGACGGTTCTCGAATTCACCAGAACATCAAATTACACTGTCAACAAAAATGTGTAGTCGCGGCCAGGAATCGACCCCACCCTTGCATTAAGCGTGGAAAGCACGCGCGATAACCGTTAGACCTTTTTTTTTTGGTGATCAAGATTTTATTTTTTTCGCTTTTTCCCACGGGAGAGACCTTTTATTCCTAAGGTATTTGCCTATACTCACTGTCCTTCAGTTTTTGTTTACGAACACTTTTCTCCTCTTACAACGATGCCACTGTGTCGCACCATCATCTGCTTTCTTGCCTCCCATTTGTGCTCACTTTAGATCATAAGCGTAGACTATGGGGGGGGGGGGGGGCAACGGGGCTAGTGCCCCCCCCCCCCCTAATGAAATTCGGGGGAGGGGCAGAGCACCCCCCCCCCCCTTGGGCCCGGGCCGTGATTCTTACCGAGACGCTGTTTACGTGCCATGTAACGAGCTTCTATGTAGCGGCATGTAAACAAAATAACGCGCACGTTGCCTTTATTGACAAAATACATGGGAAATGGAATTCCAGCGTGTTTTCTTTAGCTTCAGTCTCCAGTTCTGGCAAAAAAATCACGCGCAGCACCCCCCCCCCCCCCCCCCCCTTCCCCCGGGGAAATGGAAAGTCTACGCCGCTGCTTTAGATCATCCTCTGCCTGAGGAAGACCCCCTCTGGCACATTGTTTTGCCGACATTCTTTCTACTACAGTATAGTAACAGTGCATAGCAGAACCCCACCTCGTCATCTCAGAGAGAGGCGAGTTCACAAGCTTCCCTTACTTGTTAGCGATGTTTTTCTTGTTGAAACGAACTTCCTCTGTCAACAAGGGAGAGAAAGAGGGAATAAGCAAAGTTTCCAGAGGGTGTCAAAAAGAGTAATCCCGCGGTCCTCCATTCCTCCAAAATTCTCTTTTTTCCGCAGGCCATGCCGACAGCAGACCAGTCATTGGATTCCTCACCTAGAGCGACGCAGTCAACGACGACAGAAAAATCCGACACTTGGACCTTGTGGGGCTTTTGGAAAAGTCTGACTCGTAGAAAGCGGAGTAAAAGCGACGACGAAACCATGCTCTACCATAGCCCGAACGGCGACAGCGACAATAATTCGAACGCTGTTTGTGTATCGCGTAAAGATAAAGGCGCTCAGTTCGTCAGGTCTGCATTCCGCACGCTTGAGCTTATGAAGTGACGCCGTCTAGTGACGACAGCATAAACCACGATACGTAATTTGAGGACTCACAATACACCCGAAATACATCACTGATTGAGTTCCACAACCTTGAATAAAGAAAAAAAGAAAAGCTCCTCACTGCAAGTCTCACCGCCGTTCTCTCTCGGCAATTTGGACACACTTTTGATCTGTTAGAGTTTTACAGTTATGAATTGGTCTATAGACACGCAAGAGTCCGTTTCAGTACTCGTGAGGGCGTGCTTTAAACGCCTTTGTGCAGCACATTGCAGGCACGTAGCCAGGGGGGAGGCCCATGGGGCCCGGCCACCCCCCCCCCCCCGAAAACTTCCATTTTGCATGGGTCCTCCTCTCCCCCTCCCCCTCATGCAGCATTTTGTCATGGGCGCCCCCCCCCCCCCCCCCCGAAACAAAACGTGCCTGGAACATTGGCAGTTTAGCCCCCTATTGCAGTAAAAAAACCTAGTCAAGATTTCGAGCTAAAACCATGTGAGCGCTGTCAAAACATTAGGTGCTTATTTCGAAATCTTTTTGTTCACGTTTCACCCATTGAAAACACAACGAAAGTGCCCAAGCACGCACCTGATCTCATCACACCATATCTTCTTCCGCGCGATAAAGCACGTCTGCTATGGCCACCGTCACCATGGCAACAAGCCGTAACCTGAATAGAGTTTCAGAAGTGTAGTAAGTTGGGCGAGTTGGTATGATGACATGATGAACAGAACAGCGCACACAAAGACAAGGACAGAGAAAAGGAACATGCAGGACACACAAGCGCTGACTCGCAACTGAATTTATACACAAAAGAAAGAAGAAGAAAACGTTTTGAAAGACACGCAGGGCACGCAGTGCTTATGACACGCGACACAACACCATCTAACTGCAATGTCTTTGCCCCATAGTCCTTTCTAAAAACAAAGTTTCAGTGTTTAGTAGTGTCACTGATGGGTGGCTGACGCAGCAGTCCCCCAGGCTGTTGATGCAATGTGCTTCTAAGATTTCGCGAGTTGTCTTGTCTCGATAGTGTCCAATTATTGTTGTGCCTTTTAGAATCGGAGCACACGAGCAGGAATTGCAGTGAACGGGAAGGTGACCACCCACCGTAGATTTTAGTGAACGATCATGCTCGAGAAGGCGATCGTTTAGGCACCGTCCGGTTTGGCCCACATAGCTTCTACCACACGTTAATGGGATTTTGTACACCACGCCAATTGAACACGGCACATAAGGGTGGCTGTGGCGTTTCTGGCACTTGCCTTTGTTGAGGTTATCCGGTATCGAGCGAACCTTTGAACAGAGATGCGCCATTCTTTTAGGAGCCGAAAACACCACAGGCACATCGTACCTTTGGGCTGCTCTTTTTAAATTATGAGAGGTTTTGTGCATGTATGGTACAACAACCTTTCGTTTCTGTGGATCTCGAGGTTTCTTTCCTCGAATCCCTTTAGTCTTGCGTACTAAGACCGCCACCACCTCGTTTAAGACCTGTGATGGAAAGCCCGACTTTTGGAGTCTCTCAACTTGAGCTTTAAAACTTTAACGAACAGTGTGAAAGCAGGACTTCGTAAGTGCAGCCCCAAGTATGGTAACCGCAATCCCCCTTTTAACAACTTTCGAATGTGCGGATGTGTAGTGAAGGCATTCTTGTTGTTCTTTAGTGTGAAAACCCATAAGGAAGCCTGCCCATTCCGTGCCATCATCACTGAGAGAGGCACGTGGCAGCGCCAGATGGCGGGCTTTCTTCAAAAACACCTATCAGGTTTGAAAATCAAGGACCCCTTTTTAGTCAGCAATTCTGAAGCAGTAGTGGAAGCTTTCAAGAACAATAATTTCAACAACCACTCTTTGTTCAGTGTTGACGTGCAAGACCTTTTTTATTCTCTTCCACACCAAGCATTACTTGCCTCAGTCAAGTCCTGCATTGAAGAGCAAGGGGAGCTCTCCTTCAGAAACTCTAGTGGTGTTTCTTTAGAAGGCTTTCTAGAACTTCTGCAATTCTATTTGAACTCTATGATCGTTGGCTGGAACAATGGTACCTTTACGCAGCGGTCAGGTGTGTGCATAGGATCATGCGTGGCCCCCGTGCTTAGTGATATTTTTCTAGCAAGTGTTGATAGAGCTATTGAAGGTGCCCTTAGCAGATCAGAAGTGTCAAAGGTGTTCCGATACGTTGATGATTTTTTGCTAGTGTATCCCAAGTCAGTTGAAGGTGATTACGTTGATGAGGTTATGAGCGTATTTTCCAGGTGCGGCTTTGGTCTTAAATTCACTGTTGAAAAACCTTCGGACGGAAAGTTACAGTTCCTGGACCTTTCGTTATCTCTTCATACAAACCATATCTGCTGGAGTTTCTCTCCTAGGTCAATAAAGGGCATCCTTCACTACACATCCGCACATTCGAAAGTTGTTAAAAGGGGGATTGCGGTTACCATACTTGGGGCTGCACTTACGAAGTCCTGCTTTCACACTGTTCGTGAAAGTTTTAAAGCTCAAGTTGAGAGACTCCAAAAGTCGGGCTTTCCATCACAGGTCTTAAACGAGGTGGTGGCGGTCTTAGTACGCAAGACTAAAGGGATTCGAAGAAAGAAACCTCGAGATCCACAGAAACGAAAGGTTGTTGTACCATACATGCACAAAACCTCTCATAATTTAAAAAGAGCAGCCCAAAGGTACGATGTGCCTGTGGTGTTTTCGGCTCCTAAAAGAATGGCGCATCTCTGTTCAAAGGTTCGCTCGATAGCGGATAACCTCAACAAAGGCAAGTGCCAGAAACGCCACAGCCACCCTTATGTGCCGTGTTCAATTGGCGTGGTGTACAAAATCCCATTAACGTGTGGTAGAAGCTATGTGGGCCAAACCGGACGGTGCCTAAACGATCGCCTTCTCGAGCATGATCGTTCACTAAAATCTACGGTGGGTGGTCACCTTCCCGTTCACTGCAATTCCTGCTCGTGTGCTCCGATTCTAAAAGGCACAACAATAATTGGACACTATCGAGACAAGACAACTCGCGAAATCTTAGAAGCACATTGCATCAACAGCCTGGGGGACTGCTGCGTCAGCCACCCATCAGTGACACTACTAAACACTGAAACTTTGTTTTTAGAAAGGACTATGGGGCAAAGACATTGCAGTTAGATGGTGTTGTGTCGCGTGTCATAAGCACTGCGTGCCCTGCGTGTCTTTCAAAACGTTTTCTTCTTCTTTCTTTTGTGTATAAATTCAGTTGCGAGTCAGCGCTTGTGTGTCCTGCATGTTCCTTTTCTCTGTCCTTGTCTTTGTGTGCGCTGTTCTGTTCATCATGTCTGAATAGAGTTTATTCGAACGCAGCGTCTCAAGCCAGCAACAACTGACACCAATTTCCGAATTCCAAGCTAGCGCGAGGTTGCAGGTGCAAGTGAAAGGCAACTTAAACTTATCTTAGATTCTGTATGGGATGATCTACTTCGAAGTGCTAAACCAGACTTGTAGGTTATTCGTTACAAGGAATGAAATTACTTGTTATACCTTAGACTTATCGGTAATTTTGGAACGAAATAAATACATATTTACGAAATTAATTGTAATTATTTTACTTGCATAAGTAACGGCTTCATAAATAATTTAACTATTTCCCCGAAAAATATTTGCTCGCACAATATTTACGCCCTTAGGCGCAATTCAGGTGGAGGTCACGGCCTGCTCTAGCCCCGCCCATAGATTAGCGGCCCCGCCGATTAATACTGGCTTGACGTGACTGCTCGGCCAAACAAGCTAAAGATCCTAGTGTCTCCCTTTCATTGTAATGCCTGGAACGCGTATCTGACCGGTGTGCTTACCGCATCCAAGAAATGGGTTCCTCGATTTCCGCCTGATGACGTCATCAAAGTGTCATGCCACCGCCGGCCGCGATCCTGGCGGTGTGACAGCAGCGGTGGTGGAAGTGGCCGACGCCTGTTCTGCTGCTGGTCGCTCTTCAGCTGGACAGTCCACAGAAGCTTCGGCAGCCAGGAATTGGGACGCAGTGACGACAGCAACACTTACGTTCGCTCGTGCGTTTTTGCCGGTACTTCTAGTGCCAACCGCTAGGATCGCGACATCCGATATCATAACCGTCCGGCATCCGTGACGTCATTTGTTGCAACTTCTGGACCACTTTTGATGTATGGGCAGGAAAGGACGCTAAACACACCAGTCGGAGACGCGTTCCAGACACCATACATCCGGGACATCAGATGCGTCAAGTCTGGCGTCTGACACCCCCTGCTAGTTGTGGGTTCGCCCTTTTCACAGGCTCAGTGGGGGACGTTAGGTGTATCATTGGGCCCCGTACGCCTCACCCCTTTCCCCCCCGTTCACCGTTTACGCCGCTTTGCGGCGACAGTGCGCGGGTGCCTCAATAAAAAAAAAAATATTAACCCAGCTGGCCCACCCGCACACGTAAAGCGGCCCCAGAGCCGCTGTCCCCTATTGCACCTCCGGAAGGGGAGCCCCCTAGTTATGCGAGCAGACACGCGGCAGCCCCCGGCAGCATCTGCTATTTCACCACCATCTATTGTCGTCTGCAATGCCCATAGAACGGTGACATGAAAGCTGCGCGTCGGCGTCCGTTTTCGTCTTCGTCCGGCTGCTACTCTGCCCCATCTAAAGGCGTCTGCAACGCTCGCAAGACGCGACCATGAGAGCGGCGTTCTAGCCTTCTATCATGCACGAGTCACCGTCCAATACAAGCGTCTGTCAGCGTCTGTCGATGTGTGGTAATATTAGGCGACTGAGAGCACTAAACAAAATCGACTAAATATGCAGTCCTACCAGCTTTACTGTTCTTATTATTATTTTCGAGTAGCATCCGGCGAGCGAGAAGGTGAGCATAATGGCGCACAATTAAAACGTAACGTAAAAACATTCACCTTGGTAAGCCAGGTGCGCTGCAAAACTTGAGCTACTTGCCTTTCGAAGCGAGATGACGGGAACATACCTGGACAAACTTGGTGCTCGTCGAACGCCTCATTGCCCCCAGCCAAATGGCTCGCAAATTCTTGCGTGTGTAGGTATTTTCTCGGTATTGAAACTATGGTTGCAATCACGACGGCTGCTCAATTCACAGGGCAGCGGGGCCACTTTTACGGGAGCCAACATGTTGATTTAGCAACAACACGCGCCAAGGCGCAAATCAAGGCAGATCAAGTGATATATACCGCGTGGGTCAAAGGGATCGATGGCCGTTTAAAGGGACGACAAAAACCTGGTTCTTAACGAATCGCACTAGGATTTACTACAGAGGTGCCTGAAGTTGGTGGAAGCTTTCTCTCAAATTGTGGAAAGATTGGACCACCAGAGTAAATTAAGAAAAATAAAAAATAAACGGTTTTTCTTATACTTTGCTTGTACACTAAACATATTTTGTGTCACTGTGGCGCTTATTTGGGCCCAATGAAGTGGTATAGGTAAGCCAATTTTATATTCTTTCCACTCCACAAACTTTTCAATCGTAGTAAACGCAAGAATAGCCCACAACGATTTTTGATGATTTTGAGATAAAAGGCTTAGCGATACTTTTTGCATAGACAAAACCAGTTTTTATTTTCTTTCGTTTGACTCCGGAGGCCTTATGTATTCATACTCTCTATTAATAAATGCACCAGCTACGAGCACGTCTGTAATAAATCTGAGCGCGATAAGTTAATTTATGCCGTCCCTTCAAACCGCCATCGATTCATTTTACCCACACACGGTAGTTAAAACGACACTGACACCCCCAAGAATTGCTTTTCAATATTTTCCAGGCGATTTAATATGGTGTCAAAAGTCTACCCAATTAACATTTTTCTAGAGTCGCGTATATTTTCAATAAAGCCAAAAAAACGCAAACTGCTCGAAAGCGAAACCGAAACCCGTGCACGAGGGTCAGAACGGCCGCAAGTCACGTGGCTACACCCGACCGTGCGCCTTTCTTTTTTTTTTTTTTCTCCATTATCATTATTATTATTATTATTTTTTTTTTTTGCCTGCGCGCAGCATACGACAGGCGTTGGGGAAACCGTTTGCCGTACGATTGCTTTGCAATTATGTTTGTTCCCCTAGCTGTTCTGCACTTCAAGATGAATTGTTTTGTGCATTGAAGAGTTGGAAAATGGAGTGGTGAGTGCCTCTGGTGAATTCCCGTGATCCGCTCCGAAAGGAATTTCCCCCAAGATGTTGCGTAAAAAGAGCTGCCTCACGGGTTCTGTACCGGAAAGTAGCATTGTGCGGCAGAGTCTTCCCAAGCATCCGAAAGATCAACGGGATCGGGGCCAATGCCTGGCTGCAATTCCTGCAGAACAGTTACGGCCACCTCGGAAAGCGGACCCTACCCGATTTATATGCTCCTTGCATTTTGTGGAAAGTGACTACATTGAGTTCGCAGGTGTCAAAAAGGAAATCCCATACTATTTACTTCAACGAAATTTCGTCCATAACATTTTCTTTTCAGTGATAACTGTAAAAAAATCAATGTGTATATATCACGAAATGTATGAAAAAAAAAAAATATCTCGCCGCGCCCACACTCTGAATCGGACCCGAGTCCGTTGCGCGTGAAGCGGACACCTTTCCACTGAGCTGCTAGGGCAACTCTTTCGTTCGTAGTAATGCAGCCGGTCGACTGAAGGTCGGAAGGTTTGCTGCCGATTTCCATCCAGCAAAGGCACTCCCATCTCCAAGTTTGGCAGCACCACGCATTGGCCACATTCGTACCTAGTAAAGAAATCGTACACGGGCATATTCAGATTGAAGTACGCACTTCGTGCTTGACGTTTCCGCGAGCGAAGTCTTCAGCCACGAGAAGGGGCAATGGGTCGGCGACTTCGTCGTGCAAATCGGTTTGGTGGTCGGGCGTGTCGTACGGAATGAAACCCAATTCATTCTTTTAATCGGTCCAAAACTTCTCTTTCGAAGGAAAACAGATTCGCCGGTACCGCGAACGGCAGTTCTGAAGTAGAGGTTCCCCGCCCGTCGTCAGCCGCCATCTCCACCTATAGCCCGCGAGTCCCACGATACGCGATACAACGCCATGTTGAGAATTACGCAGTGAATGCAAAGAATAATCCCGGTACACTGTGCAACTTTTTTTTTTTTTTTTTTTTTTAGAGCGCAGCTCTTAGGCGCCCGTTGATGGCTTGAGCGGCGTCGGCGTCGCCGTCGGCGTCGGCGCTACCGCCAGACCCGAGTGGTCAGAGTCAACGAGTGGTCAGAATCGCAGCAGCGGTTCTGAGCGACAAAAACCAAGAAGATCCGGCGGAGAGAAATTTTTCCCGCTACTGTCCTTGTCAACATTATCGTCTGAATTAGTTCGTCGTCCTCACCTTCGTTGTTTCCCACAAACCCTATTCGTCAGGTCTAATTTTATTGATTGCCATGACAAAAAAATCAAGAGCACGCGATTTTCCATAATGCTAATGTAGTTTATTACCTAAATCTACTTATATTTGTGTGCACGAAAAGAGAAACAAACCACTTCTTTAGCACGAATAAGCCAATACTCCGGCATATATTGAGAACATGAAGCAGCTTGCTTCTTGCGCAGGGGTTGCGGTGAGATCAGAACGACGCCAACCTCTGATTGGCTCTGATTGAAAGGGTAGTGCATAGTTCCCAATGCTAGATGCCTTCAGGTCTACCCTCTATTTCTTTCAATCAGACAATGAGAGCTCGGCATCCTGACGTCAGCACTACCCCCGTTCAAGAAGCAGACGACCTTGCGATCCGCACAGGTAAAGAGAAGTATTTTTGTGCTTGTTTTAATGAATAATCCAGGCTTAATCGAAGATATCCACCGGGCTTCATTGTTGATGCAGAACGGCAGACTCTCGGGGATAACTTCTCGTCGGCATATTTTATGAGTAGTTACGGGCTCCATTCAAGGGCTGACAAGTGCAAGTCATCCAAAGGACCATGGAACATCTAGATGCAAACATTTACTGTGGGCTTCTTCAGGAAGACTCAGAAAAATATTCTGCAAAAGAGAGAAATGAAACGGCTTATTGCTACCTTACACAACTGATTTGGGGTACGCAGTTTCATAAACTGTAGTAAGGTGGTCGGCTGGGCGAGTTCCATAACTTCGCGCAAAATGTAATGAAGAAAATTTAGAGAGTATTTGGGATAGCAAAGATAATTAACGGGACGTAACATGATTAACTTTCTTGTCAAATTCTACTAAGCGAGTTTTATAACTTATAAAAAACTGTGATGAAGAAATTTTAGAGTAATTGGGATACCAAAGATAGTGAGATAACAGAGGATACCAAAGATAGCAACATAATTAATTTTTTTGTTAAATTCTACGGGCTTACTTGACATACTAAAACGTTAAGAATAAATTATTTTGCCAGCAAAACAAGAGAAAAATATATACCACCTGATTTCTCCAGAAGGGAGATTCGGCAGACATTTCCTCGTAGCTCTAAAACTGACAAGTTTTACATTTGTGTTGAACATATTAGGAAGCGTTGCAAAGTTTGGGGAGGCACATGCAATGATGGGGAATGTTCGGTCTTTTTTGATAAACTGCTAAGGAAACTAAATAAGTTCGACTATTTCGTATTAAGAGCGTGTCTACTTTGACTACTCAGCGTCCCGTTAACGATTTTAATAACGAAAAAAACTGCCATAAAACACCCAGCAACTCTTCGAGTAACTTGTATTGACTCAAAGTCAAACTCTCGAAGATTTGAAAATCAGCGTTCTACATGTGACCTATTTCTACCGCTAGGCTCTGCGACTTTCAGAAATTACGTCTCCCCTAGTGAAGCGCTTTTGTGTGATTGACTACACTCTACTACACATTCGTACACCAGTGTTGAACGAGCATTAAGAAGACGGTTTCGCAAGAGTCGGCTTTTTTCAGCGTTGATTCTGGCGGGGTATAAACACCCCAAGGATGTATTTGAAAAGAAAAGCAGTAGCCGTTCTCGTCTTCGTGTCGAGCCTTTATTGCTGCCCTCTTCTTTTTGTCGAGTCAAGAACAGAGCTCACATTAAGAACCGTTAGTGTGTCGGTGTTTCCTTAAAATGGTACTAGAGTTACACCTGTTTGGCTGTAACAAATACCATGGTAAAACAAAGAAAAATATGTATCACTCTTTTACAGGAATCTTCTATGATAAGTAAAATGGTGGCACACACTTCGTTGACTTTCCTGTTACGATTCAAGAAATATTATATGTATTGGGTGGCAAATTATTTCGAGCGCCGTAAAATGATCCGAATAAATAGGTGCCTCTTTTTAGCGAGCTGTTTACAATAAAGGTCGTCGCTTCAACCTTGTGAAATAGCAACGTGGAGACCCATTCTTTCGATAATAATAATAATAATAATAATAATAATAATAATAATAATAATAATAATAATAATAATAATAATAATAATAATAATAATAATATTATTAAAATGAGAGGGAAGCCTGTTAAATATTCAAATTCCAGTTTCACAGGCAGACGGCTGATACTGATGTTGGATGCCCATGTGAGATGGCGCCACATTTTTCCTCCAAACAGACTCTGATCGAACGCAGCCGTAGCGGCATTTTCGAATTTCGCGCTGTGAAGCAGCGACAGAATTGAACATGGTGGGTGGCGCCATCTCTTGGCATGAGCTGATAGCCTCCGGACAAAAGGGAGTTGGTTCAACAGGTAGCGCCATCTTATGCGGAATTCTCGCAACACCTTGACGATTCACGGCCGCAATCATTGGACCCTAGCTCGAACGTCCGGCTGCCGAACTGTGAAGCGGGGCTCGTGTCCAATCGCTCGGTGGCGTGTCCTACCTAAAGTTGCTCTTTTTGGCCGCCAACCGTGCTAATGCTGACTAGTAGTCGGCAGAGGCGCGCTTCCCGTTCACTGCGCAGACCCCGGAGCTGTTTGCAGGAGTTTGCCTTAGCCAGGTATTGGAAGTTTCATGGATACCAGAACGAACCACTCAGCTCTCTAGATGAAAACATCGATTTTTACATTTGTATTTACAGCGGTTGAATTGTGGACTAATTTATAGTAAAAACTTAAAATCGCGCGCATTCCTTTTTTTTTTTGCAACTTCTAATTTTAGGACAAGGATGTTCTTAAATATATTATATATTAAGCGTTATTTGGCGTTTTTATTAAAGATCTAGCGCTCCCCGCGCCCTCTAGGCGGCATACCCTCGTTGCAGCTCCATCAGCGACTCGCCCCCTCAACACCGGAAGATTACTAAACAGGTGCTCAAAAGGCATAGCGCTCAAGGCGAAAGCTTGGCGAACACCTCGCAGAACGGTCCTTTGTACAAAAAATGGCACACGTTCTGAATCTTCTAACGCTGGTGATGAAGGTCGACATGTCAGTAAACGCGTCTTTGCGGTCATCTTATTTACTGGGTTCCGTTAGAAGAAAGCTCTCGATAACTTTCCATTCTCCGTAAATGTGACATCAGGTTTAGAATATTTAGAGGTGCGTTTGTTATACTAAGGACAAGCAGCATTTTGGCATGTTTTTGTGCAACTGAAAACTCAATCATGCCATCTAAAAAACAAAAAATGAGGCTTTGCTGGTTGCTTTTTTGAACACAAAAAAGAATTTAAAAAAAAGAAAAAAAAATTCAACATCTAATTCAGCACGCTCGTCTCAAAGCTAACTGTTTATCTTCACTTTCTCGGGGTATGACTAATGAATATTAACATGCAAGTGCCCCTCTGTAAGGTGTTTACTGCGATGTTCAGAGTTGAACTACTGTACTCACCTAAAATCTTATCTATCGTTGATGGCGACACAAGGTATAGAATAACCGGACATGCGATCCCAAGAACAAGCAGCAAACAGCAACAGCGGCAACAAGTGCACCGTGAACTGCGAGACTGGTTCAAGTTGAGAGGGACTCCTCCAGGGCTGCGCAGACAGACAGAATACAAACAGAACTATCGCTGTTACTCTCTCAAACTCCTCCCGAAAACTCACCTCTCCTGAACATTTGGCTCTTGCTCCGGCCCCTTCTCGGACTTCGGAAACTGCGTGCCATCGTCCGGAAGTTCGGTTTCTATGGCCCATATCTGAGGCGGAGACCCCACGGTGGTCATCGCCTGCATGGCCGCCGCGTCCACGCTGTCCTGGACCTTGGGCTCTTCCTTTTGCTTCTCTTCCAGCAGCATCGTCATCGTGTCCCGTAGCACCTTGGCTTCCAGCTCCTTCTTCTTCTCCTCCCTCTTCAGCCTCCTCTGTTCCCTCCTCTTGTTCCTTTCATCTTCCTGCTTCTTCCTCTCCCGCTCCAGATTAATCGCCACGCGATTAGCGTCGTTCTCCGGCGGACGCGGTGGATCGCGTTGCCGGTTGGGGCCGAAGCGGTCCATCAGCAACAAGATCGTCGCCACCTCCTGAGTCGCCGATGGCGCTGGCGGGGCTACGGGAGGAGGGTACAGGTAGGACTGAGGCGCAGGAGGGATGATAACTGGAGGCGATGAAATGGCGGGAGGAGCTGACGGCATTGGCAGGGGCATCGGGATCGGAAACGGTAGGAAGATTGGGTTGGACCGGTGCTGCGAAGGGACGAAGACCACGTTGGACGCGGGGGGTGCTGGCGATGGCGGCGGTGCGTAAGGAGGAAAGGGTGCACCTGGAGGAAGTTGGAACGGGTGACCGGCGACCAGAGGCAGCATGCCCGGGATGTTGACCTGCGTTCCTGGTTGGAAGGGAGGGATGCCAGGAGGGAGGAAAGGAGGGAGGTGTGGGAGGAAAACGGGTTCAGGTGGGGGCGGAAGCGCGGAAAAGGCGGATGGAGGAACGCTATTCGGTGTGAACGATGATGACCGGGTCGCCGATGCGGAGGAGGCCTTGGGATCATGGCGAGTGGTCGCGTCTTTTTGGGGGAGCATTCAGGTGTTGGCTTTGGTGAGGATTCCGATTGCAGCAGGAACGACGATGCCTCCTGCGTAAATTGAAGCGAGGTATGAACGGAAAGAATACTAAGAATTAGTGGAACAGCAAAGTGTGTTCCGAAGTGGCTCTGGCCATTAAAAACCCGTGGGCGCAATGTGCGTCGAGACACTAATTTTAATTAAATATCTCGTCGAAACGCATTTCTAGATCTTTCCTGTGACGTAATTACACTATGCTGAAGGTAATTCCGGCTTCTCCTTGTCATGAAAAACAAATTCGCCGCAAAAAGCAAAGGCCGCGAAGTGTATTCTTATTATTGCAAACGACCGGAAACAATCCCTAGACACCAGGGATGGGCAATATACATGCAAATATGTATCGAAATACAAATACAAAATACTTCATCAAAAATGTATTTAATTAGAAATCTCATTACATTTACCAAAAAAAAAAAGCATTTAATTACAAGATACAAATACAACCGAATGGATTTGGTCTCCTCCAAATACTATTCCAAATACATTCCTCAAAATTTGCGTCAGCGACTTCAGGGCACCTGCAACGGGTTTCTGGGTATCTCATTTTAATTTTGCATCGCACACTCGGGAGTTAGTGTGCGAGGCTCTAGTAACGTAATCGAAATATAATTTTAAAAAAATGTAATCAGCTTGGACGTAATAGGTGAAAAAAGTACAAAGCCTCAAGCAGCTTTTTTGTCGATTACATTTTGGTATAGACCAACAAAGAACCGAGACGACCAAGACGCGCAGCACTAGCTAGAGAATTTTTTATTGTTGCAACTCGCACCAGTTACGAAAATCTGGACAACCCGCGCATTTAGAATGTTCCAGGCAAAAATGCAGGTTGAAATTAGGCTGGACCGAATCACAAGTTGTCACAGGCACTTATTTAGCCAGTCTGCCTGTGAACGTCGAATTCGTCACTATTCTTGCCTTGGACTAGCACCGTAATCACAAATTCACTAAACGCTTGTGCTTGATTGAGAGACACTGCATTCGGCGCAGAACGTAGTCTTCTTCCTGCTCTGGACAGTGAGAATAAATTTGAGAGATGTATTTTCGCCCACAAAATTGTATTTAATTACAATTGTATTTGAAATACCCACGTCTTAGTATTTAAATGCACATGTCAAATACATTACCCAATTTGTAATTAAATACAAATGCAAAATACACAAAGTATTTGAAATACGTATTTCAAATACTTGTATTTGAAATACTGCCCATCCCTGCTAGACACCATCTTCACAAGTTGAACATTGTGAACTGCGTACTTGCCAAGGGAATAATTTCAAAAGGCTGAATTTAATGTTCCCGAGCTTGCCAAGAAAATAAACCGCATAATAAAGTACTCATTGATTCTTTTTTTTTATACTTTAAATCGGAATTGTTTAGTAAATGTTTTTCTGTCCCTTTCATCAATCACGTCAAGAATCATGGAAGCGCGCCGACACCAACCACGGTCTTTTGCTCCGCGCGTGTCATGTCCCAGTGTCACATGTACAGACGTCGCGTCACTTTATTTCAGTTCGTTCTTTAACACAAAATGCGTCGTGTTCTTAACACAATCTATATATATATATATATCCTGGCTCCGCCATTTTTTGGCTTTCGGCGGGTTCCTGAAAACTTTGATTCTTTGATTCATTGGATTAAGTACGGTTCATTCATCTGCACATATTCGTTTATATATATATATATATATATATATATATATATATATATATATATATAAATTTAGCGCCGCAGTGCGCTTGCAACTGTTTTTAATACATTTTTGATGAATAACATTACTGACCATTACAGACGTGTAACGTTTCGAAACCTCTAGATTTTTGAAAAAAGGTCTTCGCTTTCTTCCGGGTGTTTCAAAAAGCGGCCAGGCTCTTTAAAACGACCGCAAAAAAACGGGTTCTTAACGCATCGCGCTATGATTTTGTGCAGCGTTGCCCACAGGTGGTGCCTTTTTTCTGTAAAGTGCATAAAGCTAACTTCCCCGAGAAAAAAGTTAACCAAAAAGAAAACCTTAACTCCTATAGAAACACAGCGAAGTCACCGGTCTTCAAACAATAGGGCGCCGTTTGGCACGCGAGACAAAAGAAGCCGCAATAGAGTGCCTTCATACACACGCGCGCTTTTGCTTGAGTGGTGACATCTCAGCCATTTTTCCGCCCAATTGTTTTTTGTATGCATTTTGAAGTGCGCGCAATCTGGTGTCACTCAGCTCGGGCGCGTAGCTTTGGCTAATGCATAGACGCCATTTCACCGCCCAAGTCACGCACCGAGTGCGCGAGAGCGTCACGCGCTGGCACATTCGGGGCAACAATGGATGTCTTCACCCTGAGACAGACAGACAAGTAGGCACCCTAAGCCGCAAGCGATCGCGACGCCAACTGCCGCCAACGAACGAGAATAAGGTGCCGACCACCGTTACTAGATCAACTCTGTCATGGAACTTCCCATAGACGCTGTACATTGGAGGGGGTCCGAAACCGTGTCCGATTTTTTTTTGCAGCTAGGTGGCGCTGCCGGCGCATTATTCCACGCGTTTTCGTCTGCTACTGTTCCGCAGGTGCTTGCGAGTCTTGACTCCTCTAGAGGTTCAGCATGGTTTTTGGTTAACTTTTGCCCTCTCGCCAGTAAAAATTACAATTTGAGCATGAAATGCGCTACGAACGTTTTGGCATGCGCTTTGCATTGTTGTAAAATGCTGCTGCCTTAGCTGTACTGACAGCGCGAAGCGTTTCGAACAACCTAAATTCGTCGGCGCCACAATCCGGTGGCTATACAATCAAGGCAAGTTTGTACATACTGCAATAGTAGATGTGCCGATGACTACCAACTGCAGCAAAAACAATTTGAAAGTCGTCTGCTACTGTCAGAAAAAGCGCCACGAACATCCGTAAGCTCAGTAGGCTAGATGCAACGGCCACAAGCGCGCCGTCAATGATGATGATAGCGAGTATTAATGCGGAGCGCGCTCCCTCTAACAGGCGCCACGCAAAAGGACACCCCTCGGGAGCGGAGTTCCAGAACTGAGTTGTTCTAATAACGTTGGGGCCGACAGCCCGTGTCATTAGCAGACGATTGTTTCGACTCAGAAGCGGCGCGCGTTCCGCAGGCGGCCACAGTCGCAGAACCAGAAAATAGGCGCCGTAACGAGGAACTGCAAAGCAGACGACATAAGTACCTCGAAACAAACAGTCAAAATAACCCGACAAACCATTTTTTTTAAACCAATTATGTGTCCATTCACTGTGTTTTATTAGTAAGGACGACAAAATCATGCATTGGCAACTGATATCGAAAAAGCCCGCGCCGCTTTTGAGTCGAAAATGTTGTCAGCTATGTGACGCCGGCTCTCGGCGCCGTATGCTCGTTTGTTGGGGGCAGTTGGCGTCGCGACCGCTTGCGCCATCTCTTGTCTCCCGTGCGAAACGGCGCCGTGTTGTTTGGAGACCGGTGGCTTCACAGCGCTTCCATAAGATTAAAGCCTTTTCTTTTTACTTTTTCTCAGGTAAGTTCGCTCTCTGCAAATTTCATAGAAAAAAATATACCACCCGAGGGCAACGCTGCACAAAATTGTAGCGCGATAGGTTAAGAAACCGATTTTTGCGGTCCATTTCAAGAGCCTGGCCACTATTTGAGACACTCTGGATGTGATCGCAAGAATGAAGCAAGCGGGTATCTGGCGGGAAAGGGGAACGCGGATTTTCAAAGCGAGACTTTGGGCGTTAGACATCTGTCTTACGCCATCGTAATGAGCTTCAGACAACAAAAAAGAAAAATCGTATTTGGCGTTGGGAGCAATTTTTACGAAATCGTTCGCATAATGTTATCCAGCGGTTGACACGAAACTTTCAACGGGTTTTGAAGTAAAAAATAGAGCCATTAAATAATAATTTACTGATATTGAAAAATTGCTGAATGATGCAGGCGTTTGTGGGCAGATATTGATTTGCTATCGCTATCTAGCTCAATAGTGCAGCGACGCAGGAAGTGTTGGGACGAGGACTGGGTAGCCTCAATCCGTGATCGCCGATATCTTTTGCTCCTCTCGACCGACTGAAATTCCGCCCTCTAAATTAAGAGTATGGTGGAAATTGTGCTTGTGCAGAGCACCAACATCACTAAAGTTTTGCGTTCGCATCTAACCTACTCGAGTACACTGCCCCAACACGCCGATGTTGTATTCACGCAATCTATGTCGCATAGGTTAACCATCCACCACCTCCTAAAAATATAAATAGAAGAATTTGATTTGACCTTTCGCTACATTTATAAGGTCCCAAGATTATTTTTCGGTAAATCACAATGTTTCGATTGGGATCTTAACTTTGCGCTAGCCCCCGTCTATGCTAGATCTTCCTCCGCTGTCAGTTACGCCGACGAAACATGGATGAAAACAACTTACGTTAAAGACGTTGGCACAAAACATATATGCTATGAGAACGGATTACTCTCGTGGTGAGTTCCACAGTTAACACCTTACCACCGATGGAAGATAAGAACGGACGAACACTGACCCCATGCACTCTGTTAGCTTCTTCGTCGTCAACCTTAACAAGGCATATAAATATCGCGAGCGCGCATGTACAGCCCAAAGCACATGTAGTGCAAGCACGCGCTACTGAGAACCCAGATATCACGGGTTCAATCTGGTTTATTCCCTGCCCATTTCGGCCTGGTGCCAGCGTGCGATAGTGTATCGCTACTGCGCAGCTCACGTCAGAGACTCCAGGCTAGTACCCTTACAACATTGGTTACATTTATCGTCTACAGTAGACAACAATGATGCCACACTCTGCAAAACTCCCTCTGTCAACACAAATACCGAATAAAGGCCCTTTCCGAAACTCAGTCTGGCCACTTTGAGCAAGACCAAAATCTGAGGAATGGCTTATGTGTCGTACTAATGACGACCGTGTGGTTACTGATAATAGAAAAGTTGAAGATCACTTCGAAGCGGATAATGTGAGCAATGTGCGACCTATAGGGAGTATTCACTGCACTCTAAGAAAAAATGGAGGAAAAAAGTAGCAACGGCGCGTCTTCCTCCCCCCTACCGACGCGCCCCCAAGCGGACACGAGAAAAGGGGAGGAACGAAACGTTTTTCTCCTTCTCCAGGCAGACGGGAGAAAGCTTTCGCCCTCTCGACTCATCTTCTTTCGGTTTCGTTTTTTGAGCAGGTCGCTCACGTTGTCTAATAAATAGCTGTTGAGGTGATTGAGCTTCAGCGGCAGCGAAGGCCGCCCGTAATTCCGTCTTCTTGTCTAAACGTGCAGAACATTTCGGTTGCATTGACGTTTTTATCACTAATTTTATCAAACGAGCGAACGAAGCCGCTAGAAACAGCGAAGTTCCGGAGCAGTGCCAGCAGCGCCACGTACACTGGGGGATGGAAGTCTTCGGATTGCGGGACTTGCGCGCTTGCGCGGCAGGGAACTACGGTGCTACAGTAGCGAAACCACGCGGAACTGTGTCGACGTTTTCGACGTTATGGAAACCGCAGGAACTGCGTCCAAGACAGGCAGGTTTTGCTGCCGGCTGCCTGGGTGCCTTCCCCACTGAGTTCTGTTCTGTTTTCCGATGCCGAGTGCAACCGGCGTTCAACGTGGTTCTGTGTTTGTGCGTGTCAGCAACATAGCTGCAACATCATGATGGCAGTGGTGTGGGTTGTGAACAGAACACTGGAATTATCGCCGATGTGACCGTGTGTTCGCGTATCAGTGGTGTAACAAGAAGATGAGATCGTAAAGTGTTGGGCATTGATGCCTCTGGTCGGGCCGTAATCGGAGGGGGCGGGGTGTCGCAGGTTGACGTTCCGCTTTACATTAAAAAGTTTAATACCACTTGAGGGATTACGTGCAATAGATCAACGTGCGGATATTCATGTTGGAACGCTGGTCTGAACAGTAGAAGCTCCTATCGTACAGTGGCCAATGTGACTGTCGGAATTGTCTCGTCCCCGAGAGCGATTGCGCTCTGGGGCAAGGACTGAACAGTACGAAATCGTGACGGAAAGTACGTATATTTACAGTATGGAATTTCGGCATTAAAAAACAATAGTAAGTAAAATCGAAAAACAAAAAGCTACCCTTTATTTCGCTGTTTAAATATACTACGGTTCCTGGAGAAACTGCCCTCCGTGGCGCGCTGGGATGAGGGCTAGAAGTTTTCGGGCTCGCCACGGCGTAGCGGCGCGGCTTTGACTGCATTCAAGTTGATCGAAACGCGATTTCTCAGCCCGTGAAGCATCACTTCCAGCTGAGTGAATATCCGATCTACAGAGATTAATTCAAGACGGCAATTGGAGCTTTGCGCGAACAGCACAAATAGAAAAACCAATAGAAATACGTGCCGTGTGGGGAAACAAACTCATGGCTTCGAACGCTTCGAACGCTTCGAACCGCATTCGAGCGGCTTGATTTGTTGGCTTTCAAATAATTACGGCATGATCGAGCGTTTACTTTTTAATAAGAGATTCATCCCCTGAGCCATTCAAAATACTCTCAGAGGTATGACATTGCTGGGAAAAAATCAACATGCTGGGAATATGTTTTATTGCTTAGGGAGTCACCGAAAAGTTTTGTTCGTTCAAAACGACCAGTATAAAAGACGAAAACGCAGAGCGCGGGTGTAGTGTTCGGGTTAGTGTGGTGTTCCGATGTGTTGATATTTGTGTGTGCCGTGTTTGTGCTCAATGTATGTTCACCTGATGCTTGAAATAAGCGTAATGTGTGTGTAGTAGAGGATCCCCAAGCGCAGTAGTGACCTGAGGGAAGCAATTTTTTTTTTTTTAGAACATGAATTGGGCGGCACCTAGCGCCACCTAGCCTAGCTACTTGCAATTACTCTGCGTGACCCCGCCATCTGGTGGCTAGCGATTTAATCTTCTTTCACGCTACGCGGTAACAGCGGCTTCGAGTTTGTTCTTTCGAGAGCGGCTTTTGGTTTCGCGGATTGTGTTTGCCCTTCTCCGTGATATGCGGTTGACGAAGGAATTGTGACTCGAGGAACTCCAAAGGTAAGACGCGAAGTGCTCGAAGTAACTGGGTATCGGTTGTCTCCGTTTAACATCGCAGTGCTGTCGACGAGAAGACTGAGTAACTGCTTTCGAAACGCAGGTTTCTGTACCTGTGGGGGAATCTGGCTTCGGTAATAAACAGAGTTTGCGGAAAGCTCGTGTTACGCTTTCATTTGCTGCTGCTCTCGTCCCGTACAAGAGACGTAGCGTCCTCGACAAGCCTTATTGGGCTCGATTTGCTCGATTCGGGGCCGCCATATTGAGATGCAAGCGACGGAGGAGCTTTGCTCCCCATGTTTCAGGGACGAAAGTTTCTCCCTTTCTAAAGGAACATAGGTTACAAGACCGTTCCTCCCCTAAGGGAGGACTATCCATACCCTTTTTTCTAAGAGTGTGGCGGCCATAGCTGTGTGCGCGACCGCTGAACGTGTGCTGACGGCGAGCTTCCGCAGTCCTTTCGACACGTGCATTCCGCACCGCCAAGATTGCCGGTCTTAGCAGCCTATTAATGTGAGCTAGTTCAGAGCATGCGCTCTAAACATCGCCCTCAAATATGGCGTCCAGTGAATACCCCCTATACACTGCTTCAATGTTTAGAAAATCACAGCCCAGCGTGGGAACACCACACTCCAGCACGCGCATGGTCATCTCTTCAAAAAGCAAGCGGAACACGCTCCATACGCAGGAGCCCTGAAAATGGCACCGACCAAAAGCCTGTTTCAGGAATGGTCAATACAATCAATGCTTTAGTACGATGAGACGCAGGCTAGAGCTATTAATTAGGCTACGCTTTAGAGTAACGACACTTACACATCTTGGGGCTTAAAATCATGATTGCCAGTTATTTTAAGCTTTATCTGAAATCACAGGAAACGCTCTTCTCTCCTCCCCAAATGTGTGAACAGTTCGCGACAGAGCAAAGCAATATGAGCTTCCTAACACCGAATTTAATGCTGAATGTTGTGTCGCGCCGAAGCGCTAAAGAACAAGCTCCCACTCAGAGGAACAGCACACAAAGAACAATTTTAATATGGCGAAGACACACTTTACGGGGCGTAGACCACCGCACCTTGGGCCCGTTTTCTCGAATGCAAACCGTGGGTTAAAGTTAACTATTGCCCCTAGAAGAGGGAATTCTAGGTCGCGTGACTGGGAGAGCAGGGGCGCCGAGGGAGGAGCAGTACCTATATACAAGCAAAATGGCCGCGACGTCGCTTAATGAGGGCTAATAGTTCTGCTTGGTTCTGCTGAACATTCATTTCGATCCGGCTGTTATATTAATGACGCACCATCAACCTATTAGCACGTCAAGCAAAGCGGTAGTTCAGAGTGACTACTAAACTAACCGACGGCAGCATTCCGCGAACGCATCACTCTTCAGCCAAGACATATGACAGTACATAAGCCTTGCAAGTGTTTTTATGGTGAGTAAAAAAATGTTTTGCGAACGAGTGTTGGTATATATTTATACTAACACGTTTAATTTGTTACAGTATGCACGCCAACTCGTGAGCAGCGATTACTTTGCGGAGAAAGGGGGTTATCCTCGATAAAGTCTTCGTTCCGGGTGAACAGCTGGGACATTGTACTGTTTTTCTGTTCGCAGTGCGCCGACAGTATGCCGTTCTACATATCCCCGGTGGCCAGCAATTCAACGGTGACGAGAAGCTTAGCTTCTCGTCACCGGTGGATCGGTTGGGCAAACGGAAGAAAGTGCAAACAGTTGAGATCTGCAGGAATCGCAGAAACGTGCGTTGCAAGGAACAAAAACGAGACTACACTCTTAGAAAAAAGGGTACGGATAGTCCTCCCTCACGGGAGGAACGGTCTTGTAACCTATGTTCCTTTAGAAAGGGAGAAACCTTCGTCCCTGAAGCAGGGGAGCAAAGTTCCACCGTCGCTTGCATCTCAATATGGCGGCCCCGAATCGAGAAAATCGAGCCCAATAAGGCTTAACGAGGACGCTACGTCTCTTGTACGGGACGAGAGCAGCAGCAAATAAAAGCGTAACACCAGCTTTCCGCAAACTGTGTTTATTTCCGAAGCCAGACTCCCCCCACAGGTACAGACACCTGCGTTTCGAAAGCAGTTACTCAGTCTTCTCGTCGACAGCACTGCGATGTTAAACGGAGACAACCGATACGTAGTTACTTCGCGCACTTTGCGTCTTACCTTTGGTGTTCCTCGAGTCACAATTCCTTCGTCAACCGCACATCACGGAGAAGGGCAAACTCACTCCGCGAAACCAGAAGTCGCTCTCGAAAGAACGAACTCGAAGCCGCTGTTTATCGCGTAGCGTGATAGAAGGTTAAATCGCTAGCCACCAGATGGCGGGGTCAAGCAGAGTAATTGCAAGTAGCTAGGCTAGGTGGCGCTAGGTACCGCCCAATTCATGTTCTACAAAAAATAATTTGCTTCTCTCAGGCAACTACTGTGCTTGAGGACCCTCTACTATACACACATGACAACCATACACTTATTACAAGCATCAGGTGAACATACATTAAGCACATGCACTGCACACACAAATATCAATTCAACGGAACACCACACTATCCCGAACACTACACCCGTGCTCTGCGTTTCCGTCTTTTATACTGGTCGTTTTGAACGTGCGGAACTTTTCGGTGACTCCCTAAGCAATAAAAAATATTCCCAGCATGTTGATTTTTTTCCCTGCAATGTCATACCTCTGAGAGTATTTTGAATGGCTCAGGGGTTGAATCTCTTATTAAAAAGTAAACGCTCAATCATGCCGTAATTATTTGAAAGCCAATAAATCAAGCCGCTCGAATGCGGTACGAAGTCATGAGTTTGTTTCCCCACACGGCAAGTCGTGGCTTGTATTTCTATTTGTTTTTCTATTTGTGCTGTTCGCGCGAAGCTGCAATTGCCGTTTGAATTAATCTCTGTAGAGTGGATATTCAGTCAGCTGGAAGTGATGCTTCACGGACTGAGAAATTGCTTTTCGATCAACTTGAATGCAGTCAAAGCCGCGACTTGCGACAGGTGTTAAGTGTACGGAACTACGCCGTGGCGAGCCCGAAAACTTCTAGCGCTCATCCCAGCGCGCCACGGAGGGCAGTTTCTCCAGCAACCGTAGTATAATTAAACAGCAAAATAAAGGGTAGCTTTTTTTTTCGATTTCACCTACTATTGTTTTTATGCCGAAATTCCATACTGTAAATATACGCACTTGACGTCACGCTTTCGTACTGTTCAGTCCTTGCCCCTGAGCGCAATCGCTGTCGGGGACGAGACAATTCCGACAGTCACATTGGCCACTGTACGGTAGGAGCTTCTACTGTTCAGACCAGCGTTCCAACATGACTATCCGCACGTTGATCGATTGCACGTAATCCCTCAAGTGGTATTAAACTTTTTAATGTAAAGCGGAATGTCAACCTGCGACACCCCGCCCCCTCCGATCACAACCCGACCAGCGGCATTAATGCCCAACAGTTTACGATCTCATCTTCTTGTTACACCACTGATACGCGAACACACGGTCACATCGGCGATAATTCCAGTCTTCTGTTCACAACCCAACACTGTCATCACGATGTTGCAGCTATGTTGCTGACACGCACAAACACAAAACCACGTTGAACGCCGGTTGCACTCGGCATCGGAAAACAGAACCGAACTCAGGGAGGAAGGCACCCAGGCAGCCGGCAGCAAAGCCTGCCTGTCTTGGACGCAGTTCCTGCAGTTTCCATAACGTCGAAAACGTCGACACAGTTCCGCGTGCTTTCGCTACTGTAGTCTGTAGTGCTGCAACCTGCAGTGGCTGTAGTTCCGTCGTTCCGTGCCGCGCGAGTCACGCAATCCGGAGACGGCCATCCCCCAGTGTACGTGGCGCTGCTGGCACTGCTCCGAACTTCGCTGTTTCTAGCGGCTTCGTTTGCTCGTTTGATAAAATTAGTGATAAAAACGTCAATGCAACCGAAATGTTCTGGACGTTTAAACTAGAAGATGGAATTACAGGCGGCCTTCGCTGCCGCTGAAGCTCAATCAACTCAACAGCTATTTATTAAGCAACGCGCGCGACCTGCTCGAAAAACGAAACCGAAAGACGATGAGTCGGGAGGGCGAAAGCTTTCTCCCGTCTGCCTGGAGAAGGAGAAAAACATTTCGTTCCTCCCCTTTTCTCGTGTCCGCTTGGGGGCGCGTCGGTAGAAGGGAGGAAGGCGCGCCGTTGCTACTTTTTTCCTCCATTTTTTCTTAGAGTGTACAGCACCGGCGTTGCCAGACTGGAAGGCACACGGCAAAGTTATGCGTTGTTTATGGCGAAACATATTGAAGAAAATGTTTCTTACATTTTTGAATATTCGTCGACAAACTTTAGCATAGTAGCTAAAATTTCTTCGTATCATCTGAAGCAAATAAATTGATCTTCAAGTACAACATTACCATATTTTGACTTAAAATACCCTATAGATCGATAACAACCAGCGGAAAAAGAGGGTAAACAAAATGACTGGCTTGTTTCACCGATAGATGGCGCATCTTACTCCCCAAATAAAAATAATTATTGGTATTCTATATCCAGCCGTTTATTACAGTAGGTACTTTTCCCTTCATAGGCACCGTGGTTTACCAAAATGGGTTTACCATCGCTTCGAGAAAACCGGCCCTGGTGGTGCGAATGAGTACCTTTTACGTTGCTTTATACATACACAACACTGAGGAAGTCGCACTTTTGAATCATGACGATCTGCAGTTACGGCAACCGGTGCCAGCGATCGAACACCGGTCAACGGCGTGGAAACCAAGCGTGCTACTCACTGAGGTATACGGATCCAGCACGCAGGAACGGGAGGAGCAGATGCAGGTGTTGTGAGAAAGCGCGGGGAGCGGAGAGGGATGGAAAGGGCAAGAAAGAGAGGAGCAGAAGCAGGTGGTGCAGAAAGAACCTACGGAACGTGGTTTGAGTAGAAAGGGTAGGAAAACGCGATTCCCCTCTGTTACCCAGAAAATGCAGAGTAATTGCCTTTCATTCGATCGGGTGGTGCTGGAGGGGGGCGCACGCAGCGTCACAAATGGAGAATAGTGTGATATAATCTGTTTCCATACAAAACCCTGCTCTAGGCACCCCCTTGATAACGGCACGACCTCGAGCGCCGGCGTCTCCCCCTCTCCTCTCCAGGGCGAGTCCACCAACATCATGAATGAGACCACCGATTCCTCCAAGCTTAACCTCAACGAGGGTTACGACTGCAAACTACAGCCCATGGCGGAAAATGAAAAGCGTGGCCGGTGCGAGACAATAGACAGTTTTAGTGGACCGTACGCTATAGCTTTGCGTACGCAAGGAAATTGCGGGACGTGAGTGCGCATGCGCAGAACGCAATAAAACGGCACGCGTATTACGTACGCACGCAACGCTGGAGATTTTGCGTTGCCGGCTAGCGGGCCTTGCGGGATGCTCTCGAGAGATCTCGGACCCAACGAGAGCGCCAGTTCCAAGATGGTGGTTGCCTCGACTGGCGCAGCAAGGGCGACGTGGTCGCCCTTGCTGCGCCAGTCGAGTCCTGTGTTACGTGTTACGTGAAATTGTGTAATGTTCAGCTCGGCGATTCTTTCTGGGACCTACCGCGGTCGAATCAGATCGCCGTGCAGCTGAAGGAGTGCACAGTGAAAATGTTCGCCGCTCGGAATGTGCGTCGACGCTGCGATCTTCTCAACGCTAAGCCTATTCCCACAGTTCATCGCCGACGGACGAACGACTCTAAAAGAAATCGCCGAAGTTCTCGCTATGCACTGGACATCAGGGTCATGAATTTCATTCCGCGATAGCATTGATAAGAGGCGCCGTTTCCACAGGACGAGTGACGGAGGCTCCGTGATCGAATGTGGCCCCGCACTCGTACTGGTATACCCTCTGTACCCCGCAGAAAAGCGCGCTTGACGAGGCAGCTGTGGCTTGGTTTCATTTGAAATAAAATGATTGGACACGTTTTCATTTTCAATATTTCTTTCCAGGAGCATGGTTGCGCAATAAGCACGCGGAATTCAACGGCTCTAGCAAATTTAACCAAGATCATGCGCGGTGTTCACTCGAAAACGTAACACACAACTAAATTCGGTCCGAGCAGGTCATTTTTAGCGTACGCTATAGTATTGCGTATTGCCGCGCGCGCAGCCGGCCAGGTAGGCAGCGCGCGCGTGGCCTCTGATTCGGCTTCCGTGAGCGATAGCGAGCGGACGCACGATGGATCGCTCCTCTGCGATAGCGATAACGGCTGAGGCCAGCCGTGGTGACGCCGCACACGGCGAAGTGCCCAACGATTATACCGTGTTAATGCCGGTACTGCCAACAGGCGACGAAGCGAAGTGTAGCCTGGTGCTGCACGCGGACACCCGCGGTCGACCGTATCGAGTCGAGGACTTCGTCGGGCCCCTCAACCAGGTGGGCGTCAGGGAGGACATAACAGGACTCGGAGCCTACCAGATGGGCCACGTGTGGTTGGTGAAGTTGCGTACCGGTGAGGCCAAGGAAAAGCTGCTATCCGCAGGAAACTTAAAGGTTAAAAATCGGCTTTGCCTGATCGTCGATCCTGTCAGGCGGGAACTGAGAGTAAAGGTGCACTGGGTGGCTTTTGGAGTGTCCGTCGACGCCATCCGGAGAGCCTTTGAGCCATACGGCGAGGTCAAGGGTGTCGCTCGAGAAAAATGGAAGATAGAAGGCCTCGTTGACGTCGACTCAACGACCGTCACCGTGAGGATAGTGCTCCGCGATTCCTTGACACCCGAGTCTCTACCACACCAGTTCCGCATCAATGGCGGGAATGTGCTGGTAGTAGTTCCCGGACGAGCGCCGCTTTGTCTACGTTGCCGCCGCACAGGACACATTCGACGTGATTGTAAAGTACCAAGGTGTGAAGAGTGCCGAGCCTTCGGGCATGAGGCCAGAGACTGTGTGCGGTCCTACGCGCGAGCTGTCGCTGGCCAAAACCTTGAAGACTCGGGTGCGACCTACTTAATGGATGAGGTCGAAGCAGAGGCGGCGGCGACTCCTTCAACTCGGCATGCCGCACCTGAGGAATCCCCGCCTACCTCTGAGATCACCATGGTGCAGCGGAGTGCCCCACAAGACCAGACAACGAACCCTGCCCCTAAGCTGGAGGGGGCAACGGGCAACACGCAGCTTTCTGAGAAGACACCGTCGCCAGCGTCACCAGCTATTGGGGGCGCGGCCGGTGCTTCTGACGGTGAGGACGCAGTGGCCATGGACTCAGAAGGCGCGTCGGTCAAGCGTAGGCACTGCGAAGTGGTTTCTGGAAACGTCGAGTCGCATCAGCAATCTCAGGAAGGGGAGAGTGGGTGGCAAACCAAGAAAGGACGAGGAGCCGGCCGCGGCCGCTCGTCCCACTCCCCCGGAAAGACGCACGGTCGCAAGGAAAACCCGGTTGTGGTCCCATAGACCGTGTTAAAGTGGGTGAGTGCCTTGTGCTGTGGTGAGACCTTCCTTCTGCTATAGTCACTCTCGGACGTCCCCTGCGCATTGCCACGCTCAACGTTCGGGGACTGGCGGCTAGACGTCGGCAACGACAGCTCTACCGGCTGATGACTGAACAAGAACTGGACATCGTCGCCATCCAAGAGACGAAAGTAGAAAGTGAGGAGAGCACTAACTACATGGTGCAGCCCTTCTTGGCACGATACTTCGTCTGTGTAAGTCATGCGGTTGGTCTTTCTGCAGGTTGTTGCCTTTTTCTGAAAAAATCTTTAGGCGTAGTTGTGCAAACAGTTATGACATGCCCATCTGGGCGTTTTGTTTTGTGTGATTTTACTGTTCTAGGCCACGAGTGGCGAGTTATTAATGTCTATGCGCCAAACAAGCCAGACGAACGCCGTTTGTTTTTTGAGAACGCTTATCAACATTTTCAGTGCGATCGTCTCATTATCTTCTTGGGTGATTTCAACTGTGTGTGCCGAGCAGTAGACCGGTCTAGCAGTGTGCGGTATAACGACGCTAGTATTCCCGCGTTAAACGACATTACTGAGGATTTCGTGCTCGAAGATGTTGCTTGCTGTGCACCAAGTGCAAAGGCTGTGTCGTATACTCACTTTCAGGGTGACAGTCACGCTAGATTAGACCGTGTCTACATTTCGTCTGACCTAGTTTCTTTGTGTTCTAATTACTCCGTTGATTATGTCTCATTTAGTGATCACTGCCTTGTCAGCTTTTGGTTAGGAGAATCAAAAAAGACGTCATCATTTACGTGGGATTTGTGGAAACTTAACGCCAAGCTCTTGCGCGATGAATCATTCGTTAGCACACTTAAGGCAACATGGCAGGCGGTGGAAAGGAGGGGGCAAGGTGCAGGCGAGAGGTGGGAAATGTTTAAACAGGAAGTTAAAATGTGCGCGATCGAGAAGTCGTGCGCTATGAAGCACAAGGAAAGGAGGCAGGAAGCTGAAATGCGCTTGTGTTTGAAAAAGCTTTTACAAGAAGAGTGTCGCACTCCCGGCAACTTTATGGAAGACATCAATAATCTGAAAGCTCGACTTGAAGTTTTAGAGCAAGAGCGATATAGGGGGGCGGCAATTCGTGCACGTGCAGAGAAATTAATGGTTGGTGAAGCGCCGACAAAAAGAATGGTAGCTGCGGAAAAAAAATACTCATGCACTAAACACATCGTAGAAATTGAATACCAAGGAGTTGTGTCATTCGACGCAAGCGTTATCGAAAAGGCGTTTGTCGAACATTATGTTGATTTGTTTAGTTCCCACGCCCCTCAATCTGAAGGTTTAGATGGAGAACTTTTATCTTTAATGCCATCTGTTAGTTGCGATGATAAAAAGTTTTTGGAGGCGCCGCTCAGTCTGTCAGAGATAACAAAAGCGATCGACGACCTGTCACCGAATAAGTCTCCGGGCCCTGACGGGCTGACTGCGCTCTTTTATAAGACATTTAAATCTGAACTTTCTCCCATCTTACTTGACGTTTTTATTGAAGCTTACGAACAAAAAATCCTACCCCCCTCGTTTTCGCGTACCCATACTGTTCTAATCCCGAAGAGCGATGACCCCGTAAAACTACGCAGCGTAACCTCTTACCGGCCTATCTGTCTCACTAACGTTGATTATAAAATATTAATGAAAGTTCTCGCCAGCAGGCTGCAGCGAGTGATCACGAGTGTTGTAGGTCCGCACCAGACGTGCGGCATAAAAGGTCGTACTATCCTGACTAACGTTCATGTAGCGCGCAGCATTCTGGAATGCTGCGACTCCGAGCTACGGAAGGTTGCGATGTTGCAGGTGGATTTAGAAAAAGCATTCGACCGTGTTTCACATGCCATAATCTTCAACATTTTGGAGCATATCGGAGTAGGGCCAATCATTTTAGAGGGGGTACGAATGGCCTACCGCAACTGTACGACGAACCTGATTCTAAATAAGCGGCTTAGCGAACGAATACCGGTGAACTCATCCGTCAGACAGGGATGCCCGATCTCACCATTATTTTTCGCGTTGTACATCGAACCCTTTTGTCTTAGTATTATTCATGATCGCTGTGTCCGCGGGTTTACTTTAAACACATGCGAAGTTCGCATACTTGCATACGCAGATGACATCGCAATCTTTTGCGCCGACAAGGAGAGTGTAAGAAGAGTAGTCGAAATTAGTAAAACGTTTTGTACTCAGACAGGTTGTGCCGTGAATTGGGGAAAGTGTTCAGGGTTCTGGCATGGCGAGTGGGCGTCGAAGCCAAAATATTTGCAAGCATTGAATGGTCAACCCTGCCGACGCGTTACTTGGGAGTCCCGCTAAATCACTATCGAAACAGCAACGATGTGTGGACTACTGAGACAGCTAAGTTACGTGAAAAAGCTATACAATGCGGTGGACGACACTTGTCTATTTTTGCACGCGCAACTGTGTGTAATTTATTTTTTGTAGCAAAACTCTGGTACATGCTTCAGGTACTGTACTGCACGCGTATTCACGTGCAAAAGATACACCGAGTGTTTGCCGTGTTCATTTGGGCCTCCTCTTTGGAGCGCACCAGCCGAACAAACCTGTTTCGGCGTGTTCGGAATGGTGGCCTATCATTAACGCACCTTTTTCTACGACAAGTTGTCAATCGCTTTCTTTTTCTGCGTGATCAAAGTGATCCCTTTTTGCGTACTGTCGTTCAGGTACAGCTTTGTGACGTTTTACCCGAATTTATTGTTTCATCCGCTGATGGTGCAAATGGACCGCTGAGCCCCTTTTTAAAAGAAGTAGTCGCTGCTTGCAAATTCCTAGCCGCGAGGTTTTCCCTCGAATATCTGGGTACTGTTTCGCGAAAAAGATTGACGAAAGATTTGACCGAGCTGTCTTGTCCGGCTCCCATCTATCGCACGTTGTACTGTGCACTACCCGGTAACGATGTACTTAGTCGAGTGAAAAAAAATGATGGTCCCTGCGAACACGAAAACATTTTTTTTTCCAACTTCATACCGGCACACTTCCCGTTAAAACGTGGCTGCACGAGAAGGGCGTGTTTGTGCCCTGGACCGTAAATTGTTTCTTGTGCAAACAGCCTGAGACCATAGAACATGTCTTCCTGTATTGCTGGGATGCTGTCTTTTACTGGGATGTCTTGCAGCGTACCCTTAAGAAAGATCTTCCGTTAACTGCGCACGGAATACGCTTTCTACCGTTAGATAATGCACATTGTGTGCCGTACGATTTAATTATGCTTCTTGCACTGCACAGCATATGGAAGTGCCGCATGGCAGTGCGACATGCTGACTTGGACGTTCGACCAGTGTGCCAGTACTTTACACAAAGTATCAGCCAATTAAAGGAAACGTATAAGGCTCTAGGAAACGACCCCGATTGGCTGCCTGTCCTAGACGCACTATCTGAAATAAGATCCTGTTAATATTTCTGTGTCAGCCAAAACTCGGCTGAGGTGTCTCAGAACTTGTTCAGTGTCTCTTATCTTCTGTCGTTACGATAAATCTTACGGGAAATAAAGAAAAAAAAAAAAAAAAAAAGCGCGCGCGTGGCCTAACGGTTATCGCGCTTGCCTCCCACGCATAAGGCCAGGGTTCGATTCCTGGCCGCGGCTTCACATTTTTGTTGACAGTGTAATTTGATGTTCTGGTGAATTCAAAACCGTCTTGCTGATTCGAGGTTAGAATCTTCTACGCGCCGAACCTTCCACGCCGAACGATCCAGAAACCCAAGAGGGTACATAAGGGATTCCGCAAGGCGAGCGGAGTCAGTCTCGCCCAGCGTTCGACTCTGCTGCCACGCCGACTTCGACGCCCGCGACGCTCTATTATTATCTTTCGTACTCTTTTATTTTTGGCACAAGTTCGCCACATTAAACGTTTATTTCTTCCTGTTTATTTGTTATTTTTGGTCACCACCCGTGACATTCTTGGTGGAGGTGCGGGGTAACGCATGTCCCTGCAGCGTACCCTTCCCAGGGCCCGCAGTGCAAGTCCGAGAGCAAGCCCCCGAAGACCCGACGAAGACATTACCAAGACTCGATTAAGTCGCCGCATTCAAGGCCTACACCCGGAATTTGGACCTTTGCCAACCAGGACCGTGCAGTCAAAGAGGACGACGATGAACAACCAGTCGCCGCAGACCTTGACCGCTCCATCCGTCGTCTTCATGCCCGTCGCCCCACGCAACCCGACACCGTTCCATGGTGAGGCCCATGAGGATGTGGAGGATTGGCTACAGCATTACGAACGAGTGGCCCGCCATAACCAGTGGACACCAGGGGTGCTATGTTGCGCTTTTTGCACTCCCAGGAGACTTGGAAGAGGGAAGTGACGTCAATGACACAGCAAACGCAGATTGGATGTTGACAGAAGAAAACGAAATCAACACCCAATCTGCGTTTGCTGTGTCGTTGACGTCACTTCCCTCTCCCTAGTCTCCTGGGAGTGCAAAAAGCGCAACATAGCACCCCAGAGCAGTGCCTTCAGAACGTCTACAGGGTGTCACAAAAGAAAATTTACACGGTCTTTTTTACCTCAAAAATAAACTAGGCATCGCCGAACGCTCATTCTCCGCCCAAAGGTAGAGCTAGAGGTCACAACCAGATGCCAAAGTTTCAGCCCCATCCGATAAGTTAATCAAAAGTTATTAGTGATTTTCTGAAAATCTCAATGGGAAAATGGAGCTTATTTTCGCCCGTTTTCGGTTTCTGGTGCCATAGAGCCCCATGTGTTTGAAAACTCCGTCGGCCGCCATTTTCCCATTGAAATTTTCAGAAAATCACTTATAACTTTTGATTAAGTTATCGGATCGGACTGAAAATTTGGCATCTAGTTGTGACCTCTACGGCTACCTGTGGGCGGAGAATGAGCGTTTGGCGGTGCCTAGTTTATTTTTGAGGTAAAAAAGACCGTGTAAATTTTCTTTTGTGACACCCTGTACTTCGCTCTGGAAGGCACGGCGCGCACCTGGTTCGAGAACCATGAAGCGTCGATTTCGACGTGGGAAGAGTTCCAGGCCGAGCTGCGACGCACCTTTGCCAACCAGCAGCGACGACAACGTGCCGAAGAACTCCTCCAAACAAGACACCAGGGACCAAACGAGAGCCTCACAAGCTTCGTCGAAGACGTTCTCCGCCTCATGAACCGCGCCGACCCAAACGCTCCCGAAGAGAAAAAGTTGCGGGTCCTAATGCGCGGCGTGAAAGAAAACATCTTCGGGGGCCCCGCGCGGAGCCCGCCTACGACTGTCCAAGGTTTCATTACTGAGGCCACCAACATCGAACGTGCCCTTCACGCACGGGCCTCACACTACCAGAGACTTCCCGGCTTCGCTGCCCTCTCGCCGTCCAGCTGCAGCATCCCGGACATCCGCGACATCATCCGGGACGTCGTCCGGGAAGAACTCAGGAAGCTGCTGCCTGCTGCCAATCAGCCGGCTTCGCTGTCGATAGCCGAAGTGGTACGCGAAGAAGTTCAGCGGGCAATTCAGCTGGAGACTCCTGCCAGCGTGGCCGCAGCCGATGAGCCGACGCTGACCTACGCCGCAGTGGCCCGACGACCGCCGCCAACTGCTCAACAATACCCGGTGGCGCCACGACGAGACCCACCAACGCAGGCGTACCCCCGGCGCAACGACGAAGTACGTCAGTACGACCGCCGAGAACAGCCGGCGCCAAGGAAAACCGACGTGTGGAGGACAGCGGATCGACGACCCATCTGCTACCACACTGTTAGAAAATTCCATCAATCTACGTGGAAAAACCGAATAGAACATGTCCCGTTTTCTGGAGATGCATACAATGTGCTGTTTGCTTTCAAAAACGGGAACTGTACCATATGCATTGAAATGCGCTATTTAGGCAATAAGTATGAGCTTATCCGTATAAATAAAAAAAGCCTTACAAGACTACAGTTTATAGTCGGTTCAACTGGTATAAGCGAATTCAACGCGCCCAAAAGTGCCGGATATCCAGCAATTTTTATGGAACTCTATCAGACCGCGGAAGTACAGTGCCCGTGAGCCGTGTTACGCCGCGCGCAGGAAGACATCTCTCACCCGCGCATGCGCAAGCCGCTGCCGGCCGGCGTGGGCCCGCGAGCTTCGGAGTGCTGCAGCCCGTTCGGAAGGCGAGTTCGACGTTGTTATCGCGTCGTCAGAGGCGTTCAGCGGTGCGTAGACGGCTTTGTTTTCCAAGGTACGTATACGTTAAGTTGTTCCTAACGCAGTGTTATTTTACTATCTCTAAGGGTGTCGTATATTCCAAGTTCGGGATGACCAGCGTGTAGCGTCTCGTCTTCCCAGCTGCATAAAGCTAGGCCTTTTATAGTTCCTGATTCGGGGCGGCATACTGCCCGACCCTACTTAGTATTGGTGGTATGCTGCGCTGCGTAGTTACGCGGAAAAAAACTGGAGAAATGAAGTTAATGCAGAAGGACAGACAAAAACATGCATGAATTGGCGCAGACTAACAACTGTTTAATTTCTTTCTCTTTTTTCTCCCCCGACCCGTATTTCCAAAATTGCGGCTAAGAAAACGAATGGTTGATGTCTTGAATTTGTTGGCTTCTGAACTTGATGGTGTTTGCTGTAGCTGCCTCTTTGATATACGAACTGGATGGTGTGTTTTTGTAGCGTTTACCTGGGGCCTGATGTTTGCTCCGACAAGTTTGGTATCTTATTGAGTAGATCTATTTCTTCTTGTCGCAAACCTAGTGATGGCTCACTGACGCACGCTCCGTGTCTACCCGAGGCCATGTGAAAAGCCTCGATTATTTCACGCTTTGTTCTGTCCTTTGATCTGGCCAAGATGGAAGTAGTGTCAAGAAGAGCTTTGCAGTTGCATTTTGAACAATGCGCTGCAAGGTTGCCAGGTGCTTGCAGTTGTCCGCATGCATGGTTGTGCTCCCTTAGTCTCTCGTTAAGGCATCTCCCAGTCTGCCCGACGTAGGATCTTCCACACGACAGTGGTATTTTGTATACCACACCTTCGACACATTCAACAAATTTGTTCCTGTGTTTCACTTGACACAGTGCCTTGCTGTTTGTCTCGTCCACTTCATTGTTGACCTTCCTGCATAATCCTTTGAGCTTGAAAGGGGCAGATAGGGACACTCTGACTTCGTACCTTGCGGCGATGTTCCTCTGCTACTCGACCGTGTGAGCGATCTTGGCAGCTTGCTAAATATGCGCTGAAATAAGGGTGGCACCTGCTTGATGCAGAGAAATAGTGCAGGCTTTCGCATCTTAGGAATAGTAACGCATTATCATGTGATATTTTGAGTCGCCCAGTAAACTTATCCGCGCTGAGCCAGTAATCAATCATCGTCGTGGTAATACTCGTGTGCGTGCCGCGGATGCTCCGGGCGTTTTGCGTACTAAATTAATGCCATTCTTTCAGGACTGATATTTCCTAAATAACTTGAGCTTCTGATAAACGAATTTACTTCGAAATTACCCCGGTCGAGTTGAAACCTTTATTGTAATAGGTGGTATTCACTGGACGCCACATCGGAGCTCTCTGAACGCTGCGCATGCTCAGAGTGAACTCCCGCTTATGGCCTGAGGACACCCTTTTTATGTAGAGTAATGCTACATGCACGACGTCGTGCAGCTCAACCGGAAGTGGCTGTACGCACGACGCGCGTTGATGTTCTTTGATTGGACGACCCGAATCCTGGCCATAGTGGCAGAGCTTCGCTCTGCCAATAAAAATTACTGCAGAGCCCCTCAAACAAATATTTTCGCCCCATCATGACCTAACCAACCTCGCAATTCACGAGCTTGCTCGTGAATATGCGACCAGAGTCGCGCATTATGCATGCAGCCTCACACATTCAGGACCATGCTCGTGAATTGTAATTGGGTTTTAAATGTCAAGTTCTCTTTTTTTTAGGATGGGATTTGACTTGTTTTCATCGCTTATCAAGTTCATTCACCTCAACGGAGTGCGATTTCTCCTTGTGAATTAAAGGAAAATACTGTATTTATCACCGGAATAAAGCGATAAAACTCATGGATATATATGTTAACCGGAAGAAACTGAGAATCTCCTCCCCAGATAAGAACTGAAAATGTATGCCATGTTTGAAAACAATATAACTCCCGAAGTCCTAGGTATTAATGCTCTCAAACACAGTTAAAATCATAAACGTTCGGTTCAGCGTTCCTTTATGACTAAAAAAATCGACTTTTTTTTCAGGCAGAAGCATCTTCGACTGCCACTGGATGGCACCAGGTGCTTCGAAGGAGTCAGCTTCCTCTCTGCCATGGAGCTTACGCCACATACCTAAAGTACCTTGCTGAACTGCTAGCAGCGTTGAAGTTCGTTTAGAGGTAACTATAGATGTGCCTTTCAGTTATGAAAATGTGCGCTCTGAATTTGCTTTGGAAAAATGTATCGTATGTCTGGGAAGCAGCAATAACTGCTAAATACTTTTTGACACCGTTAATGACATAATAGGCCGTTAGCAATAAATTATGTAGCTGATCTGTTATCGTGTCCTTGCCAACATCATAAGAAGTTTGGCATACTTTTGAATGATGGTGTGCTCTTCAACGTATTTCCGGCAAAGCCAGTTTGGCTCAAAATTAGAAATTTCGAAGACTGTAATCGACTTATTTTTCGCAAGAACCTAATTTTCGCAAATCGCCTACAATTTGAAAAAAAAAAAAAAAAAGGTCCCGCGAACAATTCTGGTAAAATGTAAACACATCGGAAACTATATTGAGATCCCACCGCATCGTGAAAATTAGAACCCGCAAATTATTCCTAAACTTCAACTTTGACCTCAATCGGGAAATATTGAGCCCTCGAAACATACTGTAAAACCCTTTATTTTCGCGGCCCCTATTTTTCGCGAATCGGTCACAGATGACATAGTTGCGACCACTAAATTTCGCGAAGTCCAGACGCCTGCATTGAAAATCTTAAGGACCGAAATTTTCACGTGCCCTTAAATTTCGCGAATTCTTCAATTCGTGAAATTCGCGAAAATTGAGGGCTCGCGAGCATTAAGGGTTTTACAGTATTCCGTTTACATTATATAATATGGTACAAGTCAAAAAAGCTCAAATTCTGTTTTCATTTGGCAATGCGCAATGTTTCCGAAACTTATAGGAACACACCAACTGCTCATTACCTCATAAAAGTGCTAACTTGTCGGTGGCCGAACGACGACTATAACATGTTGCTTAATGCAACAATTTTGTGCGCTACGTCATGGATTGATGTAATCTCCAGAGGTAATACAGTAGCGTGTTCCTTTGGTGAGTACTGTACATATACAGGGCTTTTTTTTTTTATTCTTACAGATTTGTTTAAAGAAAGCCATGAAAGCTACACTTATTCGGTTTCTGCGAGTGAGTTATACGCCAATGGGGACATTATGTGGGTGGCTAATCTTTGCGATTAGTCGGCTAATTAATTAAAATTTGTTAAATAACTTTTTAATTAGTGAAAATAGACATATGGTTCCAATTAGAAACTTGCTGAGCGTTATCGAAAACCACTAAATCAGTCACTTTTAGAAAGACTTTCAGCGCGTGAGAAGCGTAGTAGTGCATTTAAGTTACAACTCGTGGAGCACATACAAAGCTAGCTGTCGCGGTAAGGCGCCTGTGCGATTTTTCTGTCTCTTATTTAGCCCCAGCCTTGTACCTGGTCCACGAGTAGTAACTTCAGCGCACTGTTGCTCTTTTCACGCGCTCAAAGTATTTCTAAAAATAACTGATTTAAGGGTTTTGGACGACGCTCAGCGAATTTCTAATTGAAACCATATGACTATTTTCAGTAATTAAAAAGTTAATTAACGAATTTTAATCAATTAGCCGTCTTATTGCGAAGATGAACCACCCCCAAATGCCCCCTGGGCGAATAACTCACTCGCACAAATTGGATAAGTGTAGCTTTCATGGCTTTTTTTTTTTTAAACAAAACTGTAAGAAAAAAAAAAAAACGCTCGGTGTAGCAGACGCAAAGCGATTCCTCAAACGTATTGCAGTATTCCCATGTAGATATTAAGGGTTTCATTCAGCTTGGTCACACTTCCGCTGAGGCATTGTCAATTACATTAAACAAAGTGTCTAACTTTCGGCAGCAATTCGGAAAGAAATATGTTTTGTAGAGCAGCATATTAGCGTTAGGGTTTGTGTTTGTTTGGCACGTTCAACAGCAACCTGGAACATGTTGTACCATGTTTTTGTTGAAACTTCGAACTAAGAAAGGCAAAGGCCTGATGTTAACGTGCTGCTTTCTAGACACCCTTATTCACGATTCGCTTGAAAATATTCGTTGCTCACATTAATTGGATGTGCTGCAGTAACTGCGTGACCTGCTTGGGAGGACCGTTTCTCTATAAGTCATATTATTATGTTCCAAAATAATAAAAGAGAATCAGTATGAATCTGGTATTCAGATACATTGTCATATAGAACCAATACTAGAACTTGTGCATCCTACGGAGCATGCAACTTATATTTTAATCCGCCTTAGTATCGATCGGCTTCAAATACATGAGCCCTTGTTCTGCAGGGGCACACGAATATGCCTGTGACCGGGCTATGCTTATCAGTTAGAATAAGTAATATGAACCAAAAGACACGAATGTTCAGCATTCTAATAATGGGTGTATCTCAAAACGTCCCATTCGCATTTGAACCTTGCACATTTCGTCCTATTCTCATTTGGTCCTTCTCGTTTGAACCTTCTCATAAGATCCGAATCGTGTTTTTCGCAACTGGGCCCATTCTCATTTTGAACGTTCGCCCTACGACCGAATGGCATTACTTCGGCATGCTTCTAACGTTGTTATGCCTTCGCGGCTTTGTTGATGAGCCTTACCTTGCTTGGGCCCCCAACATACCATTAGGTATATGTTATGTGTAGAGGTGTGCACTGAGAATCGTACAATGACGCGTCCTTCCCTTCCTCTAAGCAAACGGAAAAAAAAAAGCGATGAACATTTAATTTGGAAACTTTGTTTGAATAGAAATAGCATACATAATAGGCAGTGGTTCTCAACCATTGATGTTTCGCGGACCCCTTGTAGAAAGGCGGAGATGATGGAGGACCTCGCTCGGGGTGAGGGGAATAGAAAGGTATAGGCTATCATGATAATGATTTAATAAATGGATATAACTAATTGCTAGTGTGAAGTAGACTTATCTCATTGACAAACGCACGAGAGTACTCACCCAAAAATTGGAACGTTTCTTAACGACGTGAAGAAAGACAACTAATATTGTCGTGCTTGACTGATAAGACATGGCTTCGCGGACCCCTATAGATGCCTTCGCGACCCCCATTTGAGAAGCACTGCAATATAGAAGTGGTGGCATTGTCCCAGGTCGAGAGACCCCAAAAAACGTGACATTTCGGAATATGATCTGGCTGCGATAAATAGTTGGTCTGCTTTATTGTCACCTAGTAGCTTTTCACAACGACCTCGACGCACTGCTAAAATCCTTGGCAGAGAGAGTATGCCTGTAGCGTGGCACACACACACACGCACGCACAAAATATATCAATGTACTTATTAATATAACCCCCCCCCCCAAAAAAAAAAACGATTTTCGTATAGAACGAGTCAAATGCGACGGGTTAAGGCGAGATATTTTTGAGAATGGCTGTTTTGAAAAGGGCCAGGTGAAAAGGGCGAAACGAGAACGGACTCAAATGAGGAGGGTTGAAATGCGAAGGACGAAACGGGAAAGGACCAAATGCGCCAGGTCCAAGAGAGAAGATCTTTTTGAGAATGGTTGTTTTGAGAGGGGCCAAGTGAGAAGGTCGAAACGAGAACGGGCTCAAATGATAACCTCCCTCTAATAATAACCAGAATATTCTGCTTCAGCACTTCAGGCAAGTTTTTTTTTTTTGTAATATTGCATTTACTGGTACTGTGAATTCCTTTTTTTAACCGAAGTATCGTTGGGTACAACTTTACTAGACAGGCGAGCTGGTTAATATGACATTCTAGAAACCGAGATGGAGGCTTCGAAGACATACGTTTCAATTGAGACGGATGTGTTCGTCCTTCTTTGTAGCCTCCGTCTCGGGTTGTAGAATGTTTTAGCGTTGTGTGCTGACACAAGATCCGAAATATGTCCAGTTATTACTGAGAACTGATGCCAGTAAGCTGAATCGTTTTTTTTTTGTGTGTATGTACAATCACAATTCGTCTTGATCCAAGGATCAGACTTGGAGGCTCATGGTGTGTGCACGGACTGTCCAAATTAAGGGCGTGTCTCGGCTTGAAAGTATACTATAGACGAGGTTTAGAATTTGTCCAGATTGGATTACTAACCGATAGAGAAGTTAAAAAAGGAGCCAGGAACTCCTTAGCTTCTGTTATACATCCTCCTCTAAGAAATCCCACCCATTATTTATGTTATCTTTTTTTTTCAGGCGACTTGTGGCAATGAACCCGCAGGAGGGGTCCGGCAGTCGTCAAGAAAAGTTGCTCTGGTGCATCTGAAGGCCCAGGGAGCCCTCCAAGAGTTCTCGAAGTTCCAAAAGAAGTGGAAAGAAACTTTGGTGCTTGTTTAGATTAATCTTTCTTTTCTACTGTTAATATTACAATTTGTTGTATAGGCCAAGATGGTTCTTTTCGAGATGTAGCATGTCAGCATAATTTTTGGTCACATTTTTTCCGTAGACTGCTCACTTTGATATTTTTTTTTATGGCTGAGCTGCCCCCCAAAATATTTGCGGCATGAACTGTGCTTTTTTATTGTGTATCTGCTCTAGTCATTTAAAAGAAAAATAAATTTAAATATTTTTGAAGCAGCAAACTGTTCAGTCTTCTTTGCAATGGGTCCGTTGCTATGGGTTGGAACCAAAAGGACCAAGCGTGAACTTAGTTTGATAACGATTTTTTTACAAATGTTTATCTGCCTTTATCCCCGTCACTACATGTACAATGCTCTCTAAACTTGACGTAGCATGTGAACACTTTCTCATGGCATTCCTGGCTGTTCTATTGAGTATATATGTCACAGATTCATTGTTGTGTTTTCAGGATAGTGCTCGCATTAGATACGACAGTTCAAAATTTCCATACATACAAGTTTGGGGAACATTTGCGCATTGCAGGTAATTTTATGTTGCAAAGACGTGCATCAAGTTGCGCCTGCAAACTGCCAGGACATCCCTGTTTTGCATGTCGCATATCAACTTTTTCAAGGAGGAGCTTGGCATGTGACATACAAAGCCCGGATGTACTCATGAATAGCGGCAGTAACATAAAATGGGGCGAGTACTATCACAAACAAGACTGAACTTTTTCCGTACGTACAAGAAATGTAACCTGTGTCGTTTTGGACGCATTGGAACATGTAATGTACTTCGTAAAAATGGTAAATGTTCTGGCATGGCTTGCAACAGAACATGTGCTGCTGTGTGCCACGATGGTACATTTCCTGTAGCATGCAGTACTTGTTCCGTGATGATGGTGTATGGAACTTGTTGTGGCTGCCCATACAGCAACAACATGTCCCGTACTAAAGAAGTATGGAACATGTTCTGTAGTCCGGTAATACAGTACATGTTGTGGCAACAAGGTTAGCATGTATGTGTCCCATATTTTGACAGGAGTTTTTCTAACAGTGCACTGCGGGGAGGCAGACCATATCTACCGCCGTTGTCCCTACCGGCAAATGGGCCTGCGGGGGTTCCACCCGAACGACCCACGCCCGACGTACGGTGAGCTCCCTCGCGACATCGAGGAGTACCTTCGACGCTCGCCCTCCCCAGTGTCGTCTCTCCGCCGTGAAGCCCGCTCCCCATCGCCACGACGTTCAGAGTCCCCAGTGTCACGACCCCGCCGAGAAAGCGTGTCTCCCCTGCGTCGCCGGGAAAACTAAGTGCGGCAACGCCTGGAGGTGGCGTTGCCGAAGACGACCGTAGTAAAGAGCCTCCAAGAACGACGGAGCGCTCCCACTCTCTCGACGCTACACTCTAAGAAAAAGTGAGCACCCCTCTAGTCATCGTGCGTTTTGACGGCTGTAACTACCCCACAGGCTTACCTAACTACCCACTGGGCTCGAGCCATTGAGAGTTAGCACCCTGTTGGAAGGTGACAAGCATGGGGTAGTCACGTTTTATAAACTCTTGAATTGAACATTCAAGTGCATGCAGTCGTTTAATAGTAAAAGTCACTTCAAAAATCTCAAAAAGTACTTAAAACTTGTTTTCTTTGTGCGTTGGTTATTATTTATTCAAATTTAAACCGCTCGAAACAAGCGTGTGGCTCATTTCGCCTAAACTGGCAGAAAACAAACAAGTACAGGCAACATTGGTACGCACCTACTAAAACCCGAGGCAGATAAAAACTATCGCGGTTGTCCTTTTTGGTTCCGTCGCGGGTTTTACGATGTACAACAGTAAACAACAGCTGGCAGCTGGCGTCGTGCTCGAGGAATTCAACCAAATCTCTAGAAAAGCACAGTAAGCTACGCAGAGGCGTGAGTTGACTTGAATGTTCGTCGGACGAGATACTCTTGTCGTCTTTTATTGTGCAGTTCAGTAAAGAGCGTGCTCTCAATAAAGATGTGATCGGTCAGTTCTGCGTGCAGTTCAGTTGCAAGTGGCCTCCTCGGTTCCGCCTAGTTCCGCCCGTTCCGCCGAACTTGCGCTCCTGTCGTACCCAATTTTTTTGCTTGCAAGTGCTGTGAAGTATGAAGCATTGCACACCACGACTCAGGCCGGACGGGACGAACCTACACAGATATCTGCGATCATGTTCGTGTATTTCACTATTTCTCTGTCTCGGGATACATGATTCGCCTTCACTGGCTCATTTGGCACATTTCATCGAGCATACTCGATAAAAAAAAAAAAAAAATGCTCAAACAAGTTTGTGTCATCCAAGGCGGAGTACTTCGAAAGGGACTAGGATTTCAGGCCTTCCAGCACGCGTTCCTTTTATCTATATAAAAGATTCCAAGTAAATTTCCAAAAACAATGCATTGGCAAACATATACGTGCTATTTGTTTTAGATTTTTTTTTTTTTTAGAAAAAGTACTGCTGGAGACGACAGCAGGTGCAGCGCAGAGAACTATGTTCTCGGCGTTCTTTGATGCTCAACAGCTCATTCACACTGGAAGCGGATCCGCATTCGCAAAGCGGTTGTGAGCGCGGTTGTATAAAGATCCAGTCCAATTGCACGCGCACTTGATGTCATGGAGTGCGCGTGCAATCGTACCGCGTTCGCAACCGCTTTGCAAACGCGGATCCGCTTCCAGTGTGAATGAGCGGTAAGGCCGGTTCAGACACTTGCGTTTGAATGAGTTTGACAGCTTTGCGTCGAGAACCGAAAGCGACTCACCGGCACGACTGTGCTTCGTATGAAGCGTGGAATCTAATTCAAGGAATCATCTTCGCACGCGATGTAAGCAGCAGGGATGCCCTGGTTTCTCGCTGCCGCAACGCAGTCAGACGCAGTCAAACGCCACTGTCTGAACCAGGCTTTACATAATTTAGCATACGTATTTCGCGTTCGTTGCAGGTGAAGGCACGGGCTCGAAAGCGGCAATTCTGCACTATCCTCTTGGCGCGAGCGCGAGCGCATAGAACGCATATTTGAAAGACACACGCTTGAGCAGAAACAATTGTAGCGAAAAGAAGAAAACTGAAACAACGCTTCGGGGAGGACCGGCGGACGGGCTTCGCTAGAATCACCTGCGCGCGCTCAGTGTACTCAACATTTACTCAACCGCCGCTGAAGTCATTCGGATATGTAAAAAGATAAAAGAAAATGCATCAGCGTGTTCAGAAAGTTGTGATTGCAGAAATTGTTTTCGATAATTAATACAATTAATTAAACAGGCTTCTGTATACTTAAAGTGTAGGCTAGCGAGAAAACGAAACTGATCAAAACGTGACGTGTAGCAACTATTCAAATTTATTCATGACCTGCAGTTCACTTTTGCAATGGATTACATTAGAGATACGAGCGCTTTCCTAAGGGCAGTAGAGGAAAGTAATATATACGCGTAAACCTTGCACAGTCTTTTCGTATTTATGCAAAATATGACAGTGGTCACCATCCTAATCGGTCACAGAAAATACAGCAGTATATAAGGTGGCGGTGTCGACTAGACGTGTGTATAGGAATGTAGAGTGTCAATATCTTATATAGTACCCAGAGCCGTTTATACTGAGAGAGTTTGGCCGATGGGCGGAGCTTGTTGGCCGCTAGAACCAGCGGATTTCGCGATAACACAATATGGCGTTACTTCTTTGTCTTGTTCATTCCTGTGAAATCGCGTAGAGTTCCTATGAGTCAGATCCACAATATGGCGGACGGAAGTAGTCATCCCCCGGTTGTCAGACTACGCTGCTGTGGTTGTCAGACTGCCAAAATCTCCTTAAGAAGGCCAAACTCTCTCAGTATAAACGGCTCTGATAGTACCTTGTGCTGTGTCTGAACGCGTTCCTGTGTAGAATGCTATGGTGTCTGTATGTCGGGTATGTGTGAATTCTGTAGTAGAATATGTACATACGTGAATGTCTGGCGAAGCGCTAAACACAAAGACTGTTGGTTTCGTTTTTTTTCTAGTTTGAGCCCTGTCCGTTAGGTGGCGCGTGGCGCCGCCCAATTCAAGGAGTCGCGCGTTATGTGTCTACTTATTTGAGTGAAAAACATGGAGGCGTTCCATGGCTCTACGGAGCTGACGGAGCAGCCGAGCAGCCCCAAAGGGTTCGGTTCTCAGCCTCTCGTCCCAGTGGGATCAATCTCATAGCCAGTTGAATGGGTGTTCCGTGCGGTGAATAGCGCGAAGTGCGTGCACAAACGCGGCGAGGATTACCAGGGACTTGGAAGTGGATAACGAATGCTAACAGGTGAGCAGGAGCATTGAACGATCGGAACCGACGCCGCTTAAATCGGTGATGCTTCGCTGGCTTCGCCTCGCCGCTGTCAACCGAAACCGCCGGATCACTTGCGGCAAGCACAGCAAGGAGACGCTCTGTTCAATAAAGATATCATTCCATTTGTCGCTATACGATTCCTTTCTTGAATGTTTTCTGGTCGCGAAGTAAATGCAGCCGGCCGCGCGAAAGCAGTCGCGAACAACCCCCTCAAATGCCGCCGCCGCGCCCCCCCCCCCCCCCCCCCCCCCCCTTCCTTTCACATCGTCACCTCTACTCGTAATACGTGCGGTGTCCGTGGTTCGAGGCGCGTTTTGGAGTGCTTCAGTGCGCACGGAAGGCCGCGAACGGGCGCACGCACTTGAGAATCGTATTTTAGCAAAAAGCAGTCCAGCTCGCTAGGCCTTACTCGTACTGCTCCACTGTCGCTTGCCAGCCGCCATGTTGCTTTTGGGGGTGCTCACTTTGGCAACCTGTTGATTGCGTGCCGTGTGATTACCCGTGGGGTTGTCAGTATAACGAAGGTGGGGTAGCGATATCTGTGACGGCTTGTGACTACCCCAAAGCTAGTACCCCACGACAACCCTTTTGTTGAGAGTGTACGGATCACAACGACGTACCTGCATTGGTGTTCAACAACCTACACATCATTATCGACGGCCGCGACGCATCGGCACTTGTGGACACCGGAGCAGACTGCTCAGTCTTGAGTGGGAGGCTCTCTCGCCGCCTGCGAAAAGTCATGACGCCGTGAAATGGACCCCAAATACGAACCACCGGAGGACATCTCATCACGCCAGTCGGGAGATGTACTGCTCGCGTCGAGATCCACGGTGAAACGTGCCCTGTCAAGTTCGTCGTTCTGCAAGACTGTTCGAGGGACGTTATCCTCGGAATGGACTTCCTCTGCGAGTATGGCGCCGTCATCGACCTCGGGGCAAACCAGTTGACGCTGCAAAAACCTGTTTTACCGCCGGTGGATACCAACATGACATCAACCGCGATCCGAGTTATCGCCGACCATGTGAACCTACCGCCGCGGTCGAGTGTTTTCGTCACCGTTATAACCGACGCAGCCATGCACGGTGAAGCTCTTCTGGAAGGCAGCGTCCAACTGCTCCTCGAAAAAGAAATTGGTGTCGCAAGAGGCGTAACGGATCTTACGTAAGGTCCAGCAACGCTATACTAAAACTGTCTAATACCGAGCCGCCCCCGAGGAAACACGGGACAAAAAATAGGGCGGCAACGACCGGTTCAAGGACGCTTGTATGTGAAGAATAAGGCAAGTGCACGACCTAGAAATTCATGGTTTGTACTCTCAACATAGCCATCATGGTTGCATCCTTGAACGTGCGACGTGTTTAATACGTGTAAGAAATAATAGTAAGTTTCGGTATTGCGCATACGAGCCACGCACGCCCGAAGCGTTTGCGTTAGCACTGCGCGCGTGCGCGGGGCCCAGACCGCGGCGTTAGATCGGCGCATGGCGACTTCGCGCATGCGCAGCGTGGAGCACGCAATGCTAACGCGAGCGCAAAGCGCTTGCGTTAGCTCCGTATACGCAATACTAAAGTTCTCTAGTATCAAGTGAAGAGCTTGTTACAAAGTCAGAACCCCGATTTCTTAGCGGTCCAGAATACCAAGATGACGGCGGAGGAGCAGGTTTCTTGCGCACTAAAGCCGTTTGAGCACTCGTACAAAGTTTGTGTCACCCACGCTATCAATTTCTGCGCCTGATTTTTTTTAAGTTTTTTTTTTTATTTTTGTAAGAATTATGCGTCATTAAAGTGACACAGAAGGGCGATTCATGATATCCAATATTTTTGTGCGTGATTGGTTTAGGCAGGGGTAGTTAACTACTTGGCTAACTCACAAAGACGACTAGAGTAGTGGCTGTGCAATCTTGGTGATGCTTGGCAGGTTTCATTAGATTGTAGCTTGAGCTGCGGTAGGACTTCGAGCAAACGGGAGTATACTATCACCGTCAATGTCGTTGAAACGGAAAAGCGTTTTGAACCGACTGCAGAAAATGCAACGCACATTTCAGAGAAGCCAAAAAAAAAAAAAAACCTTCTTTTGTTGTCACGTTGAGCGTCGACTGTGTATCGCTCCTTGTATTTTTAGTCTGTCAGTGTTCAGGCCAGCATTCTGTTACCTGAACTTTGAGATAAAAACTTCAAAGCACTGGCGAGCTGGTGAATGTTTACCATATTGCAACTTACCCCGAGAGTGGGATATGAATTAGTAACTTAAAACTAAAAGGAACAGAAAGAGGGAAGAAGAGGCACTTCGCCTCTTCTTCCGTTTTTGTCCCTTCTACGTTTAAGTTTCTATTTCATACCCTAGTCTCGGGTAAAGTTTCAACGTGGTCGACCTGAACTCTGATCCCTCCTCTTAAAGTCCCCCGTTGTCACGCATACAATTTTAAACAATGCTCATAATAGTTGATAACAATGTCATGTGACAAAAAGAAAATGGAAAAAGAAACGAATTTCTTTACGGCTTATATCAAAGGAAGTTTTCAACCCAGTTTTTCTAACAAATTCAATTTGTCAATTAAATAGTTCCTACAATACATTCCAGCAAATAGCGAGGCATTAAAATAGGCATTTGGTGTTGTAAATTGTTTTTTTTTTTTCAAAATTACCTATCCCCCCGCCCTTCTCGTTGAAATTAAACCAAAAATTAAAAATCGCTAGCAGGTCGCACGTCTATTCATCTAAGATATTCGTGGTATACACTTACCTATAACACTACCTTAATGATGAAACAACTTTTGTGTGAATCCATCCTTGCCCGACTTAAGTGAAAGGTGCGCATAGAAAACGTATTCTAGCAGTGGAAATGCTTTTTATTCAGATTGAAAGTCTCACTCATTTTTTGACGTTGCTTAGCAAGCTCGACCAGACTGTACAAAATCTGGCTGCTTCACAGTTTGTCTGAAGTATTCCGCCACCTTATGAACGCGCCAGTAACCGGCTGCATAGTTGAAATGACCGTATTTGGTGTTTGCGCATGTTTTCATGGTGTCTTCGGATTCCATGTCGAAGAAAGCCATACCAATTAGGATACTTGGATATTTCAAAGTTGCCTTGCAGATCTGTCAATGGAGTAAAATATCAAAACCGCGTTTGTAAGTTGAAAACATATAATTTTATTGAATGCATGAAATAGCATACAGTGAAACCCGTTTAGAACGAACTTACGTACAGCGAATTATTGTCGATATCAAACTCACAAAAAATTGATATAAAAATGCATGTAAGAAATACTTTGCTTGTAATGAACTTCCTCTCCCCCCCCCCCCCCCCCCCCCCCGGAAAGGCTTCCAAAAACGCGCAAACAATCATCTAGCCTGTCCCTTCCCCCAAACAGAAGTAGAAAAGGAAGAAAATTCCAAAAGCTCAAGTTGCGAACAAAATTGAGCAAAGAAAAGCGAATCAGAAGGCGAGGAAGCTAAAAAATACACTCTGCGCCCACGCACAGAAAGAAAAAACAACTTTTCATCCCAAAGCGTTTGCCCACGAAGAAAAGCGATTCCGAAAGAGAATTAAGCAAAAAAAAAAAAAAAATTACAGTACATTACAAGGCGGAAGTGAAGCGATGAGAAAGAAAGAGAAGCTCTCGCCTTACAACGAACGCATCGTGGAAGTTCGTTGTAAATGGTTTTTGATATATCGAACTACTTACAATATCGAACTGATCGTAGCGTTTCCTGCTGTTAGGTATGAACGGGTTTGACAGTATATATACATATATATGCAGGTTTTTTTTAAATTATTTCAGTCGACTAATTAAGAAGAAATGGTTAGCTAACTTTTTAATTAGTGCAAATGGACATATAGTTCCAATTAGAAACTTGCTGAGCATCATCGAAAACCATTAAATCAACTCTTTTTAGAAGGATATAACGCCGGGGCAGCATTTTACGGCGTTCTGTAAAAACGCTCCATTTGGCGCGAAGCCACCTCGTCGCCTCCCTCGTAAAATGGAGAAAAGTAGGTGGCGCACTTATGTTGCGCAGAGATGCGCTCCGATGAGAAACCGAAATCTACAAACCCGTCCAAATGTGGCGTTTTTACAGAACACCGTAAAATGCTACCCCGGCGTCATACCCTTCTAAAAAGAGTTGATTTAGTCGTTTTTGATGATTTTTAGAAAGTTTCTAATTGGAAGTCTATGTCTATTTACAGTAATTAAAAAAGTTAATTAACAACTTTTACTTAGTTAGCCGGCTGATAGTTGGGTGATTCTCTCTATTCTATGTCCCTGTGGCCATATAACTTACCTGTGAAAACCGGATAAGTGTAGTTTTCACGGCTTTTTGTAAAAACAAATATGGAAGAATAAAAAAATTAACTCACCCTCTATATTTCCTCTATGTCATTATTGCGGTTTCAAAATCGCGAATAAAGAAACCTTATAGGTTAGGAAGTATAGATGCTGCGCCTCCAGGATACGCTCGTTGATTTCTGCAGTGCTTTGGCTGCGCATGCAACGAAGTACAATCAAAGGGAGAAAGCTCGTGATGGAGGCGGAGCATCTACGGGGTTTTTAACCTGTCACGTACAAACGTTTTGGGTAATCTGTGCAGAGAAAACGATTTCCTAAACTCACGCTGTGTAAGTAAATAATAATAATAATAAAAAAAAACCTCGCGGAATAATGTTGTTTCAGAGGCTAAAAGGAAGGCAAGAATCCACGAAGAAATGTGGGTGCGGGTCGTGGTGGACTCCAGTGACACTAATAATTCAGCGACGCGCAGTGAAATAATAAAGCGTCTTATTCTAGTCGATGGTAAACTCGGTGCTAAATTTCCTTATTGACAACTTGAAGGAACTAATCGAACAGAAAACCAAGAGTTGCTTGGACTGGCAGGCATACTGAATCTGAAAACAAACACCAAACCTCTGTAATTAAAAACAGCTACTTTGGCAGTATCCTTCTCCATATTTCGTACACAAAGCTTAACAAGTTGAGATGTATAGTTAATCATATACCACTAAATGATCTCAAGTGAACTGATTCGTCAGGAACACTACTGTCTGAATTTGAAAGTGCTACTCTTAAATAACCCACTTTTTGTAGTTTTTTCTACGAGGAAAGGGATCCACTGCTTATTTTTATCCTATGAGGCTGAGCTGGACCAGAAAAAGAATCGTGTAATGAAGCTTCCCAAAGTCTTACAACTGCTTCAAAATTTGAAAATGCCTTCTTCAGCTGGCAATGATGAAATTGATTCCAGGCTTCTTGCCAAGAAACTACGTTTATTCTCAGTGTGATTTTGGCTGCGACATTTTGTAATAATATCTTGTAACTCAATAAGCTCCCACTGACTAAAAGGTCAACGAGAAAGTTCCACTTTTTAAATCACACGACGGAAGCACGCCTATAAACTACCAGACTATATTCACTGCAGTAATTGCTTACAACATGCTTGAACATTCGCATCCAAAGGACATGATATTTTAGAGGAAAAGAGCAATTTCAGTCACCCACACGGACTTGGCAAAGGACATTGTGTGACACTCCCCTTGCAGGCTTTGTATATGCGTTTGATCGTGTACTAATCAGCATCTGTTGCAAAAACTCATTTCTTCCTAGTTGGAAAGCATTGTTGTTCTTCGGATTAATAATTGGTTTTCCGGCAGGACCCAAATGCACAGTCATAAATTCTCGTAATTTATTAAGTACTCACGTTTCTTCAGGTATACCACTGGCCTCGTCCTTGGCCTTCTAATTTATTTTTATAGGTCTTAATATTCTGCCATTATGCGTTTATTTCTTCGGTCGTATTTTCAAAGATTATCAAATTTTATACTGGCACATTTTCGAGCATAACCTACTTATTCAATCTACAAGACGACCTCACTAAAATATCTGAGTGATGCTCGTTTTTGCTTATGAAGCTTAACCTTTCTAGTCACAAACATAATTTGTTTAGTATACAATATCTTTCTTTAGTACACTCCTGCACTTTTGACTGTAGCTTCACGCGATCTGTTTCTTTCTCTAAATATCTTCGTCTTTATGGCGATTCAAATATATCATGGTGAGATCATACTTTATTGGTTTTGTCATTCCGCAAGAGCTCTCTTGAATGCTCAAAATAAAATCTTTGTTCTGCTCTTTCTAGGAAAACAACATATCTCAATATTTTGGCCCAAACTAGAGCACGCACCGAACATTTGGTACCCTCATCCAGCACATATAATTCAAAATAGAGCTTTTATGGAGTCACGCTTTTAAATTTGTTAGTATTCCCGTCATTCAAGCATCCCCTTGACAGAGCAAAGAACGGACCCTCAGTTGGCCTTTTAACGCACATTTTGTGGCTCATACGTTCCACACCGCACATTTTACAAGCCTTCTCACTGTCAGGGTCTTCTCACACAATCATCTTCATTTTCGTTCCGCTCTAAGCACTCCTATCAAATTAATCCTTAAATCTCCCGCACCACTTCATTTCCTTATTAATTTGTTTTTCCAACCTGCGGTCTGGCGTAATATCTCCGTGAAATCATTCACACTGATTTTAACCGCGAGCGTTTTTAGACTCTTCTTTGTAGTCTTAGATCATATGATGTGTGTTTGATAATTTTTTTTTAAAGTGTTGTGGTTCAGAGGTACTGGATTCATGTATTCGTGTTTTTAGCTTGTATTTATTTGGATGAGCGGTGAGTGCCTTATACTTCTGGCTGTGAGAATTTTCCACTTGTTTTTGGTTTTAGCCGCGATATGTTTTTTTTCTCACCCTCACGTTATGTTCTTTATGAAGAGTCCTTGAAGATAATTCAATAAATAAAAAAGTAATAAATAAATAAATATTCTAACATAATACTAATTTTTCTAAAACTTAAGTTTCGGTAGGAAAGAATGTTGCTCTACACTTTGCTGTGTTCTGCCAATTTTTTTCTGCTTACCCTTGCGAATTTCTCTAGAGAAGAAACCAGCTGCTGCGCTACGTACAGTGCTGTGTACAGAATGCTATGCAAGGATTACAAAGCGCTCGATTTCTCACCTTCGAATTAATTTCGTCAGGGCCGTCATAAGTCAATGCATGAGTATGGACATGATAGCCAAGCCTTGTGTATTCTGGAAGTCTAATCCTCCCAGTGTAATTGCGTACGTTATGGCACACCTGTAAAACGAGTATCGTCAATGTAGACCAAACATTTTCATTCAGCATTTATAAATTTTATTTTTCTACAGATATGTCTCGAAAATATGTTTCCACAAAACTTGAAAGTATAAAACAGAGAGGACGAGGGCGGGAACAGGACATCTTTCATTTAGCAACAACATAGAATGGCACAACGATAAAACCGCCCCCCAAGGGTCTCAACGTTCTCAAAGAGGGAAAGGAAATACTAGTTATAAAGGAAAGGGAATACACTAAAAGAAAAGTTTAAAAAGCGCATCAGTAACCTAGTTATTTTCGGTTACTTAGAATTAACCTTGGTCATTGTCAGTGATAATGCGGAATTATTCTTGTATGCAGTCCAAAAAGGGGAATTGTACTATAAATATAAAAGTTTAAAAAGCTGTAGCGTCACGACGAGGTGTCAATATTCTAGTCATCTCTGGTGTTAAGAATTCGACCTCTGTCTTTGTCAATGATAATGAAGGTGCAGAAATGTTGTTGTAAACAGTCCCCATGGCAAATGACTCGATGATTTCTCTCCCAAATCTGTTATTGTGCCCGCCCAGTATAGTAGTATTAGAAAAATGAGGTGTACAGTCATCGCATGTGCGGCTGTGAACGACAATGGGGTGATACGACTCAGTTGAAGCCTTTGATGCTTCCAAGTTATGTTCTCTGAGTCGGTGGTTGACGCATCTCCCAGTCTGTCCAATGTACTGACTGCCACAGCTTAGTGGAATTGAATAAACCTTCTTTTCTTCGCATTCTACGAACTTTTTTGCATGTTTTACATTGCACCCTCGGGAACTGTCGCTCCCATTAACCTTTTTGCACATCTGTTTGAGGCGCATACGACAAGAAAAAACCACCCTCGTGTCAAACTTGGACGCGATAGACCTTAAACGGTGCGCGGAATTGTGCATGTAGGGAATCACAGCGAAACGACCTTTCTTTTTTGAAACAACTGGCGGAAGTTGTGGTTTGATAATGAACCTCTCAAGGGTGGAGCGAAGTAGGTCAGCAGGAAAGCCTGCTTTTTCTAACCTCTGCTGCTGCAACTTCAGGCTACTTTCCGAGAAATGCTTGCACGACTTGGAGAATGAGGACTTGAAAAGTGACCTTACTATTCCATGCTTAACGGACTTGGAGTGAGCACTGGTGAAAGGGAGGACTGGCTTCTCCGACCTCTGCTGGAAGGCCCAACAAACACCTGAGGAATGAGGATGCAATCGCAAATCCAGAAATTGTAATCCTTCCACTGAAGGATTTTCCCGGGTAAAAGTAAGCCCTGCCGCACAGTCTTTGAAAACTTCAAAGATGCTGTCAGCGGACGCAGCGTCTGGATAAATGACCAAGTAATCGTCAACATTCCTAAAAACTAGGCAACCCTGGAAGGACTTCTTCAACTGATCGTTGATAGCCCTGTCAACAAAGAGAAGAAATATTTCACTAAGGACAGGTGCAAGGCAAGAGCCTATACAAACTCCCTTCTTTTGTCTGTAAATATTTCCTTCGTATTCTACCAAAGTGGACTGTAAATAAATATCTATCAGGTCGATGACCTGATAGATATTTATTGATATTAGGTATTCTACCAAAGTGGACTTCATCGACCTGATAGATATTTATTTACAGTCCACTTTGGTAGAATACGAAGGAAATATTTACAGACAAAAGAAGGGAGTTTGTATAGGCTCTTGCCTTGCACCTGTCCTTAGTGAAATATTTCTTCTCTTTGTTGACAGGGCTATCAACGATCAGTTGAAAAAGTCCTTCCAGGGTTGCCTAGTTTTTAGGTATGTTGTCGATTACTTGGTCATTTATCCAGACGCTGCGTCCGCTGACAGCATCTTTGAAGTTTTCAAAGACTGTGCGGCAGGGCTTACTTTTACCCGGGAAAATCCTTCAGTGGAAAGATTACAATTTCTGGATTTGCGATTGCATCCTCATTCCTCAGGTGTTTGTTGGGCCTTCCAGCAGAGGTCGGAGAAGCCAGTCCTCCCTTTCACCAGTGCTCACTCCAAGTCCGTTAAGCATGGAATAGTGAGGTCACTTTTCAAGTCCTCATTCTCCAAGTCGTGCAAGCATTTCTCGGAAAGTAGCCTTAAGTTGCAGCAGCAGAGGTTAGAAAAAGCAGGCTTTCCTGCTGACCTACTTCGCTCCACCCTTGAGAGGTTCATTATCAAACCACAACTTCCGCCAGTTGTTTCAAAAAAGAAAGGTCGTTTCGCTGTGATTCCCTACATGCACAATTCCGCGCACCGTTTAAGGTCTATCGCGTCCAAGTTTGACACGAGGGTGGTTTTTTCTTGTCGTATGCGCCTCAAACAGATGTGCAAAAAGGTTAATGGGAGCGACAGTCCCCGAGGGTGCAATGTAAAACATGCAAAAAAGTTCGTAGAATGCGAAGAAAAGAAGGTTTATTCAATTCCACTAAGCTGTGGCAGTCAGTACATTGGACAGACTGGGAGATGCGTCAATCACCGACTCAGAGAACATAACTTGGAAGCATCAAAGGCTTCAACTGAGTCGTATCACCCCATTGTCGTTCACAGCCGCACATGCGATGACTGTACACACTCTAAAAAAAAGGGGGTGTAGGCGTTACACCCCTTGTCACATATACGACACCCCAAAACTTCAGTTGGATGTACAGCGCACTGACGTCGAGCAGACGGCCCCAACTTTTGCAGGAGGGTTGATGACGGTGCGATATAACATATTAAATAGCTAAAGTACGTATCAAAGTCTACAGGAAAAAAACACACAGGTTTTGCAGTTGAGCCTAGAAAACCCCGATAACTTTTTTTGCAGTCAGTCACAGTTACATTAACTATTTTAATGATTTGTACAACTCGGCTATCAAGCCACTTGTGAAATTTGGTAACGTCGGTATTACTTTAGTGTGCTGTACATCCAACTGAAGTTTTGGGGTGTCGTATATGTGACAAGGGGTGTAACGTGTACACCCCTTTTTTTTAGAGTGCACCTCATTTTTCTAATACTAGTATACTGGGCGGGCACAATAACAGATTTGGGAGAGAAATCATCGAGTCATTTGCTGTTTACAACAACATTTCTGCACCTTCATTATCATTGACAAAGACAGAGGTCGAATTCTTAACACCAGAGATGACTAGAATATTGACACCTCGTCGTGACGCTACAGCTTTTTAAACTTTTATATTTATAGTACAATTCCCCTTTTTGGACTGCATACAAGAATAATTCCGCATTATCACTGACAATGACCAAGGTTAATTCTAAGTAACCGAAAATAACTAGATTACTGATGCGCTTTTTAAACTTTTCTTTTAGTGTATTCCCTTTCCTTTATAACTAGTATTTCCTTTCCCTCTTTGAGAACGTTGAGACCCTTGGGGGGCGGTTTTATCGTTGTGCCATTCTATGTTGTTGCTAAATGAAAGATGTCCTGTTCCCGTCCTCGTCCTCTCTGTTTTATACTTTCAAGTTTTGTATCTATTAACCAACACGCTCGTTTTCAACTGTAAAATATGTTTCTGGTGCGTTCTATATTAAAAGGCAACGTTTTGTCCAGATGGAGCTCAAAGGTCATTGGCTTGTTTTAACTATAATATCCTCAGAGTTTGCAGAATATTTTTACAACGAAATAAACCAGTCTCCGTAACGAAGGACAACAATGTTTTTAACATTTTTCTTTTAATTTGTTTTTTGCTTGAACAGCGCGTTTATTGTGTGAAAAAAAAGGGTTTTTGAAGAGTCGCACATACCGCTTCGTTATGTGAACGTATTCTGCTCGAAAGTACATAATGTAGTGATAAATAGAAAAGCCCTAACACCAGCTCTGTGATTCGTAGCTAGCTTTTTATATATGTTTTTATAGTGTACCAAGTTCATCTTACAGACACAAAAAGAGAGTACAAATCTGCATTTGCTTGGTTAATAAGAAGCCTACTCTATTGTTAGATGAGAAAAAAAATTTAAGAAGTCGTTTTAAAATGAAAACTATCCATACTGCAACGCTGAAAAGAATATGATTTATATATGTACCTCTGATTTAAGACCGGCATTTCGTCGTAAATGAAGCATTGTTGTCATTAATTTCAGTTGTTTAGTAAGTTTTATTGTTTTGTTCTGCGTGTTTGGTATTTTATAACTTCATAAAATAGCACTTGCAGGAAAAGAACTTTGCACGTGTGTTCAATAAATATCATTGACTAGCATGTCTGTATGCTTTTCAAAGTGCCATAGAACCAGCCTACAAGTTCTATGTTTTCTTCACACAATAACAGTCCCTTCGAAGCTTATTATTTCAGTGTTGATTTAAGTGAATGTACCGATCGCTGCTGAACTTGTCTAATATATGTCTTTTATATTTTATGCGTAGATAATTTTTAAGATTATATTATATTTATTATTGTGAATAAATTACTGTACAAGGTGCTTCTGAGCGCTACCCCAGCCTTAAATAATTTGTACGAGGCAGAGTCAAAAAGTAACCGCAATTTAGCCGTGAGAAAATCAACTCTAGTGATAGACTGCTGCGCTGCAAATATGTTTTGATCTACCACAAGAGGGAGCTGTACACGCCGGCTTGGCGAATCGATGGGGAATGTCACGTGGCCACCGCAGTTTCAATGTGGCTGCCCCGTTTTTAGCACGGGCAAAACATCGGATAACCGAACTCTAGCCGCCTCGGCGGCTCCGAGGCGAGAGCGCTGGCCTACGGATCCCCAAGTGGCGGGTTCGAATCCCGGCCGAGGTGCCCGCAATCTGACGGAGGCTTATTGCGGAGGAGGCGCCGTGTAACCGAGCTTTCGGTTGCACGTCAATAGATCCCCAGGTGGTCCAAATTAATCCTCAGTCCTCCGCTGGGGCGTGCCAGGTGCTCGTCGTTGGTTTGGCACGTAAAAACCCCAAATTTGACTTTAACCGAACGCTGTTCCAGTGAGGAACAGCGTTCGGTTATCCGATGTTTTGGGCGTAGAGGGCGAAAAACCTACAGATACTCATCGAAGGATGATGAAGCGGTACGAAGACGCCAGTGTACTGCTTCGGCAAGTGTACGAGTGGCAAAAAAGTTTCAAAGTGGAGCGTCCAGTCTGACAGATGCACCTCCCTCCGGCCGGGCTTACATTTCAACAACGCCGGACGCAATCTCTGCTGTGGAACGGCTCATACACGGGAACCGGCGTGTCACCATCAATGAAGTGGCTGCAGAATTGAATATTAGTCACGGCTCGACGCACCATAACATTCATGATACTCTGCAGCATACCAAAGTTTCCGCCAGGGGGTACCAAAACAACTTACGCCGGACCTTAAGTAGCGCCGTGTGGATGCCTGTGAGATGCCACTGCAACGCTACGAAATCAAAGAAGATGATTTGATTTCGACGCATTGTCACCGGTGATGAATACTGGGTACGGCACGCCCAACCAGAGGCGAAGCTAGCAAGCAAGGACTGGCGACACACAACGTTACTAAGGCCGAAGAAGTTCAAGACCGCGCCAACGGTGGGCAAGCTAATACTCACGGTCTTTTGGGACCATGAAGGCCCAATAGTTGAACATTACATGTCCAAGGGACTCACTGTAAACAGTGCATCATATTGCAACCTGCTTGAGAACCACTTGAAGCCTGCAATCAAGTCAAAGCGTCGCGGATTGCTCAGAACAGGGGAGTTGCTGCGGCACGACAATGCGCGCCCTCACAAGGCAAGGACGACAGAGGAAAAAAATGAAAGGACTGCGGTTCGAGTGCATTCCAAACCCACCATACTCGCAAGACCTCGCACCGGGTGATTTTTACCTATTCGGACCCCTAAAAGGGGCTCTCGGGGGAAAGGAGTTTGATACAGAGGATGAACTGAAAAAGGCAGTGCATTCCTGGCTCCAGAGTCAGTAACAAGATTTTTTTTCCGCTGCATCTAGGCATTGGTGAAGCGTTGGCACACATATGTTGATCAAAAAGGTGACTGTGTTGAAAAGTAATAAGGATCTTTTCATACCTATACTACCACGCCAATAAAAATAAATTGCGGTTGTGTTCTGACTCTGCCTCATATATGTAAGTCAACAAGCATAGTTTAATAAATATTTTAGTACAATTGTTACAGACGGGAGACCATACATGCGGCACAGACGGGAAGGAAGACAGTCAGAATGAAGACCAAACCTACTCTTGGACTGTATCTCACGGACAATGCCATTGCGAAGGAGTCATGTTATGGCAACTCGAGGGCTAGTGGGCTTCTCGCGGAGGCACGCATGGGAACCCTGCGACCTCGGGTCCGGTGAACCGAATTCACGGAGGGACAAGATAGGGCCTGCTCGCTTTGTGGACTGACGACCAAAGGCAAAAGAGCTATACGGAGCGCAAGATCCAATCGCAAGCCATTTAGAAATTGCGTGGGGTTTCGCTTCGATGAGGGTATCGGTTCCCGCGTCTCAGATCACTGATAGGGACGGGCGGACACTGGTTCGAGTCGAATAGCACTGAGTGACTCATCAATTTTACATTGCAAAAAAAAAAGAAAAAAGCCACGACATACCGGCTCTTTACAGTGTCGAAGCTACAGAAATGATGCAGTGATTTTTGATTCGGAGCATTATTCGTTCATCCCTATTCTATGTTCAGCATGTCATAGTTTAGTGCGCGGAACGTGACTGGACCTGGCGGCTCGTGGTTTTGGCCGTTAGTCTACCGTAGGATGACACAAAGTATAGAAACATTACCGTTGCAATTCTCGCCTTAATTTTCCAGGCCCCTTCGGGACCGTCGTTACTTCAAAAAATAAAATGGATGACGGTGCAGCGCGCTTCTCCCTAGGGCTGTTCGTAGCCGCACCGCCTCGTTGACGCCCCGCGCTAACTGGGCGCCCGTTTCCGACCGTTGCGGATTGTCTTCCTTGGAGCTCTACTGCAATTGCCCGATTGCTGACTTCGGATCCGCCATACCTCTTTCCCCGTGTTCGACTTTGACGGGGAGCTTGCTGCCGCTCTTTGTATATTCGTCCAAAATCATCGTCACATAAACGTGACCAAAATGCAGCACCACTGATTATGTTTTGAAGTTTATATTTAAAGATAAAGTTAGTTATGGATTGCCTTCCTCGTAGGAAGGAATAAAGTGTGGCACACGTATGTTGCACACCTCGGTCACAGGGGGCATGACCGGCTACGCAAAGATGCGTTCCGTTAGGAAACCAAAACCAAGAAACACCTCTACAATAAGGGCTTCTTCTAAACGCAGAAAAATATTGTAGTGTCTGATATCGTTACGAAATGACTGGATTCAGTGGTTTCCGGTGATGCCCTGCAAGTTTTTAATGGAAATCATATACCGTTAGGCTTATTTAAAAAAAAAAAAGAAGTAATACCTTGAGGCAGTCTTGTGCACGTTACTCGTAAAAAGCAAACAACTACAGTTACACTACAGTGGCTTAAAGGGGGTAGTGTAGTTACCGCGTAGCCTCCACAATGTATCGGGAACGGCCGCTCCTTGGAAGACCGTGTAGGTGGCGATTCGATCCGCAGCTCCGTGAGGGTGCCTCCATCGGTCGGCAGATAGAGGCACCCTAACACGCTTAATAACTAATATAAATGCCTAAAAAACAATTATTTGTTTCCAGGGAACTTTCAAGGACATGGGTTGTGTTCGTAGATGAATAAAAATGTGAAACTAGCAGACGACAGTGTAGTCGACAGCTGCGAATCGGCCGGAGTTGGCCGGAGCCAAGCAGGCCAAGCGGCCAAGCCGGAGCCGTAGCCGGAACGACGGTGCTGCAAGCGCCAGCGCCACCCGCGGCCGTCTTCCAACGCTGTGCCGCTTCTCCGATTTCGTTCGTTACACTACCCCTTTAGCCACTGTAGTTAAACTCTCGGTTAAAATGGATTCAATTAGATTACTTGATTACTTGAGGAGAAAAGTTATTGGCCATTACTTCGGAAAGTAACAGTTACTTTTCCGGTTGCTTACAATTTTTAAAACGAAGTATTTTTTTGCATGCTTCAAAACGGGTTTTTCGTACAGTCTAACGTTGAAATAGAATAAAAAAAAAAGTGGAAGCCGTTTACAAATCCCTGTAACGCCGAATTGGAGCGCAGCTCTTGAGGAGGAGGAGTGAAGGGTACTGAGGGGAGGGTAGACCCCTCCCCCTTCTCCTCCTCCTCCCCTCATTCTTTAATATGCTTCGGGGGGGGGGGGTGTCACGTGACTTCGGGGAGGGGGTCACGTGACCTCGGGGAGGCGTGACCTGGGGGTGACCTCGAGGCCACGTGACCCCAAAGGTGACCCCCACGTGACCTTGGGGGTCACGTGACCTGGAGGGGTCATGTGACCTCGGGGGTCACGTGACCTCAGAGGGGTCACGTGACCTCAGAGGGGTCACGTGACCTGGGGGTCACGTGACCTTGAGATGACCTTGGAAGGGGTCACGTGACCTTGGGGGTCACGTGACCTCGGGGGTCACGTGACCTTGGGGAGGCGACCACGTGACCTCGGGGGTCACGTGACCTCAGAGGGGTCACGTGACTTGGGGGTCACGTGACCTTCAAAGGGTCACGTGGGGTCATGTTGGGGTCACGTGACCTTGAGATGACCTTGGAAGGGGTCACGTGACCTCGAGGGGTCACGTGACCTTCAGGGGGTCACGTGACCTTGAGGTGACCTTGGGAGGGGTCACGTGACCTTGGGGGGTCACGTGACCTTGGGATGACCTTGGTTACGCCGACGCCGACGGCGACGGCGACGGCGACGCCGACGCCGACGGCGACGCCGCTCAAGCCGGGAACGGGCCCCTAAGAGCTGCGCTCTAAAATGAAAGCCGCTTACAACTCCCTGTAACGCCGAATTAGAGCGCAGCTCTTGAGGAGGAGGAGGGAAGGGCACGGGGGGGGGGGTAAACTAACCAGGGGGGGGTCACGTGACCTTGGGGGTCACGTGACCCCCAATGCCGATGATGCCATCACTGACGTCACTGATGACGTCATCCGTGACGATGACGATGCGGGTACCGATGACGTCATTAGTGACGTCACTGATGGCTTCACCAGTGATGATGACGATGACGATGCGAATGTCGGTGACGTCATCAGTGACGTCGCTGATGACGTCATCAGTGATGACGGCGATGACGATGCGGATGCCGGTGACGACATCAGTGACGTCACTGATGACGTCATCAGTGATGATGACGATGACGATGCGGATGCCGGTGACGTCATCAGTGATGATGACGATGACAATGTGGATGCCGGTGACGTCATCAGTGATGATGACGATGACGATGTGGATGCCGGTGACATCAGTGATGATGACGATGACGATGGGGATGCCGGTGACGTCATCAGTGATGATGACGATGACGATGTGGATGCCGGTGACGTCATCAGTGATGATGACGATGACGATGTGGATGCCGGTGACGTCATCAGTGATGATGACGATGACGATGTGGATGCCGGTGACGTCATCAGTGATGATGACGATGACGATGTGGATGCCGGTGACGTCATCAGTGATGATGACGATGACGATGCGGATGCTGGTGACATCAGTAATGATGACGATGACGATGCGGATGCCGGTGACGTCATCAGTGATGATGACGATGACGATGTGGATGCCGGTGACGTCATCAGTGATGATGACGATGACGATGTGGATGCTGGTGACGTCATCAGTGATGATGACGATGACGATGTGGATGCCGGTGACGTCATCAGTGACGATGACGTCATCGGGGGGTCACGCGACATCGGCGGGGGTCACGTGACCTCGGGGGGTCACGTGACCTCGGGGGGTCACGTGACCTCGAGGAGGGGGTCACGTGACCTTGAGGAGGGGGTCACGTGACCTCAGGGGAGTCACGTGACCTCGCGGGGGTCACGTGACCCCCCACGAGGTCACGTGACCCCGGTGGGGGGGCTCGCGCGGTGCATTATGGGACATTTCCCATGATGCACCGCGCGGTTACGCCGACGGCGACGGCGACGCCGACGGCGACCGCGACGGCGACGGCGACGCCGCTCAAGCCGGAAACGGGCCCCTAAGAGCTGCGCTCTAAAAAGTATAAAATAGTTACGTTCCTAATTCAATTTCGGTAAACCAACTCCCTGTTGGAGACAAATTGGTTCGAGAATATCGTGGTAGGAAACTTGCACAAAGAAAGGGCACCATAACAAAGGTTAGGGAAAATTAGTAATGGTTAGAAGTAACTTTAACTCCTCGGGAAGTAATCAAGTTTTAGAGCGCAGCTCTTAGGGGCCCGTTCCCGGCTTGAGCGGCGTCGCCGTCGCCGTCGGCGTAACCAAGGTCATCCCAAGGTCACGTGACCCCCAAGGTCATCTCAAGGTCACGTGACCCCTCCCAAGGTCATCTCAAGGTCACGTGACCCTTTGAAGGTCACGTGACCCCCAAGTCACGTGACCCCTCTGAGGTCACGTGACCCCTCTGAGGTCACGTGACCCCCGAGGTCACGTGGTCTCCTCCCCAAGGTCACGTGACCCCCAAGGTCACGTGACCCCTCCCAAGGTCATCTCAAGGTCACGTGACCCCAAGGTGACCCCCACGTGACCCCCAGGTCACGTGACCCCTCTGAGGTCACGTGACCCCCCTCCCCGAAGTCACGTGACACCCCCCCCCCCCGAGGTCAAGTGACCGCCCCCCCCGGAGCATATTAAAGAATGAGGGGAGGAGGAGGGGTCTACCCTCCCCTCAGTACCCTTCACTCCTCCTCCTCAAGAGCTGCGCTCCAATTCGGCGTTACAGGGATTTGTAAACGGCTTTCACTTTTTCTTGTGATTACTTCTTAATAAATTTAATCGAATATTATCAAAATTAATAAAATGTTCAATTAGTTACAATGAATTTAGTTAATTGTAATGAAAACCATGTAAGTTTGCTCAAGATTAATTAATAGTCTAATTATCCCTACCAAAAAAAACGGTTTAAAAATAAACCGGAATGAATCCGGAATTTTAATCCGTCATATGGGCCCCTAAGCAAACCGGATTTCTAGAAACCGTAAATGAACCGGAAATACCCAGTCCGGAAACCCAACCGTAATTGGTCGAAGCGGAAGCTGAACCGTATCTGGCCAATCCGTAGAGCTTCACCGGAGTGGGTCTAACCGTATATTAAACCGTATCAGGCAACACCTGAATATAATAGAAGTAGTTTAATAGAGTGACACACCTACTGTTTCACCTTCCGATGTACTGCAGCTGATGCTACAAGCCATCCCTTACAAAAATGTCATATCTAGACTTATAATGAAAATACAGATATGGATATATAAGGAATTGGGCAGATATGACCACATCTGCCCAATTCCTTATATACCATATATAGACTGCTTTATATTATCCCGTGTTTGGGCCTGGCAAATAGGGTACCCACCTCATATAAAGCAATTTTCATGTGATGCTCCTTCTAGCATCACATTAAAATTATTGCCATGGGGCAGGTACCATACTTTCAGGTCCAGACATGGGATCATATAATGCATTTCTATGAATATCCACAAAATATACATTTTACTGCTATCCCACACTGCCAAACGTGTGTTTACGTAGATACATCGGCAGAATAGGCCACTGACCAATCTTTAGTGGCCTGGTTCGAAATTTGTAATTCCGTCAAATATGTATGCTACAAAAATCAAATGCAGGCGATCGCTAGTTAGCAAACACTGTAACATATCATTCGACGTCTGAAAGTCACAGCCCTTTGGCGGGATTGGTTGTCGAGGGAGCACACAGATATGGTTTGCAAAAAAAGTTTTATACATAAAAGCGCCAAAATTCCAAACAAGCACTTCCGCCGTTTAAGAAAAAATAATAGTAATATCACACGAACCATTAAAATAAACTAAAAATGTAATAGAACACAGACTCCTATTAAAATAAAACAAAAGGAAGGCGACAATTAAGCTGTAAACTATACGAAAGTTCCAAAGTCGTTGATCCTTACTCACAGGGTAAAGTTCTGATTCAACTCTCCGGTCGAGCACAGCAGTTTTGACATGGGCTTGCTTGCTAGCCTCGTCGTTGAAGTCCTTCCTTGCACCGTGCGATGTTCAAAGTCCCCCAGTCGCTCCTCGCTGGCCTTGTTTTTCCGTTCAGTCCCGAAATCATCCCTTGTGACCAACACGTCGCACGCACACACACACACGCACAGACACCATTGTTCGCCGGAAGCCATACAAGATGAAAAGTTCATTACTGCTCCTTGAACACGACGAGGTCACCACCGTTTCCCGGACTGGAAAATGACGAGGGCATCACATTTTGAACTAAAACTTAATAAAGAAAAAAAAATTAATAAATAATGAACACATAAGTAACAGAAACCCGGACTAAATCATAAGAAAAAGTGAAACAACGAACACACAAATAAAAAAATAGTAAAAACACAAAGGACTTACACAGAAAGCTTTTTGTCGGGTCCAGCTCTCCGCATGCAATGGCGTCGTCGGCTCGGCGGGAGGCACTCACTTGATCGAATGACGTTTTAGCGAACGCCCACGTTTCATCGAACGACACTTTAGCGAATAGCCGGACGCCGCGAAGCGGCGTTTTCGGGTGGGCCAAGTGAGTTTATATTTTTGTAATGAGTTGCCGCAGACTGTCGCCGCGAAGCGGCGTAAAGCGCAGCGCGACGGATGGGTTAACGCGCGCCCCCGTTATTCGCTAAAACGACCATTCGCTCAAATGTCGCCGTTCGCTAAAATGTCATTCGCTCTTGTGATATGGACCCCCCTTTAGGGAGGCAATCCTCCCCCATCCGCTTTGACCCCCACCCCCGCACCCCCCGTCTCCCAAAGAGTTCCGCCGCTACTGATGAACCTTGAGCGAGTAGTCTCTGCATCGGGGAAAAAAGAAGAAAAACAGCCTCGCATAACACCATTCACGCACAATTGATAATACTGGTAAAAGCAAGCGATCTACAGACAATAACAAGCTTTCTGAACGCAGGAAATGAGCTAGCCCTAACGAACAAAGAAACAAACTTACTTCGGTTCCCGTACCATGATCTTCGCTGTTGAGCCGATTTGACGAAGTTCCACTTCTCACAGTCGCTTCCGTCTTTTTCGGACACGTTTGAAACTAAGGCAAACTCCACGCATCACGACTAATCGGGAAATTTAACCGTTATCCGGTCGTGAACGCAGGCATTCAAACGCACACGGCCGATACGGCCGGCAAACCGTGCGAAACATAGGCTGTTGATTCGATGAGATTGTTTTCGTATCTTCAAAACGTTTCAAATAAAAGGATAAGCAAACCGCATTATAAAACTCATATAAGACTCAGCAATAATAAATTATTGCAGACGTTATTATTGCCATAATATTATGAATAAGTCCTGTATACGTAGAAAATATTAAATACGAAAGTAAGTACAACGGTTCGAAACGACTTCAGCAGACATGTATCTTTCCAGAAAACACCCTTGGATAACCGGGCAACTTTAGCCTAGTTTGCTAACGCGCTATCTTGCAGATCGTGCGGACGTTGGTTCGAATCCCGGAAAACACTCTTTTCTCATGTTTTTTTTTTTTTTTTTTTTTTTTTTTGTATTGGTTTTCATTATTTTAAATCTTTTTTTACCTTTTGTATTAGTTTTTATTACTTTAAATTTTTTTTCTCGCCTACTTGTGTTAGTTTTTATTATTTCTAATATTTTTTCTCGCCTTTTTGTATTAGTTTTTATTATTTAAAAAATTGTTTCTCACCTTCTTGTATTAGTTTTTATATTTTTTAATATTTTTTTCTCACCTTTCTGTATTAGATTTTATTATTTTAAATATTTTCTATATTTTTGCAGTCGTCGGCACCGTTCTTTAGGGTAATAATCAGGGACAAGGTGAAAACAAAAAGTGCGAGCCTAAGTTTGAATTGTTGCAAAGCACAAACCGTAGCCCTCTTGTTTTGCCGGGATAATTCATAACCGTAGGCGAACAGTACAAGCCCTTTCAAAGAAGAAAGAAATGTAATAATAATGAGCATATTGCGAGCAAAATGGGAAAATGTGTAAGTGGTAAAACTGCCACAGTAATGCAGCTGAAGTTTGTCTGAAAGCGGCCATCTTCACCCGCTGTCGAATCAAAAATACCGTCATTTTAAGGCAGTAATTTAGCTGAGCTCATAGCGCGCTACGTATTAATTAAGCACATCTCTTAATATTCTGACTTCGGAAAGTAGTATTTAATTTGTTCTCGTAGATCAGTGCTATCCCCCGCGTGCCGCCAGGTTTTATTTATACAGGTTGCGCTCCGCAGTTTTACCTTTTTATTAGGCCTAGACACGTTTTTATTCCTGAGATTCAAGTGCAGCACGGATAATTAAACTATCTTTCAGAAACGGCATCGTTCAACGTTGTAACAATTATTTTTCGTAGCGTCAAGGGGTCAGATTCACAAACCCGGCAGTGTGAACATCCACAATGCAGTGGTGTTTCTCGCTTTTTTGCGTTAAAGAAATAAGTTTTTATATTCGCGATCCTCTGAAGCGGTATGTCGTATAACATAATTTATCAAAGCAACAGATATCGTTTGGCTATGGGAACGTTCGAAATATTTCTGTTAGATAATCGTAACTATCACAGAAAGCAGTTGATTCCTGTCTGAAATAGCATATTTTCGCACTCAATTTCGTAGCGTCATAAGCAATAAACACATCTCTTACTTTTCTAGTCTCTGGAAAGTAATGTTTATTATTGTTTTTGTAACTCGAAGCGCGTGCTCAATCATGCCACGTTTTTTTTTTCTTCATTTTTAGGCTCCGTTATACCGTTTTTAGTTTTTATCAGGGCCAAACACCTGCGTATACCACCGGACCCTAAGTATAGTACATCAAATTAAACTAGCTTCCTGAAAAAAGTGATGTTCAGCGTTGTAAAATTTATTTTTCGTGGCGTAGGCGGTCACATTCTCAAATCCTCTGCAGCTAATTTTCTTCACCGTATTGTTTTTTCTTGCGTTTTCGCGATAAAACACGTCAGCCTTGCCATGCTGGGATAAAATACCCTGGCGTCGGCAGTCATTTAGGAAGGATTGATCAACGCAAACATTTCCACTCGCTATCCATGAATTGCCACAGTTTGTCAGAATCTCAATGACTTGACTTCATAGTGAAAAGGACGAAAAAAAAAACAAAAAAAAACGATGCCGGTCAGTAAACGGATCTTCCATGACGGGGCTCGCCAGCTTGAACACCAAAGCGCCGATGCCGGCCAGTCACTGAACTTCCATGTAAATACTGGCCATCAAAGGACATATTAGCTTTCACTTCACAAAATAATTTTAATTTTTGTGATTGTTTTCTGTTCAGATAAATTCTGGATCACGGTTAATATGAAACATACACTTAACGCCAATGTCAAACCGGTCACATTGTTTTTTTCTTTCTGTGTTGTCTCAAAATCGTTACCAGCGACGTTTCAGACTAAACGAATACTATGTTTTCTTTTCCGCCAGCTCTGCATGACAGTCAATTTACCTCGTTTCTTCATATTGGCTACTGCATGTCAGGAACATTGGTGGTTTTGATAGAACCGAATTGGATGGACATCTGAGAATTCTAACTTATTAGTTATTACACTGAAGGCGACACGTACTGACACATGTAGCGATGTAGGAGCGTCATAGATTTAGAAATAGACTTTTTTATTATAAGCACGACTAATGATTCCAACCAAGTATCCTTAATCCTAAAGTTAGATTGAACGGAAATCGTATTACCAGATGCACCACTCGCTGAAAGTAACTCTGTCAAATTGCCACAATATTTCAAGATCCGTCCTCCAAGTCATACATGAGAAATTTTTTTATTTTTTATTTTTCGGCTAATATTGGTTAAAACCAGTTACCGGTAAATACTTTACGGTTACGCTTACGGTTACGTGTTTTTTTTTAATTTCAAATAACAATTTTGTTTCTGTTACGGTTACTGAAAATTTTCGTTCCTAAATGGTTTTCGGTTTCGGTTACGGTTTAAATCCCTGCTTTGCGTACCTAAATTGATAAAAGCCCCTAAAATTGCCTGCATGTGCACCATAATAGAATGTTCAGCATGCAGGCATAAACAAGGAGACCGCAGGAAAGCTGTCAAAGATACTGAAATGACACTTCCCGATTGTGTGTACATCTAGCTGTGGCATCGAATTAGTTCTTGTTTTTGTTTGTTTTTATGTGCAGAAAATTATATAAAAAAATTATTTGACAGTTATCAAGCAATTATTTAAAAAATAACTAAAAAATACCAAAACGTTGTTTAAGCATAATAATGAATAATTATTGCAGAGTGCATAAAAATTCTAGATGGAATCAGATGGCAATGACTTGCACAAAAATCGCCGTGATGTCGCCTTTTTGGCACCGCATATCAGCTGGCTGTCTTCTGCGGTCTGAGCTTTGATCGACGCAGCAGCCCGTACGTACGGTATCGGGATGGATTGTTTGCAACTTGATATTTCAACCATACGCTTGAAAGTCTTCGGCATCAGGCGGCTGATCCGATTTTCTTTGGAACAGGATATGGCAAAGTATGGTTTGTGCAAAGCAGATATTTTCAGTCTAGACTTTGTCCAATTTGTTTTTTAACCGAATTTGACAAAAAATGGTTTGTTCGAACCGCATATTGTGTGTCTGGAATTCCTTCAATTGTACTTTGAACCGGACTCCAAAAATCACGGTTTGTTCGAACCAATTAGGAAAATCACGGTTTGTGTGAACCGGAATTTGACTGTCTGGAATTCCTTCAATTTGACTTTGAACCGGATTAGGAAATTCACGGTTAGAGCGAACCGGAATTTGCGTGTCCGGAATTCCTCCACTTTGACTTTGAACCGGATTAGGAAAATCACGGTATGAGCGAACCGGAATTCGCCTCTCCGGAATTCCTCCAATTTGACTTTGAACCGGATATGAAAATTCACGGTTTGTGCGAACCGGAAGCCACCTCTCCGGTGTGACTCCGGTTTGATCTTAGTCCGGATTTCACTTTCCGGACTGATTTCAAACCGTTATTTTTGCTAGGGATACCGAAACTCGTTCATTTTTATAAAATGGGCCTTTTAAATTATTAAAATGTTCAATTAGTTACAATGAATTTAGTTAATTGTAATGAAAACCATGCAAGTCTGCTCAAGATTAATTATTAATCTAATTATACCGAAACTCGTTCATTTTTATAAAATGGGCCTTTTAGAAGAAACCGAAATGGCATTAACTGCTCTCCTGTGCGAAGCTTACTTTTCGCCGGAACGATTTAACACGTGTTGCGAGTCGTTCCTGCCATTTCTCTGCGTGCAATCAGAGCACTGCACCATGCGGCAGTTATTTAACCCTTAGGCGACCATTCCGTTGAACCTACTCCGAGTGTTGCGCATGTAATTGCAATACTCTCATTTTATTCGAGTAGCTTACCGAGAATACAACGTCAGGAAAACCCCTGAAGCAAGGAGCACCAACATAAATGACTCCTTTGCTATGCACGATGGAGAACCACCACACATGTAGTGAAAAAGAAATCATCAGCGATGACCTGTTAAATACATCCTTGTGTAAATTGGCGTAGTTTAAGGCTTCCACCTAGAAAAATGTACCAATACAGTTGTGAAAACATAAGTACAAATGCGCAGAACAGAGAACTCATGAGCCCCATGCGCTAAACAAAGATTCTTTTGTGTGTGTGTGCTACTTGTGCTACGACAAAAGCTCTTAGCCGCATTATCGAAATCTAAACAATGCATGATTTGGATTTCCGTGTTCTAAGGTTTAGACACAATCAGAAAATTTAATCAAAGTCGTGGGTCATTGAAGGCACACACTCAATCTTAGAAATAGAAAAAAGATATGAAACCCATTCCTTCGTGGCTTCTAAAAAGCTGATTCTGTGCGTTCGCTGCGTAATTCTCAAGATGGCGTCGTTTCGCGTATAGCGGTTAATTGCGGGGCTCGCGGGCTGGACGGCGATGGCAGCGGATGACGGGCGTGGGCCTTCTACTTCAGAACTGTCGTTCGCGGTACCGGCGAATTCTTTCTTCCTTTGAACAAGCAAATTTTAATCGATCAAAAGAATTGGTATTCATCCCGTTCGGCACTCCCGACCACTAAGCCAATTCACAAGAAGACGTCACCGAGCCGTCGCCCGTTCTGGTGGCTGAAGACATCGCTCGCGGAAACGTCAAGCACGAAGTGCGTAATTTGCACGCGCACAATTTCTTTACTAGGTGCGAATGTGGCCAGTGCGTGGCGCTACCCGACTTAAAGCCGGGAGTGTCTTTGCTGGAGCGAAATCGGAAGCAAGCTTTCCGACCTACAGTCGACCGGTTGCATTACTTCGAAGATTTCCCCATTAGCTCAGTAGTAACATGTCCACTTCGCACACAGCGGACACGCAGCGCACACAGGTCTGACGCCGAGTGTGGGCGCACCGTTATTATTTGTTTGGTCAAACAGTTTGCGATATTTACATTTCTTTGTTACAATTATCACTCAAAAAAAAAATAATAAGGACGAAGCGTCGCCGAACTAAATGGTATAGGATTCCCTTTTGACACCTGCGAACTCAATGTAGTCACTTTGCACAAAATGCAAGGAGCATATAAATCGGGTAGCGTCCGCTTTCCGAGGTGCTCGATACTGTTCTGCCGGAATTGCAGCCAGCCGTTGTTTTTCCGATCCCGTTGATCTTTCGGGAACTTGTGCATACTCTGCCGCACAAGGCCACATTTGAATGCAGGACATGTGAGGCAGCTCCCCACGCAACATCTTGGGGGCATTTTTTTGGAGCCGATCACTGGCATTCACTACTCATTTCCAACTCTTCAGTGTGCAAAACAACTCATCTTGAAGGGCAGAACAGCGAGCGGAATAAACATAACTCCAAAGGAGTCGCACAGCGAACGGTGTTCGCGTCGTTTGTTGCTTACGGGAAAAAAGAAAAAAAACAAAACGCGGTCCTGGTAGCCACGTGGCTTCCGGCCCTACCTCCTCTATGGCTGTGTTCCAAATCTTACCCAAATGGATCCGAGTTACTCCGGCGGATCGTGTCACGTGACAGCAGAGATTGAAAAACGCTGGACGCGGGTAGGTTTTAGAACGCCAAGGGTAGAAAACCCTTACCCTGGTGTAAGATCGAGTAAATTTTGGAACACGGCCTATATATCACCGACCTCCGTGCGCAGGTTTCGGTTTCGGTTTCGATAAGCTGCGTTTCTTGGCTTTATTAAGATATACGTGACTCTGTAGCAAAATATTAATTGGGTAGTCCTCTGACACCATACTAAATCACTCGCAAAAAATGAATTTTTTTTTTGTCAGTATCAGTGTGTCCTTTTAAAGACACACTGACACCCCCCAAAACATTTTTTAAACATTTTGCGAGGCGATCCACTTTGGTGTCAGAAGACTACCCAATCAATATTCTGCTACTCCGTCACGTATATTGTTTTAATAAACTAAAAAAAAAAAAAAAACGCAACTGCTCGAAACCGGAACCGAAACTGGACTTTGCAGGAAGAAGGAATGTAGAGGAGGAGAGAGTTGCCGGTAGTCACATGGCTACAACCCGACCGCTTTTGCTTTTTTCCCCCGTTCTTCTGGTCGTGCAGGCAAACGAAAAACGCAAAGTGCGTTTTTCAAGCTCCTGCCACTTTGTGTTCGTAAGACAAGCGATGTCTTAAGCCAGAAGGGGCGACGCCACGGCGACGTTTTTGTGCGAACTAGCTTGATGATCGAGTGTGTCGTACGGAATAGATCCTAATATTTTTGATCGGTAAACGATTTCTCTTTGAAAGCTAGACAGATTCGCCGATACCGCGAGCAACAGTTCTGAAGTAGAGCTCTCACGCCCGTCATCCTATGCCATTGCTTAATGCGATTCGTTCAGCCGTCCACCGCGCGACTCCCGCGATACCACGCCACGTTGAGTATGCAAAAAATGCTTCCGGTTTCTTTGCAGATTTTTTTTAATATTAAAATAAAGCATTTTAGAAGTCACACACACACACACAAAAAGGGTATCATTGGTAGCTTTCGAAGCCACGACAACGACTGATTTGGTCGTGGTCAGTACGATAACACGAAACTGCGTCCATGGGACCTGTTCCCTAGGTCGCGACGGCACTGTTGTCGCGATGCACGAGCTTTGATTTTGACGAGAAGTAGAACGAAAGAATTAGGTCACACGCAACCCCATTCTCTCGTTCAAAGTAAGAAATCAAACATGAATTGTGAACGATACACCTCAACCGACATGCTACCAACGAAACGAATGCAGAAGCGGTCACGTGATACTTGGTACTACGTCACGACAAGAGCTGCCAGGTGGAGCCACTCCATCTTCTCGAAGCTAATATATACATAGGGCGACTGAAATAAACAGACTCGATCTATAATTGGCTGTAAAAATCGGCGCCTGCACTTAGCCATCTATATTTTTCTCCAAAGGTGAGTTGCACAGGTCGCTTTCTTTTTGCAGAATTAAAAAGCGTAGCTCTTTATCTGCAGAATATATATATATATATATATAGACCAGAAAATTTGCATGGGTCAACGGCGGACGGCGACGCAGAGGACTGAGCCGAGAGGCGGGGCGTGTTTGGCGCACGTATTGATAGATGGCGCTGCCTCCCCCATCGAGTCTGGTCGCGGCGACCGTGATCTACAAAAATGAACATAATATTTTTGAAGTGTATTTTTGGTTTAAAAATAAAGGCGGACAATAAAAGCACAACATGAAGGCAACAACAACAAAAAAAAAAAAAAGACTCGCTGCATAACGACGGCGCTTTTGCTGCCGACGGATTTCGTCTGCGCGTCATCTGCTTTCTTTTGCCGGGCGGATACACGTTCCAACGCTTCTCCCGACGCCATTTATCAATACGAACGCCAAACACACCTCGCTACTGGACTATGTTGTCTGTATCATAGGCCGCCGTTGATCCTGGCATGGTTTACGGCCCTATCTTTTACAAAAAGGAGCTACGCTTTATAATTTTAGTAGAAAAAACCGACCTGTGAAATACACCTTTGACGAAAAGTTTAGACTGCAACGAGCAGGCGCCGATATTTGCGGCCTGTTTCAGATCGAGTCTGGTTATTTCAGTGACTGTGTAGATATTACACCGTGGCTTGAGCCAAGGTGGAGTTAGATTGTTCGACTGTGCATATTCTATTTCAAAAGAATTCAAATTTCTACACTAAGACTGTAGCCATGCATCAACGCGCGCTTTCCTTTCTGTACGAGATGCTGTAAAACGCACATCCACACTCGTTTAGTTTAAAACTGGGGATAATATGTTAATTTTAAAAAGTGTACCTATATTTTGATCTATTAATCAAACCGTCATATCCAGACTTGCATTATTTAAGCAACTTATCTTTCGCTAAATTTAAATATCCGTATTGCTAGCACGCTTTTCGAAAAGTGAAGGCGTCACTCTCTTTTTTATTTTTTATTTTTTCGAGGACGCCAAGATTCCATAGACTGAGGCGAGGAAGGGTTGTGTGGGGTTTGTCAAACTGGGTTGGGACATTTCATTAAACTGTTTAAACAGACGCCGATTTATCGATCCGTTTTATCGCAAGTCGGTTCATCAAATTGATCATTAAAGAAGTACACCTTTCTGACACTTCAAAAAAATATCAGTGGGTTACAGTCAGCTCTTCTTGCGTGAGGCATTAAATGCCGAAGAGGAAACAAATAGCTTGAACAACCGAAATTTCTATTTGTATCCTATTTCCTTGTATCACACAACTAACTACATTTAGTTCCACGCAGCCGATGTTGCAAGCTCCGCTGGGACCATTCACAAAGCGAAAAACGCGTACCAATATGCCGTTCGTCAGGTTTCTGTGCGTGTCCTGTTATGGTTAAACCAATCATGTACAAGGAGGAAGTACCTAATGCGTTTTTGACGCTGATTTGTCCCCTCAGCTCAATGGCTCGGCGGTGTCCGCACTTCAGGTAATAAATACGAAGTATAGAGAAACACATTTTGGCGCGCTTTCAAGAAATCGGCAAATATCTGGCAACCTCAGCCACGTGACACGGATAAGCTTTGACAATTTTCACACACGTATGATTACAAATATCAATGCTTTTCTGTTTTTAGGTATAAAATGCAAGATAGCTGTCAAGATTGAGGATGAACAGTCTTTGTCAAGAGTTTGATCGCTTTCTTTGAGACCGCATTCGTTTGCATTTGAAAGCCTACTTTCCGAAGTTTATTACTGTGATAAAACGACTACAAATCCCGAGATCTGCACCGCAATCAATTTCGTTTTATGCGAGCATTTTTGAGTAGGGTTGTTCTCTGCTTCAAGATAACTCATTCTAAATTGTAATTGTGATTTTTTCGCTATATTGATCTGATAGCTCAAGGATGCTGCAATCTCCATTTGTAGCCGCCATTTTACTTATATTTATACATTTATTTTAGTAATTTGGATTGCTTGACAAGTGAAAGTAGGAAAAACTAATATTTGTACCTAATCTGTCCGCACTGTTTCAGATATGATTTATATATCGCGCAACTGCTTCTTCCTTGTCTCAACAGGACTTTGTAGCATTCGATTGAGGATACGAGATGAGAACCTCCGTCGGATTGCGGGCACCTCGGCCGGGACTCGAACCCGCCACCTGGGGATCCGTAGGCCGGCGTTTTGCCTCGGAGCCACCAATGCGGCTCAGGCATCTAACACGTGTGTTTCTTTGCGATGCATATTAAAAATATCCAGATGCGAAAGAAACACCTCGTGCTACAGGCCGTCTAATAATTAAGATGAAGTCATAATATTCCCGTCATGGGACTATTCTTGTCGACTTACGTACTGACGATTAACAACAGCTAGTGCCGCGAGTCAAAAAAGAAAGTAGTTAAATGTGACCTTGTTCACATTGCTTTCAGCCGGAGTCTTTAAACGATTTAAAAGAGTTCCTAACGAAGGAACTATGGTCGTTCCAAGGTTGTCGGGAAAGGCAATATACATAGACGAATACTTCTAAAAAGGCCAGTTCAATTACCAGACTGAGTAGTTACTGAATGGCTGGGATGAAGACTCCGGTTAGGACTGCTAGATCTCGGGACACTTCTTGTTTCTGAACTGCGAAAGCAGTCATACCTTCAGTGTGGCGAATCATCTAATTATAAAAACATTAAGAAGGTTGGCGACCGTTGATGGAGCATGATAGCGCAGGTTGAAAAAATGTGTGGCCCCTTGTTCCTGCCAAGTTTGCATGGAAGATTAAGGTAATTTCCAGGAAAACGACAGTATTCCCATAAATACTTTAGGAGTGTTTCAAACTTTGCGGCATGACAGTCAGGTGAACAGCAGGAGTGGGGAGCCTATCATACGACTTTCAAGCCGTGCATCCGACAAAGCGACCCCAAACATATCACAAAGCACAAACCCATCTCCAACAGAACTGAATACTTCGCGTGACCAAGGTCAACATGGAGCCGACGTCTCTGGTTCTTGGTCTTTTCAAAGTACAAGGGTTAAGAATCAGTCTGCCTGAGCAGGATACTGTTGGAGTGTTTAAGGCTTTAAGCTGATTTTTATTTTACCTAGTTGATACTTGCTTGAGTGCTTGCATCCTTATTCAACCTCTTTTACACAAGCGAAAGAGAGATTTAGGTTGGTATTACTATTAGACCGAACTTATAAGGGCACTTCTGGACTATAAATGTTGTGCCAGATTCCATGTCTAATGTCTGGCATCGGATCATATGATAATCATGTCCTCTGTTGCAATAAAATCATTTATTCATTTATCAAATGTGTAAATTTTCTGAGATCTTCATTTAAAACAATATGTTTTAGAATAGAATGTAAATAGCTCTTGTTAGTTTCTTTCCAGTAATATTGCACTTTTTTTTAAGCCGTACTTACCTGTTCTTGTGGTAGACATGTCTTCTTGAGGAAGAAGACCAGCATAATTAATTTACGAGCTTACACTTTCTTCTTTCACGTAAAAAAGTACAGATATGCGCTTCATCTGTTCCAGCTTAGATGCAAAATGACGCTTGACGCTGCGAATCTTCAACTAATCAATATTAAGTACGATTTTTATATATAATACTTATAAAAAAAATTACTCTCAAGCAACAATTGGTTGCTTGAAAGTAATAGCGGGATGAGTGTTCAGTGAATATTGCATGTTGAGTGAATATCGTCTTAAAGAAAATACAAGTTATACTCACTATTGAAACCTCGTAGATGTTAGAACTTCCTTCGAAAACAGTAGGCCCAGTAATTTTGCAGTGTGGCTGTTTGTCGATTAAATTTGCTAGGTCTGTCTGAAGTATAATTGCGTCCACCTGAAATGAGCTGCAATCAAAGAGGTTTCAGCTGTTGATAATGTATCGTCAACAGCATTTGCTTTTATCGCGCCCATTATGACGAAGTATTACACAGGAATTTTTAAACAAAGAAAATTTGTGCGCTGCTTTCGTGTATAAGATGAATGATAGGCACAAATAGTAAATTTAATTTATTCTGGTGTAGAGGGAGAAGGTGTGTTCAGATACCTAGAAGACAGTGGCGCTGGGGTACAACTCATAGCTGAGCCATATTGCATGCGCATCAGGTGTATACCCGGCGGGCAACCTGTGCTGCATCAGCCGTTTCTAATCAACGTAAAATTACCCGGGTATCACGCTACACAAAAAATTGGGGGCAACTCTCAGCACCAACTTGTGATACACTAGAAGTGGAAATAAAAAAAAACCAGATCCCCTCTATGCGCTAAAAATCCAGTTGTGATCTTCTCATTCCCCGTAGGCTAAGTTTTATCTGCTAGCGAGCCAAGGGCGTTAGGAAAAAACGAGGAAGGAAAAATAATCTCATGCTGGTGTTACCAACGACTGAAACTGGTGTACGTTGTTCCGTAATAGTAACCAGACCGTCGTCGGACACAGATACATCGTAGGCACAGATAAACGAACAGCGTGGCGCCGAGTTACCGGCGTTGCCGCATACACACTGCGTGCACATAATTGAATCCAATTTTCGAACCAGTCCTGCGGGTTGTATCACACAAGAACACAAACACTAGAACGCTGGACGCAGCTAGTAACGTGATGGCGCACAGAACGCAGTCTGCAGGTGATCCGTGCAGCTTGACCGTTTTCCTGCGTTCATGTTGGTACAAAACAAATAAATCTGACGACCACAAGTATCCGTGAATTCAGTCCAAAGCGCTTCCCGCCCAAGCAATCGTGGTCTGACGGCGTCTGTTTTTCCTTTTTTACGACCCCTGTTCACGTTCTCGGACAAACCGAGCAGGCAGAAGACGCATGAAAACTGACCTTCAAACCTTTCCCAACTCTTTTGGTAAAGCCCCAGTCGCGGCGTTTTGACGAGAAGGCAGGTTTTCGCCCGGTTTCCTCCAAAGTAACACAGGAATGCACGTGCCCCATGGCGGCTTCCGCCCACAGCCCCAGACCGGAAGTGCGCCCGACGCGCCACCATCGCGCCGTGACGTAACAGAGATGAGTTCATCACCTAATGTCCGGACACAGCGGATGCTACGAGCTATCTTAGCCAATCCCGTTTTGTGAACCTGGCCCGTGATAGGCTTCACGCGCCTCGCTGTGCCCCCTCTCTAAGGTCCCGTGACACTGACATGGCCTCCGATTCGTTCCGATGGCTCGTAACATCCGCTGCGCTTAAACGTAAGATGAAACGGAGTGTAGCAACTGATTTTATAGTTGCTGCCGCACCGCGATGAATAGGCCACGCATAGTTAGGACTTCCGAAGAACAGCGTGAATACTAGGAGCGGCAAAGGGAAAAGAAGCGGCAATACGACCAGCGGCGGCGTGCTGCGACCGGCGCCGGCATTTTGCATAGTGCAGTAGACAATCGTTGCAGGTGACACCACAGCTTCGCTGACCAACCTCCTTCACAGCGTGGATTGGAGCCCCAATTTTTTTAGTTTTGACTGTTACTTTGCGTATACTTTGCGTACTGTTTTGAATACATTATAATTGTTTCTCAACGTTAGGTATGTTTTTTTTTTTAATTTTGCTGACAATTCGCAGGAAACAATAGATGTTTACAGCCGAATTCGGAAACCTCACTCAAACTACACTCAAACTGAACGGCCCCTCCACTTCCTCGAGGAAGGCGCGAGGGCCGGCGCTGGCCAATCGCGAGGACGGATCTGCCGTCGCGATAGGCCAGCGCCGGCCCTCGCGCCTTCCTCGAGGAAGTGGAAGGGCCCTTAAGTTTAAGTGTAGTTTGAGTGAGGTTTCCGAATTCGGCGGTTATTCTTTTGTTTGTAGATGCATTTCTGCTGGTTGTTTTGCCCTATACACACAACCAGGTTCTGCTTTCATAGACTAGCCCACCTTGTATCTACAGTTTAAGGTAAGTAAACTTTCTTTTATAACTGTCGTGTGTGGCTTGCGTTACAATGATAAATATCCTAAATTTTCACAACACGTGTATTAGGTGTCAAGGTATTTAGACACGAACATTGGAAACGAACGAGGAAATTAATACCATTTAGAGCTAAAGCCTCAATGATTTGTATACATGACATATATCAGATCACTGTGTTTCTCAAAACGTCCCTCTCCATACCTGATCTCTCTCTCCGAAGAAAAATATCTCGTCTATGTTTATTTCACAAGATTTATTACTCTAACCCCGCTCTCCGTCAAGCATTGTTTTTAGAACCGTCGTACATATCATCACGTGTAGACCATGACCTAAAGGTAGGAATTCCCCATTGCAGCACATCCACTTTTAATGCTTCTTTTCTACCCCAAACCTCCATTGATTGGAATCGCCTTCCCGCACATATAGTCTCAATAACTAACACTGTTGATTTTAAAAATGTTATTACCAACTTTTTAACAAATAATGCGTAGCGCGTGTTTTTTTTTTTTTTTGTTGCTGTGTGTGTGTTTTTTTTGTATTTTTTGCATCGTTCAACTATGTTACTTTTATGTGTCGACCGCCCACTCCCTTCTGTACAATATCATTAACTACAATACCTCTGTAATGCCTTCGGGCCCTGAGGGAATAATAAATAAATGAAATGAAAAGGTGGCAAAGCAAAAATCCTATGAAATATATTTTAATAATATATATTGTTTTAGATAAAAACACATCTTTTTCGTTTATGTAATAGCCCACACCTGCGCTACTTATTAAGTTGAAGACAAAGTTTAATGCGACGACTACAGGCGCTGAGGCTCAGATTCAATCTGACCCAATCAACCCGCACCAAGCGGCGTGATGATGGGCTGGTTGATGGACATGAAGACTATGCGAGTATTAGAAATAAGGTTTGGAACACTCCTTTCTCATGTTCACCTTGTGCAAGTTTTTTTGTGGATACTGTTTTTGAATACAAATAGTATTGGTGTGTTCTAAGTACATTGCCCTTAAATGTAAATTCAATCGGTAACATTCGACAATCATAACACGACGGCATATCGTCTAGATGACGTTATATGCTCCGTAAAAAGCACTCAAAATGGGCTCAGAACACACAAAGAGATTTTGCTTTTACGCTACTTAGTCTGGCATCAGGTCGATTTGGATATTTAGTGTTTTGAAGGTCTCATTAGAAACATTTTGAACTTATTCATCGTACACAACGCTAAGAAAAGAAAAAAAAAAAGAAACGTGCCTTAATTGGTTCAGCATTGTTGTGTAGAGTATTCCGGATCTAGGCGAATACAAATCAATAGCCAAGAAGAGGCGTCCTAATGAACTTGGCAGTGTTTGGAGTTGCTCTTGTTCCTTTCGAACAGCCTGTAATAAAAAGAGGACAAATATACAGTTTTGCTTATCAGTTTCATAGATCTAACTGGCCATCATAGAATGTATAGCGCACGCATTATGCGCGCGTTATGATTTGTTATGGTTCCTTGCGGACTGCTTCCGGTGGTTTCGGGTGCGTAGCAGGCACGACAGACTTATGAACTTTTCGCCACACAACAGAGTAGGTGGAGCAACACCACCCAGATAGCAAAGCAGTAGGACTGAAAAAGATGTCGTCATCAGCACTAAGGCCAACACTGGCCACAGACTGGAAACGACGATTGCGTCAACGTTCGGGTCAACCTTGACTCGAAGTCCAGCGCTGATGCAGCACTCGTTTCCCATTTGTGTCTAGCGTCGGCCCTCGCTTGTGACGCAAAAATGCCAGCACTGCGGCCTTGTCTTCTCGGCGGCGCTGAGTGGGGCGACGGACGGGAAGCATCCTGGTGTAGGCTCATGAAGATAAAGGGCACTGTTGGGGCGCTCACGCAAGTGAGCGCACTAACAGTGTGGTTCTCGACCCTAGCCGATGAGGTTGTAGCATACGCCTCGGATATAATTTTTCGAATTATAGAACGCTGCAAGAAACGTATTCACTATCAAATATTATAGGGTATGTTAATTTTTTCTGACCCCAAGATGCGCTCACATTCACATAGTGTTGGGTTTCATGAATTTAATCGATACACTAACACATACTTTACTACCGGGCACTTTTTATTGCTGTGCAGTCAAGGTAATAGGCGAACGTGTGCTTGCACATCATGAGCGCCCATCAGAGCTCTGCGCGACCACTCTTCGCTCTTTAAAAATGCACTAAAATATTTTTTTTAATGATTATTGTTATACTGTGTAATAGGTGTCAGTTAACACCTATATGTAATTTCAGACTGAGTATTGCGTACTTACCTCACAGCAATAAAAATCATGCGCGACTATTTTTTCTCGCGTGCTATATATATACAGGGTGTTTTTTTGTTTTAAGCTTAACAGATTTGTTTAAAAAGAGCCGTGAAAGTTACACTTATGCCGCTTGTGGAGGTGAGTTATACGGCCAAGGGGACATATTATAGGGGGCTAATCGTAACAATAAGTCGTTTAATTAATTAAAATTCGTTAATTAACTTTTTAATTAATGAAAATAGACATATGGTTCCAATTAGAAACTTCCTCAGCGTCATTGAAAACCCCTAAATCAGTCATTATCAGAAGGACTTTCAGCGCGTGAGAAGCGTAGTATTGTACTAAAGTTACCACAAGTGGAGCAGGTACAAGGCTGGGGCTAGATAAGAGACGGAAAAATGGCACGGGCGCCTTATCGCAACCGCTAGCTTTGTGCCTGCTCCACGAGTGGTAACTTGAGTTCACTACTACGCTTCTCACGCGCTCAAAATCTTTCTGAAAATTACTGATTTAGGGGTTTTCGATGACGCTGAGCAAGTTTCTAATTGGAATCATATGTTTATTTTCATTAATTAAAAAGTTAATTAACAAATTTTAATTATTTATCCGACTGATCGTTACGATTATTCCCCTATAATATGTCCCCTTCGTCGTATAACTCACCTCCACAAGCGGCATAAGTGTAACTTTCACGGCTCTTTTTAAACAAATCTGTTAATCTTAAAAAAAAAACAAAAAACCCTGTCTATATACATATATATATATTTTTTTTTTTCTGGGCCGATGGAGATTACGATTATTATCATTACACCTAGTTTTGAGCGCATTTGCATCGCATATTATCCAAGACGAAACATGTTAATGCTGCAAAAAGGGTACTACTGAAATTTCGCTTCGAAATCAGCGAGCTATATCTTTCCTCGCTTTTCGCCGTACCCAAAGTGACGCTAGAAAGCATGATTGGGCGCGTTAAGTTAGTGAGCTCCAGACTCCGGACATCTGCGCTCGAGCGCGCGGGTTCGGAGCGTAGCTTAACGGCGCACTTTGTTACCGAGGCGACATCTGACGATTATTTTTTTAACGTTTCCGTTTCCGGCTTTCTGGCGCGCGTAAACATGGCTCCCGTCTCGTCAAAACTGCAGTATATCGAAACGTCGAAAAAGTGTTTCTTCGACGACGAGTTCGATGAAATAAGTGCGCGGAGACGGCGGCAACAGCAAGAGCTTGTATTTGTGCTGCACGCTGTTGGTGCGGCGATTAAAGGTACCCCGAACGCCCCCTGAATTCCCAAAAGCCTTAAAGAATGACGGCTGAATGGCCGAATTCATTGGCTCGCCTGATCGTGAAATTGCGGTAAGGTACATGAAGAACTTTGACAAGCATTTGAAGGATGTATGCATACCTTTCTACACCAGCACCATGCTTTTTTTATTTTCCACGATGACGGAACGATTGCACGAGCTGCCAAGCGATCGCCGTCGAAGTATCCACGCATCCAAGCAGGCGCGACTTGCGCGTCCGAGGGAGTCCCTAAAGGCTTCGGCGCAAGCACGAACGACGCCGAGAGCTCCGAGCACTGCATGGCAGCGCAGAACGAGCAGCTCCTACCCACGACCGAGCCTACCTCGGTGCCGTTCCTGGCTAGGCCGGAGCCTTTGGGCCGCGGGGTTCAGTTGGTGCGGTCGCGGTCGGCGAGGTTTGGCGAGGCGAGCGCGGTGGCGGTGGCGGTGGCATCCTCGGAGCGTTCGGAAGCGAACTCGCTCGCCAACACACCCGAGGCCTCTGGTCCCGGCGGCCCGGCCCGGAGCCCAAAACGTTTGGGGTTTTGATGTTTCTTCCGTCTCGTCCGAGACCACCGTGACCACCGCGTGAACCCACCTCGAGTAACCGCGAGACTGGCCGCGAGAGCGGAAACGTCGTCATTACACCGGAAACCAACCTGTTCGAGCTCTCGCGCACCATCTCCGACGACGGAGCTCGCGGAGCGCGCTCCGCCACCGTGCACCGGAAGTGAGACGATGTCGTTTAGTTTAGCTCGAGTGCACTCTGACCGCTGGAGCGCGCTCGAGCGCGTTAACTTAACGCGCCCATTGCGCTTGAAGACAGGGACATAGGAAGAACAGACACCACAGGGCGCCGTACCCAAAGTGACGTCTCCTCCCGACTCTGTCAGATAGATGGATGGATGGATGGATATCGATCGTATTCTTTACCACGGGCGTTAGCTTACGCCACCTAGCCGCGGCAGGCCGTGGCGCTTTGTCTTCATCGCTCTCTACTCGTCGTCGTCGCGCGTAGTAACTTCGGCAAGTACACGCGCCCGATCGCGTTGGCCGACGCTGGCTGCGAACGGGAGCATTCACTCGAGCCTCATGTGCAACGCGACGCAGCACAGTGTATCCCAACGACCCATCGCGCGTCGCCGTATTCGCGTCTCCAGCTCGACGCTCGCCCTCCCGCGGCGAAAACGGGAAGCGCTCTAGTGAGGGTCACCCGATTCTCCTGCTCCGTGGGCATGGCGGAACTGCTCGCGATCATGGCTCGCGAAATGTCGTTTCCGAATGCAAACAACACTCTTCACTGTCCCAACGTAGTGCTGCAGCCGGTATGGGATTGTACCTTACTGGAGAGTTTTAGTATTGCGCATAGAAGCAAACGCAAGCGGTGTGCGTTTGCGTTAGAGTTGCGTGCCCCACGTTGTGCGTGCGCCTCATCGCCATGCGCCATCCAAGACCGCAATTTCGAGCTCCGCGCACGCGCAGTGTGGAACGCGCAAAGCTAACGCAAGCACACAGGGCTTGAGTTCGCTCGTATACGCAATATTAAAACTCACTACTGTTTCACCGGCTTCCAACGCCAACGAAACGTGCTGCAGTGAGCAGACGTGCAAGCAGGTAGGCGTTCCTTCCAACTGGAAAGGCTGAGATTGGCAAAACGACGGTGAGCAAATACAAAAGTAAATAAATGTTATGAAAAAACTAGAAATTTAAAAAAAAAAAAACTTTTTTTTAAAAACTTTTGGGCATTTGGTCTGGAAGTATATTGGCGGCGACTTTGGACGTTTCGCCGATTGTCAAAACTCGCGACTTTGATAGCACAATATACTTTACTCACAATTAATGTAATTTTACACGGATTTCTCACATTAGCTAGAATGTTTTCATTGATTTTAGACTATTTTCATTTTATTTGTAATTTAAATGCAGCAATTGGAACCACTGATGATAATTAGCACAGTTTTCATTGTCATATTTCTTCGCGCGTTTAAAATTAGATCATAGGCAACAAATTATATTAGAGCTTGAAGAATTATTTATTCAAATATGTGAATTTTAATATTATTATTATTAATACAAATCGCGGTAATGTATGCCTCTAATTAACGTCAAGATCACGAGAATACTCTATTTAACCATAATAGTCTTTCCAGAAAAATATAATTTTGTTTTATTTTTATCATATGAAAAATTCTGAGTTATCAAGGTAGACAAACAGTTAAACGCTGGATGTAATATGAAGTCCTACGCGTCACGCGGTGCTATAAAAACACACACACACACACACTTCAGCTGTCTGACTCGAATTCCGTCTTGGGTTGTTGCAGTGAGAGCAGCGTTTATTAGTTTATGCGTTTCGTGGACGTATTGTAAAAATTGGAATTATTCTGTTATTCTTGTGCTGAGATAATTGTCATTATTTCCCATGACAATTATCTGAGCGAGAAAAAGGCAACGAAAGCGCACAGATATCAGCACTGATTTTTTCAACAACTACGAATATCAGCCTGTATCGAACGGTATGTCACAAAATAAAGTTTTCGCGAACAAATTTTCTAAATAAATAATTACGATGTGAGACACATCTTGAGTCATGAAAGAATCCGAAATTAAGACCTCTATCGAGAAATAAATCCAATATAGAGGTAAGTTTCGGTTTCGCTCCAGAATTAAAACGCGCATCCTTCCGTAATTAATACGGTAAACACCGTTCTTGTTTTCAGGTTAAAGAGGTGACCTGAGCTCATAAAGCATTAGCTTCCTCGTATTACCAGAAATAATTTATGTCGCTCAGTGAAGCCAGCACACTAGACAGGCTCAACAGCGGCACGTATCTCTGACCCTCACGAAACCCGCCATCTTTGAAAATGAGTGGCGCCACCTATAGTTAGTTGGAGTCGCGAATAGCGGCGTAGCTCACGACGGCAAAGCAAACCGCACCCCACGGACACCGACGAATGTCTGGGCTGTCGGGGTCAGTCGGACTGTGTGAGACGTTCATTTCTGCGATCTGAACCTGCCGTTCTTGCACTATGTCGTGTGCTGTTATCGTTTTCCTGTGTTGGTGTGCATGTTTAACGTTCGTGCAATCGACTGGGCGAGTGTGTGCACGCGTGGACGTGGACTGCTCCCGAGGAGGCGCTTCACGCGAGACAGTTCGTAGGCCTAACGCGCCGGACTCGCATGCACGTTGTGCCGGCAAAAGCTAAAAGCTCGAAGACGCGCCGAAGGCCGTTCCCGATCGAAAAAAAAACAAACATGCGCCTTCGAATCTACGGGGACGGCGAGCCCAGTGAAACATTTGCTATTTAGCTGGCCAGAAATTTTCAACTCGGGTGTTCCGTTTGTAAGCGATAGTATAGCCGTAGGGTGATGCATATAGGACTGAATCCTCTATTGTTTGTCTGGGCTCCGTAAAGTGCGCTAGAATTTCGAAAGCGATACATTGCGTAATTTAGGGATCGTACGCTGTCTTCCGTGCTAGTTTCTCGAGTCAACGTGAAAGGCTAGCTATGATGATAGCATTATGGTTATCCGTCAGAAAGAGGTCGCTGTGGAATATTGAGTGCATCGCTTTCATCAAGGTATCCCGGCCGATTCATCGGAGTCGATTAGACACGACTCCGGCAAACCTGCCAAACGCCTAGCTTCGACGGACGCGATGTTGTGATTTTTGTTTTGTTTTTCCGTCGACATTTATGCAAATAAATGCTGATGTGCACTCGTTATCCCCATCATTTTCGTGTTTTCGAACTGCTAACCACTGACCCACATCGCTGCTTCGGGTCGTGACCACGCGACAGGGACGAACCATTCACTCCGACTGCATGATTTGTATCGACCCGGAAAGGGAAATACACTGGGCGAGACGACACGGTTTCCACGTCGTTTTGCACTGGCTCGCGTTGCGTCCGCCGATGTTGGAATATAAACCAGCTTGTCCGCGATAGATTTCTAAATCTGACGGCGTCGGATTGTGAATGACCATCACATGCACGCTCAAACGGCTGCGGAAATGTAGTTCGTCCGAGGCAACGGCAGCTTGGGACGATACTTGGGATCTGCAACCACTCCGCTTATCCGTCCGCGCACTCGGATGTTCGTCAACCGCTTCACTCGGAAAATCCGCCCTGAGAAAAGACGTGCCCACGACCTTCGAACATTTCTTTTAACAGAAAAATACGCTACGCACGACTGTAATTTTTAGATTTTTGGGTTGCTTTCAGTGCGCAGATCGTTCTGGCGATCTTAGAAACCATTTCAGTGCACCTTTAAATGCTACGAAACCTGCCCGCGAGCATAAGGACGCCATATTTTGGAAATCGAGTCTGCTCACTTGGCTTTCTCTAAGCCTGAATGCAACGGTGTACAGATATCGTGCATGACCTACCTTCATCAAATCGAATACTTTGTGGAGTGTGGTGATATTTGGAGTGAGGGCCAGGTTCAGCTGGACCCTTTTCACGCCATAATGGCGGATTCCTAAATTCCAGAGTCTTCGGAACTCGCCCCGTCCCGTCGGAGACTTGAGATCCATCTCGGCTCTACTGGCCTCTCTGAAATAAATAGAGCAATATTCATGTAACGAAAAAGCTGCTCTGCCGTCAGGGGCCAACTCAGTGTCTTTTGATGATTAAGGAATTAAATGTTCATCAACGGACAACCCCCTATTCCAAAATTTGGTCTGTCTCTCCGTCCGTTCGTCCGCGCAGTTGCCGCTAAATGTAGCAGGAAAATTCACGTCACGTGACTTAAACAAAGTTTGGAATTTGACATCACGTGGTCTGTACTTAAATTCAGTTTACCTGCCATATTTCGCGGGGAAATTGACGTCACCTGACCTATGCACCAAGTCAGTTTCCTCGTTTATTTCAGCGGGGAAAATCGACTTCACACGACTTGATATCACGTGACCTTTACAAGAATTCAGTTTCTCCACTTAATTCTGCGGAGAAATATACGTCCTGTGACGCACCAATACCCTCCGTTCCGCTCCCTTTCCATTCCCATTTTTCACCCTTCTAAGGTGTCCTCCTCATCTGCCTCTTTTCCCCTCGCTTTCTTTCCCTCACGCCCCCTCTACTCCCATCCCTCCCACATTTTCCTACGATGCCCTCCTCTCTTCTCCCCCTCCTTGGTCATATGACAAACGAATCAGTTTGCCCGCTAAACTTCAAGGGGAAACACGTCACAAGAACCGCTTTCATCGCCGCATTTCAATCTTCCCTCTTCCTCTCTCTCCCAATTATTCGCCTCAGTCTCCCAGAGTGCCCTCTCCCCTTGCCCATCTTTCTCCCTTCTTCTCCCTCTCCTCTTTCTCTACTCCTCCCTCCCCATTCGTCTTCCTTCCCCCTCGCTCCTCTCTGGTCACATGACCTACCCATTTATTTTCCCCAAAATCGACAAAAATTGGGAGCGTCTTTGAGCCCGGAACGACTGCTTAATTACTTCCGAACGATTAACAAAAATCGCCTCTAAAAACTACAATTCGTGCATTAAAGGACTTTGAAGGTAAACGTCGCTGCCAATATTTTTTATTTCGTACCAAGTGCCAAGAATAAAAATAAATAGTCCTCGTCGCTCAAAAAAAAAAAAAAAAAAAATTGGCTTGCTCTTTATGTATATACAGCCTTGATGGAGATGCGCCTCAACCGGTAATCGGTCTCTTAGCTGTAGATGAGAAATTTGGCCAGTGCGGTACAACCGCTAACCTGGGGTTTTTTAACGTGCATCACGCAGTAGTGATCACACGAACGCGTGCCGGTCGAAACTCATCCAGATCGAAACGGGCGGGGGCGGCGGGGATCGAACCCAGGAGGTTCCCAGCGCAAGCTTTCGCTCCACGCTCCGAGCTGAGACGCGTTAGCCCACTCGGCCACTTCCTCCCTTCCTCGTCGCTCAGTCGCTCCCGACCCTTTTATATTGAGGAGTTTCAGCGAATATAGGGGGCGCTCCGATCGCTCCAACATGGCGGACAAGAGGGGGATAGATTTGCGACGCCCGTAGACCGGTAGCGTATAAATTGAACAAAGCGAGCCGTTCTCTGTTTGTTGCCGTGTGCGAGACGATCATCACTTCAACGAAGACCTACCGTGATGCTACAAATGAAGTGTTCAAGCCAGTCGAAGGCAAGAAATCTTGCCATAGTCAAGTTATGTGTGCAAGTGTTCGACGTGAGCTCTCACGTTGGTGCAGCTGTCGTCAAGTTGAACCGAATGTACGCGGGTCCAAAGAAAGGTACTTATCAACAATGTTCGCGCGTTGAAACTATGGCGCGTACTTTATCTAAAACTAAAGTTATCGGTCTGCAGCTACAAACATTTTCGTTGACGTTGCTTAGATGATGTAACCATTCAGGCCTCGCATTAAACGGTGTTGCGAACTCTTCGGTTGTTCTAGCTAATTGTGCTAAAAAGCGGTTGGAGGGAAAGTATGACGGCTACAGCATACAAGGTACGATTGAGGTCTTTATCCTGCGTTCAATGTATCGAAACATCGGTATCCTTGATGTTATATTGCGATCAGCTGGTCGCCGATCGTCCTGTTTTTACGCATAATATAAACAAGCCCCGGAAGCGCCAATCTCATTTCGATGTGCTTGTGCACCCTACAAGCCTCCTTTTGGCTCTTGTGGAAAACTTTATTGTAATAGCAATAGCCTCATCGGCCGTTCGAGTTGTATGTGCCACGGTGATATCTGCTGTGTGTGATCTGCTGACAAACAAGTCTGTATTAAATGCCAGAAGGAGAACACAGGTAAAGCTTTTTTTTAACTTTTTTCTTTTTACAAAACAGGGCGAAGATTTTAAAACAAGAGCAGCCTAAGCTGATATTTGAATGTGCTCAAGAATGAATAGCAAAAGGTGCTTATGCTAAGTGGTAGGTGTACACGATTTTCTTTTTGCCTCTGCATTGTAAATTGGAAGATATGTATCAGCAGAAGACATCTGTCCTTTTTACAATGTCTTTTATTAGGGCAAAAATAGGTTTTCATACACAACCGAAGAGTTCGCAACACCATTTAATGCGAGGCCTGAATGGTTACATCATCTAAGCAACGTCAACGAAAAGGTTTGTAGCTGTAGACCAATAAATTTAGGTTTAGATAAAGTATGCGTCATAGTATCAGCCTCAAACGCGCAAACATTGTTGATATGTACCTTTTTTGATGACAACTGCACCAGCGTAAGAGAGCCCACGTCATCCAACACTTGCACACATATCTTGACTATGGTAGGGCAAGATTTCTTGCTTGAAGTGAAGATAATCTCGCTACGAGTAGCTACGATCACCCACCACAGCGATGCAGGCGTCGAAGGGGCGCAACGCAGTCAGTCGCCGTCACCCGACGCTGCTCGTTTGGCATTCAGGGCTTTCCGCCCAGGTGCTTCGTTTGTACTTGGCACCGAGTGTTATTTTCTGTGCTTGTGTGTGTGCTCAGTGGCTGGATATGGGCCTCAAGAGCAGTTCTTCAGGCTCAACAGCGTTCGCCGAAGAACTTGTGAAGAAAATGTCACCCAGGAAAAAAAGCACGAAAACACAGCGCACCAGCTTGGCTGACTATGCACTGGGTGCAGAAATCAGGCCCTGCGGAATATACACAAAATGCAAACTATCTAAACAAAACAAAAACATTTTTTAGGCTCAAATTGGCTTCTGCGGACTATACGCCTGGACACTGGTGCCTGTTATGCATTGTATATTCACTGCTGTTCGTTGTGGCTTGAGAGTGCCTTTCTTTAATGATGCAGAGGGGTGAACAGAACCTTGAAATAAACATATTTAAGCACATCTAGATGCGATGTCCCTTGAAGCCAGATGGCCAGGGAAAAGGTGTGCCATTACCTAATTTGCCAACAGCACACCAATGGTCACGATCAAAACTCACCGAGTCAATGGGCAGTTTTCCACCACAATATTTATTGTCGTGTAATCACCAATTTGGTCCATTAAAAACCTTGAGGCTGTAGCCTATAGCACACCCTTTCTGGATCTGCAAAGCTTATGCTGAAGACATGCATCATCACATGAGCATGTTTCTTATCAATCTTGGACGTAAAACGCTAGTTATGCAACGAAATTCCCATATCATCACATTTTTAGCAAACTGAATGGTCCCACCTGTTACACTTTTAGCTTTGGAAGTAAACCAATTCACAATACCACCAGTGGCATACATCGTGCCAAGCATTAGTGCCGCATGTGGCAGCAAAATGTCTTAACTAGGGAAGCAAACCTAATCGACCGTGTTGAGTAAAGCGCCTAGATACGGGAGAAATTATCAAAGAAGGTCACTCGAAAGGGAAGTTTTCTCGCTGAACGAACATGGCTTTTTATTGGACGTTCCGCAACGCAAGGCCGAAGACATTCACTCCGTGATCGGTACAGAAGCATTTGCTTAGTCGATCGTGCGTGATAAAAACAGGTGTATTAGAAACGCGATAGATTCGCCTTTGCACGGAGTACTTCCACTGAAAATCGTGTCAACATACAGCGGCTATATGGCCCACCTTGCTAGCAGCAATCTTAAAATTTATCCGTGTAGTCGTCACACCCGTGCACCAACCGAAAGCGTTGCCGCAAGCCCCTCCGCCGTCAACTTTGAGTCGCTGTTGAGTCTGAAAAACTGCTCTATGAGGTCCATATCCAGCCACTGAGCACATACACAAGCACAGGAAATAACACTCGGTTCCAAGTACAAACGAAGAACCCGGGGCGGAAAGTCCTGAATGCCAAACGATCTGCGTCGGGCGACGGCGACTGACTGCGTAGTATACACCTTTCCAAAAAACACTCGACCCCAGGGGCAACAATCCGTTTTCGAGCCCAGTCACTGAGTTTGAGGCTAGACTCTCACCGGCGTCCCTCCTAACCCTAACCGAGTGGACTGTGATTTCAATAGGCGCAGCCTGCGTAGGCACCGTTTCAAACGCTGCTGGCGGCTAAATTATCGCCTTTTCCCGCTATATTTTGTGTTTCATGGTACATGTATTTTCCCGAGAACATTGAGAAAGCATTGTACCACAATTGAAAAACAAAAAAGCAAAAAAATAAAAAAGAACTGTTAACTATTTTTTGGGGGTATGCGCGCGACAGAACGAATGCGACTGGAATGTATAGTTCTAGTTATTTTTTTTTCTTACGATAAGTTTTGACGGCGCAGCGGGATTCGCCGCATGTGAAACAACAAAGCGTTTTGCTGTCAAAAATAAATTGCAACAGAAGAGGGCCGAAAGGCATGCATTTTTCACACTCACAAATAACGTGTTTACCGATGGACAAGACACGGACATACAATTAAGGAAGTGTTAACATTCGAATAATATATCGTACGTACCACACGATGCAGCGTTATTCGAAAATAATTTATTTGAGAAAGATCTCAAATAACACAGTCACAGTCGACGACAGTCACATCTTGACGATCGCACGGAATCCGAGATGACTTCGTTTTGGGGCACGTTTCGGGGAGAGCTTCCTTTTTTCACAACCGCACCAAGGCAAAGAAACAAATGCGACTGACCCATTTCTCACCCCAACCCGGACAACTATTTTTGGAGATAACTGACGATTCTACGCGGATTATCTCTGGGAGGGGGGAGAACAATGTTCGCAAAATCGCGTTGAGGGCCGTTCAACGTCTTTCACCTTTCCCGTGAATGTCGAGCAGAAAAGCTTGAATGGCAGGCACTTAGCAGCCTTATTTCTCACAATGGAAGACAACACAAAAAGGGTACTCAGCACGCATAAAAAAAATAAGTGGAAACTTTCAAGATAGGCGAGAAAACGTCGAATGCAAAACCGCAAAAACGTACGTAGAGGAAAGAGTCAAAGTACAGGCTAGCTGGTGGAAGTCAACCATTTCGTCGTTTACCCTGAGACTGGGGTTTTTTTTGAAGAGCAGAAGTAACAGTAACAGATTGAGACCTGTCTGTTTTTTTTTTGTTACTTCTGCTCTTCAAAAAAAACCCCAGTCTCAGGGTAAACGACGAAATGGTTGTACGTAGAGGACCGCGCTGAGCGGGTCTTCACAGTCCCAGAGAGTGGCAGAAAATTTCTAGTTGATAGGGGGCGCGAGAGTCGCACCAGCCGCATCAGCATCAGCAACATGGCGGCGGCGAGCGTTTTTTGGAAAGGTGTATAGGCAGCCGGCAATGGCCAGGCGGCGCCACGATAGTACTGCATTCAGCGCCACAAGCGGAGGCGTCTCTGTTAATGGGGCGGCCAGTTTGCCCGTCGGGCCGTTGCGAGCGGCGGCGACCCCAATTTCAGTAGTCCCCGTGTCCACCTGCGTGCCATGTCCCTGGTTCTTCTACGCGGTTTTTTAAGACCATCGGGAGCCTTGATAGGTCCAAGTGTTGAGAAAATATTCTAGAGTCGTCATTTGGACACCCAGTTTGAGTTGTCTTCACTACTTGTGGCCGCCCGATCGGTCTGTGCTTCGCTCGTCTCCCATGAACTGACACAACACATTGAGAAGGCAGCGAATGGGTTTATTGTACATCCCGGTTGCCCGCGGCTTCGAGAGCCGGCAGTTCGGACCCGCCGACCCTAGTTGTCGCCCGTCGTTCAGAGCTCACAGTCGGAACCCGTGTCCAGGCGTGCGGATCGCCCTTCCCACGCCAGTGCTGCGTAGGCTAGCTGTTCCGGTCTATCACAGCCAGACTCTCGCTGCGGAACCACTCCGGGATCGTCATGGAGGCCAGTATGGTCAGGGTTCGCCGCTTCCGCCGGTCCTGATCCGAACTTTGCTGGTGGAATGCTCCCGGGGAATCGCCATGGGCCACACCAGCCAGAACGGCTCTATCGTTCCTGCCCGGCCCCAGCCTCGGGCAGCACGCTCTTCCTCTTTCCTCGCCGGCTGGCCCCCGCTCGCGCCTCGCTCGGCCGTCCTCTCCTCCCGACGCCCACACACACTAGAATAAAATTTGGGTAATTATAACCAAACTCTGCGTGCTACAGAACCGTACGCACATTGCAAAGCCTGGTGCAAAATGGCGCCAGGCAACGAAGTGTACGTGTAAGAAGATTATTTACGCGTCACACGAGATTTTTCTAAAGAAAAACTTTAGCATTTTGCTTTCTGCACGCCATCACTTTTGTTACCATACTCAGCATTAAATTTGGTTGCTGAAACAAACAAAACTTCGTACTGCGAAAATCCTCTTTTTGAAAACTCGCAGGTTTAGAAGGTTTTGGTTGCAACCACGCGTGCCGAACGGCATTAGGAGTGCCGGAACGGGCCGACGGGCCTTTCGCATGAAGACCTGATCGCCTGATTCTCGACGTCACAGCGAAGCAACAATCGGCCCGATTGTTGCTATCGTATTTCCCTAATGTGGCTGTCAAAGCGACTCGTAATACAACTTGTATAAATATGTTATTTTGGCGAGTAGTCTGCAAAACGAGTTCGTCCGACCACTTTCCAAGCCTACACACATATTTTCGTTCACTTCCCCCCCGACAGTTTCTGTAAAATTCACTTACTTGTTGCGTCGCACTGCAGTAATCCACTTCTGTCGCCGTGTCGTTTCCCAAGATCTCGAAGGGAAGCTGGGGAAGCGGTGAAGTTCGACGCTTGAGTCACCTTCGCAACTGTGGCCGTGTTTCATACAGCAGTAGCAACGTTTATTTTTTGGAGGAACTCTAGGGGTAGGCGAGATGTCGCAGGAACCCGGTGAGGTTATAGAGACGTGAAGTTAGGACTCACTTTTACAAAAAAAACGGTTCCAAAAAAGCTCACGCCGATCCGAAATGCAACATTCACACGTGGTTTCTGGATGCGCCCGCCCGCAGCCCCTCGACCCGCGTAGTCCTGGCCTACCCAGTTTCATTATTTTGCAGCCGCTAGATGGCGCAACGTGTAGCGCCAAACTGCATTGCAGGTTGCCTATACAGGTTGCGCTCCTTCGACGCCTGCATCGCTGCGGCGGATGGTCGGATGGTCGTAGCTGGTCGTAGCAGATCGTGTCACCTCTGTTGCTCGTACCGGAACACTAGAGCCGCGTAATATTCTTGCTGCCGAAGTTTATAAGTCTACGTTCGCGGCCAACGCATTTCGCAAAGCCAACGCCCAGCGAACCTATCCCCCTCGTTCTCCTTCGGCGACCGGCCGCCAGGGCGGTGACACCGTCGCTGAAACTCCTCAATTGCAGCTAGCTTGTCGTACGTAGCTCGTAAGGCCTGTCCAAACAGGATACTACAAAACTCACGACTCCGGCAAATCGTGCCGCGCTCCGCTTCCGGCCGTCGGGGGGAAATATCTCTCCGTCGAAGCTGACGGGGGAGACTTCCCCCCGTCAAATCTCTCCCTCGCTTTCTCCACGGCGGCCTTGCTCTGCTCATTACGTGGGTCCGGAGAGCCACTCACACGCTCTGTTGGCTGTCGGTCAATCGCTCAAGGCCTCCGCCTTTTTGCAAGTCCCGAAAACGGGAAAGGCAAGATTAGACATTAAAAAACGAGCGTGTTGGTAAATACTTAAACACCGGAAAGAATAAACACAAATGCGGGACGCAAACAGACGATACAACTCTTTCAACTCGCAACAACAACGGAGACGAAATAAATGTTGTTGAGAGCTGAAAGAGTTGTATCGTCTGTTTGCGTCCCGAATTTGTGTTTATTCTTTCCGGTGTTAAAGTTTTTGCAAGATTAGTGTTTGAAGGGGCAAGCCAGGCGAGCGCGCGTGTTATCCAAGGTCGTGTCATCTTCCAGCAGTTCGGTGGATTGGATTGGATTCCCGCGGCTCTTGTTCCTAACGTACCTCGTATAGACAACAAACCTGGTTGGTTTGGAGTTTAATAAAATAAATGATATATTCTTAAGTTCTCAGTGTTTCTACATACAACTAAAAGTCTCACTGTTGCGCACTGCACTTTATTTATTTATTTTTTAGAGCTACGAACGTGGATTTTGACAAAGAAAACTGAGCCAGGGCGGCCGAAACGCACCCTTCGACGCAGGAATGTCCCCAATCCACCCGAAGCCGGACCTCCTTGGCCTCCGAGCCGAGGCGACAGCGGTACGCGAGGGCGTTGGCGACGTGAGCCAGACGCAGGTGGCGTGTGACGTCACATCTCACGAGCACCGACGTCAGAGAAAAGTGTGGGAGGCGAGGACAGCAGTCGTGATCGTGAAAATTTTCACGACTCTGACAAATCGTAAGAAATAGAAGCGTCCGCTTCAATTTTTACGATTTGTCGGAGTCGTGCGTTTGTAGTGTCCTGTTTGGACACCCCTTTAGGCGCCCGTTTCGGTGTCGCCGTCGCCGTCCCCGTCAGCGTAACCGCCTCGCTAAATTTAGCGGGAAACTGAATAGGTGTTGAAGTCACGTGGCGTCATTTTTCCCGCTAAATCTAGCGGATAAACTAAATTCGTTCATAGGTGACGTGACACGAAGTCATAAGACGTCATTTTCCCCCTCTAAATTTAGCGGGAAAACTAAATTAGTGTTGAGGTCACGTGCCATCAATGCGAGCGGCGCTCCGCCGCTGACAAAAGGCCGTCGCAGCGTATGCCGGGGGCTCTTAATATGGCGGTGCGGGCGATAACGGCCCTTCGATGCATGTCTACATGCTGTTGAACCAGTGTGTCGTGTCCTTCTTCGAGACACGTAGCAGCAAGGGAATTCCCACAATACTTAGTCAAATCCACGAAATTAGGCAACCGCAAAAATAAAGTTGTTTATAGTACAACGAATTATGGTTGAGGTCTCTGAACTTTAACCTTTAACCTCCAAGGAATCAACGCAAAACGACTGCCTAAAATAATTTGCATGTCACAGGAGAACGCTACGCGGAGCATCAGCTTAGCGTTTCTGGCTGGGATGGCAATGTTCGACCCTCTTCTAAAAGAAGCAAACGGTGAAAATGAAGATGATTGAGTAAGTGCCAGTACCATGGAAGCTCTGCTGTGCGTCTCCGAGATACCTTGGTATTCTCACACAACCCCTCAATAAGCTTGAAAACGGCTTACAATGAATGACATTTGAGTCGTCGTCATTTGTTATTGACATATACGTGCTCCTGAACATACACCGTGCCACCAAAACTTATCTTACAACAAAATGAAAAAAAAAAAAAAAAATTAGAGTACACAATTAGCAGCTTAAAGGGGCAGTGCAACGGTTTTAATGTTGAAAGAATTGCCAGTTTGCATTTTTTATGTTGTTCATACAAGCCCAAGTGACCAAAAACGCGTCACCTTTCCCAAAAAAACGGCTATTCTGCTGCGTAATCGCAAGGCAAAAAACGAATTATTTGCCCATCTGCAGCCGCCGGTGGCGGCTACGGGAACTAAAATGACGGCGTCTCTGGGGGATACGCGGAAGTCAACAAACCCTGTCCCCCTCCGCGCCTGACGTAGTTGGTTGACCGCGGCGGACGTGTTTTCGGAAGCTCCCGAAGCTAAGTACTTTTTTTGTTTTCTTTTCCTATTTAGCTGTGCATGGAATAGGGACGGTAGTTTTTTGTAGTAGTAGGAACAGGGGGATAGGATAGTTTATAGTTTAGTTTAGATTCTTGTAGGCACGGGAGTATTATCAACGGTGCCACGTGACTGGGCCACGTGCTTTGTTTGAATGGTTGGCGGCGTTGTTGGTGGTGTTGCGCGCTAAAGGCAAGAGGCACACCGCGTTGGGGTTGATCCTCCAGGTTTACAGCCCTACTGCGAAGCATTTTTTGATTATGCTAGTGGTTTTATAAGTAGAAAAAAAAAGTGTTTAAAGTAGCGATAGGGGGGTTCAGCAGGCTTTTTAGGTAGGGTCACGAGACCGAACCACCTGCACGTGTGGAATTTTTTGGCGGGCTAGTTGGTTGTGACGGCAGAGGCGTACAACAGGCTGTCTTGATTTGAGTTTTGGTGGGATATTTGTCGTGGGGTCGCGCTGTGTGTCGGTAGACAATGGTGAATACGCGAAAGAAGAAGGATGCGCAGCCTAAAGTAAAAAGAAGGACCCGATGTGGAGTGTGAGGAGTGTGGCCGTTGGTGCTGCATGATGGAGACGGAGTTTAAAACTGTAGCAGAAGCCGAGGAGAGCAGCTTTACCTGCCGGAGTTGCGAGAAGGTAGAACTTGGTTTTGGGAGAATAGGAAGGGAGTGGGCGGATACGGTTCAGGAGTTGAAGCGGGAGATAGGGGTAGAGCGGGAGAAGCGGGTACAGCTCGAGGCGCAGGTGGGAGATTTGATTAAGAGGGCCGAAGCGGATGTGGAGGAGATGACCAGGGAATGGGAAGGTAAGGTAGATAGCGTGGCGGGAGAGCTGAGGCGAGAACGGGAACAGCGAGCCGAACTTGAGCGACAGGTGGAGGAGTGGAAGGTGGAGTTGAAGGAGCACAAGAAGAAGTCTGAGGAGATGGTGCAGCAACTGACAGGAGTAGTTAATAAGAGAAAGGAGGAGGTGGCAGAGAAGACGGCGGTGGGGGCGGCAGACAGGTGTGACGGGGTGCTGGACTGTGCAGGAAAGGAGCCTGCACAGCTGTATAGTGCTGCAGTACAGCAGGGTTCGAGGAAGGCAGCAGAAGTTGAGGCAGAGAAAGCACATATAGCTGGAGGGGATGAAGACAGGCAGTCGGGGGTTAAGAGGGTGCTGGTGGTAGGAGACTCGAACATAACAAGGGTTAAGGAGGGGCTGCTGGGCAGGGTGAAAGGGGATGGGAGGGTAAATGTAGTGGCTCAGTCAGGAAAGTGCATGGTAGACGCTATGGCCAAAGCGAAGGATGAGGTGTGGGAAAACAGGGAGGGAGAGAACCTAGTTGTAATACACGCGGGACTAAATGATGTGTTAAAGGGACGGAGCCAGAACCTTGCCAGGCAGATAGAGTTGGGGTTACGCAAGCTGAGGGAGGTCTCTGAGACTGTGCATGTGCAAATATGCACCGTCCCAGAGGTCTGGGGACAGTCTTTGCAGATAGAGAGGCTGGTGGTGGAAGCAAACCGGGTGATAAGGGGGATGAGCCGACGATTTGAGTACGGAGTAATGGAAGTCAACAGGGTGGTGTACGAGGCTCGCTCCGACCCTTTTACATGGGGCATCCACTACAGTGGAATCACTGGGAGCACGGTAGGTGATAGGATTGGACGTCACATCGTACATTTTTTGGGGGGTCCCGGAGCCCTGAGGGTGCCGGTGTGAATGAGGGCCAAAATGTAGATACACAGGGGAGGGTTTCGGAGGGTGAGAGGAAGCCTCGCAGGACTAAGAAAAAGAAACAGCTTAACATAGGGTTCATAAACATGCAGGGGGGCAGGAACAGAATAAAGTGGGAGGAGATTCAGGAGCAATTAGAGAGCGAAAACTTTGCTGTGTATGGATTAGCAGAAACACATCTGAGGGATATGGAAGAACCACCATACATACCAGGATATCATTGGATGGGATGCAACCGGGCCAATGGGGAACGCAAGGGAGGGGGATTAGGGGTGTTAGTTAAGGGTCAGGAATGGGAAAGGGAACAAGAGGACTGCAGGGAACACATGTGGGTCAAAGGCAATATTGGGGGTCTGGACACAATCTTGGGTTTTGTTTATCTAAAAACAGGGAGTGATGCAGGGGAGGAAAATACAGAACGCTTGACATGTTTATCAGGAGACGTTGGGGAAATCGGCACTAACAAGGAAATAATTATCTTGGGGGACATGAATGCACATTTGGAAGACTTTGATGGACATACAGATACAACAGGGAGGTTGTTGGAGGAGTTCTGCGAAGCTCTAGATCTAGTATTGGTTAATGCTCAGGTAAAATGTGATGGAAAAACAACATGGGAAAGAAAGAACTCTCACTCGACCATTGACTACTGTTTAATGTCGCGTAAGATATACAACAGATTAGGAGGCATGGAAATAGATGAGGAAGGCACAAAAAGTCTGGGGAGCGACCATAAGAGAATCAAGATCAGATTCGGCACAGTAAAATTAGAAACGCAAAATCAAAAACAAGAAGGAAGGAATAACTTAAATGATAAACAACTACAGGAGGTATCTAAGCAAATCGAGAACATAGTATCCAAGCAACCGGTAAGAGAATGGACATATGAAGACTTAATTAGTGTTTTCAAAAGAGAGTTAGAGAAATATCGAATCAAACCAGGAGGTAGAAAACTAAAACGTAAGCTCAAAAGCTGGTGGGATAAAGAGGTTAAGGCAGCAATATCGAGACGCCAGGCGGCATCTAAAGAACACAGATGGGCAAAGAAAAAGGGGGCCACACTAGACGAAGTAGCATCAAAATGGGAGGAATTTCAGGAAAGAAAGCGGGAGGCATCAGCATTAATACAGGCCAAAATTGGGAGGGCAGGGGTCCAGTGGATGATGGAGATAAACCAGAAGGATAGGAATGCGGCAAAAAGGTTCTGAGAACACATCAGTGCACAGGGAAAAAAGACCGAGGGGTACCAGCAGACACTAACCACACAGGAAGGGACAAAGGTAGAGGGGGAAGAGGCAAGAGAATACATTAGACATACAATCGAAGCAGCATTTTCAGAGTTAGAATCAGATCAGGCCGTAGGGAATAATAGCGTCTACACAACACAAGAGGAGGATCATAGCGAAGAAGAGGAAATGACCACTGGGGAGTGGGAAAAAGCAGAAGGAAGGGTTCCGGCTGGAACTGCGACAGGTCCAGACGGCATACCAATGAGATTGATAAAAGTGCTAGGCAAAACAAGCAAATTGAAACTAAGGCAGGTGATTGACCAGATACTTATGGGAGGGGAGGTACCCAGTGACTGGAAATTGAGCAGGATGAGATTATTATATAAGGGCAGGGGAGACAAAGACAGTATCAAATCATACCGACCAATCACAGTAACTTCAGTAATATACAGGCTAGCTATGCAAATTGTAAAAAGAAGAATGGAAGAATGGGCAGAGAGAAAGCAGATCCTAGGGGAGCTTCAAAACGGTTTCAGGAAAGATAGACGACTAGATGATAATTTATTCGTAATCACTCAGTGCATAGAGATAGCAGTGACAAGTCAAAGGCCATTATGGGTAGCATTTTTAGACATCAAAGGGGCATATGACAATGTGAATCAGGAAAAACTCTGGAACCAACTGAAGGGATATGGGCTAGAGGGAACCATGGTTAAGTTTCTAGAACGGGTTTATACGGAGAATAGGGTGGTTATAACATGGGAAGCCGAAACTACAAGACCAGCAGCAATAAAAAGAGGTCTTAGACAGGGTTGCCCATTGTCTCCCTTGCTCTTTATGATATACCTCAGTGAAATGGAAAAAAGTTTAGAATGGTGCAACCTAGGTTTTGACCTGACTTACATGGAGGAAGGACATGAAGTAAATCAAGTATTGCCAGGGTTAATATATGCAGATGACATTGTACTCATATCAGAAAGTCGTGAGACAATACAGGAACTGATTAAAATTTGCAGCAGGGAAGGGGACAATTTAGGACTAAAATTTAGTAGGGACAAGTCTGGTATAATAGTTTTCAACGATGAGAAGGGGGAGCCCCTGGAGATACAGGACACATTAATAGAACACGTAGAAAAGTACAAATATCTGGGAGTAGGGTTAAGTGAAGGAAGACGGTATCTAAAAGACCATGAAGATATTGTAATAAAGAAGGCAAAACGAGATTCGGCTATCATGAAACACAGGGCACTATGGAACTATAATAGATATGAAGTTGTTAGGGGTGTATGGAAGGGAGTCATGGTGCCAGGACTGTCATTTGGGAATGCGGTATTGTGTATGAGGTCAGAAATTCAGGCAGGTTTAGAGATACAGCAAAGGAGTGTGGGTAGGTTGGCATTGGGGGCACATGGGAATACACCAAATGAGGGAGTACAGGGGGATATGGGTTGGGCATCTTTCGAGAGTAGAGAAGCGATCAGTAAAGTAAAATTTGAACAAAGACTAGCTGAAATTGAGGATACACGGTGGGCAGCGAAAGTGTACAAGTATCTATATATGAAAAGTCTTAACACTAGGTGGACAAACCGAACCCTCAAGCTGAGATTTAAATACATTCAACGAGATGGAGCCGATCAGAGCATAACAGTAGAAAAGGGAGTAAAGGAAACAGAGAGGAAATTGTGGGAAGAGAGAATGCAGGGGAAATCAGCTTTAGCAATATACAGGGCACAAAAACAAGAAATAAAGAAGGAACAGCTGTATGATAATTCAGTAGGGAGCTCTTTGCTTTTTGAGGCTAGAACGGGGGTGCTGCGAACGAAAACGTATAGGGCTAAATTTCAGGAAGTAGACACTCTGTGTGACGTATTGCCGCGCGCGCAGCTGGCCAAGTAGGCAGCGCGCGCGTGGCCTAACGGTTATCGCGAGTGCTTTCCACGCTGAAAGCCAGGGTTCGATTCCTGGCCGCGGAGGCGCATTTTTGTTGACTCTGTAAAGTAATGTTCTGGTAAATTCGAGAACCATGTTGCTTGTTCGAGGTCAGAATGTTCTACGCCCCGAACCTTCTACGCCGAACGATCCAGAAACCCACGAGGGTACATAAGGGATTCCGCAAGGCGAACGGGGTCAGTTTTCGCACCAGCGTTCGACTCTGCTGCTACGCCGACTTCGATGCCCGCGACGCTCTATTATTATCTTTTGTATTCGTTTATTTTCGGCACAAGTTCGCCACATTAAACCTTTATTTCTTTCTGTTTATTTCCTGTTTTTTTTGGTCACCACCCGTGACAGTATGCAACCGCGAAAGGGAAACTATAGAACATCTAATTTTAAGGTGCACGGGGCTTCGTCCCACCCTCTTGGGGGGGATGACTACGGATTTGGAGGGGGCGCTGGGTTTTCCGGACATGAATGGACGAATGGATAGGGAAAGAATTGCGATAACTAAGAGGAGATTGGAAGATTGGTGGAAGAAATCTAGGGAAGGATAAAAAAAAATACATATAAAAATAGGCAATAAATTCAATTTAAAAGAGAGGGGGAACTGTTATAACAAAATTCATACAAAAAAAAATTAGTAGAAGGGATGATGAAATGTTAGGCTAGGTGGCGCAAGCTGCCGCCCGATACAAAGGGTATAGCCATTACCATCCATCCAACCATCCACACTCGCTGTCAGCCCCATAGAGAACCGTCCTTTGTGTCCATCGCTCGCCGCGACCTTCGACGAGGCTAATCGTTTGAAAGTCCACAATCGCGGAGGAAGCGGCTGGGGTCTCTGAAGAGAGGGCCCAAGGGGAAACCACGTGAACCCCCAGAGACGTCACTCGAAAATCGGCGTGGAGAGTTGAGAGGCACTTCGACCTTCGATTTGTTTCATTTTTTTTTATATAAGAACTAGCGCTCGCAAGAAAATGCGGCTTTCGGTTTTTCGTTCCATAGGTGACGCAGATTAACTTCCGCACTTAACTGGCCAAAGTCTGAAAATCGTTGCACTGCCCCTTTAACCTCGCTGGCCCTATAAGAAATAAAGAAAAACTTTCAGCCTTTCCACTCTGATGAAAAAGGAAGACCAGCGGAGCTGCACTATGATGGGACAACCTCAAGAACTTCTTGAACGACCTCAAGGACGATGACTAGAAGACGACGTCTAGGACGACCTCAAGGACGACTTCTAGGTTGACCTCGAGGACGACCTGAGGGACTACGTCTAGTACGACTTCGGACAACGCCTAGGACAACCTGAGGGGCGACCCCAAGAACGACTTTTTGGACGACCTCGACGACAATGCCTAGGACGACCTCAAGAACGACTTCCAGGACGACCTCGAGGAGGACATCTAGGACGACCGCCTAGAGAAATTCAGCATTTCCACTCTGTTGAAAACCAGAGGGGAAAGGCTGGAAAGGTTGCCCCTATCTATGAGCGTGGACGGCAAACCGGGTGTCTGGTTGCCGCTGTCGCTCATAGATGGCGGTGGCTGTCCAGAGTTTTGTGTCGACATTTGTTTGGTACCGGACACGATCCTGGGGAACCTAGCCTTTAACAGCTCCATTGTAAAAATCTCCGTTGACCCCTGAACTGACTGCTGTGGGTACGCGCCCGCCGGACCAATCAGCCGTCTCCCTTTCATCACCTGAACCCGCTCCATGCGCGTGTGTATGGACGGAAGCGAAATCACGTGGCTAAAGATAGTCACAGGACTCGTCCGGCGAGCGCGTAGCTTCCACCGTACTGTCAGCATGGGAATGAAAGGAGTATGGTCCTTCCTGAAAAGAAACTCGTGAGCCAGTCACAGAACAGCCCGAAGAGCGAGCCGCAAATCCGAGTGAAACGATAGCAAGAGTGCTCATTTCCTGCCAGTGTGACTAATCCTTGTTGTTTAGGTTTTGGGGGTTATAAGCCACTTGAACGCTTAGCATGCGAGAAAAATGTAAGGAAATGAGAAGAAAATAGGAAGTGGAAACGGAGGAAAGGACAGAAATCTTCTGCCAAGGAGAATTAATTTTTGCGCGTCGGGCTTTAAGCTGAGACTGTAGCCAAAGCTACAAGCACGAGCTAGCCCGCGCTCCTCTTTCGAGACGTGCACTTTTAGCGCGCGTGCTCGTTCTCCTGAAGAACGCTTCAAAGCAGCGACCTCGAGCTCTCGTGCTTGTGTCGTTGGCTGGAGTCTTAAGGCCCGTTCACACAGTTACGTTCGGAGCGACCACTACGCTTACGAACGAATGCAACCGCTGGGACTTCAACGACAACTGTGCGCGACGTGTACACACACATGAAACCGTATGCAACCACACGAATCAACAGCCAATGAGAAACGAGCTTCAGCTCTTGCTCCTAGCCGATAGGAAGCAACCCATCTACGCTTACAAACATGGCGGACGGTTTAGTGCCGATGCTAGGTCCTCACCGAGCAGCCGGAGGCTTCGGCTACGGCGTACAGTCACGAAGATCTGCTGTGCGCCTACAATAGCTGTGTAAAGGCTGGTTCAGACATCTGAAACGAACCCGCACGACTGCGTCCGTTGTGACCGGTACGACCGCTCTGCGCCGTGCGTACACTCCTGCAACCGCCGCAACAAGCGCAGCGGGTCGGCAGCACGGCGACCACCTCTCCGCCGCAGTCAGCAGTTTCAGCGTTTCCTCTTAAAGGAAGGGGACGCACTGCCACTCACTTGCGTAACAGAAAATAGACAGACCGTCTTCTATGACCACAATCGTTATTTTTTTATTTTTCAGGATACGCTTGCAGGGTAGTGCGTTAAAAAAAGAAAAAAAAAAAAAAGATGCAGTACGCCGTCTTGCACGATTACGACTTTAATACACGACTTTGCCAACAGTACAAATCTCGCTACCACGCCTTTTCTACTATTATAAAAGACGATGTAATCTTGGCAGCGATATAGCAACGTAGAAATATAATTTCGTGATCAGATAGGCGTTGCGAGCGAGACGTTGCGAGCGTTCGGGATTACTAACACTAATCACCTTTCTCGGATGATGAAAATGCGTGAAAATTCGCATCCTTTATAAGGTACGCACCAGTAATACCTTGAACTTGAACACACGCATGGAATGCGCCAAAAAAGAAATCCGGGTGATGTTCGAGGACACAAATGCTAAGAAAGCACCACTGCAGTCGAAGTAAACAAACACGACGGCACGGGCGTTTGTGCTGTCTTGAGAGTGCCGCCACGAGATCTTCCCTTCTAGTACGTGCTGGGTTATCATAACGACACACGACGAAAATTCACAGTCAAGGATAGCGCTTTTACGGGGAACGATGAGCTTCCACCACGCCGTCCACGTCGACGATCACCACCGACTTTATTTTGCAGCTAGGAGAAGACCGGCACGACCGGCATGCAACGCGCGCGACCAAGCTCTCCTCGACCTGTGATTGGTCTGTCGTTCCCGTCGTTCCCGAACGTAACGAAAAAGTTCAGCCCGGCTCAACTCCTTGAGTTGCGAACGAACACGAACGAAACGACCGTTTGGCGCTTCGTTGCTATGACAACTCGTCGTTCCAACCGGTTGCATTCGTTCGTAAGCGTAGTGATCGCTCCGAACGCAACTGTGTGAACGGGCCTTTAGCTTAAGGCTGAACGGAGTATTCGCGACTCCAGCGACCTATACGGGACGCCACTATCGGGCAAATATGGCGGTCAAATCCAGGTCGTGCCGTGCCATGTGCCAGCTCAACGCACAACGCTGGGACATCAGGGAGTAAGCATTGGGCTCAAAATTGGTTCCCCCGCGTTTTATCTTCCACGTTTCGAACCTGCGGCGATGTGTTGGGGTAAGCGAACTTCCAGAGGCTTGACTTTCTTCGAGGAAACGAGGAAATGGCTGCCCGCTGTCCTTCCACGGTACTGATGAACGTTGAGAAACGCAGAATGTCTGGCTCACGCGGTTACGTAGGTTGCGTGCAGAGCAACCTGGGCCACAAGGCGATACTACGGTTACGACAGAGTCACCGGTAGAACTGTTCTGTCGCGCAAACCACCGACGACATGGAAACAAGGAAGCCGGAAGAGACGAGTAGAAATCGCGAAGAAACCTGTTCTGGCCAGTTGAGTGTTTTCCCGCTAGGTGCGGTTCGTTTTGCTGGAGTCGCGAATAGAATTATCAAATTCAGAAGGACAAGCTTGATGGCATGTGTAACAAGCAAAGCGAAAGTTGGAAACCGTGGTTTTTGTCAAACCATCACCCTCAATGTTGACAGCTTGATGTTATTCTAATTTCCGTCTCTGAAAGAAGGGTACAACCAAATGACTTTGATCCTGGCTAAAACATCATAGTCCCTGTTTGGCCAATCGTGGCTTGACACAACGACGCATTTGTTCTGTAATTCTAGGGTAGCTCCCATTTGAAAAAAGCAATGTCACACCCACTCCCTCTTTAAAAAAAATAAGGTTAAAAACATTTTCTTGGAAAAGGTTCAGGGGATGACGATAGTATTTTATATTGTGTTTGAGGAACGCGTATCACGACAACAACGATAGTATCTCCTGTGATTATCCATCCAATTGTCATTTAGCACATGGCTGCCATGTACTGGAACTCCGCGAACGCTTTTTTCATGATGGTGTGTATGCTTCAACCTATGTTGGATCCTCTTCCTTGGCGAGCTAAGTTTTAGATGCAGAACATAACTTGTTTGTTCTAAAGAAGTGATCATGACTTGGACCTCATATTAGGCGAAGGATTCAATGCGTGGTCCGCGTGCAAAATACAACTTTATTGCCATCTTGAATGAAAGAGCAGCCACAGCTGGAATTGCTGAAGCAGCCATGAAACTGCTGACGTCAATCCAAATACCGCCTTCCCAAATGGCATTAAAATAAAGAAATAAAACATTTAGATAAAATATACTTTTCCAGTGTGTATCAAGCAAACAAAAACAAAAATGAAACGCTGATACACTGGGTTGTGAATGCATCTGTGGCATCTGGTATCCATCAAAAGAAATCTAATGCGCATGTTCAGAACGCGTTCCACATCCAGTAAACACAGGAGGTAACGCGCAAGAGGGGATCACTGGAATGGTCTATAGCTATGTGCTTTACAAGTAAATAAATTGATTTACGTGCCTAGAGTAACTGCTTTAATATACGCCACTTTGATCGGGGTAAGAGTTGAGTTGTCATTCATAAAAGTGCGAATATTGTTACCAAGCGGTGCGAAAGAACAACACATCTTATGGAACTTACTTGTAGTTTATGAAAAGTCCAAATTCAGTTTTGCTGCTTTGTTGATCTATCAAGAGTTTAATGAACCAGTTTATGCCTGTTGTCGTGAGGTATACGAAACTATCCGCATATCCAGAGAGGTAGAGTGCGTCCATGAAGATGTAGTCACAAACTCCGGGATCTACGGCCGGGGTCCAAGGTGATAATTGAATACCATATACGCATAGGATTGGCCTCGCCATCATAGAATTTCCTGCAGAGGTAGAAAGCTTAATTACATACTTTCTCTAAATTCACGAGCAAATTATAAATACCATTCAGAAAAAAAAACAAAAAAAAAAAAAAACGCGTCTTCACGTGGTGAATGATGTTGATTGGGACAAAGCTCTGGTGGTGCTTGTCTGCGTAGACGCTGAGCCGCAGCATGCCGAGCCTTTCGTTCGTTTTCATCCATGTCACGCTGCGGTCAAATGCTCAAATGTGTATATAATAACCACGTTCCATACCACACATTCTCTTTCTGACATGGATGAAAACGAACGAAAGACTCGGCATGCTGCGGCTCACCGTCTACGCAGACCAGCACCATCAGAGCTTCGCCCCAATCAACATCATTCACCACGTGGAGATGCGTTTTTTTTTTATATATTTTTTCTTTTTTTTCCCTACGCGAGCGCGGGAGCACGTGCTCACGTGCTCGTGACCCGACGGCGGACGGACATACGGACATGGCTAGCCCCTAAAGCCCCTGTCACATTGAGGAAACACGGCGGAAACATCAACAAAACATGTTTCTCAACAGTCGGGAAACATGTCGGCTGTCGGCTCTGTTGCCCGACAACCCTGTCACATTGAGAAACAGCAACACAACATGGACGACAGCGACAATGTTGTCTCGGTGTGACAGCTTTTGGCAACGGAAACCTCGACAACTTGTGTCGGACGACACGTGTTGCCCATTCCGGTGGCTGAGCGAATTTTTTTTTTCCAGCAACACGGCAACATCTATATTTTTCTGTACAGATAGCCGCACGAGAATACTTCAATAATAACGTCAAGCGTGAAGGGCAATTTTGAACGCGGCTTCTTGCGCGGCGGCAGCTGATCGTCAAAATCATCTGAATCGATGGCACAAAGAAGCACCCTGTCACACTGCGGAAACAGTCGGAGAACTTTGTCCTTCAACACGAGGAAAACATGTTTTCGGGGACCCTGTCACATTGCGGAAACAGCAACAGTCCGGAAACATGTTGCTGTAGTCCGAAAACCATGTTTCCAAACTTGTTCTCCGACACTCGGGGAACACCCTGTTACACCGAGAAAGCGTGTTGGAAGAACACAAATTGCCTCCTCTCCTGCGCGCTGCCTCCCTCTCTCTTTCGCCCTCGTCTGCCCGGCCGGCTCGGCTAAGCTACAAGCGCGAGCTCCGGGCTTTCAGCATCCCTGCCAAGCTCGCGCGCTGGTGCAGTGCAATCACTGTTCTGGGCCAGATGCTCGCGCGGCTGCGTCTGGACCGAAGCTGAAACGAAGTATACACCCGTTGTTCTCGGGCAGGGGGCGCGAGCGCATCCTCAAGACGCGACCATGTTATGCTGGCAGCACCATCCAGGCGGCACTGTAACGTTCAATTTTGCACGTGCCACGTTCGAATGCAAGCATCTATCAGCATCTGTAGACGCGCGATAACAAAACGTCTAAAAACTAAAATAGAAAAAAGAAATATGCAGCTCGCGGCCTCAGCGTTTCAATAAACATTCCTTTCAGCTTTATTACTTTATTGCTCTCTTTGATAGCTTCCGTGAGCCCGTATGTTTTACTTCACTTGATAGCGAAGCCGAAGCAATACTTGCTAAAGCATGTTCCCCTGAACGATGCTCGCACTGCACGAGCGCGCGTGCTTGGCAGGTATGTACACTGAAAGCTCGGGGCTCGCTCTTCTAGCCTCTAACGGAGTATAAAAAAACTACAGTGGGGGAAGCGTATTTACGCATGTTCGAAACGCGAGCCAAATATTCTATTTTGCTCGCCTGGAGCGCTGCTCAAAACTTGAGACCTACGGGCCTATAGGCGGCTAGGCTCAGATCCGCTGGCTCCGCTCGCCCCTTGAATCGTTGCCATTTTGGATCGCCGTCTCATCGCCGTCGCTCTACCGTAGTCGATTCATCAGCCGCGCGAACCATCTCGTGTTCTCTGGATTTGGCGGTTGCGTTCTGCTACAGGGCTGGACCCTTGCAGGATGGCATACGCGCCGGCCACAGCAGCAGCTTCTGCTTTGGTGCTTCTTTGTGCCATCGATTCAGATGATTCTGACGATCAGCTGCCGCCGCGCAAGAAGCCGCGTTCAAAATTGCCCTTCACGCTTGACGTTATTATGGAAGTATTCTCGTGCGACTATCTGTACAGAAAAATATAGATGTTGCCGTGTTGCTGAAAAAAAATTCGCTCAGCCACCGAAATGGGCAACACGTGTCGTCCGACACAAGTTGTCGAGGTTTCCGTTGCCAAAAGCTGTCACACCGAGACAACATTGTCGCTGTCGTCAATGTTGTGTTGCTGTTTCCTCAATGTGACAGGGTTGTCGGGCAACAGAGCCGACAGCCGACATGTTTCCCGACTGTTGAGAAACATGTTTTGTTCATGTTTCCGCCGTGTTTCCTCAATATGACAGGGCCTCAAAGCAGAAGCTGCTGCTGTGGCCGGCGCGTATGCCATCGTGCAAGGGTCTAGCCCTGTAGCAGAACGCAACCGCCAAATCCAGAGAACACGAGATGGTTCGCGCGGCTGATGAATCGACTACGGTAGAGCGACGTCGATGAGACGGCGATCCAAATTGGCAAAGATTCAAGGGGCGAGCGGAGCCAGCGGATCTGAGCCTAGCCGCCTATACTTCGTTTCAGCTTCGGTCCAGACGCAGCCGATGCTACAAGCGCGAGCATCTGGCCCAGAACAATGCTTGGACTGCACGGGCGCGCGTTCTTGGCAGGAATGCTGAAAGCCCAGAGCTCGCGCTTGTAGCTTAGCCGAGCCGGCCGGGCAGACGAGGGCGAGAGAGAGAGGGATGCAGCGCGCAGGAGAGGAGGCAATTTGTGTTCTTCCAACACGCTTTCTCGGTGTGACAGGATGTTCCCCGAGTGTCGGAGAACAAGTTGGGAAACATGGTTTTCGGACGACAGCAACATGTTTCCGGACTGTTGCTGTTTCCGCAATGTGACAGGGTCCCCGAAAACATGTTTTCCTCGTGTTGAAGGACAAAGTTCTCCGACTGTTTCCGCAGTGTGACAGGGCCTTAAGGGGCTTCGCGCCTAAAACAAGGTTTCTATTTTGGTAAATGAAATGTACGAAAAGATAAACATTACTTACTGTATCCACACATCCTTTTGAAATACGCGCCATAGCTAATATATATTACAGCCGCGCAAAGGCAAAATATGGCAAAAGTATGCAGATGTACAAATGTACTCCGTGGAGCGAATATTCATTTACTTTCAGTGTCCGCAAACAAATTAGTTGTGCACTTTCCAACTCTTCTTGAACTAAAGTAAAAACATAGTTTTGTAATTTAAAACAAAACATCGGCATTGGTACACTGTCGAAAGCTACGAGTTTAATAAATAATATTATGGGTAGCTCTCGCATCGATATGTTCAATATGGTTATATGGAATAAAACAATCAACACACTATAGTAGACCTTTGAGGAACACGTAAGCAGATGTAGCTGAGCAGCAAGGGTGAATCAATAACTCCGTTCATCATTTCGTAGAGGAACATCATATTCCGCACCGGTCTCCTGTTGTGTTGTTGCAACATATCTAACTTCAAGAAGAGTGGTTGTTTGGGCGAGTTGGTTTGACATCTTATACAATCTTGTGCGCATCAAAGACGAGGACAAAAGCAGAGAAGAGGACACAACAAGGCGCAACTTTCAACTGAATTTTATTGAAAACGTGTTCCGGTATATGTAGTCTCAACCATCGTTACAATGACAACAAAAGGACAAAAGTAAAGGAAAAACACCATGACAGAGCATAACTGGGAAACAACACTATTTCGTTCTCAGGAAAAACAATTCCTTCTCCGATAATGCAATCGACGGCATAGCAACACACGTGTCTGCTAAATAATCAATGTGCTCGGCTTCTGTATATCGCGTGTTACCGCTGACTTGCATTTCCCAATTTTTGCGCATTCATCCAACAGTGGGGTACAACCACATGTCCTGCAATGCAAGTCAAGAAAGCCATCGTTCTTTTTTCGTTTTCAATAAAACTCAGTTGAAAGTTGCGCCTTGTTGTGTCCTCTTTTCTGGTTTTGTCCTCGTCTTTGTTGCGCACAAGATTGTATAAGGTATCTAACTTCACTATCCTGCGAATCCTTCTGGTATCTGAAGCACTAATTAGGCTGGTATCGACCATATAACAAGCGAATGAGCATTCTCTAGACGAGCTCAATTGCGTCTTAATTAGTTGATCCAATGCAAGTCCAGACAGCCGAGCCGCATTGGACGCGGGAACGTACAAGTGAAAAAGACAAACGCAAAGAACAAAATAGCAAAAAAAAAAAAAAAAAGAAAAGGAAAACCAAAAAGCTACTTAATACGCTTGATGGCAGCGTGAACTCTACATTATGTATTCGTAACAGACATTACGTGCTGATCGAAATTGAATGTCGCATCTATAAAACTCTTGAATCGCGAATAATTTTAAAACGAGTAAAACTGTGAAATGCAATAAATCACAAAAACTAAAAACGTCGCAATTTCTAAAACAAACCTACCCAATTTTTACCTTTGATTCATTCCCTGGCTGCTTGAAGAACACCACGCCAAGCTATAAGCTATATCTCGCTGAACGTGCTCACAGTTCTATACCAATTCACCACTGTAAACAACTTAATATTGTCAGCAAATATCAGCAATTACTTACACATAATACAATTGGGATTTTGATAAACCCGTTTTTAAAAGTCGGTACGCTCAAGCCGCGGCTCGCTAGTTTCGTGAAATCGCTGATAAACCCGTTCTCTTTTTATTAGAATCTGGCTGGCGAAGAAAGGTTGAAGAGTCACGCTATACATTTTCTGACAAATTACCAAAATACCACGGAGATTGCTCGGAACGTGGGTACAGGTGCCCGACACGCTCGTCTTGCAAGAAGGAATGTGCCATTTTGTTTTAGATTTTCTATAAAAAGGTTACTGTTTCAGACGCCAGCACGTGTAACTACTCCTGTAGCATGCATATGCTCCTTGGTGCTTAAATAAGTAGGTTAGCAAAAGATCTATAGACCATCTCAGAAAAGCGCTTCTGGTCGGTGCCATTTTCAGTGTTCGTGCGTGTGGCGTGTACTTTGCTCGCCTTCCAAAGCGGCGAACATGCGCGCGCTGGGCGGCGACCTAACACACGTAGACTGTAATTCTCATTCGTGTAGGCCAGATGGAAAGTTACTGTTTGTGAAGATTGTGTTAGAATTACAATTAAAATAACTCCGAAACCACCGAGCCAAACATCAAGGTGCATTGGAATGCGTATGAAATAAACAAATACACTATAATTTTTTTTTATGAACACTGTATCTGTTTTGGACATCGAATCTAGCTATAGAATAACACTATTCATATTCAGATAAAGAATATTTGCTTGAAGATGCAACTGTGCGTAAGGTACAGAAATGCATCATAAAAGTTTTGATTCAAAATAAGTTTACAAAAGTTACTAAAAAAATGTGTACCCGTATTTCTTTTTTTTTTCTTTTTTTCTTTTTTTTATTTTTGGAGTAGAATGCAACACGTTCAAACACTCATTCAGAGTGCACATAGAAGAGGAATTTTATGTATTTTTTTATTAAGTTTTGGTTTAGCGCTGTTTCCATCAGCTGTACATTTACATGCCTCCCCTCAACAACTATATTGTTTTCATGATTTAAGAAAAAAATTCAGTTTTATATGTTGTGTCGCGCCGAAGCGCCAAAGAACAGACGCTCCCACGCAGAGCAGCAGCACACAAAGAACAAATTTAATATGGCGAAGACACATTTTACAGAGCAAAGACCAGCGCACCCTGGTGGTGAGAATAGGAACCTGTGACATTGCTTTATACATACACAGCACTCCTCCACACTTACATAAAGGAACACTAGTACACCAGTCTAAATTGAGGGTTTAGCGCTGTTTCCATCAGCTGTACATTTACATGCCTCCCCTCAACAACTATATTGTTTTCATGATTTAAGAAAAAAATTCAGTTTGATATAACATTCTTCCGACAGAATAAAATGAAGGCTTTCTCACCACCTCTTCTGCGAGAGGATATTGCACGCCAACCATTTGACAAACCAGGCATGCTCTATCGCAGATTAATGAAGCTCAACACTTGCTTCATAAACCTCTCTAATACCAGACAGGAATAGCAATGTGCCGACATTCATGTCTAAACACAGATTTGAACTTTGTTTAAATGTTTCACATCTCGTCTTCAACAGATCGCCCGCGTGAGTGAAACTCCGAGAGTAGCCCAAGATAGATTTGACGTCCAAAATAAATAGACTTAAAAAAAAGCGCTGAAGCAATTGTGAGTAACAAATATGACTGTGCCAAATCTCGACTATAGTGCTAGATTGTGTACTATTTTTCTCGATATTATTAGCGCTCCTCTTTGGACGGATGCCGTAGTGGTAACAGCCGGCTTGAGTTTGCTCTTGCCGCTCTTGAAGCTGTTCCAACTGCAGAAGGACACTCAACCAGCAGCACGCGGCTATTAGCGATGTGCGCGGCCGAAAGCGTCGCTGTGGTCAGCTTTCCACGATTGGCCAAACCATGGGCATATGAGCACTGTCAGATTGTCAATTTTGACGGTGTTTCGGATTGCGATGGCTCCTAGCTTCTACTGTGCTTTTTAAACGCACCATCGAACTCGTCCTCGCACCCGATGGTAAGTAGCCAGAATAACAACTGGTGACGTCACGGCGAGGCAAATCCCAGTCGTGACGTCACGGAGGGAAACCATAAGAGAGCGCCACCGAAACATCTCGGCGCTAATAAAGTATTCCAAGCACAAGTGAGAATGTTTCACGTGACATTAGCTCCCTTTGGCACGCAGCTCGCGCAGAAGCACGCTGGCGTGGCTCGCCTCCATTGCTGCCGGGGAGCGCATTTTTTTTCTCCAACGAAAACAAGGGTAAAGAATAAGCTTTTTTCCGCCACTGTTCCTACAATCTACTGCGGAGCATATATTGCTACATATTGCAAATAACATTTAATTTTGTGGCTATGAAAAAATAATCTTGATCGGTGGTGGCCGGAAGGCAACTTCGCGGCTGCCCGAGTCGCTCGCCCAACTGTCCGCCGGTGACGAACGCGGGTAGGGAAAAGTAGGGATTTTTCATTGTTGCCAGTACAGAGTCGCCTCCTGGAACCCTCGCGGCCGGCATAACTTGAAAATTCAATAACTTCATGGTTAAATTTTATGTTTATAAAATATTTTGGTTATCAGTGGAGAAAGGGTTATTGATGTGCCAATTTCCAGCCAGATCAAAGACTAACAAAAAAATTGGCGGAGTTCCCCTTTAAAGGCGAAGCTTAAGCGCCCTCTTGCAATTTTGTTGTTCGTCGTTACCGTGACGCTACGCTACGTATTTGAGGGCGTCACACAAATCCTTGGAACGCTCGTCTTCGGCACGCCCCAGGCAGCACATGCCCATGACAATAAAATGTGGTGAAGGTTATGAGGAGTTTTACTAAGCTAAGCGTCTCGTTAATAGTGGTAGTTTCTTGAAACCGCCGAAAATAAAACAAAGAGTGAAGACCATGCACAGCGAAGAACACCGCAAATTTCGTAAGTCTATCGTTGATGTATAGGTGCTAGATCTTAACAGCCATTAACATACAAAAATGTAGACTGAATGTAGAATGCCACTAGATGACACTGAATTTGTGAAAGAATATATTGTGCAACCGTCGTGATTTCAACCATGCCTGGTTTCAATACCGAGAAGATACCTACTCAGGTAGAAGTTTGGTTGCCATTTGGCTGGATGCAATTGGGAGTTCAAGTTTGTCCAAGTATGTCCACATCAGTTCGCTTCGAAAGGCAAGAAGTTCTCAAGTTATGCAGTGAACCTGGCCTGTTAAAGCGAATATTTTATAACCTGAAGGTCTTAAAAGCAAAAAAAAAAATATAGACGAGGGAGGGACACATGCAACATGGACTGGCGCTAACTTTCAACTGATTTAATCGAGGAAGTAGTTTCCTCCGCTTCATTAATCAAGGCATGTTGTCTCCTCCGCTGTATGCAAGCTGGCAAAAGTTTGCCCTATGATGACTAGACAGAAGCTTGTTCGATGATCAAAGAAGCACATCACTCAGTGCACAGCATGTGCTTCTATTGTTGTTTACGAGATTCCGCTAAGATGTGGGTGCGTGTACATTGAACAGACTGGGCGGTGTTTTAGCGAAAGGGCACGTGAACATCGTCTAGCGGTTCGTGACAAATCGGGGGACATCTTGCAGTACTCTGCAGTTGGTGAGGGTGTGATTCTCGTTTAGAATTAAACAAATTTATTGATATAAAAAAAGAGACTGAAAGGAAAATAGTTGAAGCGTATTTGTAGTGTACTGGAAACTATTGAGTGGGGCCACTGGAGCGCTATTTCTGAAGCTCCGAAGGTGGAAAAATATGAAAGACGTCTACAACTCCCTGTAATGCCAAATTAAAGCGCAGCTCTTGAGGACGAGGAGGGGAGGGTACGGAAAACAGGGTGCGGAGGGAACGCCCGGGTCACGAGTGAGACCCACGCGTTGCATCATGGGACGTTTCCCATAACCAACGCGCGGGACCCTCGTGACGTCCCTCGTGACGTACCTCGTGACTTCATTATGGGACGTTTCCCATAATGCAACGCTTGGTTACGCCGACGGCGACGCCACTCAAGCCGGAAACGGGCGCCTAAGAGCTGCGCTCTAAAGTTATTAGAGGTCGGTACGAGCGAAGTGGTTTGGAATAAAGTCCCACTCTGCCGTGTGTCGCTGCTAATTTCGCCGAACTTAAAAGGATATTAGGATAGACTTCGAAGGCTATTTGGGAGATTATCATTGATATGGGTAAAGTCGTAGTTCCTGCTGGCCTGGTCTCGACCAGAAATGGCAGTAATGACATTACTGTAACAAAATTGCAGTAAATAAGTCACTTTTTGTGGTAATGAGTAGTGTAACGAATAACTTTTTTATGCTGGTAATTTAGTAATGTAAGTAACTAGTTTCAGGCAGAAATTTCCAGAAAATTACTCCTTACTTTGAAAATTACTTTTGTCCCCCCCCCCCCCCCCCCCCAAAAAAAAAAAAAGAAGTTCGTTTGCGTTATTTAAAAAGAAGATAAAAATTATTCGCGTGGTCAAATGTTGTGACATCAGAGCAAATAAACGACGGCCATCTGAGCGCAAAGCCTCGTAGGAAAAACTTGACAAACTCACAAAGGCGGTTGGAAAGCCGAAGGAGATGATCTTATGTGTAAAGAAATCGACGGAAGGCCACGTCTCACGAACTTCAGGCAAGACAGATTCACGGCGTCACTTCGTCACAACGATACTATACTTCGCTCATCCCTAAGCTGACAGCGCGGAAGCAGCTACGAGTTCGCCACAACCAAACAACTACCTTCTTTTGAGGTCGCGTTTTAATTGCGCGTCATGAGACTCGACCACGTGGCTTGCGGATGGCAAACGAAAAAAAAAAAAATTACGAGAACAGAAAGTTGAAGTGACCACATATTTATTTTGTTGATTGTTTTCGTCCTCTCTGTCGCTTTTTACCGCACATCGGCAGCATTGCCTCCTTTATTCTAAAAAGCCTGTCAATTACTCGGCGGAGTGATTGAGCGCACGACCGCCGGAAAAAGGCGACGAGAGGCGCCGAACGGATACCGATATGGTAGCGCAGAGGCAATTCTGGGGTGAACCATCAGCCAGTGGGGAATTGTAGTAGACCGTTTCCGCAGCCCGCTAAGCACCCGGATAGCGCTCCGTAATCCGCCACAAGACCTTGAACTATGCAGACAAGGCTGGAGGCGCGAATGCGCAGCTGCGTCGTTTTCTTCGGGGATACCGTAGCGGAGGAGAAAAACGGTCTACTACAATTCCCTATTCGCGACTCCAGCGACCTATAGGGGGTGCCACCACCAAACAAACATGGCGGCTGAGTCCAGGTCGCGTCGGCTCGGCCGGGCCGCCTGAACAGGTGGCGCGTTCAATTTAACATATTTTCTTTTGTTTAATGAACAATTTTATAGGTACTTACACTGAGACTGTTCAGTGTAGCCGGTGCACATAAACTTGCAGAACATAGATTTGTTTTCCAAGTGTGTTTTCTGTTCTTTTCATGTCAAACTTTCGTTTCGGAGATTTCGTTCGAAACCGAAACTATGGGCTCTGGAGAGACGGTGATATACTAATCAGTTTTGCTCATCTAAGGAAAGCGGCAATGACTGCAGAATTCTCCCACCGGCAGTGATGTTCAGCTAACTCGCATGCCTCGACCATGCGACTTACCTGTCCGCGAAATCGGGCTTTTGTGCGTATCCGTGTTTAAGCAACAGCTTCAGTTGTCTGCTCGGTCAACAACTCAGGCTGCAGGAAAATTACGAAAATTAAGCAAGCGCTTCTTGAGCCAAGGATCATGCTAACCCGCCGGCACCCCACTGAGCAGCTGATACTCGTATTTCAATTCAGGTTTTAGTAACAATCGAGAAGTCATTTTGACGAGCGGGTTATGTATTATATTACGTACTACGTCCCACTAAAGCGATATTAGTATATTCTTCGGTTTGAAATATGACCTTAGTTAATTAGCTATTAAGTGAACTGCTGAATAAAAGTATATTTGACAGACAGAGAGATACTAAGTTAAACTTAACCAAATGGTTCTAGCCGGTAGCACGGAGACGAATGCGGACAAACTGAAGAGAGTCTTCATTGGAGATTCACGCAGAACCTCTCTGCACTGAACTTGACTTCGAATCCTGAACGGAAAAAATGAGTATTTTTGTGGCCGGTCAACCTGAGTAATGCAGACGTACATTGCTGCTGGCTTAATTCGACGGGGGTATAATATAAATAATGGAGGCGCGATAGATCATAATGCCGTGACAGCTTCTAACGTTGCGAGACTCGTCCCCCACCTTTTGAAAACAGATAATTTCCCTCATTCTTCATTTGCAGCGAGCAGGCTTTCCTGAATCAAATAATTGCGAAATCAGCCCAAATCCTTCAGAGTGGTCCAGAAGATTTTTCGGCAAAAAGCAGCTAAGATGAATAGCCAACGCACCGACCGCCGTGGGTGGCTCAAACTTGAAGCTAATCGAACACAACCAAACTCAAGAGAAGCAGCTATCGAACCTTCCCATTCACTTGACTGCAGCATTGGTGTTCCCTCCAGTGGAATGCCTCGTCTGTCGTCCTCCCACTGTTCTACGTCCTTATAAAGAAACCCCTTATCAGTTACCAAGTAGTCGTCACTTTGAATGTGATTCGAGACAGACAAGAAATCAAAACGTTTTTCCGCGATTCCTCCCCATCAAAGAAATCGAAAACACGTGATGGAAGGAAGCAATCTATTTAGGCTTCGCCACACTAATGAACTCTCAGGCAAACTTAAGACATTTTCGAACCTTCGTGAAATTACATTGTTCGCCACCGCGCCGACAACACGTGTCGGCGAAAGCCACCAGAGACGCGGAGGGGCGCGGAGCGACCTGGACCGGCTGGTTCCCGGTTTTCCCGCTTGGTGGCGTCCGTTTTGCTGGAGTCGCGAATTGGCAAAAATGTGCGCTGTGGGTTTTCCGCGAAACAACAATAAACCGCAACGAAGTAAAAAAGAGAGGAGGTTACCGGCGCATGAAAAAACGGGAGAGGGGCAGAGTAGTGGAGGGTCAAGCAACAGTTTCCCCTTTCCTTAAAAAAACAAAACAAAAAGGAGCACGTACGTGTTTCTGGATTTTACCGAGACTTGTGCTCGCTACTTGAAAAATGTAAGGCATTACAATTACAAACTACCGAGCCTCAAATGTAATGGATTACCGTTATAAATTACTTCCGCTGAGCTGTAATGGTATACTTTACTCGTTACGTTACAAATTACTTTTACGTTACTTTTTCCGTACGCTTATCCAGAAAACAATAAAAGAATATTGATATTTTTCAAAAATGTTCGGCGAGCTTTTCTCTGCATTTGCCGGTTTTGCAGTGAGCTTTTCTCCGGTGAGCTGTTCTCCGGTGAGCTCTCCTCCGGTGAGCTTTTCTCCGGTGAGCTTTTCTCTGCCGCCCGCTCCTGGAAGATCGCCGTGACCTCTATTCATCTTTCAGCGACGTTCTGCCATTCTTGAAGAGCGAATGCAAATCAAAACACTTCGCATGAATGATTGCTTCTTGCGATTATTTACTGAGTTATTAAACATCTGTCCAGATATGCCCAGTTTCAGAGATAATTTTATGTTCGCAATTCGCTCTAGTTTGCAGCTCATGCTGAAATTGTAAGTGTTATCACGTAAGGGTCATGAAACCAGTGTAGCGTAGCTCTGAATGTCCACACAACGGCGCCCCTTGACGTAGTGACATGTGAAGACCCCTACCTTTGACTGCTGTGCGCGCATCACCATGCTGCCCTCTCGCTTATCCCAGTTTTTTGTAAGGTACCTCAGTTTTCAAGCCTCCTCGGCACCTCCTCGAAGTGGCGGTTAGCCAACATTACGTACGTCACACAAAAAAGTGCACACGACTACACGAAATGTGCTGCGATTGAGGGGGGCATGCAGTTACGTTCTTTAAAAGACACTTCCTCCTCTTCCCCCTCCCCCCCCCCCCAAAAAAAAAAAAAAAACATTTTATAGACGCTACCCAACCAGGATTTTGCTTCAAAGGCACATATCTTTTAATGAAGCAAAAACACTTCTGCTCGGATACTGAAACCGAAACTTGAGCACGGAGACTCATGGCCGAGTAGCGTAGGACAATAGATGGCGTTATTAAAGGTTTATTACAGGGCTTAGGTCAATAGATGGCGTCAGCGCGCCTTCTATTGTCCAAAGGGAGAGAGAGGTTTATTTTCTGGACGGTTTCGTCTAGACGTGTATGACTCTTAGAATTTGGACACATGTGTAGAATTGTGTCATTTGTATCTTTTAATCTGAAGTGGAGACATCAGTACCAACACTGTTCGGGCATGCGCGCTTGTTGGACTGCCTTGGATAAAAAAAAAAATTACATCCAAGTTAGCGTTTGTCTTGTGTCGTGTGTGTTTTTTTCGTTCTTGTCTTGTTTTGGGCTTTTAACCTGACCGTTTTAATTTGTATACAGTATACACGAACTCAACTCTCCTACGTCACACCGCGGTGGTGGCGCGTCGGGCGCATTTCCGGTCTGGGGTGGTGGGCAGAAGTCGCCGTGCGAGACATGCATTCCTGTGTTCCTTTGAAAGAAACCAGACAAAAAACCTGACTTCTCGTCAAAATGCTGCGACGTGGGCTGTACCAAGAGAGTCTGGAAAGGCTTGAAGATCAGTTTTCAAGTGTTTCTGCCCCCTCCGTTCGTCCGAGAACGTGGATAGTAGCCGTGAAAAGGGCAAACCAGTCGCTGTTGAACTACGATTGCTTGTGCGGGCAACACTTTGCGGTCGCCAGATGTATTTGCTTTGTTCCAACATGAACGAGAGAAAACCGCCAAGTTGTCCGGACCTCCCACGTTTCAGTGAGTCTTTAAATTCACACGGCCGCCTGATCGTTCGAACTTTCGTCTGCTCTTTCAAACTTGTCTGCTTTTTGTCGTCTGCTCGTTCAAACAAAAGCGGCCCGTAGACCAAATTTTGACCGGGTGATTGCAATAAGAAGTAATTGCAGGCCTCAAAAGACTTAAGTAGGCTCGGTGTAAACAGTAGATACAAGATGTTGATCATGGGTACCAGTGGCCATCACCGACTTGTTACGCTTGGTCTGTTCCCGCTTTCGATTTTCAGTATCGACAGCGATCATCGCCGTTACCTTCTACACTTTTCCAGCACGAGCGACGTCACGACCGAAAATAGCTAGAACAATCTCATCATGGTTTTGGCGTCCATTCTGCGGTGTTCATGCGAATGAATCGCAGCACGTCAAATTATTTACGCAATGTTTAGCGGCGTAACGATCCTTGATAATTTCGCTCAGGCGATTAAAGTGGTAAGACATTGCTATGAGGACGACAATTCCAACGCGGAAAAGCGTGTGCAGACTCACACAGACGCCGACAACGAGACATTCCAATGGTTTGCTGACGCGGGACGCGGTGCTTCTTGCCCGTACTCCATCGCGCATGCGTTCGAACTGTCGTCTGCTCTTTCAAACTTGTGCGCTTCTTGTCGTCAGCTCGTTCAAACGACAGCGGCCCGCAAACCAAACGTTGACCCAGTAAGTGCAGGCCTCAAAACACTTTTGAAGGTTGGTTGGGGGTAAGTAGGCGAAGTGTAAACAGTAGATACAAGAAGCTGTTGATCATTGTTGCCAGTGGCCATCACCGACTTGTAATGTCCGATTCTATTTGCGGTTTTAAGTACCGACGTCCACAATCTCAGCTACGGTCCACGCTTTTGCAGCCCGAGCGACGTCGCGACTGAAGATAGCGAGCAGAATCTCATCGTGGGAGTCAGGCTTTAGCACCCATTCTGCGGCGTCCACGTGAAATGAATCGCCGCACGTCACATTATTCACGCAAAGTTTTGCCTCGTTAATTTTGCTGAAGCCGCTCAAGTGGTCAGACATTGTTAGGAGGACGTGGAATCAACAATTCCAACGCGAAAAAGAGCACGGGGACTCCCACCGACGCCGACAACAACGCAATTCAATGACTTGTTTATGGGCGACGGCGGGCTTCTTGCCCACCATCCACCGCGCATGCGCGGCGCCGGTGGCGTCCGCTAGGAGCGCTCCGGTTTGTTTGTAAACATGAGTTGGTGTATAAGCATGGTACCGGAGTGCGGTCGTGTATTATTACTGCGTGTTGCACACTAAAGACCCCAGGCTAGTGGCTGTACTGCACTGGCTAAATTTCTCATCTAGAATTGAGACACTAAACACCCATTGGGGCTGACTAGAGTGATTGGATTGTGGGAAAGTGTTGTCCACATTTGTTGTCGCCACGGAGCCGCAACAGGTCCTTTGCCTTCCCTGGCTGCTAGCCCGACACCAATAGATACTAGCCCACATACGACAAAACCTCGCAAGGCACGATGAGTACCAATTTGCTCAGTACCACTTGCTCGGTCGTTCTGAGAACTTTCCTATCTACCTGGGAAACAATGAACATGGGAAGCAAATCCCAGGGGAGCGGGAATCAAAATCAAGTCGCCGTGACAGTTTACTCACGTGTGGTCGTTGTGGGCCCGGAGGTTGTGGTGCTTCGCCTCACGGTTGTCATGATGGTTGAGGTTCTGGGTGTTGAAATCGCAGACGTTCCCCTTGCAATGCCGCTGGTGGTGCTGTGTGTCATTACGCCTGTTGTTAAACTTGCAGTTGAGGTCGCTTCTGTTGTGGGTGTCATGGCTTTCGAGGCATTGCTTGATGACTTTGCAGATGTTTCCCTTATCTTTTCATAAACATTGGTTCCAGGGGAAGCTGGGGGGATTGATTGTGAACCAGAACCATCGGATCCCGAGCCTTCCGGAGATTCTGTTGTCGCATCCGTTCCAAGGTCTGTTAAAGAAACGGTTTCAGCAACAGTTATTTTATATGGCGCTAATAGAAAAAGATTCCACTAAATTACATATGTTGACAATAAGACGTGAAGAAACAATGTTTTGAACTAGCATACCTTATGAACTCTCTGGGTTGTGCATGCTCTTTGTGTGTGATGAGGCTAGAGCTTATGTCTATGGGGTTAGCGCAACCACGCACTTCGAACGTCCGCATATCAGCTGAACACATTCTGCCTCCCTCGGTCTGTGTCAGCATAATTGAGGTAGTGTAAATGTTTGACCTTAAAGTCAACTGTTAGCTATCCAAACGCACAGCTCTGCTTAGCCCGGTCAGTGTAGTATCAGGCTAGGTATTGCTTAGTCCGTAGTCCAATCACCACCGGGAGAATCGTTGTATTTGTGTTTTATTGATGGTCCTTAAGTACACATCTATTTCAAATAACTTTAACACAATTCCTTTATTCGTATTTATTGATTAAACTTAAGTGCACATATATTTCAAATAATGATAACCAACTGAGTAGGTTAACGTTATTTGAAATATATATGTACTTAAGGACTATCAAAAGAACGCAAATGCAAGAATTTTTCCGACATTAATTGGACTTGGGGCTAACTAATACCCAGCCTGATACTGCACCGACCGTGCTAATCAGGTCGAGGTTGCAGTTTTCCGTAAAAATGAGCACATAAACACATTATATATTAGTAGTAAAACGATGTCACACCACCTCCTGTCTCTGGTAAAACAATAAAACTTGGTAAAATGAGCAGGACAATTTTTGGCAAGACAACACTAGCAACAAGCTTACAAGCGAGATGCACAGACATATTACAAATCGCACGCAAAGAATCACGCACGGGAGGGGAGTCACGACGCAGTCAACTGCCCCACCGCTTTATATAACCGACGATTCAGACATTCATTCCTGGGTAATTATCTCTGCAATAACGAAGGTTACAAGTATGTTGCTTTGTCCTTGTCAATAGCTCACTTCGAGCATAATATATCCACTATTAAGCATACTTCAACACCCTTTTGCCCTTGACAACTGAAGGGTGTTCCACGCGACATCATACTATTTTCCAGTTTAAAGGGCTAATTACTCAAGAGGAAAGTGCTGGATGGAGATATCCACAAGTGGAATTCCTGGGAACACTTTTCATAACCTCAAAAAGACACATTAACAAACAAAAAAATGTTTAAAAAAGACCCCGAGGAAACACGTATTAAAAATATACATGGTAAGAAAACAAAAAAAGGAACAATACGCCACTAGACCCAATTTAAATTAAGAATGTGGAGGTCGCAGCCCGCTAAGCAACTCCCTGTACTTACATCGTGCCTCCATCTCTTATTGGCTGAAGAGATGATTGACGTGTCAAATGTTGATTGTGAAAATTGTTTCTCCATTCATAAATAGTGTTTTAATCGACAGTATGTTTATATTTTAGAAACACATAATCTTTATAGTGTCATTCCGTTTTCGAAAATATTCCCAGATAGCTTTTTTTCTGCTTTGGTTTAAAATAATGACCGACCCGGCTGCCGGCGTTTACGGCGTTCTTGACGTGCGTAGCTCGTGGAACTAGTCTGATGGTATAAGTGCGAGTCTTTTTGCGTTCTTTGAGGTGTTTAGAGGAAGATTTCCTCATCCCTAGTGGTTTGCAGTTAACAACTGTCGAATGTACGCGCCTTCGGAAGCGCTGTGCGGGGGCTTGTTTTCGTACTGGGATTCACCTAAGCCTAACATCCCTACTAGTGGCTACAATACTACAAAAATGACATAAAATTAAACAGGACGACATCATGACTCTAATCGTTGCCTGTAGTTGCCGAAGGCTGCGATCTTTTTCTGCGCGTCTTTGAAGTATGTCTGTGATCGTTTTGCAAGGTGTGTGCATGGTGGTCTGCTTAGTTTTTTGTTTTTGTGTTCGGTCGACTGCAGCGCATATAACTGATAAGGCAGCGCGGCATGCCCTTCGCGTTTGATGAGGTTGACTGAGTTCAGGTCGCCGACATTAGGTTGCAACTTGAAACAGTGTGGGACTACCTACGCAAATCATTGCACCGCTTTCAATGAAACCGGGCTCCGGAGTGCCCGTTCAGACAGTGTAGTTGCAGTATCTAATCGATCCTCATTGAGCGGGCATCGCATGACCACCTTCTGCGCTCAGACTTGAGCTAAATGGCTGATATGTTTTTTTAACCACTTTGTGGATTGCAATAATAAGAGGAGGAGCGGTGCGCATGCGTATTTCATTCCCACGAAAATGGTGGATTGCTGCATACTAAAGAGCTAACACGAACATCGCGGAATACACTGGTAGCAGAATGATTTGAGATACTGAAGCAGATATACTAGCTCATATACAAAACTTAGAGAATCGGCCTCTCGTTACCTGATATTTCCTTAAGCGATGCCATTTTGTTGCAGAGCGGGCGATAATGGCGATTGTTACGATTCGAAATTCAGACTGCCTCAGCTTTATACAGGGCGGCAGAAAGCTCCGGCCTAATTGTTTTGTTCTGCCGCGCACTGTTTTCTTTCCTTGTTGACCCGCGATTTGCTGTCACCAAATTTTGCGTTCACCATTTTCCAGGAGGACACGAAGAAGCGTTCTCGGTGATTTAATATTAAATTTATTTTAGCTAGCAGTCATATCTTTAAACACCAAGATGGGTGAAAAGTCATTACTTTTAAACTCAGTTTATCTTGTGAACTCAGATGACACTAGAGGCAGCAATCAGAAATGTGTCAAGAGGCAAGCATTGAATGGGTGAAACAGGTCGAAGCGCGAGAGGCCGTTTCCTCTCCAACAAGTGCCACTTAGTGGGCTTTTAGTAAAGGAATATCTTTGACATTTTAGACAAAATCTTGAGATTGGGGGGAAATAAAGGACAACACAACAAGAAGTCTCAGGCAGAGCTAAATTTCAGCGGTGTTTGAGACTTCGTGTTGTGTTGTCCTTCCTTTCCCCCCAGTCTCGGGTTGTGTCTAAAAGGCTAAACCTTCACCAGCTTGTTTTCGCCCTAAGATTTTTTCTTCGCATATACTTAGACCACTTACCTGGAAACAAGAAAATCAAGATGAGACTTGCACCCGCCGCTAAAAACATGAGGGCCAGAATGATGATCAAAGTTTTCTTGCTTTTCCTGGAAGAGACGAAACTGGCGTTAGATCTCCAGCAGACCGCTCTAGGAATTATGATCCCTACCTTAAGATGATGTCTACTTTTTTTAGCACTGTTTTAAACCTTCCACGATATGCTGTTGTTCGTAACGCTCTGTCGTCTACTTTAAGCTCAAGCATAGTATGTATATATATATATATATATATATATATATATATATATATATATATATATATATATTATTCCACCGCTGCACTACTTGCTACCTTTTGTGAAGTAAAATTTGTGTGTGGGCATTACAGGACAAAATGTCGTCGCGATGGTGAGCATATCTGAAAAAGCACCTTTTTTCAAATAAAAATGCCTATCGCACATTTTTTTACAATACTTATGTACTGATTATTGAACAAAGAAATGCATAAGTTGAAGTTGACATTAACGGGTGATTCTGTTTTTGTTTCTTTCCCTAAAACACACACACAAAAAAAATTAAAATATGCTCGAAGGCGACTTTGTTTAACACAGTGTTGGAACTAACGCGTTACATGTAACGACGTTACTGGTAACGCGTCAGTTGTTTGACTAACGTAGTAATGTACTCGTCGGAATCCCAAATAAATAACAAGAAAAGTAATGTCGTTATTATTTTACGATATTTCTTTACAAATTAGGTTACCTATTACTCGATACTTTTGATTAAAAATGGCCGCATGATTGTTTGAAAAAAAAAGTCATTCTCTACACTACATAAAAGTGCAAAGAAACCCCAACAAAGCTATGTATAAGCAGAGTCATTTCGAACTCCTTCGGAACGCACTTTTAAGGACTGTTCATACATGCAGCGGAGCGCGACAAGCATAGCGTTGACCTCGCGCTAAGCGCGTGCTGACAGGAGCGTTCACTAGCTTTGTATCGCACCGTTAAAACTGTTGCTCAAGGCTGACGATAAGTAGCTGACTACACGTGAGCAGCGCTACATCAGCGATTAGCTGCATCTGAGAACCTAAACTCCGCGAGATTATCGCGGCGCGGAACCCCTGAGCATCCTTGGTGCAGTCTTTGTATAGAAGGTACCACCGTCGTCGTACTCTGAGCAGCCGTCTCGATGGAAAGAGACATCCTTTCAGAAGTTAACAGTCTGCCGCCGCTCGAAGAATTTTGCCTAGGCGTCCCTAGCTACTCCAGCAGGTCACATCCTTCTCTTCAAAACAAATAAATTCTCGTTCTGTCAACAACAGACAGGATGAACTTTTAAGTTTGGAAGCGTTGACGTTCCCACGCTTTGAACCAAAACGAGTGTGTCAGCGCGGTGACCGGGTGCTGACATGTCGTTAATTGGAAATGCGACGTTGGTTGTGCAAGAATAAAATAAAGTTTATTTTACCGGATCAACTTTGATTACAGAAAGAGGTATATTTTGCGTTCGTTGCGTGGCGTGCATCTGGTAGTTCTTTTCAGAGCGGTTTCTTCTTCCCAGGCAGGTGCTGGGCAAAGTTCTTTTCTCCGACTCGCGCTCTCGAAGCCTCGCGTGTTAGAGGATATGCATTACACATCCTGTCGAGGCCAGACAAACAAGCTGAGCTAGCTAAACGTGTTCAGGATATACATTACAGTTGTCCGAATCGCGCTCGCAGAGCGTCACGTGCTTGAGGATATACATTACACATCCTGTCGAGTGTGAATCCTCTATTAACCGGATCAATGCAAAGTGAATTTCTTTGTTAGTGTTTTCAGCGTTATTGAAATTTTGAAATGTTACTATTGTGTATTGTTTTGAATTGTTTATTTATATTGTTTGTCGCTGGCTTGTGCTGTTTGTGCGAGTTTCCAACGTATAAATGTGATACGTGCCCCACTCCTCTGTTCTGCTGTAATGCTCTGGCGCTGCAGAGTACCAAATAAATAAATAAATAAATAATCACTCTGAACAAGTGTATTGTTGTTGAAGTTTAGGAAGGCTGTTTATTACAAACAGCTCTTACATACGAACACTAAAATACAAAGTAGCGACAAATTAACGTAAAAGTAACGTCCGCTATAGTATGGGAAGTAGCGACACCGGTATTTCGTTACATGAGCAAAATGGTAACGGCTGTAACGCATTAGTGCAAGCTAACGAGTAACGCTATTTCCTACTTATTTTCAGTAACAGGCACAGCACTGTGGTAATAATGTATTGCATTGTGCTGTAACACAGAAAACTCCGCCCCGTCGCCGCCTTCCCTGCTCCCCTTGTTCTTCGTTCGACCGCGAGAGGGCGAGCGGCGTGCTGGAGTTGCGATATGCAGACGTTGTCGTTGGCTGGCGCTGTACCAACCAGCTTCTAAAGCAGAGTGGAGCGCCCCGTTTAGATGTTGCACGCTCCCAATAGTAGGCGCAGTCTTAAATATTGGGGATATTTCAGTGTATGATGAAAATATATTCCCCATATGAGCGTAGCAGAAGCTACAAGAGCGAGCTCCGGGCTTTCAGCGTCCCTGCCAAGCACGCGTGATCGTGCAGTGCAAGCATTGCCACATACTCGTGCGTGTAGCATTGGCCTCGCTCGCACTTAAAGGGATACTTCAACGAAATTTGAAATATTCCCGTCGTGTTCCAAAATAGGTTGAATATGATCCACAATATCCGTAAATGACAATCGCACGTTTGTATTTTGAGCCCGGTGTCTGTATTTCTCGTTATAAACGGCCCACTCTGGCAAGCGCTCGGAGAAGGCCCAGCGGAGACCACGTGACATTCAACGCAATCGTGACGTAGGTCGTCTCGGGACGAGCAAAGCTACGGCGAGACTGACGTCGAGAGGATGGCCTAGTCGTTCCAGCCACCGAAGCGGCTGCTTTTGTACGAATTTTGAGTGACGGGTTAATCTTCTGTAATCTTGTAGGGGGACAATAGCGACTTCTGCGACACACAAAAGGCATTCTCGGGAAGAGGGGAGTTCCTCCCGCCCCTCTTCTCTCGTCGTGGCCGGAGGCGAGATATTCACCGTCACTAGCTCTCAAGGTTCCTAGACGGGCATTACAAGCGAGGCGTTAGCGACATCCACCAGGTGCTCTTTTAATCGTTAATTCGTTTTAAAATTCCTTTTCGTGACTTTTTTTAACAAGATATTGGTATGTTCAATGTGATGCTGCTCCTTTGAACACATATACACCAAAAAATGAGCGCCGAAATTTCGTTGTAGTATACCTTTAAAGTGAAACGGAGTATAGAGTTGGACCTCTCGCAAATGACCGGGAAACTCTCTTAATTCGTATTTTTCCCGTCACTAAAAAGTTTGTGTAGATTTCAAATTGAGGTTGGTGTTTTGTTACGTACCTTGATGATTGAGATTTCCTGAAACAGTGCATAAACAAAAAGCAGTTATAATTCCATTCCTAATTTGAGCTAAAAAAGTATCGCCATCTTTGCAAAGCGAGTCATCTGCCTGAGTCTACTCACTAATACCAAAAATGTAGTTCATAATCGAGCAAACTTTAGAACACCATCGAGCAACATTGGGGGTCGTCGTTTCTTAGGCGAGAAGCGTCTGATTTGATCCCAGTTCTTGCCGGACGCTGACACAAACACTCGTTCTCGATCCGAGCAGTGCTCACGCCGGACGCTGAAGCAGTTCTCGTCTCCAATGTGCCGTGAAAGTGAGGGGGAGGAGGCGCCGAGAGCGCGCAGGAGACGACAGAACGCCGAGTTCTGTTTGGAACGATTAGTGGGTCTTTGCCTCTGCTTCACTCGTTCAACGCTTGTGAATGCGAGAGTCAAACGCCAGACGCTTGCTTTCCACGCTTGAGTGTGTTCGACGAGTGCAGTGGAGACTAAGGCTGCTAGCTTTAAGGATTACTTTTGAGTGTTCCGTCACTACGGCTCGGAGAGTTAGAATCATTCCAAATCCAAAGCGGGAGTCGGGTTGTTAAAAGTGTTGAAACTATGTGGTGTAAGGAACCCATAATTTGTTTGACCTTCCGTGATATTAATGATAATGATGACGACATTAGAACATGATTTACATTATTCTAGTTTAGTTCAAAAATATTGATATGCCTTCAACCGTACAGTTCAGCACGTGCGTGTTCGTTCGTGAACTCTCGATGTTGCACCTGCCAGAAACTTTCTAGTGGTTCAGATTAGTAGTAACAGCGCGTTATAAACAAGGAAAAAAGGATAGCACACATAGAAAGGCAAATATGTAGCGCTGACTAACCACTCAAGTTTCTTCTTCTACTAGTATGTATGAAGCTGAAGCACAAAATAAAAGAGTACAAAAACAAAAAAGACACCTTGATAGTTTTTGTTTACTACACTGACCACTTTTGCCAAGTATTATAGTTCTTTTGGCAGATAACGAAACGGAAAGGGCGCTTTTACACTTTGCATCGAGTCGCACGATCCTCTCGGCCTCAATAATTTCTCTTGAGGTTGCCATTCCGTGCCAAAGAAGCACATTTCGTGAACTGGCGATCACAACCGCACTCTCTGCAGTGGATCTCTAGATAGCCAGGGATAGCTTTTTTCGGCTTCGATGTTCCCTCAGCTGGTCGTTATGACATGTTCCCCTTTGTCTAGCATACTGTTTGCCACACATGAAAGTGGTATAAAATATACCACTCCCTTTGCGTGCTGAACAAATGGAGTTTTTTTTTTGTGTGTGTTTTTAGCATATTTGTTTTAGATAGTCTGAGTTGTTTACATTTTCACACAAACTATTCAGCTTATTTGGTGTCAGAAAAATGGCATTTACCGTTTTGCTATTTTTTGAGCTTATGCGATATATTGCGGAAATAGGGCATCAGTACCGTCTTTTTCTGGTTGCTTCTTAAAGGGACACTGACAGGGCATTTATGCTCGCCGAGGTTTTTAGTTGTACGTGACATATGAGAGCTCAACTACCCAGAACAAAATTTGCGGCTCGAAATTCGGTTTCTTTCCGCCCGAAAACCGCCGATCAAGAACTGGCCGGTTCGAGTCTCGCTCACTCTCTTTTCCGCGGTCACGGGCCGTTTTCTAAGGTATCGATGCGACCACCAAATTTAATCAAAGTCGTGGGTCACTGAAGGCACACACTCAATATTAAAAATAGAAAAAAATATGAAACCCATTTTTTGTGGCTTCTAAAAAGCTGCAATTACGTTGATTGAAAAAAAAAAGTTGCACAAACAACCGGAAGCATTCTGTGCGTGCGTTGTTTCGCGTATCGTGGGACTCGCAGGGACGGCGATGGCAGCGGACGACGGGCGTGGGACCTCTATTTCAGAACTGTCGTTCGCGGTACCGGCGAATTCTGTCTACCTTTAAAAGAGAAATTTGGGACTAATCAAAAGAATTGGTATTCATTCCGTACGACACGCCCGACCACCAAACCGATTTGCACGAAGACGTCGCCGAGCCGTCGCTCCCTTCTCGTGGCTGAAGACATCGCTCGCGCAAACGGCAAGCACGACGTGTCTACATCGAGTTGAATATGCACGCGTACGATTTCTTTACAAGGTGAGAATGTCGCCAATGCGTGGTGCATCCCGACTTCGACCCGGGAGTGCTTTCGCTAGAGGAAAATCGGCAGCAAACTTTCCAACTTACAGTTTATCGGCTGAATTGTTACTAAGGAAACAGATCCCTTACTTTCGATGTGCCCCAGTAGCTTCAGTTCCGACGTGGGCGCGCGTGGGAGCGGACGCCTTTTTTTTCCGCTCTCCCGTTCCCCCCACGCGACCGTCTGAATGGCCAACGGAGCGGCTGCCCCCGTTGAGGGCGCGCATCAGGATACGAGCAACGCCGGAGATTCGGGCTACAAGATGCTGCTGCCGCTACTACCAAGTGGCAGCAGGCTTGAGAAGACCGTTTTCCTGCATGGGGACCCCAGAGGACGCCCCTACCGCACTCAGGACTTTGCCGATATGTTGCAGTCGACTGTTGGAATGAAGCACGTGGTTGGGCTGGGCGCCTTCCAGTTCAACCACGTGTTTGTGTGCACCCTGAACTCAACAGACGCTAAGGACAAGCTGACCGCGCTGAAGGATGTCAAGGTGAAAGGCCGGAAATGCGTCGTGGTCGACCCGAACTTCACGGAGGTGATGCTGCGGGTTCACTGGCTCCCCACCTACGTGACAGATAGGGAGGTCAGCGCCGCCTTCGCGGAGTTTGGGGTCGTCAAAGAGATCACCAGGGAGATGTGGAAGTCGCCGACCGACGACTACGAAGTCGAAACATCTACGCGGTCCGTAAGGATCATCCTGAAGAAAGGGGGCCGAAGGGATGAGCTGCCGCACCAGGGACACGTGGCCGACTATCCCGTGCTCATCTCCGTGCCCGGCCGGCCTCCCATGTGCCTCCGGTGCAACCAGCTGGGGCATATGCGAAGGCAATGCAGGGCGCCGTGGTGTCGCGGCTGCAGGGGCTACGGACACGTCGAGGCCGACTGTGTCCCAACGTACGCCTCCAAGACGAGGCACGAGCCACTGCGCGAGCGGCACCAGGAGCTGCTGGACGACGGCGACACGGAGGGGGCCGCAGTAGTCGAGGTAAACGAAGCACATCCGACTCCGGAGCTGCAGACTCTACGCGAGATCGTGGACCCTTCGGCAGCCGTCCCCTCGGCTGACATTCGCGGGGGACCACCGAACGAAGACGACACCGACTCGGGCCCTTCGGTGGGGGAGCCCGACCCGGTGTCGGCGGAGAGGGCTGCCGCGGCGGCTTCCATCTCCGAGCCCACGATGCCCACGGCTTCGCGGGAAGAAGCGGAGGAGGCCACTCCGCCAGCGCCGACAGCCGCTCCGGGGAAAGCTCCCCCGCCGGAGCCCAACGCAGGTGCGCCTCTCAAGGACACGGGCAAGGCAACACGACAGAGTGCGCGTAAAAAGTACAAAGACCTTCCCGAAATCCCAGCCTCGCGTCCCGTCGAAACGGATCGGTCTTCGCTGAAGAATGTGTGAGGAAACCCGGCACTTTCCATAATTTGGGTGAGAGTTATCTTTCCTCAACTCTGTCTTTTCGATTTTTACTCGGTAGTTGTGCTTCGTTGGTTTTCTTTTCGTTCTCTTTTCTTAGCTGTTGTGTTTGTACCTTTCATCTCGTCTTGTCACGTCTACATTTGTACTGTTGGTCTTGGCTGCTTCTTTGTGTTCTGTTTATATACAATAATTTTAAATGAAGTGTTTAAAAATAGCAACCTTTAATTGTATAAGTGTCACCGCCACGAAGCGTAAAAGTTTTTTATTAGATCTAATTAATGAGGAGAGCGCGGACGTCATTTTCATACAAGAGACAAAGATCTGCTCCGCTGAGAAAGCAAAAAGTTTTGTTCGTTTTTTTGGAAACGTTTTTTGGTGCGTTCACACGCTCACGGCTAGCCCCTCCGGGGGAACCGCCATCCTAGTCAGAAAAAATACTGGCATCCGAATGCTGGACCCCAGACTGTGCGCGAGTGGGCACTTTGCACTTGCCGATTGCCTCCTTGGAGACCAGCTGGTGCGCCTTATATCGGTCTATGCCCCTAGCCGGCCGGGGGAGCGCAAGGACTTTTTCGTCGGACTGCGCGCACTTCTTGACACGCCCGCCACGCTCGTGGTCGGCGGAGACTTCAACTGCGTGACTAACAGTCGCGATAGAGTGAGCGGGTCGGCGAGCCGACGTGGGTGCGGCTGCGCTTCGCGACGCCGTGCGCGATTTCGACCTTGTGGACGTGACGGAGACGCTTGACAAGTTTTCGCCGCGGTTCACGAGGTGGAGGGGCGCGTCGCAGGCGCGGCTGGACCGCGTTTACGTCTCTGGCGAGTGGTCCGGGAGCGTCGTGTCCTACGATGCGAAGATTGTTCCGTTCTCAGACCACGGTTTCGTCGCGGCTGAGATTCTTGCTGGGGGCCCCGGAAGTGTGCGGGCAAGGCGCGACACGCCTTGGAAGATGAACTCCAGCATCCTCGAAAGCGAAGATTTTATTGAGGAGACGAGGCGTGCTCTCCAGAACCTGGAGGAGGGCGGCGCGGACGCGGTCTCGTGGGAGGAGTTCAAGATCAAGCTCCGGGATGCCGCGTGCGCGCTCGGCCGCCGCAGGGGCGCAGAGGAACGTCAAGCTCGGATTCACCTCACGAACACCCTCAAGGCACTGCTGGAGGAGGAGGAGAGCAGTCCAGGATCCTTCAGTGACGACATCAAGCTCTGCAAAGAGCACCTGCTGGCCATGCTGGAGGAGCGCTACAAGGGAGCCCAGGTGAGGAGCAGAGTCGAGACACTCGAGGGAGAGACGCAGCCCTCGAAGATCTTCCGCACACACGAGCGGAAAAGGGCAACAGAGAACACTATCAAGGAGCTGCGGCAAGGAGCTCGTGTTTTCACCTCAAGAGAAGACATCGCGGGCGTCTTCGAGACGTCCTTCGGGGAGCTCTTCCGGGAGGAGAGGCTTGACGATGTCGCCTTCGAGCCCTTTCTCCGGGGATCTCCTTCGGTTCCTGAGGGGGCGGTTGACATTTTGAACTGCCCAATCCGGGAGGCCGAGGTCCAACATGCAATCAAGCACCTGTCCCGTAACAAAGCTCCCGGCCCGGACGGCATCGGGTCAGAGTTTTACAAAATCTTTTCTGACGCTCTGTGCCCCATCTTGGCTCGAGTCTTCAATGACATCCGTAGACGAAGGCTACTTCCTCCGACCATGCGGCAAAGCTTCACGGTACTGATCCCGAAGAAATCTAAAAAGGGCCCTATTTCCGAGGTCGGGGACTTTCGGCCCATCAGTCTTCTTTGCTCTGATTATAAAATCCTGGCCAAGATCCTCGCAAGGCGACTTGACACAGGTCTCAAGTCCATCATAGGGCCCCATCAGACCTACGGCCTTCGCGGGAGGAAAATATCCAGGAACCTCCACATCATGCGGGCGATCGGCGAGGCGACGGCGGAGGGTCACCAGCCCCTGGCGGTCCTGCAGCTGGACCTGCGGCAGGCCTTCGACTGGGTGTCCCACAGGTTCCTCCTGGCGGCGCTGGATCGATTCGGCGTGGGGGAGGAGCTGCGGGAGTGGATCGCGCTCTGCTACCGAGACATCTCCACGCGCCTTCTCATCAACGGCCAGAGGGGAGGTCCCATCTCCATCGGGAGGTCGGTTCGGCAGGGCTGCCCCCTTTCGCCCATCCTCTTCGCGCTGCAGTTGGAGCCACTCTGCCGGGCAGTCAATGCGGACCCATCCATCTCAGGTTTACGGCTTGGGGACGAAGACGTCCGCGTTCTGGCCTTCGCAGACGACGTCTCGTTTATCTGCTCGTCCAAGGTACAGGTGCAGACCATCCTGAGACACGTGGACCGGTTCTGCGCTGCCTCAGGAGCCATGATCAACCGACAGAAGTCGGCGGGGGCGTGGCTCGGTGAATGGGCGACTACGCCAAGAACTTTCGGAGGTATAGGATGGAGCACTTCGCTCGACGGCTACCTGGGTGTGCCGGTGGACCCGCAGCGATCAATGGCCGCAGTGTGGAGACCGACCGCCAACTCCGTTGCCGCCAAGCTGTCGCCCTGGCGGTGCAGAAACTTGTCTTTCTTCAGCCGGGCTCACGTGTGCAACACAGTCAGCTACCCAGCCGTGCTGTACAGGGCTCAGGCCGTCTGCTGCCCGGGCAGCCAGGCCGGAAAAGTACACCGGAACTGGGCCATGTTCGTGTGGAAGTCCGCCATGGAAAGCACACGAAGGAACAACCTCTTTCTGCACCAAGAGAGCGGAGGTCTGGGCCTCGTTAACATCGTGCTCAAGCTGCACGTGCAGCGTTTTCTGCTTTTCCGGGATGCAAAGGACCCGACCTTCATCGCCGTGCTGCACCACCTTGGATTCCCACATCTCGGGAATTGGATGGTGAGCACGAGTGGCCGCACGACCAAGGGAGCCGCCCTGAGGTTCTACAAGGAAATCGCCTGCTCCATCGAGTTTCTGCAGGCCCAATTCTCCTGGGAATACCTGGCGACCGTCGGAAAGAGGCGGCTGTACTGGGATGCCGTTTCCGCATCCTTCCCGCCACCGCTCTACAGACAACCACCGACGCCCGACGACGCGACGCGACTTTACAAACTCGTGCGAATCCTTCCCATCCCTGTGGCGACAAGGGACTTCTTCGTCCGGATGCACATGGAGGTCCTTCCAGTTAAAACCTGGCTCCATCAAAAGGGGTTCTTCGTGCCGTGGTCCCTAAACTGCGACCTTTGCGGGGCGCCCGAGACCATTCAGCACGTCCTAGTCGAGTGTAGCAATGCCTACCTCTTCTGGGACGAGATGAGGACGACGTTTGAGCTCAGGGACTCCTTCGAAGTGGAGTGGAGCGTATTCAAGTATCTGCAACTCGAGGAGAGGGATAAGACGGAGGTGGCGCACGTGATGATGCTGCTGGGCCTGCACGCCATCTGGCAGTCGCGTACCGCAATGGTGCAATGCCATCTCGACGCGCGTCCAACCTGGAGCTACTTCGTGTCCACGTTGGGGTGGGTGCTATCGGTGACGTCGCGGCAGCCGAACGCGGGTGATTGGGAGTGCATCGAGCGACAACTCGAGGAAGGTCGTCGCCGCTGCGTGCAACGACGTACGTCAGGCGTGGGAAACTGGCGAGTTCCTGTGAACTGTAGGCGCGTTGGCGTTGGCTGAGGTGTGCGGTGCGCGAAAGTGGACCGTGGCTCTTCCCCCCTTGGAACTTCGCGTCCTTTTTTGTTCGATTTAGTGATTTTTTTTTTCGTACAGATTGCATAATTGCTCACGCGGTCTCATACTGTATCGTTTGCGTTTCCTCTCAATCGTTTCCGCCAAGTCTGGTCAGGTTTGTGTGACAGCTACTTGCCGCACGGCGATAGTGTATCTTTCTTTTTTTTTCTCTCTTTTCAGAGTCTTTGTTTTTCTCACTCGTCTATACAGTTTGTATAACGTTTCTATACGAGCTATCCACCTGTCGTTTTCTGAATTACTTTTCAATGTGCCCTTGTATAATGTTTGCGGAACCTACTGCAAGGATGTCTGTAAATAACTTGTAAATAAACTTGTTTCGTTTGGAAAAAAAAAAAAAAAAAAAAAAAAAAAAAAGTGCCCCAGTAGCTTAGTGGGAAAGACGTCCGCTTCACACGCCGTAGTACCGGGTTCGATCCTCCGTGAAACTTTTTTTTTTTTTTTCATGTTTTTCGATGTCTACATTTTTTTTACCATTATCACTGAAGAAACAAAAAAAAAATAAGAAACAAATGTTGTGGACGACACGTCGCTGAATTAAATGGTATGGGATTTCTTTTTTGACACCTGCGAACTCAATGTAATCACTTTCCACAAAATGCAAGGAGCATATAAATCAGGTAGCGTCCGCTTTCCGAGGTGCCCGTAAATGGTCTACAGGAATTGCAGCCAGCCATTGGTCCCGATCCCGTTGATCTTTCGGAAACTCTGTCGCACAATGCCACTTCTGTTTCGGACGCAGGACATGTGAGCCAGCTCTTCACGCAACATCTTGGGTGTATTCTTTTCGAAGCCGATCAAAATTCACCACGGGCACTCACCACTCATCTCCAACTCCTCAATGTACAATACAACTTGTTAGCGATTAGGTTGAACCAATTACGATGAGGTTGGATTAAACTGTTTATTTAATTAAAACTTTGAGGAATACACAAATGGGCGATTATATAAGGGTTACAGTTCTAGAGCGGTGCTGCGTCTCGCTCGGCGTCGTCCGATGGAATGCCCTTCTCCGTGGGCGAGGGCGGTCGCCTCCGAAGCTGTTGCTTGCGGGCACGCACGCGGGGCTCGAGTTTCACGGCAGAGAGGCCCCGTCTTGGGGGCCCGGGTATTTTCCAGGGACCGTATAGCAACTTCTGTCTGGGAGCAGCCGGGGTTGAAGGCCACTTACGAGCTTTTGCATTCTTTTCTGATTTAAATCTCTTGATCGTTAACACTCGGCCTTCCTACTGCACAACCGCCCCCGGTTGGAGTCTTGTCAGAATATGTCCCCGAAATGAGCCTCCGAATCTCAAGTCGCATTTTGCGTGTCTTCTTCGCACTCCGAGTCCGGCGACTGGTTGTCGTCGCTGCCCTCGTCACAGGGAACGAAACGCTTCATCTTGTCAACAGCTGCTATTCCGTCGTAGAAGCGCTGTGAGCGTTGAGTCTCGGGGAGGTCCTGCACTCTATACCTGTCGTGGGGCAACTTCTCCACAACAATGTACGGGCCTCTATATTTTGGACGCAGTTTTCGTGACTCTCCCGTTGCGACTGGCTCTCGCTCGAGTAACACCATATCTCCTGGTTTGTAGACAGGCGCAGTTACTCTTTTCTTGTTGTAATGTTCTCTCTGCTTTTCTTGGTCTTGGCGTATGTTCTCTATTGCCTTTTCCCGGAGCTTGAGTACAGCAGAGTTGAGCTCGTGTGCGAGCGCGCTGTCGACTTCATCGCCTGTTACGTTTCGGGGGCAAAAGTTGAAAAGCAGACTGAAGGGCGTCGCTTTGGTCGCTCGGTTCAGCGTGTTGTTGATACCCCACTGGACCTGGGTCAGGGTTTCGTCCCAGTCCTTTCCATCGCTTCGTTTTGAGAGGCTGGCAATGGCGGGTGTTATCATTCTGTTATATCGCTCGACCTGCCCGTTAGCTCGGGGCGTGCAGGTTGCATTTTTCACGTGGATGACGTTGACAGACCTGCAGTACTGTACGAACTGTCGGCTGGTGAACGCGGTTCCCTGGTCGGTGACCAATCTTCGCGGCGCACCAAAAGTGGCGACCAGGTCCTTGAGGAAATTCGTCGCGTAGCCCGACGAAGTCTTCCTCACTGCTCGAAGGATGACGAACTTCGTAAAGCCGTCTACTGCCACAATGATGTGCGTGTTGCCGCTCGTGCTGCGGACGAATGGGCCTAAATGGTCCATGTGGAGAGTGTCGAATGGTACGGCCGCTTTTTCGATGCTGTGTAGCTTGCCTGGTTTTTTCCGGACGGAACTTTGTGATACAAGCACTCGAGACAGCACGCAAGATGCCGTCTCACGTACCGACGCATCCTGGGAAACCAGTACATCTTGGTGAGCAAAGCCATGGTCTTGTCGAGAGCGAAGTGTCCGACATCGTCGTGGCATCGTCGCACAATCTGCCAGCGAGCTCCTCGTGGCACTACCCATAGTAGGCGCTCTTCTCCGTCATCGATGACTCTTGTTCGAGGCGGGGTTTAGGCCGCACGTCCGGAAGCTTCCTGGCTCGAGACGACGTCCATTCCCCGAAGTGAAGAACCCAGGGGTTCAGTGGAGGTGGGAGACTTGGTAACGTAACGAACGGTTTAATTACATGGTAGCGATACAGTCGTCAAATCCGAGAGAACAACGGAGCAGCCTCGCGCTCCGCCTTATATAGGGTCCGTTTCTCCCTCACTCTCCGCCAGGGCAGCCAGTGCGATGCAGGAACCCGCCGTCAAGTGCGACGCAGAAAAGTCCGCCGTCCAGTGCGACGTAGCCAAAGTTCTCCGCAGTTAGGCCATGCCTCTCTCCCTTTTCCGAGCGCACCAACCACCACGCACACACACACACGTCCCGCCAACGTCACGGGCGCGTTGAGACTTGTTGCCGCAGGCCCCGTCACGCAGGCGACGGTCCCAGACTCGTCGGGACTCGTTTCGCGCAGGCCCCGACAAGCGGGCGACGGTCCCGGACTCGTCTTGACTCGTTTCCGCAGCGTTGAAACGCGGAAGAAGGTCGCCGAAGGTTCCATTCTTAACAGCCCCTCCGGGGCCAGGGAAACCTCGAATGGCCGGTGATACTATCGCTGGCCTGAAGAGGAGGGCTTGGAGTAGGCCTTGAGAAGATGCTGCAAGCACTAAGCAAACTCCCAAACCTCTCACAACGGAGGCATCAGCGGAAACGTCCCCCACAACACCACGCCACACCGCAGTCAAACGCTCGGAATCCGCCAGAGACCCGCCAGACTGGATTACGGATTACCAAAATTTGCCAAAACAATGCAATTTAAAACCTTAGGACAACTTCGGGTATCGAGACCCGCTGTCGCCAAAGCAAAACTCATTTTTCCAACGAGGTCACTATGAACAAAATACAAAAAGACAAAAACTCTTCGCAATTTGTGAGGTCATTTTGGGGTTTTAACGAAGTGCCCCCACTTAGATCCTCATTCCCGTGGATGACGAAAACCTCTGAGATCATCCCTACTCTTTTTGGTGATATCAGAAAAATCTGCTCAACCCATCGGCATTGCTGTTAAATTTGCCTTTCCTCTTTCTTACGCTGAAGTCATAGTGATCGATTTTCACGTGATTTCTAGACGTGAAAATGCGGTCCTTATAGCGCCGATAAAACAATCCGCCTTTTTCATGCCCCGTCACATTGGTCCTAGCAATCTCCTGAGCTGTACCGCGAAACCCTGACACACTAGGGTCGCTCTTCTGCTCGACTGTCAAAGACGCTCTGTCTACTCGTAACGGAGGACCAAAGTTACGTGACGCCGGAGCTACGAGAGATCCTTTAATGATCCCGTCTTCCTCCGTCTTTTTCGCCGGCGCGTTGGGACGGCGTACGCTTTCTAGTGCTACGAGGTCGGTCTGCTCTACAACCCGGACCCCCTCATCCCGTTTCTCTGCCTCCAACTCTGGGAGTGCTTGCTCCCCGTCAGCTGCCTTTCGCTCTGGATCACTCGTTAACAAAGGGGCGAGCTGACGCGATTTGGACCTCGTACATGACTGAACTAGTCCTCCTCCCAGTTGTTGACCCCTTTCGCGCAGCAGGAAATCTGACCGGTTAGAAAACAAATAGGGATACTCCAACGGGACTGTTTGCGAGACAGCCGCCTCTGTCACTAGCTCTCCGAACGGGCCAGTTATCCTTACTCTCGCCATAGGCAGACAGACACTGTGCTTCTCGAGCAGCTGCTTGATCCAAACTACCTTTCCAGTAAAGTCGGATGTCGTTACATACGACGGATGAACAACGTCCATCGTCGCTGCACTGTCACGAAGCACCCTGCACGGCTTTCCGTTTACCTGGAGCTCGTGAAGATAGGGACGAAGAAGCTCCAGGTCCCTGTCACTACCGCTCACGTACGAGAACACAACCCGCGGTTTGTTACACCTGGCCGCTGTGTGTCCCGGCTCCTGACAGTTGTAGCACAGGAACGGCTTCCTTGCCTCGAACTGCCCTTTTTGGCTTTTCCGTGCTTCCTCTCCGTTCGAGGGATCTCCGTTCGAGGGATCTCCGCTCTTTTCTGGGACCTTTTGTCCTGTTTCTGGCTTCTCGGGCCTTTTTTCTCGCGAGCCGTTTCCCTGTTGGAAGGGCTTGCGCTGATCGCTCCGGCCGGGTTCGCTGTCCTCTCCGCTCAGCTTTCTACGCGTCGCGTACTCTTCGGCTAGCTCAGCGGCCCTTTCAACAGAGTCGACTCCCACCCTATCCTGCACCCAGAGCTTGACTGACTGCGGAATGCCACGAAAGAACTGTTCGAGGCACACACACTCGACTACCTTGTCGCGGCTTTCGTACACTTCCTCGCTCTTCAACCATTCTATCAAGTTGGTTTTAAGCGCGTACGCGAATTCCGAGTAGCCCTCGCTGCTCTTTTTGGATGCGTTTCTAAACCTTTGACGGAACGCCTCGGCAGAAAGGCGATACCGCTTCAAAAGGCTCGACTTCACCTTGTCGTAGTCGTCCGCGTCTCTAGTACTAAGGCGCGCGACAACCTCTGCAGCCTCACAGGGCAACAAAGTCAAAAGCCGTTGCGGCCACGTTTCTGGGGCGAAGCTCAACTTCTCACATGTCCTCTCAAAGTTAACTAAGAATAGGCCCACGTCTTCCCCAACTTTAAACGGCTGCAGGAGCTTCTTCATTTGATACGACTCGGCCTCACTTGCTCGTACCGGAGCCCCAACTCTACTGTTCTGCGAGTTTAATCGCTGTTGTTCAATTTCGAGCTCTAGCCTTTTTAGCGCTCGTTCCTCTGCCGCTGCAGCCTGCGCTCGTTCCTCTCTCGCTGCAGCCTGCGCTCGTTCCTCTCTTGCTGCAGCCTGCTCCTGTTCTCGTTCCTCTTTCGCTGCAGCCTGCGCTCGTTCCTCTCTTGCTGCAGCCTGTTCTCGTTCCTCTTTCGCTGCAGCCTGCGCTCGTTCCTCTCTTGCTGCAGCCTGCTTCTGCTCTCGTTCCTCTTTCGCTGCAGCCTGCTCCTGTTCTCGTTCCTCTTTTGCTGCAGCCTCACTTTTAGCGTTCTGAAGTAATTCCCACGCAATTTTAATATCCTCTGCTTCCGCGCTCTCTGAAATTGCTTTACTGATCTCAGATTTCTTCATCTTTTGCTCCACCTCCACACCAAATTCTTCACATAAACAGAGTAAATCTGTTCTCAGTAACCTCATTAGATCCATGATCGCTGCTCTTTAGCTTTGGCTTTGCTATAAAACTTGTCGCGAGGTTGTACACAAACCTAGCGCACGAGTCAAACACTAAGGATTCCCAGCAGTTCAAAATTAATTACCCATAATCTGAAGCCCGGCGAATCTCAAAGCAAAGTCCAAACGCTCACCCACAGATGTAGCACGATGTCGCATGGTCCGATCCCAACTGCTGCCAACCAGTTGTTCGAGGCGGGGTTTAGGCCGCACGTCCGGAAGCTTCCTGGCTCGAGACGACGTCCATTCCCCGAAGTGAAGAACCCAGGGGTTCAGTGGAGGTGGGAGACTTGGTAACGTAACGAACGGTTTAATTACATGGTAGCGATACAGTCGTCAAATCCGAGAGAACAACGGAGCAGCCTCGCGCTCCGCCTTATATAGGGTCCGTTTCTCCCTCACTCTCCGCCAGGGCAGCCAGTGCGATGCAGGAACCCGCCGTCAAGTGCGACGCAGAAAAGTCCGCCGTCCAGTGCGACGTAGCCAAAGTTCTCCGCAGTTAGGCCATGCCTCTCTCCCTTTTCCGAGCGCACCAACCACCACGCACACACACACACGTCCCGCCAACGTCACGGGCGCGTTGAGACTTGTTGCCGCAGGCCCCGTCACGCAGGCGACGGTCCCAGACTCGTCGGGACTCGTTTCGCGCAGGCCCCGACAAGCGGGCGACGGTCCCGGACTCGTCTTGACTCGTTTCCGCAGCGTTGAAACGCGGAAGAAGGTCGCCGAAGGTTCCATTCTTAACACTCTCTTGAAAAGCTTTCCTTCTGAGAGTGCGTACTCTTTCTCGATACGCTGCGACTCCTTCGTCTTTGAGGGCTTCTTTAGGCTTTCCTTGATTCCCAGCAACGTTGGATCTGTCTGCTGAGCTAACACCAACCAATCGTCGTCGGATAGCTCTGTAGCAAAAACACTGGCGCCGATTGCGACATCCATTACTTCAGGCTCCGACACAGGAGCCCTGCTGAGAGCGTCGACGTGGGCCATCTTATCTCCCGGTCGATGTTCCACTTCGAACGTGTAGTCCTGTAGCCGCAGATACCACCTTCCTATACGTGGCACTAGGTCTCTCTTCGACAGCGTGGTTCGCAAGGAGTTGCAATCCGTGACGAGAGTGAACTCGATCCCATACAAGTACGGCCGAAGCTTCTCAACTGTCCACACAACTGCTAATGCTTCGAGTTCGTAAGAGTGATATCGCTCCTCGTCTTGCGTCGTGCGGCGGCTGACGTACATAACAGGGTGCATCAACCCGTCCGCTTGTTCCTGTAACAGTACTCCTCCGAGGCCAGACTTGCAAGCGTCTGTGTGCACCTCCGTTTTTGCACCGTGTACGTAGAGTGCCAACGTAGGCTCACTCATTAGGCAGCCCTGCAGCCTCCGGAACGCAGCCTCCTGATCGGTCGTCCAGTGCCATTCCTCTCCTTTACGAAGCAGCGTGGTGAGTGGCTTTGATATCGTGGCAAATCCAGCCACAAAGCGTCGGAAATAGCTGCACAAACCGAGGAATCGTCGGAGATCATGGACGCTTGTCGGCACTGGGAAATCAGAGATGCCCTTTAACTTGAGGCTGTTGGGTTTGATGCTCGAAGCCGAAATCTCGTATCCCAAATAGGTGATTTTCTCTTGAAAGAAACAGCACTTCTTTAGGCGCAGCGTGAGTCCAGGGGTCCTCAGAAGCTCGAGAACCTCACGTAGAATAGCCAGCCCCTCCTCAAATGTACCCGAGGGGATCAACAGGTCGTCCATGTAGGCCATGACCTTCGTGTTCCGGAGGGAGCCGAACACAGTGTTGATCATGCGCTGGAACACGCTCGGTGCATTGACCAAGCCAAAAGGCATGCGGGTGAATTCGTAGTGTCCGTCCGGGGTGACAAACCCGGTCTTCTCTCGGCTTTCCTTGGAGAGGGGCACCTGATAGTATCCAGATGCGAGATCGAGGCTAGTGAACAACCGTTTGTCGTGGAGCCTGTCAAGCTGGTCGTCAATCAGCGGGAGCGGATATCTGTCCTTCTTGGTAATTTTGTTGAGGGCTCGGAAGTCGACACATAGCCGCTTCTCCCCTGTCTTTTTCGCCACCAGTAGGATAGGGCTTGCGAAGTCTGAGCTTGAATCTTGGACAACACCTGCCTCCTTGAGTTCTTCGATCATGCTTCGAACAGTCTCTCTCTCGGAGTGCGCAAGATGATAAGGCCTATACGTTACAGGCGTGTCATTCGTGAGCTCAATTTTCATCTCGGCTACATCAGTGCTCCCGATTTCAGACAAAGAAGTGGCAAAGCACTCACGGTATTCGTTGATCAGAACGACGAGTCTATCCCGTTGTGCTGGAGTCACGGATTCGCCCATATTGAGGTCCGTCGCCTCAATCAGCTTGTAGTGTTGCTTTTCGTCACAGCGCACACTCTCCTCCGCTGGGGTACGCTCCTCGTTGCACCACTCGGCTCGAACGACTCGTTCTCCTTCTTTAAACGTGATCTCATGATCTGCCACGTTCGCCACTGGCAGGACGTATTCTTCGTTGCAGTTCCTCTTCAGAACACAAGTCATGATCCCGTGGTCCTGATCCAGTCTTCCACAGTGTCGTCGGTCAACGAAGATGTCTCCTCCTGACTCCTCGCTCGTATAGAGGGTTACAAAGCCCACATAATTCGGAGGAATTACTGCAGCCTCTTTGGCCCAGAGGCTCACTCGGCGTGGAGCAAGATCAGGGATTTGGATGTTTCGCAGGGTTCCATCTTCCTCTCCCGATTCCTCGCGCTCCTCAAAAATGCGGAGAGTGTCTTTTCTGCGAATGATCGTGACGTGCGACTGTTCCGTGAACGGCTGGCCAATGAGTAGCGGAATCACCTGGACGTCGTCAGGAACGATGTATACGTCGACGTCCGCTGTTGCCTCATCCACCGTCAGTACAGCTCTTGCGCGCCCCAGTGGTGTCGTCTGTCCTGCTCCGTAGCCGCTAATCGTGGAAGGGTGAAGGAGCTTGTCGTACGGGAACGCCAACGATATCGCGTCGCTCTCTCGAAGAGTCACACATTGGCTGCCCATATCCACGAAAGCGTTGACCTCCTTTCCGTTTAGGTGCGCTTTTATGAAATACTTCGCGTTGGTGTCGGTTGGATTTTTCGGTGACTTCCCGTGCTTGCACGCTTGGGTGAGGACTGCTCCCGGTTTTGGAGATGTGTCCGACTTGCCAGATCTCAGACGGCAATCTTTCGATTCATGTCCGGTTCGATTGCATATACCACATCGAGGTCTTTTTTGAGGCTTGGGGCATGCAGCAGAATAATGTCCGTATGTGGAACAATTGAAGCAGAGGGGTTCACCTTTTTCGTTGAATTTTCGCAGGGCGTTGTTTCTGCCAGTTGACGCAGTGTTCCCAGACTTCGTGTCACGAGATGTCATCGGTGGGGGTTTGGTGATCTTGGGCTGCGTCTGTCTGAAAGTGTCCACCCGTTCATCCAGTCTCTTCATACAACGCAGAAGTTCTTCGGGGTTGTCGTACTCGCGGACACTCAGCGATCGCACCATATCCTCGGCGTGTAATCCTGTCACAATATATTCCATGCAGGCCTCGTCGTCCAAGTTGCATCGTCGTGCCTTGGCTAGCTTATCGTAAAAGTAGATCTCCATGCTTTCGTCGCGTTGTTTGCGACGTGACTCCATCTCTCTAAAAAGATGCTGGAATCCGGCGCTCGATGGAAACGCTCTTTTCAGCTCGGTTTTCCACTCATCCCACGATCGCTGTGCAGTCGTGAGTCCGTCGTACCATGTTTTCGCCACTCCTTGTAGTTGAACGAGGGCGAAGCATGTCGTCTGCTTGTCGTTCCACTCGTAGGCAGCCGCCAGATTATCCACCCTGCTGATCCACGCCTCCACCGTTGGCTGTGTCTTGGTCGAGGGGTCGTACACTGGCACAAGCTGGGCGCTCGCCGTGGCCAGCCGGCCGTCCGTTGCACTCGTAACGTCCGGAGTGACATGTCGTTGTTGCGTTTGCCAGAGTTGAGCAGCACCGCTCATCGCCTCACGCACCGCCGTCTGGATGGTCGCTTGCATCAATGCCTGGAAGTCGAAGGAGCCACCTCTGTCGTTCGGGGGCTGTCCCTGTGCGTTCGGCATGCCTGTGTTGCCTCCATCAGGCGGTGTTCCGTTATCCACCTCCGGCAGTGGGGGCAGCGGAGTCGAGAAGGGGTGTACGCCCGGCAGGCTCGTTGCAGTCACTTGGCTCACTTCTTTGCTTTTGTTGGCTTCGTCGCCGCCAACAACGTTGCTCGTTGAAGTGGCCTCGCTGCTTGCCGGCTGTGCATCCTTCGTTCCCTTCCGTTTCATGATGAAGAGTTTGGTGGCCGATTGACGATTTGGCTATTTGGAATTTATCCCACTTCTGAAATGTTAGCGATTAGGTTGAACCAATTACGATGAGGTTGGATTAAACTGTTTATTTAATTAAAACTTTGAGGAATACACAAATGGGCGATTATATAAGGGTTACAGTTCTAGAGCGGTGCTGCGTCTCGCTCGGCGTCGTCCGATGGAATGCCCTTCTTCGTGGGCGAGGGCGGTCGCCTCCGAAGCTGTTGCTTGCGGGCACGCACGCGGGGCTCGAGTTTCACGGCAGAGAGGCCCCGTCTTGGGGGCCCGGGTATTTTCCAGGGACCGTATAGCAACTTCTGTCTGGGAGCAGCCGGGGTTAAAGGCCACTTACGAGCTTTTGCATTCTTTTCTGATTTAAATCTCTTGATCGTTAACAAACTCATCTTGGAGTACAGAACAACGAGCGGAACATACATAACTGCAAAAGAATCCCACGGCGAACAGTTCCCGTACGCCGCATGTCGTCTGCTACCGGGAAGGAGAAAAAAAAAAAAAAAAAAACACGGTCGGGTGTAGCCACGTGACTTCCGCCACTCGCTCTCTTCTCTCCACTTCTCCGACCTCCGTCGGGTTTCGGTTTCGGTTTCGCGCAGTTGCGTCTTTTGGCTTTATTAAAAAAATACGCTACTCTGTTGCAAAATATTAATTGGGTAGTCCTCCGACACCATAATGAAGCGCCTGGCAAAAAATTAAAAAAAAATTTTGGGGGGTGTCAGTGTCCCTTTAAAGGGATACTTCAACGAAATTCGAAATATACTTCGTTGTGTTCAGAACTAGGCTGAGTATGATCCACAATATACGTAAATGACCATCGCAGGTTTGTATTTCGAGCCTGATGACTGTATTTTCGTTCTAAACGGCCCTCTCTGGCAAGCGCTCGGAGAGCAGCCAGTAAAAAGCACGTGACATCCGCCGCAATCGCGACGTATATTGTTTTGGGGCGAGGAAACATATGGCGAGGTTGACGTCAAGAGGATGTCCTAGCCGTTCCAGCTTCTGAAGCAGCCGAACCGCGTCAGTGATCGGGCCACCGCAACTAACCCCAAAGCTGCTTTTGTACAAATTTAGAGTGACTGGTTAAAATTTTATAATCTTGCTCTGGGACACACAAAAGAGAGTCTCAGAGAAAGGGGAGTTCCTCCTCGCCCTCTTTTTTCACGGTGGCCGGACGCAAGATGGTTATCATTTCTACATTACTACCTGTCGAGGTTCCTAGACGGGCATTACAAACAAGGTGTTAGCGACATCTCCCAGGCTTTAAAATTCCCTTTCCTGCCTTTCTCAAAAAGGGATTTGTGTGTCTGATGTAATACTGCTCCTTGAACACAAATAGACAAAGAAGTAAGCGCCGGAATTTCGTTGTAGTATCCCTTTAATGGTTTTGTTTTGTTTTGTTATTCCAACCTTTTTTTCATTCCTTAAAATCCTTTGAACTACTGATAATAAAAGTGTCACAAAAACCGGCCTGGTCCCGCCGGGCCTTGCGTATTGTAAAGGGCGCCCCGTCGGCTGCCTGCGGGGCCATGTGGTCGCCGCGGGTGGTGTGACACTCCCTGGTTGGCGCTAGTTAGCACCTCGCCGGTCCCGACTGGGACCCTTACTTGACTTGTTTATGGCCTCTTCGACTCCCGTTCGGGGGACGCTTTTGCCCGATGCTTGGGCGCGGTACCACTTCGTGGAATTCGGTAATGAGTTTGCCAGATGCCCCAGTTGAGCGTTTTTGGTGTTGACTTTGGAGCTTGGGGCAACGAATGTCTTCGCCGCTGTGACGGTCATGTTTTTTTTTTTTTTGTGTGTGTGAGTGCATTGCGATTGTAGGGGAGCGGGTGTGTTTTGTTTACTTTATTAAGAATGAGCGCCTTTTGGTTGAAAACTGGGAAACGGCGCGGCAGTCGACTTGGGAGGTTCGAGAGCGCAACCCGCTCTTCATGTCGGCTCCGGGCGTAGCCTCGGGCACCGCGGTAAAGGAAAAGACCCGTCGGGACACTGAACGTCAGCTACTTCTGTGCTCCAACCCTATGCGGCCTTCCTCTGCCGGACTGCCCCAGTGCGTCGACCGTCCGTGACGCGACAGCGTCTAAAGCCAACAACCCCCGCCTCTGGCGCACCGCGGCCACGTCGAGAGGGAATCAACCGCAAGCGACCGACTTCAGGTGCTCCCACGCTTCTGCGAGCCTCGTCGTGCCGGACTGCGCCCAGTGCGGTATCGTCCCATTCCTCTTGTTGTGTATTCTCTGTCTTACCCATAGCTACTCAGTTTCTCTTGTATGCTTCTGCCTGATTGAGACTGTGTGTGTATTATCCTTTCACTTTTGTCACCATCTTACTATAGCCTTTATTAAATGTTTCTACTGCTCTGTTCGTCACGTGCCTTGTCTTTGTCCCCCCGTCCCTGGAGCCCACGTACTGTGGGATAGCGGGCGTCCGAACCCCCGTTGCGGTCTACGGCGAGTGCGCTTCCCCTCTCGCTCCGCACCGGACCGTGACATTTTCTGGCGTCCGCGACAGGACGCCCGTTTTTCGGGGGACCGTGGGACAGAGACGGGTCTTACGAAAAGCTCTTATTCTTTCAAGTTGTGCACGCATTGTTGCCGGAGTGACGGTTGATGTAACGCGGTTCGCGTAATAGTTCCGACACTGCGTGGGGCGCAAAGATGGAATGGGAAAGGTTGTTGTCAGTGGGAACTCAGCTGGGGTTGGCTGGGGCCGACTTAAAAATGTGGATTGATGACGCCGCCCAGAGGGGAGCTGCGAAAGAGGCTGCCGATAGAGACGCTGCGCTGGATGCAGCAGAGAGAGAACGGGTTTTTGCTAAAGAAGTCGCAGAGCGAGAAATTGAAATCTTAAAGCTTAAGATTCAATTGGAAAAGGAAGAAAGAGTCAGCGCGGCCAGTAACGTGTCCGAAGAAAGGCGCGAACGAGAAGGGCAGAGCGCCCTAAAATTGAGTCCCAGTAAACTCCTGGTCGCCTTCGATGAAAAGAAAGATGACTTGGACGCGTACATCCGTAGGTTCGAGGGTATAGCACTCAGTCAGAAATGGCCCGAGGGCCAATGGGCTACCGCGCTCAGTACCTGCCTGACCGGAGAGGCTCTCAGCGTATATGGACGCCTAACGCCGGAGGATGCCGCGAATTACGGAAAGGTGAAGGCGTCTTTGCTGAAAAGGTTTCGGTTCACTGTCGACGGATTTCGGGATAAGTTCCGAGAGGGGAAACCACTCGACGGTGAAACCGCTACTCAGTATGCCGCCCGGCTGGGACACTACTTTGACCGCTGGGTTGAACTGTCGAGCACCGCGAGAGATTTCGAAAGCCTCCGTGAGTTGGTCCTACAGGACCAGTTTCTGAGGGGATGCCACCCAAGTCTGGCCCTGTATCTGAGGGAGAGGAAGGTTCCGAGTCTCGAGGGGTTGCTGGAGCTGGCCGACCAATATTTGGAGGCGCAGTCTCATGGAAACTTAGGGAAATCCCGAAGGAGCGAGGAAGAGCCTAGCGTGCGGGAGAACGCTGGGAAACAGGTGCCGAGGCCGGCGGTGAGGTGCTTCCTTTGCAACAAAATCGGCCATCTGGCGGCTCAGTGCCGTAGCGGTAGCAACGCTGGGAACGTACCGACGTGTCGGAAATGTGGCCGCAGGGGGCATAGAACCGAGTTGTGCCGAGGCTCCGACGGCGGGAGGCCTCAGGCCTCGTGCGTATGTGCTCCGAAAGAGGGGCCGATGAACGCAGCCGACGGGAACCGTTTCGTGGAGCTGAAGAGTGGGGAGAAGATTCCTGTCGTGAATGCCGCTGTGACCTCGCGGGCGGAATTCCTTGTTGAGGGAATGCCCGTCGTAGAGGGCAACGTAGGGACGAGGAAGATTACCGTGTTGCGCGACACGGGCAGCAATACGGTGATCATCAAGAGAGACCTGGTTGACGACGGCCAGATAACCGGAATAAGGAGGCCCGTTTACCTGGTTGACGGGACCGTAAAGATGCTCCCCGAGGCGAGAGTTCGGGTATCAACCCCCTACTTTCGGGGTGTGGTGACGGCCCTCTGCATGGAAGAACCATTGTATGACCTGATCCTCGGGAACATCACCGGAGTCAAAGATCCCGACAGCCCCGTGGTGGACACCAAGGGAGAGGACGACGCACCCGACGTTGACGCCGGCGGAGTTAAGCCGAACGCCCAGAGTGGAAGGGACCTGACCTCAGACGGAGTTCAAAGACCTACGAGTAAGAAACAGGCCAAGGGCCCTAAACCTAAGAAAGGTCACAATACAGCGGGGGCGGTCGAGACGCGGAATAGCAAGAAACAGAAGCCCAAGCAACAGGGTTTGAAAACTCCCCGAATAGAGGGAGTACCCGTCAACACTCCAGAGTTCAGACAACAGCAGAAAAAAGACAAAACTTTAGCCCCTTGTTATCTCAAGATTGGGAAGAAGATGGAGTGCAAAGACGGAACGAGCTATTACGAGTTTGTGCAAGAGAATGAACTTCTCTACCGCCTGTATCACGAGAGGTCAGGAAGACAGACGCGCCAACTGGTAGTCCCCAAGTTGCACCGGAGAACAGTGCTTGAAGTGGCGCATGACAGCGTAATGGCTGGACACCTTGGAGGCAGGAAGACCTTGGAGAGAGCACAGGCCGAGTTTTTCTGGCCAGGAATGCACGCCGAATGCAAGCGCTTCGTGGCCTCTTGTGACGCCTGCCAGCGAACCAGCCCAAGAGGAAACACCCGGAAGGTACCGCTTAAAAAGGTACCTGTGATTGACACGCCCTTTCAAAGAGTGGCAATTGATATCGTGGGGCCGTTGTCGCCGAGGTCCGACCGGGGAAACCGGTACGTGCTTACGATGGTTGACTACGCGACGCGTTATCCGGACGCCGTTGCCCTGCCCAGCATCGAAACAGAGAGAGTTGCCGAAGCCCTGGTCGAGATGTTTTCACGGGTTGGGGTGCCAAAGGAGATTCTCAGCGACAGGGGCACCAACTTCACTTCGGAGCTCATGAAGGAAGTGAGCCGACTCCTCTCCGTAAACCAGCTTCATACGACTCCGTACCACCCCATGGCGAACGGCCTGGTGGAGAAATTCAACGGCACCCTGAAGCGAATGCTGAAAAGAATGTGCCAAGACCCAAGGACTGGGACCGCTACCTGGGGCCGATCTTGGTTGCTTATCGCAAAGTGCCACAGGAGAGCTTGGGCTTCTCCCCATTCGAGCTGCTGTTCGGACGTAATGTGCGCGGCCCTCTGGCCGTTCTGAAGGAGCTCTGGACTCAAGAATCGCTACCCTCTGAGATCAAGTCAACGTATCAGTACGTACTGGAGCTTAGAAACAGGCTGGAGGAGACATGCAGGTTGGCGCATGAGGAGCTCAGACGGTCAAGCGCGAGATACGAGCGTTACTACAATGCCAAGTCCCAGAAGCGCTCCCTGCAGCCGGGAGATCAAGCTCTGATTTTGCTCCCGACTGAGCACAATAAACTGCTCATGCAGTGGAAGGGGCCATACCCGATCGTAACCAAGAAAAACGAGGTCGACTACGAGGTCGATCTGGGACATGCCACCCGGCTGTTTCACGTCAATCTCCTGAAGAAGTACGAAATCCGAGAACCAAGCACGACCACGGCACCCGCTGTCGTAAACTCGGTCATTGCAATCGAGGACGCTGAAGACGAAGAGGGGCTTCCAGTGATGCCGCTGCGTCGGACGGAGAACGCTGAGAACGTCCACATTTCGTCTGAGTTGAGTGCCGAAAGAGAGGAGCAAGCGCGCGAACTCACCTGCGCGTACGAACGCATCTTCTCTGACGTTCCCGGAAGAACGGACCTGGCGGAATGTGACCTGCGGCTGACTGATTCTCATCCAATTCAGATCCGGCAGTACCCCCTCCCTTTCGCCGTTCGGCAAATTGTCGAAGACGAGGTTGGGGCTATGCTGGAGATGGGCATCGTCGAAAAATCCCAATCAGCCTACAACTTCCCCGTGATCGTCGTTAAGAAGCGCGACGAAACTCACCGCCTCTGCATCGACTTCCGGAGACTAAACGACGTGCTGGTGGCCGATGCGGAGCCGATGCCCCGGGTGGACGAACTACTCGCCTCTGTGGGAACCAAAAGGTTCTTCACTAAACTCGACTTTGCCAAAGGGTACTGGCAGGTCCCACTAACCGAGGAGTCTAAACAGAAGACGGCGTTCTCAACATCAACGGGGCTGTATCAGTTCAAATATATGCCCTTCGGCATTAAAACAGCCCCAGCGATCTTCACCAAGGTGATGCGAACGGTTCTCGAGGGAATCCCTGGGGTGAGCCACTACTTTGACGATGTCCTAATTACCAGTGACGGGTGGGAGGAACACCTGGCTACTCTGAGAGAGGTGTTTGAGCGAATCCAGAAGGCGGGCCTGACGGTGAAGCCAAGTAAGTGCGAAATTGGCTTTCGCGAAATCACGTTTCTGGGTCATCGCATCGGCCGGGGGGAAGTGGCTCCCGTCCATTCCATCCTCGAGAAGATCAAAGATGTGCAGAGGCCAACGACCAAGCGTCAGGTTAGATCTTTCCTGGGGCTGACGGGTTATTATCGTGATTTCATCCCCGATTACGCAACCATCGCTAGCCCGCTGTCAGACCTCACCAAAAAAGGGACGCCCAGCAATGTGCCCTGGCGCGAGGAACAGGATAAGGCGTTCACGGAACTAAAGAAGAAACTCGCGAACCCGCCGATTCTGAGGCTGCCGAACCTCGATCGTCCGTTTGTGCTCCGCACAGACGCGTCGGACCGCGGTGTCGGAGCCGTGCTCATGCAGGAGCACGATGCCGTCCTCCACCCGGTGGCGTACGCGAGTCGCAAGCTGCTTCCCAGGGAGATGAGCTACGCCACAATAGAGCGGGAGGGACTTGCCCTTGTGTGGGGGATTAAGCGCTTCGACACGCTTCTTTATGGCCGACCCTTCACGGTGCAGACTGACCACCAGCCGCTTCAGTATATCAATAGAGGAAAGCACCTGAACGGCAGGGTGCTGAGATGGAGCCTCCAGCTTCAGGAGTACCAGTTCCGCGTGGAATACATAAAGGGAGGAGAAAACGTCGGCGCCGACTATTTGAGTCGCGCTGAGTAACCGCTGATCACGGCGCCGGCGCTACCGTCGGATGACGCCTTGTCTCGTAATGTAAATTAGGAGCTCCTCTATTGTATTTATTTTTGTGTAGATTTCTTGTACGTCTGCTGCATGGCGTAACAAAGTGTGCGGCTAGGCCAGTATATTTAGTGGAAGTACGTATCGTTGACTATGCCATGAGAGCGTCAATCTTTCTGCGAGTTTAATTGCTTCAGTGTCGTATTTTCTTTTGCGATTGTGCTGTTGGTCAGGGAGTTATCTAGAAGTAAAGAGCGTTCCGATCCTATTTTTATCTTGTGTTGAATGTTTTGCTAATATGCTCCTTCATGTGTCTGTGCCAGCTGTGTCTATGTCAGGGCGTTTGAGTTGACCTTTTCTGCTACGGTCCAGAGTACATTGAGATATATGCCAGTGGTAATTTTTGTTTTTGTGACGTGGAAAATATTAACGCGTTAATATTCTTAAGAAGGGGGTAGTGTCACAAAAACCGGCCTGGTCCCGCCGGGCCTTGCGTATTGTAAAGGGCGCCCCGTCGGCTGCCTGCGGGGCCATGTGGTCGCCGCGGGTGGTGTGACACTCCCTGGTTGGCGCTAGTTAGCACCTCGCCGGTCCCGACTGGGACCCTTACTTGACTTGTTTATGGCCTCTTCGACTCCCGTTCGGGGGACGCTTTTGCCCGATGCTTGGGCGCGGTACCACTTCGTGGAATTCGGTAATGAGTTTGCCAGATGCCCCAGTTGAGCGTTTTTGGTGTTGACTTTGGAGCTTGGGGCAACGAATGTCTTCGCCGCTGTGACGGTCATGTTTTTTTTTTTTTGTGTGTGTGAGTGCATTGCGATTGTAGGGGAGCGGGTGTGTTTTGTTTACTTTATTAAGAATGAGCGCCTTTTGGTTGAAAACTGGGAAACGGCGCGGCAGTCGACTTGGGAGGTTCGAGAGCGCAACCCGCTCTTCCTGTCGGCTCCGGGCGTAGCCTCGGGCACCGCGGTAAAGGAAAAGACCCGTCGGGACACTGAACGTCAGCTACTTCTGTGCTCCAACCCTATGCGGCCTTCCTCTGCCGGACTGCCCCAGTGCGTCGACCGTCCGTGACGCGACAGCGTCTAAAGCCAACAACCCCCGCCTCTGGCGCACCGCGGCCACGTCGAGAGGGAATCAACCGCAAGCGACCGACTTCAGGTGCTCCCACGCTTCTGCGAGCCTCGTCGTGCCGGACTGCGCCCAGTGCGGTATCGTCCCATTCCTCTTGTTGTGTATTCTCTGTCTTACCCATAGCTACTCAGTTTCTCTTGTATGCTTCTGCCTGATTGAGACTGTGTGTGTATTATCCTTTCACTTTTGTCACCATCTTACTATAGCCTTTATTAAATGTTTCTACTGCTCTGTTCGTCACGTGCCTTGTCTTTGTCCCCCCGTCCCTGGAGCCCACGTACTGTGGGATAGCGGGCGTCCGAACCCCCGTTGCGGTCTACGGCGAGTGCGCTTCCCCTCTCGCTCCGCACCGGACCGTGACAAAAAGGAAGGCTCAATATCCTGCAGACTGATGCCTTGAGAGCTACACATCGAAGCTATACGTTCAACGAATATGGGCTGGATTTTCTGAAAGCATTGATTAGGCCTATATCAACTATGCTCCATTTAACTAACTGAGCCCGCCAATTAATAATAAAAAAAGTTTTTTTTCTTACTTTTTTGTTTTTACTGCATGCTTTTACTGTAACAGTTTCTCAGGTCTACAAACCTTGTGGATCCTTCGTTTGGTGGCTGATGAGTTATTTCAAACGGATGGAAACTAGTTCTGAAGCTAGATAAAAGTTCGAAAACTGCTAGGGATAAATTATTATTATCACTTTTTAAGATAATAAAAAATCATATACAAATCGAAAAACTTAGCTATACTGAATGAACTATGCGACCTATAATAATCCTGTCGAGGTTCTTAAGGTATAGGTCACTGAGTATAGGGGCAATCCATGACCTAATGCAAACCCCCTTCTTTTGTAAGAAGATATTACCATCCCATATGGCAAATGTAGGTCGGAGATAAACCGCGAGAAACAAAAGGAAACCACTGAGACACGCCTGAGGCATTCTAAGACGCAACGCTCCGAACGTAGCAGTGAATTGTAGAAGAGGGGTGAGCTGGGATATTTGGTATGATGGCAAGTTGAACATAACAGCACAAAAGGGGCGATGACAAAGGAAAGGACCACAAAACACACAGAAGCGCTGAATCGCCGAGTCAGCTCTAGTGTGTCTTGCGTGCTCCCTTTTTAGACCTCGTCCTTTGTGCGCTGTTATGTTCAACGTGTCAATGCAGTTTTCCACAAAATGTTAAAGTTGTTCTTGAGAAATGGAATAATAAAGGCCTTTGACATCAACGGACCACGCCTTGTAGCCTTTGTTACTGTGTAGGGTGAGAAAACATGACACCATTTGAGTCCTTGAGTAGGAACGGATCATCCAGTGTAAGAAGGTTTAAGTTCTTGTAAGAGGACAGAGCCTTCTGCCAAGTGCCCCTCTCTCAAACGATGACTCTTAAGAAAATTTCTGTTTATGAGTTTTTGCATTAAAGAATAGTTATAAACTGAGGTTTTTGGTCATGTCAATAGAGGAAGATATCTGCCGTAAGTTCAGCGACACTAAAAGCTCTTTCGCCTTACTTTTCACGTTTGCCAAGGAAATAGTCAAAGTACAGGCTAGCTGGTGGAAGTCAACCATTTCGTCGTTTACCCTGAGACTGGGTTTTTGTTTTTGAAGAGCAGAAGTAACAGGAAAAACAGACCTGTCTGTTTTTTCTGTTACATCTGCTCTTCAAAAAAAACCCTTAGTCTCAGGGTAAACGACGAAATGGCCAAGGAAATGTTTTCTTTGGAAGACAGAGTCGATTGCTGCACTGGCCATAGTGCTGAAGATATGGGCCGGCATTACTAAAAACTTACCTTCTTTGTCTGCTTGTAGTAAAGAAAGAGACTGTTATTCCAAATAGTTATCGACTTGCCTGACAGGCAAACGTGTAACAGATGACTGACACTTTTACGAAATGTCCACGCCTTCAGAATGTAATCTATGGCTAACCAATGCTTTGAGAAAATCTTGCGCACATTCATTGAAGGTAAGCTTCGATGCATATATGCGCAGCTCTGAAGACTCCAACCTGTAATATAGCCAGCCCATCTTTTATTATTTGTAGTCAAGAGGCGTCTAAAGCAAGTAATAGGTTGGAATAAAAAAAAAAAAAAGAAACGGTAAAGGAGGTCTGCAACAATTTTAACGTTGAAAACATTTGCATCTTTTACTTTTGACATTGTTTATCTTGCCACAAAAGACAGAAAACACATATCTTTTCTTCAAATGTTGCGATTCCGCCGCGTAATCGCGAGGCAAAAATTAGAATAATTTCCAACCAACCGCGAGCGACGGCCATGAGCACCGCGCGGCATGACGTCAATGGGGGACTTACAAAATATAGGAAATTGTGCCAATACCGGCTCGATTAAAGGTAATTTTTAGATAAATCTTGTCGTTCAAACACAAACATTGATGCGTCAAAAAACCTGGTATCACCAACAAAACTTTTATTATACGGAGTTTTAGAGGCGCCATCTATCCGAGGTCAACAAAACCGTCACCTCTATCTCATGGCCTCCGAGATCCCGAACGCGCGCGCGCTCGGGATCTTGGAGGCCATGTCTATCTGCTACCGCGAACAGCCACCAGAAGCCGGAGGGCCGGGACGGGAGCAGAGCCGGACGGGGATGGCCGGACCCGGACGAGACTTTCCTCCTCTTGCCATGTTGATCAAGCTGGCTGCACAAGTACGTGGTCACGTGGTCGCGAGCGGGTGAGTTCTCGCTGCTCACTGTGGCTCTAAAGAGAGAGCTTTACCGGAACCCCACGCGTCCCCCATTCACATCACAGCGCACGTGACTTGGAAGATGGTGAAGAAGTTGAGAGGTGCCGAAAACCTCAATTTTGTCAATTTTTAAAATAAAAACTAGGACATGCAGGTAAAAGTGGTTTTTTGTTCTTTACTTCAGAAAGGTCGAGACACCAACTCCCAAATTATTTACGCAAAGCACTGAAAGTTTTGCGCAACTCCTTCAACAGACAAAACAAATAGACCGGTACTGGTGCCCTACATGCACAAGATACCGCCTACCCCCAAAGAGATAGCAAAACGGGTTAACGTACGTGTTGTTTTTACAGCACCAAACAAGCAGAGTAATTTAAGTAAAAAGGTAAACAACACAATCAATTTAATCCAACGCCACGCTAAAACACCAAACTATTTTTGTTCAGTTTAGAGAGGGAGTGTTACATGCTATGCCATTCTCATATGGAAAACAGTACGTCGCACAAATGGGCAGATTTCTTAACGATTGACTGAGAGAACATCAAAACAGAAAAAAAAAAGACTATCTCCGGCCATCAAGGAATTCTTTGCAGAAACTATGGTTTCGAACTCCAGTTAACAAAAGGCACTGTGTTGGCGCAGAATGGTGACCCACTAATCAAAAACATTCTTCCGCAACTCGATGACAATTGTTCATGTGCCCCTTTCGTAACGTTATCTGCAAAAAAAAAAAAAAAAAACGATTCTATTTGGCGTAGTAGTTAGTGCAATGACCGAAGGCTTTCATGTTTGCTTTTTCGTTCTCCTTATACCGTGGTTTTGCTCCATGCAAAGAAGTAGAAGGAACGTGAGTTGTTACTCAGCGATGCGTTTGCCATTCTATGTGATCTCCTCTTTTGGCCTTGTTTATAACACATTGTTTCTACCAATATGAACTGTCACCAACTCGCCCAGGCTTCGGTATTTCTAGTGGGAGGTTATCGTCACTACCGGGGCGAGAACGGCACGGGAATATTTTGGTGTTTTCACATCTTGCGTGATTTGGAGGAAGAAAAACTCAAAGTTGATTGCCCTACAGGAAATACCTGTATAATTTTACCCTGGTCTCTACCATCCCGGTCACCTCCATATATATATACCGGAATCCAGGTACATGAATCCGGGTCAACCGGTATCGGATACCGGCCGCCGACGCGGGCGTATTTGTCGCCAGTAGATTGATACAGGTAACGCCGGTACTATGCTACTGGCAAAAAATCACATAGCCAAGCGGCTGGTAAACTCTTATTGGTACCGGTATTTTCGTCATGTGACCAGTGTCGCGTGCAGGCGGCCTATAACCACGTTAGGCAGGCCGGTATGTCATGCACGTGTGGCGGCAGGCCGGTTTGTCATACAGGTACACCGACAGCCTGATATGTCACATAGGTGTATCGGCAGGCGGGTATGTCATATAGACAGGGGTCGGCATTTTAGGTCGCCCTCACTCACAGCAACACTCACCTAAGCCCCTCACTCACCCTCATCCTCACAGTCACACTCACGTTCAGCCCTTCACTCACCCTCACTGAACCTCACGGCCCTCACGCACGCATGGCCCTCACGCCCCTCACGCACTCACCGCCCCCACGGCCCTCGCGAACTCATACCCCTCACGCACTCACCGCCCTCACGCCCCTCACGCACTCATGGAACTCACCGCTCCTCACGCACTCATGGCCCTCGCGCCCCTCACGAACTCACCGCCCCTCACGCACTCATTGCCCACAAGCCTCTCACGCACTCACCGCCCTCACGCACTCATGGTCTTCACAGCCCTCACAGCCATCACGGCCCTCACTCACCCTCACCTCGCCTGTGAAAATGAGGGTGAGTGAGGGCCCTCATGAGTGAGGTTTGCCGATGTATGCATATAGGTATATCGGCGGGCCGTGATGTCATATAGGGATATCGGCAGGCCGGTATGAGATACAACTATACCGGCAGAACATTTCAAAATTATACTTGGCATTTCCTCTGTAGATATCTCACATTCAATGTCCATTTGTACGACTTCTTAAGAATCGCGAGGTAAAAGTTAAAAACACTAAGTGTATGGGGGGGCACAAGTGGATATCTGTCGCAGTAGAACAAACCGGCCAAATTCGGCTCCTCTACAGAGAAAGCTCAGTCTTTCACCGTACGTGCACTGAGCAAATCAGGTTTACCGTGTGAACTTTTAAGACTTAGTTCCTTTCTTGTAAAAACTGAGAGCAACAAACTTGCCGAAGTCAACCTAAGGTCTGTTCGCAGACGATCGAGTTAGCGACTCTATTAACTTGTGGCGCCATCTCCCGATAGGCGCAGTGAGCAGACGATGCATTATGTGGGCCGCTTTAAAATCCCACACAGTAAAACTGACCTGTTCAGCGCATATTCGCTCAACGTTTGAGCTTTTGATGTATAGGCGCCGATTTTTCCGGTTCGTTTTACAGCGTTAGATCTTCTTGTGCTACCGTATATAGTAGATTTCCGGGGACAAACTGAGTAAATACAGGAATTATTTTGTCTTGTTATAATAAACAACTCATATTATGAAAGATTTCTTTTTCTTGTTGTTGTTTTCTTCTTTTTTTAATTGTCCCAGGGAAGGGGGGGGGGGGGGGGCGATGGGTCTCGTATTAAGAAGACATCACGCAAAATAAATAGGCAGAATTATGAGTAAAACTTCAAATAATAAGTATATATAAAGACATCTCTGCCCTAACTTGACTACAAGATATGGCAAGAGATCCATAACTTACGACTTTTCTGAAATATAAAACGACATCCTTGATCTTGTTATAAAGTACATAACAATTCTGAAATCTTTTCCGATTCAGTAGGAATATTCAAACTTACCGGTTTCCGAAATGACGGACTGGGTGTACGACACTCCGCTTTCGTCAGCCCCTTAAAAAGAAGAAAACAAAAAAGAAAAAAAAAAGCCGTTTAAAACTCCCTGTAACACCGAATTAGAGCGCAGCTCTTGAGGAGGAGGAGGGAAGGGTACTGGGGGGGCGTCAAGTGACCTGGGGGGGTCACGTGACCTTGGGGGGGGGGGTCACGTGACGATGCCGATGATGCCATCAGTGACGTCACTGATGACGTCATCAGGGACGATGACGATGCGGATGCCGGGGATGTCATCAGTGACGTCACTGATGACGTCATCAGTGATGATGACGATGACGATGCCGGTGACGTCATCGGGGAGGTCACGTGACCTCGGGAGGTCACGTGACCTCGGGGGGAGGGGTCACGTGACCTCGGAAGGGGGTCACGTGACCTTGGGGTGACCTTGGGGTGACCTTGGTTACGCCGACGCCGACGGCGACGCCGACGCCGCTCAAGCCGGGAACGGGCCCCTAAGAGCTGCGCTCTAAAAAGTACCATGAAGTTTACGCCACTCTACACAATATATGATTGTTAGAAACATCTGTCTAGGTCGCCATTTTCCGTGCTTGTGTATTTACCTACGGTTACTCATTTTCTGCTCGTATAGACTAAGAGCACAAACGCCTGAAGACATTTACACGCTGAACCAGCTGTGCTCGACCACATAGTAGAGTGAACAGGTGTCCCTTCTCGACCTTTGAGTCACGCAAAACGACTTCTAGACCACTTTTTGGTACAGTAACCATGCAGACAATTATTGGCTGTATACTATTCTGGCTGCAGTTTTCTTGATGGCGTGGCTAAAAGTTATTGCTTCCCTTTCGAAACATTGCCAATAACGATATAGCACACGGACAGTGGTATAACATATGGACAGCGCAGGGTACACATGAGCGATGAAAACGGGCGCCGCGCGGCAGTATCATAGCAAGCGGTGCTGGCGTCCGTGCATCATTTCCGCTCTGCGCGGCGTCATTCGGATCTGGTTGATATAGATAAAGCCGCGCGATGCGACTCTGGCGCGCCTAGAGGCCAGAGCTTTTATACTGAGAGGGTTTGGCCAACTTAAGGAGATTTTGACAGCCTGGCAACCATAGCAGCGTAGCCTGACAACCGGGAGATGATTACTTCCGTCCGCCATCTTGTGGCTCTGACTCATAGGAACTCTCTGCGATTTCTCAGGAGTACAGAAGACAAAGAAGTAACGCCATTTGGTGTCATCGCGAAACCTGCTGGTTCTAGCGGGCAACAAGCTCCGCCCATTGACCAAACTCTCTCAGTATAAATGGCTCTGCTAGCGGCGAGCGGCGCGTGGCGCCCAGTTTCACCGCTCATGTGTTTCATCGCCACCGGCCGCCGGGAAAAATGGCCTTATCTCTCCGCCATCTTTCCAACCCGACTCGCAAGCGCTGAGGCCTTTCTAGCCTTAGTGGTGTTGAGTCTACGAAACGTGCTACCCTTTCCCCTGTTTTGTCCACAGACGGACGCCGTCATTTTTCCCCGTCCTGTGAGTACTAATGCTAACGCATAAAGAAATTCCTTAATCTTTTCGCGGGAAGATTTTTACTTCCCTTATGTACCCCCCCCCCCCCCCCCCCCCCGGTCCCCCCATAGAGTTATTATAATGTACGCTAGAGGTTGAACTGGCGCTAGTGCCTATGCGACTTCCGTGACGCAAATTGAAACGGACAGCAACCAGTCTACTTTTGCGGTGCTCCTGTGCATTCCTATTGGAAAACGAGCGTGCATTTTGTGTCTTCGCCGGATAATAACACAGAACGCTTTGGTTATTTGGGTCGTACCGAATAGTATATACCTGGATTAACATTGTAAAAGTGTAATTGCTTTAGTTTGCACATTTTTCTTCATCAGTGAACGATGTTTATCTTTGCTGCATTTCAGTCCCAAACATGTGTTCCGCAGCAGGTGTGTGAAAACAAGCGACGATTCAAAGCAAAATAACAATCAAAAGGAATATGGGATGAGTTCAAGGCTCGCCAGCATTCCGGTGACGCTTATATATTGATAATATCACAGACCTGTCACTGTTAAAAAATGACCCCGTCGTGCATGAGCGGATAATAATATCCAAATAAACAATAAGCACGTGGGCTATGAATTGTATCTCTTCGTATTGTTTTCTCTGCCGGGCTGCTTTTATCGGGCACTTATTCTCAAAGATTTCGAGCGTGCGGGTGATGTTTTCAACGCAGAACAAACATCTTCGCACATATTCACCAGCGGAAAGAACAAAGCGGTACTTACTTATTTAAAATTGGAATAGACTACGTGAATTTTAATTTATTTTGATCGTACATGCGTGCTAGTTACTGATACAGTGTTACTGCGTAGTTCTTGTCGTCTCCCTTAATTTCCAGATGTCCTTCGTTCGTTTGGCACGTACATCCCTCATGCTGAAAAGTGCCAACGTCGTGTTCGCGCTAAGAGTGCCCGACAGTGCACAGAAATACACGTATGAAGCCGTTTTAGCACCGTTTTTAGTGCGATGAATTTGAAAGAAAAATGCCGTAACTGACCAATTATTTTGTCGGCCTGACTGAGGAATGTTTCAAGCTGTATACCTAGTTCGTACGAATTATTCGGGATATTTGCTCTTATGATAAAGCGCAGAGAGAAAATGCACTCACTTTTTCCCATAGAAATGCATTACCGGAAGTCGATTCTGGACTGGTTGCTGTCTGCTTCAATTTGCATCAGCACACTAGCGCCACTTGAACCTCTAGCGTAGATTATAATAACTCTATGCCCCCTCCCACACACACACACACACATATACACAAAAAATACACGAAAAAATAATGTAACTGACAAATTTGAAAAAAAACTCTGCCTTATTGGTCGGTTTACGGTCATCGAAGCTCAACTTGTGGGTGGATAATTGCATTCGCGTGCATGATCCTTCTCTGCAAAAATGGCAATTGGCTTTCTCTAGAAGTGACAAAGAAACAACACAAAACGCAGTCTTCTCTTCGTAAAGTCATCTCTGTTCCTGCAATGACTATTGACGGTGCCAAGCTTAGATACAGACATGCGCACTCATTAGGGCCATTGGTAGACGTTATAATGTGCTCTGTAATAGTTTACGCGCAGAGTTAAAAGAAAACACATTTTGCGCTCTGTCAGCATCGGCGATTATATCTAAAGGCTGCATCACACAGCACTGTTTTCAGCACATAGATACTTAGGCCCATGTTATGAAAAAACTATCTCCAAACTCCGATCTAAAAACATGCTTTTCGTGTAAGGCTTTTCAAATTATGACGCGATGGAGAAAGGCAGCCTTCTGCGATAAGTCCTTATTTCAAACTCCCTTTGTTTGCGTTCCGCCCTTTGAAAAGCATGCGTGAAGGGCCTCAGCACGCACCTCGTATCGCTTCGCAGCAGTGTTCTTTCGCAGCATAAAGGCCGTCTGCTTTCATCGCCGTCACCATGGCAACGAACGCTGAATGAATGGAAGCACGCACGGTGCCGCCGCGTAAAGCCACAAACAGCTGACGCCATTTTCCGAAAGCCGTCTGCTAGCCAATGTTTAATAGTTTCGTAGTGAGCAGCCCCAAACTGTCGCCGCGAACCGGCGTGAACGCGGGAGGGTTAGCATGCTTCTTAGTAATACACGCGCCATCCGAAAAGGGTGACCCAAAATGCATTCGCCGTTCGTTGCAATGGTGACGGCGAAAAAAGCAGACGGCCTTTATGCTACTCTAGAATTAACACTGTGGTGCAGCGATACAAGGCGCGTGCTGAGGCTCCTCCCGTATGCTTTTCAGAGGGCCGAACGCGAACAAAAAGAGTCCGAAATAAGGACTAACCGCAAAGGGCTGGTTTTCTCCAGCGCCTCATAACTTGACGAGCTTACACGAAAATCGTGTTGTTTTTTTTTAGGGGGGGGGGGGGGGGGGGGCGCCTCGGCAACCAGTCTTTTTTCTTTTTATCCGTAACATAGCCCTAAAGTATCAAATTGCTGTTTTCTTACGCTGCGAATCTTCCGTACGCTTTCCTCGAGATACGACCGCAAGTCAGCCACGAAACTGTGCTTTGTATTGCGCGTGCCGAACTAATAAATTAACAGGTTGCACTGCTTCATACAAAGCACGGATATGCCGGTGATTTACGGTCGTAACTCATCGTAAGCGTACGTAAGCTTCGCCACGTAATGAAGTGGTGCTGTGTGAACCTGTCTTAAGCAGTATATACGAACAAATAATTTTATTTGTTCATTTAGCAGTATCTGTGGGAAGGTTTATTTCCCCGAAGAGAGGAGCTCTGATTGCTGCTTCAACTTCGCCACCACACGTGTTGCCATTGGACGTTAAAAACGAGCCTTACACAGTCTATGATATCGGCTCATGCAGTTAAGGTTAAAAAGACTTATTAGGATGTCATGTGTCTATGCGGTAAAATTTTTATTATAAAGTTGCGTAGCTTTTTTTAAGGAAAAAGAAATACTTTGAAATCAAAGTGTCATTGCGGTGTTGTGAAACGTCACTCGTTTTTGAAAGAGGACCCCAAAAAAATTAATGGCTGTAAAAAAAAAAAATAAAGTGACGAAAGAAGTTGGTCCGGTTAAAAGAAAGGCATATCCGGACATGGCGACAAGTGCTCCCTTTACTGAAGCTTCCCAGAACTACTCTCTACCGACTTGACTGCCACCGTGGATAGGCATTCTCTTTCTTTTAACTATTTCAGATCGACGTGCCGAAATAGCAAAATTGCTTCTAACTCATAGACGTGTCTCGAGACTTAAATATGGCTGTGACTTGTGTTCAAGAAAACACTATTTACTTGCCTATATGTCTTATTTAGGCAATTACAAAATAATTATAGTAATAATAATAATAATAATATTGACGTGTATTTTTAACGTTCTGAATTCTGAATTATGTCCTTCGGGAAGTTTGGGGGAATTCAAATCAACGGAAGCATATTTCCATCGGGCTTTCATAAACCGACACATCTATTCGAATTACCTTTCCTGTATAACCACTATATCATTGGAAACGAAGAACAGTATTCAATGGCTTCTTAGTGGAAGCTAACGCTTGAAGAGATAATAGAACTTCGTAAGACGTTATTTGACCTTCATCTGGTGTTCCAAGACTCAGCTACGATAGACAGTGTACCTGGCACTGATGAACATAATGAGATAAAACAGCGAAAAAAGGTACAAAAGGAAGCAGCAAACCAGACAGGACAAAGCGCTGACTCGTAACTATGTATTTTTTTCTGATAGAAAAGGAGTAAGATGCGCGTGTGGATGTGTGGAACCATGTGCGTTGTGCCCACGTGGTTCCACACATCCACACGCACATCTTCTACCGATGATATCTATAAGCATTACTGCACGCACTGGGCCTTCATTGTCAGTTTCAGGAATTATAGCTCCTTACTAGACAAAGCCACTGATGCTGAGCTAATGCAGTTTTTTTCCGCCACTGTGGATGTGGAATGCCTCAAGCACCTAACGTGTCACTTTTCCTTTGTGATTTCCCAAAATCGTGGTGCTTTGAAAGACGGCTCGCATAGGCACTCTTTAAAGTGAACTGAAAGGTGCCCCCACACTGTGGCTCCAAGGGAGTACCTGTGCTCACGGAGACAATCGTTCAGGCAGCGTCCGGTTTGTCCAACGTAGGTGCGGCCACACGAGAGAGGAATGCTGCATGGCCGCGCCTACGTTGGGCAAACCGAACGCTGCCTGGACGATAGGCTCCGAGAGCACAGGTACTCTTTCGGAGCCACAATGGGAGGGCACCTTTCAGTTCACTGCAAAGAGTGCCTGTGCGAGCCGTCTTTGAATACCACCACGATTTTGGGAAGGCACAAAGAAAAAGGGACACGTGAAGTGCTTGAGGCATTTCATATCCACAGTGGCGGAAAAACTGCATTAGCTCAGCGTCAGTGGCTTTGTCTAGTAAGGAACTAGAATTCCTGAAACTGACAATGAAGGTCCAGCACGTGCAGTAATACGTAGATACACAGAGTCCTTGATACTCAGAAACTCTGGCAGTTCGACGACGGAGCCATACAGTGACCATTCGCAGATTTGGAGCGCGAGGATCTGGTAACACAGAGCATTTCTCTGGGAGCCTGGTCGTCAGCGCACAGCTTTTGCAACGGCGAGGACCCGCAACATGGTTTTCGAACTCGACAAGAAAAGAAGAGGTAGCGCGAGGAACGCGAGGAGAACGAGCGGACATTCCATCGTTCGAAGAAGTTTGTTTCAGCGTCTGGCCGCAGCGAGGCGCCCGTCACCTGGCTGTCCTATCATCCGTTTTCTGCCGCTCTACCTTTTCAATTTCGGCGGCCGCGTCTCGTGGCGATCTGCCGAGCTCTGTCAGTATTAGCGGCGAGATGTTTTAGTGGCGCCCTCCTACGGTTCCCCCTTGTGACGTCAGTACCTTGCAAACAACAAGTTCGATGGTGTTTGTAAATAGCATGGTGGAAGCTTGAAATCACTGCGCTCTCAAAGGAACACTGCCAGCACCGTCAAAATTAAAGTTCTTTCATTCCTCTTATTTCTGTCGATGATACATCCTTTTCTGACGTCATAGTTAGCGTTTGGCCAATCGTGGAAGGCCGACCACAGCGACGCTTTCGGTCGCGCACGTCGCCAATAGGGGAGGCTATCGTAGATATGATCGGTAGCAGATGTTCGTGTGAACGTGTCGAACAATGTGCGTTGTCTTTCTCCCTTTCTATCAGTAAAAATATATAGTTGCAAGTCAGCGTTCTGTACTGTCCGGTTTGTCGCTTCCTCTTTTACCTTTTCTTGCTGCTTTTCTTAGTATGCTTAACAACTACCAACTAGCCCAACTTTTAACTTTAATACCTGGCACTGCTTTAACCTGCAATAGCTCAGTTAAATGAACTTCATCTAACATCAAGGGACACAATGTCCTCAACCTTGAACAAAGTAAATTTGCAATATTGTTCGCGGAAGTTCAAATTTTCGGCGCGTAAATTTACGTAGAACGTACACCATAAATATTCCAACTTTTTAGGACGATGAACTGAGTTAAATATCTTTAAATATGTTTAATAATATATCCTGATTGTGCTTAGATGCTAGTGCTACACGTAATGCGGAAATGTAAAAAAAAAAGAAAAAAAGAAATTGCCTTTAGCTTACTTACCTGACATAAACGTCGCTTCTTCGTGGCTTGCTAAACCAGAGAAAGGTAAAACAAGATTTTAAAAAAGAAGCAATATTTGAAACTTAAAGATTAATACATCATTATTTTAAATGGGCCACGCAACACTACTGGGTCAAAACGTTTTTATTACATACGCGCCTGCTCAAACAACTCGGCCTTGAACGCGTCCTCGGCTGGTGTGTTTATCGCCCTATTCCCCTCAGAAATTAAAAGCGGTCGGTACTAGAAGTCCTGGCGGCAAGTTCGAGCGAACGCGAGTGCGCCTGCAGTCACAGAGTTCCAACCTCTTGCTCTTCTAGCTACCGCGGACTTTCAAGCTGGAAGCGATCTGCAGCAAACCAGGCGCCTGCCACATCCGCCACCAGTGTTGCGATGCCACCGAGATCGCGGCATTCGAATCTGACACTTCTATGACGCAATCAGGCGACGACTAAGGCCGGGGTCACACTGCTCGTACATCACACAAAAGACAGCTTGTTAACTCGAGTCACCAAAATATCCGTGGTTCGAATGCCGCGTGCAAGGTTTTCTCTTCGAACTCATTGCCAAGCGGTATTCTAAGCACGGATCGCACGTTCGAATCTGTATGCGGTCTGTCTGTTGTATAGGGTATAAGGAGTGTGACGCCGGCTTAATCTTTGGGTGCAGCAAACACACCGGTCGGAGACGCACTTCAGGCCAGGGCTGGGCATAGATACTTCAAAAAAGCATCCGGGATACAAATACTGAGATACACGTGTTTCAAGGCCCAAATACAAATACTGAGATACATTTGTATTTTATGTAACGGCATATTCCTGATAGTACGCGTGTACATTTACCCCCTTGTCCCGTACCTCAACACTCCCCCCCCCCCCCCCCCCCACACACACACACACAGATCCCTGAGATATTTCTGCAAATACTGCGAAAAGATATTCCGGAATACAGGCAAAGATACTCAAATACATTCGGTCCCTCACGGTGCCACGTGGGGAGGATGTAGATCGTGGCGAATGCGAATGGTAATTTAATGCTTGTGCTCCTTTTGTTGCGCCATTGTGTGCACTACACTCTACCTCAAACACTTTCTTTGCCATAAAAGCGGCTAAAAAAATGTCACCCACGTTGAACCATGTAGTTACAGAACGGTAACGACCGCGTACCATGCTTGACAAAAGCCGTCTGTTCGAAATGAACCCTGATTTGCCGTGAGGGCGCATCTCAGACTGTAGTCTTATATGCTTCTGAGTCACCCATACTGCGGGAAGGTTGGACAACAGAGTCGTACTTTGTAATGCGAAAGCATTAACTGGGGTCTCATGGAGCGAGCCGACGTCATCGGCTTTGAAACCGCGCCAAGCGGCACTTAAATCCTTTCTTGAAGTGAAGCCAGCTCCCAGCTATGAAACCACGCGAAAAGCTCACCAACGGCACCTCAATTCCCCGATCCCAAAGGAGCGGAGTAAAGCTGATGGATTTTCGACTCCGGTCCCAATGGCTGGCACACGTCGACGAGGCTCCCATTTCTATACGGATTTCAGGATTTCTCAACGGTGGCGGGTGCTGCTTGCGAGTTTGTGGTTTTCTCTGAACGTGCTTACTGAGACTGTGTATGTGTCCGTGAGGTGCACCTGCTCGGTTTTATTAGCTGAACTACCGTACATCAGGAATTTACCCAGCGGCGTTGTGAGTACTTTGAAAGATATTTTTCTTTGTGATAAAAAACTCAGTTGTCCCTATTTGAAATGATATCTTTCGTCTACAGCTGCTTACGCCGGGTTTGAACAAACGTTGGTTTTAATCGTCTTTTTGAGTTATAATACGCATGTATGTACAACTAAATGTCTGCAATAAATTTTCAACAACGTTTTGAACTGCATTTTTGTCTATGGTTCAGTCATTTGGGCGTCTATAGGGTTGATGGGCTAAGGGGTTTGGGAACAAGGGTCTGACGGGTTGAAAGCTGTGGGACTGAAGGGCTTTTCTATGGGGTATCCCTGAAGGGTTTTTCTGTAGGGTATTTCTAAAGGGTTTTGAAGGGGCCATGTGAGCTCCCATAATCCTTCAAGGCTGATGGGCTCTTTAGACCTATTTTCAATAGGGTGTGCCCAAGGTCAAAGCGGACGCTCTTCAGAAATAAAACACAAAGAAAAGCACAGCAACGCGATGCTTCGTCGCGGAAGCTGTCGGGAAGACTGCAAGGTCCGCCGCGCCTGCGCAGTGGGAAAGCGGGATGTCACCGCCCCAGCGCCGTCTGTGATAGGAAGACGGGGTGCGCTGCTTGTAGGAATGCTCTGCGCTTCGTATTCCTAAAAGTAAGCAGTTTTAGATATCCCTGCTGAATTTGTTTATCCTTTCAATTTATCTTAAAAGGGGAAACAAATATAACGAGATACATAAGTCTGGTAAAGTATAGCGATACACGGGATACATTGTAAATGTATTTCACTACTGAGATAAAAATCAAAATTTCAAATGTATCTCTATAGAGATACAGATACTCGAAAATATCACTATAGAAAATATATATACCAGTGTGTCGAACCGAAAAAAATACGGGTTCGGTTACGGTTCAGGTTCAGGTAAATTTATTTTGTTCCGGTTCAGTTCCGGTTCGATTAATTCAATCCGCGAACCGGTTCGCGAACCGGTTCGGGGCGGTGAACCGGTTCGCGAACCGGTTCGGAAATTATAAATGACGAATTGCAACATCAAAATAAATTACAAATAAGACATCTGAAATCAGCACATACGAAACGGGATACTTCGTAGTGTAAGGCTCAGGGATTTCTACCAGGAATGGTTTCTTTATGTGCACTCAAAGGTTACCTCACCGACGTTTACGCATTCCGACTTCATCTAATTGGGCCCGACGCAGTAGCAGTAAAATCCGCGACCTCCTTACGAACCCCCTTACAAGTAGAACTCGCTAACTATCCCGCCACCTCGGCGTGTAAGCAATTGAAGGAACAGTGGGGAGAAAATACAGCTTTCTTTATTTGAACTAGCCTTCGGTAACTCAAATTAGACCCTTAAAGAAGTTTTCATTAAACAAGATACGGAATATGAAAAACACTACACCGAACACAACGCCAGAACGACGTAATAGGATAAATATTAAAATAGAAGAGTTCGCTGTTTCACAAATATGTTAGCTTCTAAGTGCCTATACGAAACCGGATGCATTATTATCAAACTCCACAGCCTTTTCTTTTCTCATTCCGATGGAAGCAAGCTTCAAGAACTCGCGCGTTCTAGAAACGTGTTATGAAATGAGCACACAGCAGCATTTAGGATTTACGAGATTGTAGGAAAATGAAATCCCGTGACGCAATTTTTTTTTTTTTCACAGCCTTCCAATTCTCTTTTTTCCGTGCAAGCCGCGACCAGCGCAATACTGGTTCATATGCCAAGATTCATAGATGCAGCGTTTGTCAAGATTCATGGATGCAGCGTTTATATTCCTAAGACTGAGAGGAGAAGAAAAATATGTAAGCAAGGTGTGTGTCAGTTGACGGCACTTAAAAAACAAATGGCATTGATAGCACATTCATTGTCAACAGCGCGTGGCCGAACCGTTTTGAAATGAGCCGGTAACCGTTATTTTTTTTCCGGTTCAGTTCCGGTTCGGGTTCATCGCGGTAACAATATAACGGTTCGGGTTCGGGTTCGGGTTCAGTTCCGGAAAAAATACCGGTTTGGTTCCGGTTTTCGGTTCGGTTCGGTTCCGGTTCGACACCCTGATATATACTATCGTGATACGTTTGTATCGCGGTACTGAACAGCCCGGCTTCAGACAAATACTAAAGGGCTCGACCGAAAAATTATGAAACGCGGTTTTTCGGTTCACACAAAGAAACTACGCGCATCCCGGAAAGCTGAAACGCCCGAAAAACGCGACGCTACCGGTAGTGACAAAATTCAAAAGTTTGAACACATGACGTTACCTGGATCAAGAAATATGACGTAAAATCAAAATGTCTCTAGGAGCCGACGTCTAACTGAGCATAATATTCATCGAGCCAAAACATGGCATTGGTAGCATTCCTCCTCGCAGCTCTTAGTGCAAACGTGGTCCGTACACCAGGTAACCCCGATCGAGCAGGTTGAAATTCTCTGCAACGCAGGCTCTATACCAACGATTTTTTCCGTCTCTCCCGGAGAATGGAACAACTTGAAGAGAGCCCTGCGCGCCAAAAATCTCGGAGGCCTTAATTCCATATGATGCACTGCGGTTACCAGGGCAGCCATCCCCAAAACGGTGGCCCATCGAACGCGGCTGATCGTCGGGGGGAGAGGGAAGGGGTACTGCTGGGAGGGACGCAGCGTCAATGTGCTGTTTCGTAACTGAGTTAATCTGATAACGTTGGCGAAGGCGCTAATTCTAGCAGGCCAACCCTGGTTTCAGACCAGGGCGCGTCAATGTCCGATGACGACGGTATGCGTTCGCAGAATAATAAGAAATTGCCGAAAACAAAATGACGCCGTAGCGCAGTCGGCGCTAAGAGTATGTACAGGGAGACGCTTTTTCGTGCGTTCCAGAACAAACGGTAAAATAAGCGTTCGGAACAAAATCGCCTGACGTCATCACCCGTCATCACGCATGAAGGTATCCTAGTCCGAAACAACGGCATTACTTTTGGTCTTTCGTGTGCCGCAAGGCATAGTTCATAATTCCAATCCAAAAAATGAAATAACAATATTATTTTTCGGGCTCACGGTATTTCGATGAGAAATAAATTCACCCATCGAAGATCTTGGTGCAGAGGAGCGTTCTAAAATTAAGGAAGAAGACCTAGCCGCTTAGATCGAAAGGCTTGATCGGGCACTAAGCGTAGTTGGGTTGAAGAAAGAGCTTCAGAGAGGTCCTGTTATTTTTAGAACGCATCTGCCCATAGGAACAAAAGGGACAGTTTTAAGTACACCAGGTTCAGAAACTGTTCATAGAGAACAACCATTACCTGAGACAGAGGGCAGGCGAAGTTGCAGATGTTCGCTTCTCACCGAAGCGGATGTTAAAAATGAGAGGACGTGGCGGTTTCTTTGTTCTCTTCTTCCGTCGTTCATGCGCGTGAGCACGCCACCGCTCTGGCTTAGAAAAAGACGTTTTGAAAGTCAAGGCAACCTGACATGCCTTTTTGCGCTTTCGCTAACTTTCGCCGACACTTCCGTCGTGACACCAGTGACACCTCCTCTGCATGAAGTAACCCCAATTCAATTTCCGCTTTGTGTTCCTTTTTGATAGCTTTCTTTGTTGTCCCAGAAAGCTTCATCCAGCAGCCTCCTCCAAGTTGAGCCCCGTTCACTACACAGCTTCTTTCAAAGTGATTAGCACGGGCGTTCGGGCTGTGGGGATCGCATGCTTGGCCAAACATTTTTAACACAACATCGACGTGCGGTCGTGTTAGCAAAGGCGAGGAATTATACTCCAATGGATAAATCACTCACTTAACACGTGAACTGGTGCAGCCACATTTCAAGGAGAGGCCGACCTCATGGTGCCGAAGGAAATGCTTTCGCATTTGATATAATAGACTACTTCCATAAAGCCCTGCATGCAACACGGCGCGCGTTGCACTCTGGGAACTAGTTGGCCAGGGAGGAGGGTGGCATGGTTTCGGTTTCGATCGACACGTCGACAAGAGATCGTTTTCTGGTCCCGAGAGCGTCATTTGTGGTCTCTAAACTAGCCTAAATGGCCAGACCTCGAAGCTTTAGCACAAGCCCGAGAAGTATAGCTTGTCTTAACACATGGTTGTTGTATTTTTGTACTTGAGCCTTCCTGTTAGCGCTCCAATCGAGGTATGTGGACGAGCCAGTGCTGGGAGTCTCGACGCTGCGAAGCTCGGGTGCTCGGAGATCTTGCTTGTGTACGAATCAACAAGCTGTAGCAAACAATAAGTATGCATATATCGAGCTCGCGCCTTTACATTAGTGTTGTTGATCAGGAAGTTTGTTTGCTTCGTGCGTCCATAGACGAAATATTTCTTTTTGCAATTACTGTTTTTCTTAATGTGCCTGATTATGCGAGGTAAAACTCGGAGGTGCTATTGAAAAGCTCAATTTTAACACACTTCTTATCTCTTTACCTGTACTGACACGCAGCACTGCACGAAGTGAAGTCCCCACCCGCTTGCATTTCACTAATATTCAACATCGCGTATGCGCATAAAGTTATCCTGCAATCATATAGGCACATTCGCGCATACAGACCGTTTTAAGAACGCAAAAGTCGAGCACTTGTGTGAAGAATGTCGCACCGTTCGCCGGAAGTGCGTCAGACGGGCATGAACCCTTTTGCGCACCGCATTGGGGTTCATGCCCGTCCGGCGCACGGTGCGACATTCTTCAGACAAGTGCTCGAACGAATTCAAAACGCATTTGACGGTTGGTAATGGCCATGATATTTGTTATGTGTTTGCTTTCTTCCTGACTGAGTATGCCGAGATAATTTCAGACACCGTTCCCGGCACATATCTCTGGCGTCAGTAAAAGCTCGTCCAAAAAGGCTTAGCGAGGAGTAGGGGACGCTTGTTAAGGACCTCCGTCGTAGCTAGCCGATCTCAGCGTTTGCGAAAAGTTAACCTTCTATCAGCGTAAAATTTGAGTGGGAGATATATGATGACACGAGGAAGACATCATAGTAACTTTTGTGCAGTAGTGAGGTCGAATTTATTGCGTTTCCTTAAAAGTTTATGCGTAAACGCTGGCCTCAACTTTGATACCCTGTGAGGATGCGGCTTGCTTTTTGCCCAATGAAGTAACAAGAAGCGGACGTTTGGCAAACAAAATGCGTGTAAGGCTCCAGACGAACAAATTTCAGTTGTAGTTCACTGGTACTAGACGGGATTACTGACATTGAGCTCAAAGATGCACTCGTGGGGTGAGGTGACTAAGCCACAACTTACTACGTTCGCATACGCACGCACAATATCCGGTGTTTCGGGAACCAAGGAAAGTGCCCCGGTCTTCGTTTTGTATCGCTCGAGAATGAGTGTATTGTACGTTCGTGAAAAGTCAGATAATCGACAACGCAAGCAGCGCGTTCGGTCGCGGCGTGATAACATGAGATGAAACTGCTCAGTCGAAACCGAAACTGAGTGGCCAACTAGTTCCCAGAGTGCACTGCGTGGTATTTCGCCGCGATGGGGCGCGTCGGTTTTGGAAGAAGTCCATTCCTGTACACGATGTTTTCTTTTTTACTTTCGTCAGCTCAAATCGACCATGTGGCAGTACCTAGATTTTGGGTTCATTTGGGGGGGGGGGGGGGGGGGGGGAAGGGGGGAGGGGGGACTCTCCAAGCCCCTGCGAGCCTGGCAAGCTATTGAAAAGCAGCTAAGTATCGTCGTTTGAAATTTTGTTGAAGTGTAGAAGGGTTGACATTACCTGTGTCCGATGCGCGAAGGACGTAGCCCTCGGGTTCATATTTGAAGAAAGTAATGAATAACGTGCTGCGATTGGGTGGTAAACTTTTGTAGTAAGTTCAATTGTTTTCAGTGTACGAACTACTTGTGACCGTCGTAACCTTGGTCGTAACAGACCGTCACAAACACCCTTCCTTCCTCTCCCGGGTCACAATAAGACCGCCATAGGCAAAACACGGCGCGTGAAAATTTTTTTTAAGATGTCGTCAAAGGCGTGGACCAGAGTTCTTGAGATTTTCATATTTCGAATACTTCATTCGTAGGCGGCCTACACAGATTCACCTATTACACTATAAAATGTGGATACGTGTTTGTGAGCTAGCATTTTCGGTAATACTGAATGAAGCGGGGGTGAATATTTCCTTGTCCAATGTTGACGTTTTGTTTAACTGATTATCAGGACCAATTTATTGGGGCCAATTTATTGGTGATGCGCAAAAATTAGGTCTACGTGTAAATTAGTATCGGGCAGGCTGATGGTCTGTCACGCCCAGCAGCATTCGCCGATGTTTTAAATTAACAGGGTTCCGACATTCTCTTTGACCTTAAGAATAAAATGCAGACAATTGCGTTTTTTTTTCTCTCAGATCCCCTCAGACTTCGTCAGAGTTTGCCGAAACCGTCTATGTCTTACCTGTGTTTTCCTGGTATAGTTTGTAAATCAGTGCGATTCACACTGGGAGGATGACTTAAGTTGATTCAACAGTTGATGCTATGGTACTCTGTCGTGTGCCTTGGCAAGGTCCAGGAAGCAACTTATTAGTGTCCTTTTTCTTTCCGCGCCACCTCAATACAATGACTGCGTGTCAACAGGTGATCTTCCAATCGGCGGCCTCATCAGAAATGTCTTTGGAGTTCCGTGAGTAAGCCTTCCTCCTCTGCCCATGTGATTATTAGCTCTTGTAGGATGTGGACGTAAGTCCGGCCACGGCTAGCCACGGCCGGACTGGAAGCGCGCGCTCTCTTTCTCTTCTTAAGGCCTTCGCAATTGAGACAATCGCCACCTCCCGCCGCAATTCGCGGGGGCACTGTCACCTCACCCCTGGGCTACCCTTTACCGTTTGCACAAAGCGCGTCTGACAGCGTATCTCAACGCTGTAGCAACTTGCGGCCGAGATTTTGATAGCCTTTGACACCTGATCCTTACCTGATCCTCAGCCACTATCTATTGCGCTTCTGATGAGCCCAAAACGGTGAATATTTGACGCAGATCTCCGAGATATTCGGAAGTAAAAAGTAGTAAGTATAGACAGCGAATGCAATCGCGGAAAAACTATACTCGTCGATCTTTACCTCCGGAAATTCTGCTTCAACTCAAGAACAGGAGGAGACGGACCCCTTCTACGTGAAGGAACTTTAAATGATGAATTCGTACACTCTCGTGAAATGTAAGCAGGCACAATCTATTTATTGCCCTGGTCTGCATTATCATTTCATAGGCCGCACATGAAGTCGGTCAGCTGTAGACGAGGGTGTAGTAGTCTGTACAATTTTCGCACAGTGCATATTACAGCCTAAAGTGCTTCCTCGAGGGCTTGTGCACATATCCAGCTGATTTTTCTTTTCTGTCCGTGACCGTTTTTGCATGGTTAATCAGAAGTATTCTGAGGAATCGTTGCCAAAAGAACAACCTACGAAGTCAAACACCAGCGCAAAGCAGCTCAAAGAGGCTGTCCGAGTTGGGTGAAGTGGGGTGAGGTGGTTGCCCCCCTGGCGGCAAGCAAGTGAACTACGTACGGAGAAAAAATGCCATTGACTCCCACGTGATTGCAAAGGCCGTAAGAAGAGAAAGAGAGCGCGCGCTTGCAGTCCGGCCGTGGTTCGGCACATCGTGTTGTACTCCATTTCATCTTAAGTGCCAGCGAGAGGAAGACGACGAGGATTTGAGCTGACGTTACTGCGTTGTGCTCTTCGATTTCTCCTTCGTTTCTTCGAGTTCAGCGCCCCACCGGGGCCACGGCCTCCGCTATTCGATTGCCGTCACCTCCTGGTTCATCATGCGGTCGTAGGACCATTCATTGGAAACACCGTCGGCATCTACAGGTCCACCGAAAATTCGGTGGCCAGGTTAGGCTTAGCTTGGCCCCGCCAAGCGAGGCCACGCCGAACAAAGGCGCCATGGCCTCTCTGCCCTCAGCGGCCGAGGCTACCTGTAGTGCCACTTCATCGACCTTCACCACGTCGGGGGCGTTCACAACATTAGCCACCGTCGCCACCACCGACATTTCGTCGTCAGCTGAAATGGACTGCTCAGGTCTGCCGGCCAAGTCGATCACTCTTCCGGTCGACCCATCAGCCTTGCTACCGCAACCGATACCACACGAGAGTGTCCATCAGCCCATCCCGCTTTCCACGCATCAGCCTAAAGCCTACACCGCTCCTCCGCGCTCCGAATCCTTTCGGGTCAAGATCAAGCCTACTCTGCGCTTCGACATCACCTCGGTTCCCTCAAGGAACGTCCAATCTGCCATCGATTCGGCTCTAGGAACATCTGGCTACCGAGGTTTCGTGCTACACAAGCCCTCGAACAGTATAACTGTTCCCTTGGCTTCTCTTCATGATGCAAAGAAACTCTGTGTGATCGACAAGATACCGCTCAGTGCGACGCATCATGTCCCTGTGCAAGCGTACTTCGCATCCGGCCCAAATATTCTTCGATGTGTGGTCTACCGTCTCGACAAGAATGAGGGCCCTGAGGAGGTCCTCGACAACCTCTACACTGCCTCTCACAAGGGGCTGCAGGCCAGGTGCTTGGGCACCAACGGTACCTTTCTGCTAACTCTTGAAGGCCCGGGCTCACTTCCCACGCACTTTTATTACCACGGGTCCGTCGTCGCCCCTAAGCCTTTCCAGCCGCGACGTATGTATTGCTACAACTGTCTTCGTGAAGGCCACATCCAGAAGGCGTGCCCTAATCCTACTGCAGTTCAGACCTCCCCTGAAGGAGCAGCCGCCCCCAAGTGCGCCCTATGCAAGTCTGATGACCACGAAATTACGTCACCCCTCTGTCCACGTAAACGTCGTGTACCGCGTCGTCAGCCGCCTCCTGGCACCATGGCTAACCGATTTGCCCTCCTCGCTACAGAAGACGACGAAGAATTCCCACCGCTAACATCCGATTCATCGGTCCCATGTACGTACGCACAAAAGGCTCGTGCACTGACGTCACGGAAAGCATCTCGCCAAACCGTCTCGCCGTCGCTGCCGAAGATAGCCGACTCCGACGAGTTCGCTTCACTTGATCAGGCGATAGAAAAAACGAAACAACACCTCGCAGAGCTGACGCGCCTCAGGCGTCAGCGGCAACCCCATACGGCGGCCTCCGCTCCGCTGACTGTTCCAGCATCACAGCTCTCGACAACCGCTAACCCCAAGCCCGCGGCCGCCCCGGTGGCTGCGATAATGACTCTCCTTCATCAACTGATGGCCATGATCGCATCAGCTTTCAACCTTCCCAATGGCCATTAATACATCATCCATCGTGGTGCAATGGAACTGCCGAGGTTTGACCTCTAAAGTAACTGAAATTAACCTTCGCATAAAAGAAGGCAAGCTGTTTCCCTGGGCCTTTCTCCTCCAGGAGCATAATGCCTTATGTCGCATATCTGGTTTCTGTGGCTGCCATACTCCTTCGATTCCGGACCGCCGTCACATAGATAATAGCCTCTACCCTGGCAAAGCTGCGGTTTATGTAAACTCCTCAGTACCCCACACGTCTCTGAATCTACAGAAATGGTGCAACACTCGCCAAGAGGTCGTCGCTGCCCTCACCCAACCTGCCCGCACCCCTGTGATTCTCGTGTCATATTACGGCCGGCCCTCCTCCTCATCCCCCAACCTAGGCTGGCTTCGTCATCTCCGAGCTGCACACCCCAGCGTTCCTATCCTTGTGGGCGGTGATTTCAATGGCACCCACTCCGCCTGGGGTTACTCTGCAGACAGCCCACGGGGTACTCATATAAACGACACGTTTTCGGACCGTAACTTCCTCCTCCTCAACCTGCCAGGCACCCATACCCGACCACGCGCTGGCTTGTCGTCACCCGACCTCACATGGTGGCTTGGACCAAGCAATCCACGCTGGCACGTTGAACCCGATACCTGGGGCAGTGATCACGCTCCGATTTTTATCCACCTCGCTGAAACGCAACTTCGCAAGTTACGGCGCTTCGTTCGCACCACGTCGTGGGATGCCGTACGCGCCGATGATCGCACAACGACGCTCACCCCAGCGACGGCGTTAAAAACGCTGTCTACGGTACTGTCGGCACACACAACCAAAACAACGGTTGACGAAGACCAACCAAATCCAGATACCTACCTCCTCAATCTATGGGCGCACCGTAGGCAAGCGGACCTTTACGTATCACGGAACCCGGATGACAGCTCAGCCCTGGTCGCGTTACACAAGGTTACAGCCAAAGCTCGCCAATATGGAAAACAACTTTGCCGTTCCCGTTGGTTAAATTGGTGTGACTGCCTCTCTTCAACCCGGGGGAACAGACATCTGTGGCGAGTATTCCACGCCATGGAAAAGTCCCCCACAGTTAAAGACTATGCCGAGAGCATCCGCCTAGCCATGGCACTGGACGAGGACGCGTTTGCCCAGCAAGCGGCAGCTCACTTCTTCCCGCATCACGACTGTCCTGCCATTCCGCCACCTCCCAATCCGGTTGAAGATTCGGAGGACCCCGCTGCATCTGATTTCACTTTGGCCGAACTTATCTCTGCCATAGAGAAGGTCAAAGCCAACACCGCTCCGGGACACGACGGTCTGCCGTATGCAGTTTTTCGGAATCTGGAAGGTGCTGCCTTAGAATCACTCCTCGAAACTTTTAATGACGTGTGGCGCACAGGCTTCATCCCACCTGACTGGAAGCACTCGATCGTCGTACCCATTCCGAAAACCGGTCAACCACCCACTAGCCTCTCTGCTTTACGCCCAATTTCTCTCACACCCACAATCTGCAAACTGTACGGACGCCTCGTTGCAGCCCGTTTATCGTTGTGGCTCGAGGAACGCCACTGCTACCCCGACGCCCAGATTGGATTCCGTCCGCACTTTGGTACCGAAGACGGCCTCGACATCTTTGCTAGCGACGTCATCCAGTGCTCGCCACACAGCCACGTTGTACGCACGGTTCTGGCAACGCACATCTCGAAGGCCTACGACAACGTTATGCACCATGCTATTTTAGACTCTATGGCAACGCTCGGTGTCCCACACCACCTCTGCCTTACCATTTACTCCCTTCTCTCGATTCGCACCTTTGGCATACGCATTAGGGGGCACTCTGTGGGCCATTTTGTCTCCAATCGCAGTGTTCCCCAAGGCTCGGTCTTGGCACCGACTCTTTTCAACATTGCTTTCATCCCAATGGTGAAAGCATTATCCTCACTTTCAGATATTGGCGTCATGGCCTATGCGGATGACATCACCTTGTGGTCTCGACAGCCGTCCTTAACAAGGCAACAGACTGCCCTTCAAGTGGCCCTTGACACCATGGCCCACCACCTTCAACCACTCGGGCTTACACTGTCGCCTACCAAGACATGCTACGTGCATATAGGCAACAAAGCAGGCCGACGCAGACTCACCACTACACCCATGACTTTTAGTATTGACTCCCAACCTATCCCAGAAGTGGACCGCGTCCGTATACTCGGCCTTTTGCTCCATGCTTCTGGCTCGGGCACCCCCTGGCTTGCTGACATCCGTAAGTCGTCCCGTACCACTCTCGGACTCATCCGCCGCATCGCGCGCCGAGCTGGCGGTGCCCGCTCACATACAGCGCGTCAACTTGTTCGTGCTATTTTTCAGCCCCGAATATTGTACCAAGCTCAGTTTCACAGACTTACTCAAAAGCAGTGGTCATCGCTTGAGGCCCTTAACCGCGAGGCCATGAGAGTTATTACTGGACTACCTCGCATCACGCCCATTCCAGTGCTGCAGGAACACGCACAACTTAACACACTAACAGAGCTCATTGAACAGCGGGAGACAAACCGGGCACGCAAGCGTAGCCTCGCTCTTCATCGACGTCCCTCACTGCCACCCTGGGCCTACTGCCAGGTCACCACTAACAGACCCACCACGAACAAGACTCCTCCTCTTCCTGACATTTACCCCGGCGTGTGCACTGTTTACTCCGACGCATCACTTGAGGGGTTCTGTGGGACCACGGCGTTCCACAGCCCTTCCCACCCTTCCATTACTGATCAACATAGGTATTCGATGGATCACCCATCCTCACTTGCACTGGAGCTGCAAGCAATCCTCGATGCCTTACGCTGCCTGCCCTCTGCCCCCAGTTTCTGCTCAGTCAACATTTACACGGACTCCCTCGCCGCCATTAAACATTTAAAGCTTACCCGCGGCACCCTGAAGGTAGCTCAGGAAATTCATACCTTCTGCTCGTCTTATCCCACCTCAGTCCGCATTCATTGGGTGCGCGGCCACAACGGCGATTCAAACAACGAGCTAGCAGATTCCCTTGCACGCGCTCCAACCGCTACTTCCTCTTCTCCTACCCCTTTCCCTCCTGACCCACTCCTGGCTCACATCTCCAGCTCTCACCTCCTCCGCATGCGAACACGTGCTCTCATTCCCCCGTGTTCACATCCCCTCTCTCGTAACCTCACCCGAGAGGAGGAGACTTCCCTGCGGAGGATCCGAGCAGGCGTGGCGCTCACCCCCGCGGTCCGTCACCGCTGGAAAGATCGGACGTTACCAGCGACGGGTCATTGTCCACACTGCAGTGCTCCCGCTGATGCATGTGATATAAAACATCTCTTGTGGTCGTGCCCCGAAACAGCCCCTGTGCGCGATCGCCTGCTCAGAGAAGTGGGCCTTCGCAGCAATCGTCCCTCGGACTATAGGATGAATGGACTACAAACAATTCATACACTGACTCATTGTGCGCGTACCTGCGCGAAACCGGGTTGCATGCCTACCTATAATCTTTACTTCCCTAACCCTATCCCCCTTTCCTGATGCCCCGTGGCAAAACTGACGCAATAAAAAAAAAAAAAAGTGCCAGCGAGGCCGAAGTTACAAGCACGAGCATGGCCTTTGACAATGCCTGCACTGCACGAGCGCGCGTGCTTGGCAGGGATGCTGAAAGCCCGGAGCTCGCTCTTGTAGCTTTCTCTACGCTCATACTTAAAGTGAAACAGAGTGTAATTACAGTGTAGTGTAATCACGGTCAAAGGTCTGTAGTTGCGTAAGTATAGGGAGTATTTACTGGCGGCCATATCTGTGTGCGTGGATGCTGCGCGCGTGCTGACGGCCTGCTTCCACAGTTCTTTTGCAACATGCATTCCGCACCATCAAGAGTGTCGGTCTTAGCAGCCTATTGATGTGAGCTCGTTCTGAGCATGCGCTCTAAACAGCACCCACAAATATGGCGTCCAGTGAATACTCCCAATATAACGTTGGTCACAGCCTTTTTTGGGGGAGACGAGAACGACTTTGCCGCTCTTCCAGTCCCGACCGTCTTGAAGATGCAATGTTATTGAAAATGTCTTCATACTGATTCCTCGAATTCTTCACGAGTGCTCTGAGGAGTCTTGCCGAAATCTGATTCAGTCAAGGCGCGGAAAGCGAAAGCATCTCGATGTGTCTGCGCTTGTCTTGCAAGTATAGACCTCTTTCGCCTAACGTCATACCAGCGCGCAGCTGACGCATCTTCGACTCGATCCATTTTTATATTGCCCGCCGACACAGGGCGTATACCCCTTTCGAAAGTGTGCCCTCCATTGGAAGCTGTAGAACCGCTGCACAATGGTGTGCAGAAGCGCGAGCTTCTTGCGTTCGATTGCGTCCCAGACGCACGAGCCCTTGTGCAGCGGGAACATAAATCGAAGCTACCCGCTCCACTTGCACGTTCCGCTGTGTCGGTTGTTCCTTTAGGTTGTTCTACCATTCGCAACTTTATCAAAATGGCTGTCATCTGGATGATCGTAGTAGAACAGCAGTACGAGGCGGGGTCTGCGACGCGTAAGTAATTATAGTTTTTCTAGATACGAGCAGTATTAGAGCCTTACTTTATTATTTTTTACGCCAGGAAGGTGTAGGCAAGCACCTTTATCTTGAAGCCGATCATCCAGGAGCTAGGGAGCGCGATTCACACACCGCGGCACCCCCATCGCTGAAAGTTGCGAATCGTGCAGTAAACACGTGCAGTGAATCATTTTTTTTTTCAATCAGCACGTGACTTTTGAAAGGGGTATTACAATTGCCGAATGTTTCGGTGAAAAAGCTTAGAATCAGACGTCGTGCGTGAGTTAGTTCGTAGCGCTTCTTTTTACCGTGTTGCAATTTACCCAAATCTGACGTTGTCCAGCTATCACTGTGCCGTCGCCGTGTGCACACAATTTTATTGAGCAGAACAACAATCGCTGAAAATGTGCGTTGAGCCCACGATGCTGCAGGCCTGCGCATCTGCAATGTTATTGAGCTTGACACGTTCCCCAAGGATCCTTTGTTATCAACTCCAATCTTGAATCGCGCGAACTGTATGTCAGACTCAACGTTACATTTTTGCTCACGACTACTTCGGGTAGAGAAAGGGGACCGATTCAAAGCCGGCGCAGGTGCCCCGGTTATGTTATCACTGGAGGGTCTTCTGTTGCTCCATGGCATGCGGAGGGTATTGAAACGTCTACGTGCCACCACTCAACATGCAACTATCAAATGCTTAGAGTTTACCTGCATATACTACTATAAACTGCTCATATATAGCTTCGTTGTTGAAGCTCAATTAAAGTAGAGTGTACTAGAAAGAACGAGTTGGACGATCTACAGGCTCCGCCCATGCTTTCAGTTGCACCTCAAAATGTAGAAAGCAATCGGATGGACCCAAGCCACTTCGGTCGCAGCGCCACCTTTCTAGAGTGTACTAGAAAGGACTGAGTGAGACCATCGAAGAGTTTTCTCGGCGCCGCCGCTTGTGGAACGATCTTGGTATTGGAACGCAACGCGTTTTTTTATAAAAACCGGCTAATCCAAACCGCTTCGCTCGTAGTGCCCGAGAGGGCGCTACGAGCGAAGTGGCTTGAATTAGCCGGTTTTTTCCACATGCGGAGGTACCTATAGACGGATGCAACCTAAGAACAATCTTTTAGCTCCACCCACAAGCGCATTGCGCCCATCCGAAGTGCCTCCGCCGTCGAGAAAGTAGTTCGCTAGCAACGTTGCTTTTTCTTCCTCCAGGAAACCTGTCTTAAACTACTACAATATTTATTTAATTCATTCAGGACATTTAAATAAGTTAGAATACGTTTTTGTCAACGAAATAGCTGTTTAGTAAAGAAAGAAAGAAATTCATGTCCAATGTACCGTCTTCCCAATTCATTTTCTGTCCAAGATACTGTCTAACATACCGTCTTACATACCTCTCAGCAGTGCTAAGCCTCGCGCCCGCTTCGAAATTTTCGTTGGCGATAGCGTCGCTGGATTCTCACGTTGTCGCGCAAAAACTGCTGCAAACGCAAGCCGATACCATCAAGATTTCGTGGCGTAACCTCGGGCACGTAAAACACGGTGCAAAAAAGCAGAATAATTGTCACGAGAAACTATAGCATCGCGTTGCTAAGGCCAGCAGCCATGTTGAGCTTTTTTTTTTTTCAAAAGGATCGCGATTGGTCCACAGAGTCGTGACGTCATGAAAACAATTGGCTGGCGTTTCTCGGCGTAGGATTACATTTTCCTCTGAGAGGCATTTCCGGTTTTTTCTTAGCTTGCAACCGACTATAGTCAGACTTGTACCGTACGCATTACAAGTAATCAAATTACTTGTAATCGATTACTTTTTGGAGTAATTTTGTAATCAGTTGATTACTTTTATACTTTTATTAGGCAGTAATCACAAGAGTAATCTGATTACTTTTTGAAGTAATAAAATTACTTGTAACCGTTACTATTTTTCCACGCGCCCCCCCCCCCCCCCCGCCCCTCCCCCTGCACACATTTTTCTTCTTTTTTCTGAAATGACAAAAATGAAATTTGCTTATTTTTGCGAACGGAAAAAAAAGAAAAACAATTTTGCGGACCTGTAGGAAACGAGGTCAACCCCTTTTGTATGTATAGCTTCTCTAAAATGTTCTTTTTTCTTCTTTTTAGCTGGGACTGCGATTGGGAAGCCCAAGCAGAATGTAGCTTTGTAAGTCTTTCGTTTAAACTAGCCCCCTCACGCACACACACGCAGAAATAAACGATAAATAAATGAAAACAATCCTGCAAAGAGCCAGAACCGAAGAATATCTAAAGCGGATGCAAAATATAACAAAGCCAGTTCAAAATATTTCCCTATTTCCTTACGTGGCCTTTGTGACAAGCAAGGTTTCGAGTTGAGAAGTTGTCGGGGCGATCTCTTCCGCTAATGGAGATGATCCGTTTCAAATCCTGGAGCCGATGTTCTTTTGTATAACATGCGAGTTCATCCACATGTGAATAATAAAATGAGCGACGCCAACTTTGAGCGACAACCCTTGCTTATAAGCTTAACAAGATCTAACCCCCCCCCCCCCCGCCCCCCCCCCCTTTCCCCCCAAACTAGAGAACGCCGAAATCATTAAAATTCTTCAAGCGAATTCTATGCTTGTGTCCGCGTTGTGAAGGTGCAACGACCACGACGAGGGAGCCCGTTTTTTCTTCTTCAATACTTCTGAAAATATTAAATTTAGGTTGGAAGTAGTTCATTGTTATGAGCGCTAAAGATGTAAGTCTTCGCACAATAAAGTAATCGGAAAAGTAACGGTTACTTCTTAAAGTAATGTCCAATTACTTTTGCTTTCGAGTAATCAAGTAATCTAATCGAATACTTTTTAGACAAGAGTAATAGTAATTGTAATCGATTACTTTTTTTTAGTAACGTGTACAAGACTGACTATAGTACACTCTAATCAAAACATTCCACCGTCGTCGTCTTCGTTCCTTCGAGGAGACACGGCGATGGCCTGTCATTAGCCAGCTTGATTCAGCCGGTCAAGTTCGTGCCAAGGTATTGTAGCCAGCCATAGCCAAGTCTAGCCAAGCCCCCCTCCCCCATATTCACACACGTTCCTACTTAGATAATCACAATCCAGCTCACGGGTAGACAGTTGCTCAAAAATCCAAACACACAAAGAACTATACTCACACAGCGCTGAACTATCAACTCATCTGTATTTAGTTAAACAGGCTCTTCTTCGACCCCAAGGAATAGGATGCCAGCCCAACAAACAAAAGAAAGGAAAAGTGAACGACAAGGCAAAGGGAGGAAAGGTAAAATACAATGAAAAAGATAAAAAATTAGAAAAAGAAAAATAGAAGACAAAGAAAAGTAAAGGAGAATAATAATACCACTCCGGAGTCCAGCAATTATTGCGAAAATATATAAACAAGGTGATATGCTGGCCTACTGTCAAATACTCTCTTGGTATAAAGTCAGCGCTTGTGTTGGTGTCCTTGTGTGTCTATTTTTTGTCTTTGTTCTGTGCGCTGTAACCTCAAGATGAATCACCAACTCGCCCAAGCTTCCGTATTAAAAGAACTTTACTGTAGGCAGCTGGACAGTGTCAGCGCCCTCTCTGATAAGCTTTATAAAAAATATAAGTGTTTTGACGCGCAGCTCCTAGATGGCGCTTCAAACGACGGGAGATGAACTGTAATGAAAGAGGAAGGGGTACCCCCTCGGCACGGGAGCTCCCCGATGTAATTTAATAACGTTGACATAGCTTGCCCGTAACGTCAATCGCGGCCATGCCGGTATTTTATGTGCCACGAGCGTTCGATTCAGAGTGATAATACCTAACCTCTGCAAAGAACGGCGATCTTGAAGGTGTGGTATGCACGTTGCGGAAGCACTGTAGAAATCAACATATACGACCTAGTGGAGTCGTTATCGGTATCTGTCAAGTCGTATTCAGGAATAAGTAAATCCACGAGAGAGACATAGTGCCCCAATGTGGCCCAGCTCTTTAGAGGCCGATGACGTGGCGGCATTCCAACGAAGTTGCACAGACCGCCACCAGGCGCAACCTTGAAATTTGTTCAATTCGTTTTAAAATGAGATTTCTTGACTTTTCTGTTGGTAGCCCAGAAACCAAAGCCTAGACGAGTGTATCCGGGCTGCCGCCACAACAAAGACCGTATGGAAACAAAGAAATAAGAGCACATTTTTTGTTCCCGTACCCCTTTAACATGGCCCTCCCTTAGTTGAAGGGACATTTATGCGTCGAGTGATAATTATCTGCACTCTTCTTACTAAAGGGACCTTAGTTCAATGTACCCCAACACTTCCGTGTGAATGGGGTATTAGGCTTTTTACATCAAAAAGGTGCAAGCTAGCGTCTTCATTGTAAGCCGATCATTCACGAACGCCGCGGTACACACCAGCATCGTTGAATCTAGCGGAATGATATAAGACGAAAAAATGAGGTTGTACTACTTCCAAAAGAACATATCAACTTGCAATTCGCGAATCGAACCTGAAGACCTGAAATCGATGCGGTGATGTTTCGCCTTTATTGGTAAAACGAAGCATATACAAATGTAATATTAGTGCCGATTGCGTGAGATGCTGTTGGAGGCGAAGTACACAAATCATCGGTTGCAGTCATAAATGTATCTTGGTGCTATCGAAGAATCAGTAGCCTTGGTTGGCAAATATCAGAGCAATTCGTGTCAAGTCAAACCAACAACTTGCGTGGTGGGCAACACTCTAGTTTTGCCTTCAATACGGCGTTCTTCTGCGGGTAAAAAAGAACAGTATTACATCCAAAACACCCTGCGTGCACTATTGTATTCAAGGTTATATTTCGCACGAAACCCTGTTTATATGTAACAGCTTAATATTATTGAACAGTGCCAAAATTGTAAGACTACCGAACATAAAAAAGATGGCACCCGAAGGTAATTCTCATAAATTATTTGGTAGAAACAGGACCCAACTTTATATACTCTTGGCTCGTTAATATGGACCACGTTAATATGAACACCCCCCTCTATATGGACACCAATTTCGGGAAAAAACTGGGAAAATACTAGTACATGCATTTTTGTCTCGTTATTGTGAACAACTCATATTATAGATTTTTTTTTTTAGGGGGGGGGGGGGGGCGGGAGGAACAGAGATGTTCATATTAGGGAGAGATTGCGATATAAAAGAAAACTGGGTTGTGGCTATGTCTGTACAGCCTCAACTTAGTCTGCCTCAACGGACGACTTGTCTCTCAGCTCTAGATGAGCAATTTAGCCAAATTGATAATCTAAATCTGAGAGACAATTCGCCCGCTGAGGCAGACTACGCTCAGGCTGTATAGACATACCCACAATATATGCGATATAAACAACCCGGTGCACCGTAAAATGAACAGGAACTGTTAACAGAAACCGTTAACACCTTCTGTTAACAAGTAACAGAACAATTAACAGAAACTGTGCTATAAAACAACCCAATGCACCGTAAAATGAGCAGGAAAAGTTAGCACTTGCGACTTAAGGCTGAAACTTTCATCACTAGGCCGAGTCAAGTGGACTGTTTTACTTCGCGATAGTTTAAGGCGTGTGCTTCGTCTCCGTGAGGAATAAGAACTAAATACTTTAACATTTGTACATCAGACTTTCCGGAATTGGTCAGATCCGATACACTACGGAACTTCAGCAGATAGTTTCACAAAATTACAAGGTTTCATTGTACGTGCCGGCGGTGTTGGAGCGAAATTCGGTTTTCACCAAAAAAGGTCTGTTTTGTAGGGCCGCGTCCAGGTGGGGGAGGGGGGGGGGAGGGGGGGGGAGGGGGGAGGGGGGGTGGGAGAGACAGAGTGCTTTGGCAAGGTTCGACGTTGTGTGACCTCTTCGTGATTGCCCTCTTCCAAGGTTCAACATGCAACAAAAGAGGTCTTGGATTGGCCTTCGCGGGACATTGTATCGTTTCTGCCAAATTCCCGGTCCTAAAAAAAAAAAAAAAAAAATTGGATGTGGGCTAGTATAAGGTTTTTTGCTTCATGCACTTCAGAGGGCATCGAGAAAAGCCGTTAATACCTTTCTTAATACCCTCTCTAACTTACTTCCAGTTGAGAACTATATACAATGTATTTTTTTCCAATTCCGCTGGTTCCTGTACGGTCATCGCCTCAGACGGTCACGTCGTTAGAGAGGGAAGAAAAAAGAAGCGCGCCGAAGATTATGCCCATGAATAGAGCGATTTTGAGATGTGTCCTGGCGGAAGTTGTAGCGAAGACCGCGTATGTATCTGTACCGTTATCCTTTGAGTGATCACAAATATCGGAGCTAAAAGGATTATCTGATCCGGTGTCCGATGGTGTTTCTTTCATATTCACCAAAAGAAAACGGTAAACCTTTGTGGGCCTAAAAATACACCGAAAAATTCGAAAATTTAATTTTAAGATAAACACCGAAAAAAGTACGCCGAATTTCGAAAAAGTGAAAACCGAAAACGTGGAACCCTAGATATAATTTAATGCATTGATTAGCAACTGTTTCGACGCCAGCGTTAAAAGTGAGTGGGTCAACTTACGTGACGTGCCTCGGAATAGAGGATAGACGAAGTATAAAATGATTGGCAAGGAGATGCCAAGGACCACTAGCACGGCGCAGCGGTGCCTGACAAGGAATTTGCACCTCCCTGCATTTTCGGAGTCTTGCTCGCCCCTAAATAGGACGCAAGAGGTTTCCATACATGAGGCCTCCTTTTTAGGCACTTTTATCTGTCACAGCCATCACCTGAACATGTTGAATCTGAAAGAACACTGCGCGACACTGTAAACGCGGACACTCGACCTAAAGAACCCCACCCCTGCCCGTTTCGATCTGGATGAGCATCGTACCGGCGTGCGGTCGTGTATCACTACTGCGTGATGCACGTTAAAGACCGCAGGCTAGCGGCTGTGCCGCACTGGCTAAATTTCTCATCTACAGCTGGGAGACTCGTCGCCCCTGTGAGGCAGACCAAGTTCTAGGCTGTATAAACACACAAACAACCCAATTTTTTTTTCGACCTAAAGAAAAAAAAAAAAAAGCTTTGTATTTAGCTCAAACATGATATTTGCGAGCACAAAAGCTTACCACGTAGCTCAGTCCACTGAATGAGCACACTAGGAATTCAATAAACAATCTTCAAATTGCATTAAAAAAAACGTCCATTTCATAATTTTGTTATGTGTGTTGAACTCTGTAAGTTGAATTATTTTACAGGCCTCCTAATAAGAAGCACCGTCTAAATGGATACAAAAGGAGGTGAGGGCCGAAGTTTGGCGAAGCGTACCTCGACTGTTCGAGACATTGTGCTTGGCAGCCATAAATCAGTCGCAAATCACAAGATTTTGATACGAGGCTTGATTCGGCTGATTCGCAGAATGCTGAAGTACCAGCTCACTTGCATTACCTTCATCAAACGTGACATGATTTTCTGAACTACGGGGAAGCGTCCTCCATAATTTGCAGACGTAGGCCGGCTATTTTCAAGACTTGGGAAGTAATCCGTTACAAGCAACGGATAACTTGTAATCCGTTACTTTTTCAAGTGATTTTCTAATTGCCACGTTACTTTTTTTAGGAAGTAATTTGTAATGTAATTTCGTTACACAATATTGGCAACGAATTACTTTAATTACTCGTTAGTTTTTCAAAATATAAGCATAATACAGTAACTTGAGCAATAAGAGCAGAGCATTCAGCAGCATAAAGAGAGCAAGTTCAACAAAATAGAAAACATCAGGAAGGGAGAATAGCCGAAAAGAAAACCTGTTTATCTATATGACTGGTCACTAGAACCGCTAGAAAAACGGGCAAGGCATGTACAAACATACGAAAGACAAATATCAAGCAAGATAGTGCCAACTAGGCTCTCTGTCGCCTTCCATCGTATTTTTCGTCTTCTCCCGGGCAGGCGAAAGCCCTTCGTGTTTGTTTTTGTCTTTTCCGCCGTTTCACCCTTTCCAACTTCTTCAACGTCTCCCGCCATCTGCATAGACATCGAACGCGGGTTTGTACCCCCTCGATTCGCGGGTTCACAACTCGTGTAAGAGACGACTTAGTCTGGCGTGAGGGGGTCGAATTCTGTTTGTCTTTGATGTGCGCTACTCTATTTTAGAACGCTCTTGAGGCACTGCTAAAAAGCGCCCGGCGCGAGGCTAAGAGCATCGTCTTCGAGGGTATGGACGACTCTTTTGGGTTACTTGACTGGGCATGGTGGTCGAGTCCACTCCTCACTTTACTGCCAACATAAAGGGGGGGGGGGGGGGGGGGCGGGGGTTAGTCCATATAAGGAGTGCTTACAGAGAGAGAGAGAGAGAGAGAACGAGTAAAAGTGGTGTGATCCTCTTTTGTTTTGTTAGTCGGACGGTCACCACTTCTCTGGCTTTCTATGCCCTGCCCTCACCTGGCCTCTACGAATATTGGTATGAAAGTGAGAACGGATGAACGGTCGATAACCCGTATCCGCCACTTTTTGCTTTGACTGGCAGAGTTTTCGGTCAAGGAGTGTCCGTCGTCTCCATGGCCATCTCTTAATGAGATGTTCTAAATTGAGGGCATTAAGGGGAACGGAGACCTAGAGTTTCAATGCATACCTTGCCTGCAAAAAAAAAAAAAACATTTATATCAGCAAGAACAAATTATAATCTACGGAAACATATCAAGGTGGGACACCTGTATTCTGCAGTGGCTTACATTGTAACGCTAGAACCATGTTTACCTTTTTTTTTGTGAATAACAGGCGAAACACCCGAGTCAAATGGGAGCTTTCGTAGATCGCTTCTTTAGCTCCTAATCTCGTAGTGGAGGTAGACGCCGCTACTGAGCATGCGCACCGCTAGCTTTGTCTGCTCAATTTCAGGGATCATTTCCGGAGGCTATAAGCTAGCGGGATGGTGGGTGCCGTTGCAGTTTTCGGTGCCTTGTTAGCTTACAGTTGAACGGAGTGCACTTACACTCTGTCTCTTAAAAACAATATTTTATTTTTTACAATGACTACCATAATACAAGCGTATGACAAATTAAAAGTAGTGTTGCACAACTTTTTTTTTAATATTGAAATTATTTCTATTGTTTTCTGAATAAGTGTACACAGAAAGTAACGTGAAAGTAATTTGTAACGTAACGAGTAAAGTAATCCGTTACTTTTCAGCGAAAGTAATTTGTAACGGTAAGCCCTTATGTTTGAAACTCGGTAATTTGGAATTGTAATCCATTGCATTTTTCAAGTAACGAGCACAACTCTGCTATTTCCTATTGCAGCTCATAGATCATTTTGGCTGTCAGCTCCTTACGGTTCTGGCCCGGCTCCTGTAATCGCCAACTACGGGTATTTTAGCCTTGGTATTTTGCGTTCTGCTGGTGATTTTTTCATAAAATAAATAAATAAATATTGCACAGTATTCATCTACAATTTTATCACTACAAAATATTTGTTGTACTAAAAAATTTAATGTAGAAAACGTTATTTGTAAAATTTCCCGTGACAAATATGTGGGAGCGTTGAGAACTCCGGCGCTGACAGCGCATGGGAGCTCTTGATTGTGGATACGGGTCATACATGGATATGGGAGACAAACTTTGAGATATATTCTTTTTTGCTTTAATATTACACCAACAGTAAATCGCACTCGTAACCTTCGACCCAAAGTTATGCGCTTATGCTTCTCCTATCGGTTGCATTATGCCGTCTAAAAATCGAATAAATCCGTAAGCGTTCAAATGTAACATCCTGTGGCCACAGCAGAATCTGCTTGCAGAGTCCATTTCTTGAAAGGAAGTGCGAGCCACCTCAGTGGCTCCGCCGGGCCAGAGCGCCGGCCTACGGATCCCCATGTGACGGGTTCGAATCCCGGCCGAGGTGCCCGCAATCTGACGGAGGCTTATTGCGGAGGAGGCGCCGTGTAACCGAGCTTTCGGTTGCACGTCATAAGATCCCCAGGTGGTCCAAATTAATCCTCAGTCCTCCGCTGGGGTGTTCCAGATGCCCGTCGTTGGCTTGGCAGGTAAAACCCCCAAATTTGATTTTTAAAAGGAAGTGTGCAAGGGCCGCCGACGTGCCGCCCATCGCCTGATTTCACAATGAAAAGCTTGCGTTCCGAGCTTGCCCAGGCCAGAGCTTGGCCTGCCTTGCGGACCGAGTGGACTATAGGGCGTTTAAGAGCACTATATCTATAGCTCCTACAGAGCGGAGTAAGGCAATTTTTTGATCCTCGTGTTTTGCCAACAACATTGCCGACAGATCAGCTCGGCGCGTGTCACGTGGTACTCAGGGTTCCAGGAGGCGCCCACCCTATTGGAGAACACTTGAAGATCGACGCAACACGGCTGATTAAAAATAACTGCAGAGTTCACACTTTTCGAAATTAGTTTGTCGTGAAGTTGGTAAAGCACCAAACACTTCATTAAAGGTTTTATTATATTGAATGCGTGTGAAAAGTTTGAGAAGGCGATTTCCAAGGCAATCGCGTTTGAAGCAGCCGATTGTTTTTCGCAGCGGAGATTGACTTATGGCTGCGTTCCAAATCTTACTGGCATGGGTCCGAGTAACTCCGGCGGATCATGTCGCGCGTCAAGACAGATAGAGCAACGCTGGACGCGGGTTGGTTTCCGAACGCCAAGGTACAGAACCTTTACCCTAGGGTGAGATCGAGTAAATTTTGGAACACGGCCTACGGGTTGCCCTGAGCGGGTCACGTGAACGGTGTGACGTCGCCGCGTTGTCTGCTGCAAGATGCCACTAAGGCAATTAAACAAAATACGTTTTTATATGGCACACAACTTAGCGCAAATTATTTTAAAGTGTTCCATTATTATGTAAAAAACTATTCTCGTTCTATACATCCCCAAAATATTGAAGCAACAACGATTTTCTTTCGTTCCCCATGCATTTGGGACCGGACTTGGAGCCCCCGGGCGTTCGCTGCTAGTCGCCGAGAGATGGCGTTCTAGATTGCGCTACTCTGCTTCGAAGGAGCTATAAGTGCTCTAAGGCGCATAGAGAGTCTCAAGTAAGAGTGTGTTCAACTGCCCGCCCGGGGTACGTGTTAAACGGCGCCATTACATTGCAAAATATTACTGTGGGTCTATGGGGCTATGGGTGGTTTTTCAACGTAACTCCGGTCATAAGCAGCCTTGGAGATCCCTGAATATTTTACGCAAATAACACAATAAGTCTTCTCTTCAGACACAAATTTGGTCCCATAGGATAAGTATTTTTTAAACACCAAAAAGCCTATAATCCAGCATCTCTAACGCCGCTATTAAATCGGAAACGCTCTCCACGGTTTGAGTTGATCTATAGACCTTTTCTGCAAGAGCGCCGCCATCTTGAATTGACGTCACTTCCGGTATGGGCGAAAACATTGTTTCGCCTTTGCCACGCCAATAGAAGGCATTTAGGATATAAGCGTAACCGTCACACTTTCTCGGTTTGCCTCCTTTTTATTTTTTTACTATTTGCAGGTTGAAACGTTGAAATATTTTTTCGTCGCCCATACCGGATACGCCTATTAGGTGATTGGGGACGAGAGTATACAGAAAAGGTCCATAGCCTCCTCTATACTCACAAAGCCTGGCAGTTCGACGACGGAGCTATAGAGTGCCCTGTCGCTGATTTGGAGCGCGAGGATCTGGTAGCAGAGAACATTTTTGGTATTCAGTGCGCAGCTTCTGCAGCGGTAAGGACCCTAAACATGGTTTTCAAACCAGACGAGAAAAGAAGTGGTAGCGCGAGGAACGCGAGGAGCACGACCGGACATTCCATCGCTCGGGAGAAGTTTCTTTCGGCGTCTCGCCGCAGCGGGGCGAACGTTACATGCCTCTCCTCTCTCTGCCGCTCTACCTTTTTACTTTCGGCGACCGCGTCTCGAGGCGATCTGCCAAGCTTTGTCTGTATAGAGGAGGGTATGGCTGAACGCACTCTAACTTGAGGCTCTCTAAGGGCGGGCTGCGACGACAGCGCCCCCACGCTCGCACGAACAGAGGGGGCCGGCTTTCCGAAGCACGGATAATGAGGAGCTCGTCAACTGTGCCGATCAAGTAACCATCTATGAATCCCAGTGTCAGGTAGCCGGGCTCAAGTCTGATAAGGTCGGAGGACGGTGGCATTTATTAAAAAGTTGCAAATCTGACTTTATCAAAACAATAAATAAATCGACGAAGTAATAAATGTTAATCCCTGGTGCAAAATATGTACCCGTGTTATAAAAAAAGAAAAAATAACGAAAGCAGCGTTTAGTACTTTAATTGCATAAAACAATGTAATCTTATTCTTTAAAACGATTCGGGTCATGCCGTATGATTCTCTTCAAATATTTTGAAGACACGCCTATCAAGAAAGAAATAAAGATGAAGTACATTGTCGATGGGATGTTCCAGTATGCTTCCTAGCTATAAGCTGTATTTCGTGTTTTCGTTGCTGTACCGATATTACATTACACTCATCACACAACTGACGGATCAGCGTGTTAATGGAAGTCGGGGAAAGGTAAACGGAGAACGAACACGTAAACGAAACGAGCATATCTTTCATGCGTTGTGTCATCCTTTGTTTCACCTTTTTCTCTCTTTTGGCATAGCTGCTGTGTGCTTTTCTTTTTCCGCACTTACTTACAACTGCGGAGGCGCCGAGGCCGAAGGTGACCCTATATTTCCTGATTGCCCCCCTTGTAAGGCAGGTTCGCCATTCTCCTGCCCGGGCATCGAGGGCTGGGCGTCACCCCTCGGAGCTCCGGGTTCCACGTCAGCCGCCTGAGACGCAAGACCCGGCACTGGCGCGTTCAAGTCGTGGGCACCCTTGCTGTCCTTGTTCGCTTCCTCGAGCTCCTCTTTCTTGGCGTCTTCTTTTTGGTTGTCTCCTTGCATCTGCTGGAGTACCACCCCTGGATTCTTGACATCCTCTCCGTTACCTCGCTTTGTTTCCACGTCTCTCTCTTTCTTCCCCTTTCTCCTCTGCATTTTGTTTTCCCGTTTCTCGTTCTTTCTGCTCTTCCCTCGGTCCATGTCGGACTCGAACTCCTCACGTTGCCTGCCGCCCGAACCGTCGGGTCCGAACCGTTCCAGCAGCATAATGAGGCGCGCGAAATCCTGACTCGGCGAAAGCGGCTGCGCGGGAGGAGGCGGGGGAGGGTACGAATACTGGACGGGCGCCGGAGGACAGGCGATGATCGTGGGTGCCTGCGGAGGCGGCGGTGGCATGGGTAACGGCATCGGGACAGGGACCGGCATGAAGACGGTATTAGACCCTAGTTGCGAGGGGACGTTGAAGGGGTGCGGATGTAGTTGAGGGGGAGGAGGTGACGGGTAAGGAGGGAAGAGTACTCCGGGAGGAAGTGGGAATGGTTCGGTGGCGACCAGAGGGGGCATGCCTGGGATGTTGACCTGCGTTCCTGGTGGGAAGGGAGGGGTGCCCGGGGGAAGGGTGGGAAGGAGGTACGGGAAGAAGGCTCGTTCACCTGAGCTTCTGGAAGATTGGGAGTGTGCCGAACCGACGGGGTCGTTAGGCGGCGGAGGAGGTCTGTCCTTTGATGACTTTGAGGGAGTCGGTTTTCGGGGCTGTGGGGCTTTTTCCGGCATGGGCGATGGCTCGAACGAGGAGTACGACAGTGACGCAAGGTTCACTGGATGGCTGCTGTAGGGATCAGCACGAGTTTGAAAAAAGCACTGTGTGAAGGAACGTAATCATTTGCGATAGGTGTGCGTCAATTTCGAAAATGAATCGAGTGATAAAGGTGTTCGTTACATCATAGCGTTAGTAATTTTCAATACGCAATAAATATTTTCAGTGAGCAATTGATGTGTTAATTGGAACCAAACTATGCTTAGTTTGGTTCCAATTAGTTTGGACGACGACGACGACGATGCCAGGAAGCTACACCGGGTGACCGGGGCGCTATGTTCTAGCCCTGGACGTCAATGCATCGGAAGTGGCAGCCCTCTAATTTGACTGGGCCACCACCTGGAGCCGCTCCCTTCAACGAAGCGAGCGAACGCACCATCAACCGCCAGGGCTTTACCATCCAGAACGTCCATTGAACAGCCTACCGAGGGTCACCTTGGCTCGCTTGCCTACTGGCCTGAACCGCCGCCGAACCTCCAAGACTCGTGCGGCGGATCAGAAGAGCGCGTCGTCCTGAACAACATCAAACCGCCAAGGCTTTCCCAGCCGCGCGGTGAAGCCTCCGGACAACACCCTTTGCCCAAGCACTACTTACAGCTGGTAGAAGTGTCTTGGCAAACCCCGAACCTTCAAGCAAAGGTGCTTGCGATGTTGAGAAGACCGCGTCGGTGCTCCCCCCCCCCCCCCCTCACCCCCCCCCCCCCTTGTATATATCATCTCATAATCATCATCACTAGACGTGGCACCGCGGGCCTCCATGGTACGGGCTCTCGCCTTTCCGCGGTGCCACGGCTCCCTGAACCAATAAAGATTACGATTACGATTACGATTATGCTTAGCTTTTTCACCATTAGCACTGACAGTTTCTAAAACTATTTTTGCGACATATGTGTTCCACAAAACGTTCTGTCATGAGAAATATCTGAATTATCTTGTATCACACTCCAAGTGAGTTATTTGAACGGCGGTTACGCCTTACCCCATTTCTTTATCTCATGTCCAAAAATCAATCACCAAAGTCAGACCAGCAAATGTGACTCACGTTGCGAAGGGTCGTCCAAACTCCGCAACACAAATACGCGGTTTCGATGTTTGGTGGCTCAATGCTGCTCAGTGGCAGCGGTGGCAGCAGGAACTCTGATGCCTGCAACGACTGCAAGGAACGTTAATCACGAGTCTGAAGCGCGAGCTCGGCGCTAATTTTATCTCCTTCGAATCGATCTATACACCTTTTCATAAAGGCGTTTGAGGGGACAACCTTTTTCGGGGGACAACTTTTCTTGGCAATGAAGACCAAGAAGTCATACCAAAGCTATGGGTCCCCGTGCGCTCGTCGACATTGAGGGCCCATCACAGCTGTGCTCGCGCGGTCTTCGCTTCTTTGGATATGTCAGGAAAACGTTGTCCCCGAGTCCAAAAAAAAGTGCTTCTTTCCGGTTCTATTTTGAATGTTCGTGCGTATGGCGCGTGATTTGCTCGCTTTCCAAAGCGACGAACATGCGCGTGCTGGGCTGAGGAGATCGCACGCTGGGTTCAGGACTCGTAAATACCGGAATGATGTACAGTAATCTAGTGCCGTGCAAAGCGTCTTGCGAACTCCTTAAACACAGTTTCGGTATCGATTTGCCAACGCCACTGCACGACATCCCGTCACGACCGCACACGATGCTTGCATTTTCGAATGTGTGAATTTCCTTAAATTTATATTAGTGTAGGGGCTGCGATCCAGTAAATTAGCTGGCGCACGTGCTTTTTTGTTTTATTTTATTGGGGGAAAAGGGGGGGGGGGGGTTTGACGTGTCAGAGTTTGTGTGCATCTTATTAGGACTATGAAGACACACGGGAGATGGGCCGGTTATCTTGTTTCACCTTTTGTGACGTCATTTGTGTCCCTTTCGGAATCCCTTTCAATGCATGGGCGGAATAGGACGCTAAACACACTGGGAGATGCGTACCAGGCTGCAGGCTCTGCCAAGCAGCGTCCTTGTGTACACCATTTCAATGTTTCCAAATCTACAGTCTAGCGTGCCATTTCTACTGCCCAAGCAGACAAGCGGTCGAGGCTTCGGAAAGCGAGAAATGCGTCCGCCTCACGCACGAACGCTGAAGATGGCCTCGGCCAGAAACCCGTTTCTGGAATGGTCTATAAGTGGGTGACACCTCGGTTGTGCGAAAATGCAAAGGTTTCCACTCTTGTTCTTTATCACGTGGAACTCAAAGCTAGTACCACTATATGCCACGAAGAACATTTTCTCTGCACCCGTTTTCACCTTGAAAACCGTAGTAAAAAAAGTACGGCACGTCGCGAAGCATTACTAATTTGCCCTGTTAGGTTGATAATTAAGATCTATGTAGATGAATCTTAGATTATATATATGCTATCTTATCAACACGTACACGTTCCAAACGCCCAATACCATCGCTTTTTCCTTTGACAACCAAATCTCGTAAGAACTACTTCACGCCGCGTATGAACAATGCGCAAAACTTGCCTTTTTCTTGAAGTGAAAACGGGTCTAGATGTTGACTCGGAGCAGCTTCCAGTGAATTTTCACCAACCTATGGTGCATCCTTGAATTGAACATTTCCCGGGGAGGGTGCCGGTAAAATATTTTTACATTTACCTCGTGTGCGACTTGGCGATCGAAGAGCGCCATATGAGATTTATTTCCTCGTATAAAAAAATAATCCATAAACTTTGAAACTTGAAGTGTATTACTTTAACGAGTATTATCATGGTATTACTTTAGCGAGTCAAAACGTGGGTCAGGTGGTCAGGTAAAGGTAATACTGAGACGGTGACCGAAACTTCCACCTTGATAAGCACTGCAACGTCAGTGACAAACTTCGTAAATAAAACAGCAGTGCACTGCTGTGTTATACAGTTTTGCGACGGCGGGAAGACTGACCCCGTTTAATTACGCGTTCTTGTGTTCGCCGATGTATTTGTTTTTACGTTCTTGATGTTATTATGCATTTACTTCTTCTACGTATCTTATTGAATTTACACTCTACTTGCTGAAGAATAATTTTTATCAATATAAAATACTTAATTTGCAAACATATATTTTTTCTTCTAGATGTGTTAGAATCACGGTAAATCCAAGGCCATCCCTCGAATGACAGGCACATTATTCCCACCCCGCGAGCTTACACTCGGCTCAAACATTTGAGACAGGTTTGTCCCGAGAGATAGGTTTTGTGAAGATGCTTCAGTTCCAGTTCGAGCTACTGGCATCGACACGAACGCGACACTCTTATTTGCATCCCAGAGAAACGGCGACCTGTAGCGTTGTTTCGCCATACGCACGAAAGATGCACCCTTCCGAGTGATTCTGAGCACGGCTTCCAGGTCCGTTACGACGGCCTGATGAACGACCTGTCCCGGCTTGGGCGCTATCTGTCGCTCTGTCTGGTTCACCGCCACTCGCCTCCGAGCAATCTTGTCCATAGCAGCGATGACGACCGTCTTGAAGATTCCCGGCCTGTGTGTGGTGAGATTCGAATCGCGCCGATGGTGTCCGGTAAATAGCACGTCTACGCTGGACAGGACGGCTACCAGAGCCAGCAGGGCGAGGCCGAGGAGCATTCCTGCGACGCTGCTCAAGAGCTTCTTCCATAGCGGTGTTGTGTAGTGTCTGCGAATCAGCAGATAACTGGGGCCGTCGGCCTCGTCCATTGGGTTCATTCTTCTTCTTTTACTTCAACTTTTCTTTAAATAATACCGTGCGCGCACGCACACACACACACACGCACACACAAAATCTCCTCTGTTTGTGAAAATTTTCATAACGTGTGTCTACTTTGACGCCTTTTGACCGCCAGGCGCGGTGAAAATCTGATTCACTCGAGAAAGCTGACGCACTTGTTATGCACTTGTTATGACCGATTTCCTTTCTAGCCGTTAGCAGCCGTCGACTTCACAGATGTCGCTAGAGCCACTAAATGAGCTGCGCTTAGAGTAATAGTGTGGTAGTAGTATAAAACATTTATTTGAACCGCTTTAAGGGAGAGGGGAGGGGAATGAATCAATGGCATCGCGGCCTGGACTCGCGGAAGGGGGGAAGAGAATTATATATGGTACTTTTATGCCAGCTTCGTGGATATAATCCAGAAGCGTGCGTAGAGTCTGGTATTGCTTATCTGGAAGGCCTATGGGAAAGACCCAGTCCTCCATGGATGTCACCCCGTCCTCTAGGTGCTTTTTCCTTGTTGCCTCAAGGCCTTTGCAGCCCCATAACAGGTGAATTAGGTCGACCGCATGTTGGGGGTCCTTGCAGTTGCAGCATGTCGCTGGTGTGCGCGCCTTTTCCCACGTTGCTCTTCTGTTCGGAGTGCAGGCGGTATTGGTTCTAATCCGCCTTAAAGGGTAACTGCAAAGAAAAAAAAGTTTTTTTTTTAAACAGCCTAATTGGGACAAGCATGTCACAAAACAAATGTTCCGCGAAAAAAATGATTTTTTTTATCAATATTTACGCCACAGGACGTAATTTAGTAGAGTCAGAACCTCTCCACATTTGAAACTCCCGCTCTTTCGACTCCCGCGGGAGAGGAGTACGCCCCGCCCCTCACTCTCCTTGCGTTGCGGAGTTGAACGACGCAGCGTCTCGACTTCCGGCAAGATCTGGCAACTACGCCAGGCCGCGGTATTGTCAGTATTGTTTTGGTTTGACGCGGCTTGCGAGCACATGTAGCGAAGACGTGACCGGAGAAGTGCCCCTGTGATGTTCCCGGAAGACGGAAAGTATCGTTCGTAATCGTCGTGCGCGCTTTGAAGGCGAAGGGAGTCACAGAATCCACGAGTGCGCAACCACAAGCCAAGGTTCACAACAGCGCTGCGTTGGTTTCGGCGATCTCGTTCTGTTTGGTGCAACACGGCGATGCGACAGAGCTGAAACGTTCGTGGTGTGTGTAATGCGGTGCTAACACGGAGCGCAAATTGGTTGTTGTGGGGTTGACGTTCAACCAGTTAAGTCCCGTCGTCGTCAGCTGATCCAGTCAAACTGGTCCGGGAGGACGCTGGGAGCGTTTTTAAAAGTAAATCTGCCTCGTTGTTTCAAAATGTGGAAGTTTCCCGACGCATACCGTGAGTAAAAAGCTGCGGGCGTTTTCAACAAAATTACGTCGTTTTAATTGAACAATGGACTCCGAATTGTTGTCCTAAATCTGCCGTTTTTATGCTTCGTGTTGGACTGCGTTTGCCCAGCGACGTGTTGCATCGTGCGGTATGAATAAATTTGGGCACGATTTCGTACCTGCCTACAGATGCATGAACTGAGACCATTTTTCCGTAGTGGACATAGTGCTTTTTTTATTTTCTGTCTAGTCGCGGACGTTAGGTGCACACGGGGCGAATCTCGACGGCCTCCAGAGCGATATGACGAGAACGTAACTAGACACGTCGGTCGCTACGCGAACGCTCGATTGCCTCCAGCCAAATAGCATTCCTTTCGGGGCGACATGGCTGCTGGAAGGCTCACTGTCGGGATCACGCATCTGACATTTCAGAAAAGTCAGCATTTGCACGCGCAAACAAGCAAAAAAAAAAAAAACGCTAAGCAAGCAAAGAGGAAAACGAAAGAACCGCGCTATGAAAGCCAAAACCTCGCGTCGCTTCCTATCACTAACACCTGCGACAGCTGCTAAACACACACACTACTTCACTTCAAAAAGTCTCACTCAAGCACCTGGGTCAGCACGAAACGACGAAACACTGATCACTTCGGCGAAACGATTAGTCGAGGTAGGCGAGACAGGCGGGAGCAGAGACTTCGGCGGCCATGAAAGAATGGCGAAGCTTTTGTTTGTATGAATCCAAACGGAAGTGCCCGTCTTGTAAACCTTTTGTAAAGAATAATAACTCTCATCACATGGGTTATTCTTTAAACGTGAAAATATGCCGCTCAAAAGGAAATTGCAACATATAACAAAGGTTTAACAACCAACATCTAAGCTGCCAATCACACTCTTAGCCAATGAGAACCTTTTGGGATTGACGTCACATAATCACAACTTCGTGGCGCGCGATTTAAAACGGACGAAATAGCCGCAAACTAAAATGAGTCTCACGCAATAAATATTGCTGTAAAAAATGTTTTTTCTCGCGGAAAAATTGTTTTTTGACATGCTTGTCCCAATTAGGCTATTTAAAAAAAAAACTTTTTTTTCTTTGCAGTTACCCTTTAAGGGGTATCCACACGAAGGAGAACTCCGCCACTTTCCTCCGCGGATCGCGCATCACGTGAGACATACGTCATCGCTTTTTGACGCCTCGCGGTGCCGTTCTCCCGTTCTCCTCCGTGGCGGAGGCGCGGAGGCTTCGTGCTGACAGCACGAAAGCTCTGCAGGGGCACGCGGCGGAGCCGAGGACGGAGTTTCCCGGGTCGCTGACGTCACGACATCCGTCCGCGGAGTTCTCCTTCGTGTGGATACCCCTTTAAGGGGTATCCACACGAAGGAGAACTCCGCGGACGGATGTGGTTCCCACACGAAGGAGAACTCCGCGGACGGATGTCGTGACGTCAACATCCCGGGACACTCCGTCCCCGGCTCCGCCGCGTGCACTTGCGGAGCTTTCGTGCTGTCAGGACAAAGCCTCCGCGCCTCCGCCACGGAGGAGAACGCGCCGCGAGGCGTCAAAAAGGGATGACGTATGTCTCGCGTGATGCGCGATCCGCGGAGGAAAGGGGCGGATTTCTCCTTCGTGTGGATACCCCATAAAGGGGTATCCACACGAAGGAGAACTCCGCGGACGGATGTCGTGACGTCAACAACCCGGGAAACTCCGTCCCCGGCTCCGCCGCGAGCACCTGCGGAGCTTTCGTGCTGACAGCACGAAGCTTCCGCGCCTCCGCCACGGAGGAGAACGGGAGAGCGGCGCCACGAGGCGTCAAAAAGGGATGACGTATGTCTCACGTGATGCGCGCTCCGCGGAGGAAAGGAGCGGATTTCTCCTTCGTGTGGATACCCCATAAGGGGTATCCACACGAAGGAGAACTCCGCGGGCGGAGCTCGTGACGTCAACAACCCGGGAAACTCCGTCCCCGGCTCCGCCGCGTGCACCTGGGGCTTTCGTGCTGACAGCGCGAAGCCTCCGCGCCTCCGCCACGGAGTAGAACGGCGCCGCGAGGCGTCAAAATGGGATGACGTATGTCTCACGTGATGCGCGCTCCGCGGAGGAAAGGAGCGGATTTCTCCTTCGTGTGGATACCCCTTTAAGAGGGAGAGCTCCTCGAATTTTATCTCCGATAGGAACTTTTCAAGAATCCAGATGGCGCGCGCGTCGAAGGCGTGAAAAGGCGCTCTCCCTCCGAGGCGAATGAGTGCGTAACGTATCTGGGTCTAGCAGCGAAATGAGAGCTCGTGTCCCTTAAAACTCCTCGGGAAAGAACGTAAACCACATCTTGGTTCGTTACAGTTGCATTTCCTTCAGTGTAGTCGATACGCAACCAAAACCCCGCTAGTGACAGCCTTCACAGTGCTTCCGTGCCCCGAGAAGTTCGCGGACGGCGCTTCACGTCTCCTTCGGTAGGGTGACGTAAATGACACGTGATGACGTCGCATTCGATGCTCGCAGCGGATTCGCGGGTTTGTGAGGCTCGTGCCGAGTTGCCCACGGCGGTGGCGGCGGCGGGCCGCGGCCGGCAGTCGCCCCGAGGGGCTAGAGGGGTGCGGAGTGCGGTAGGTGAATGTTCGCGGGGAGTGACTTCTCCGGAGGATTCGTAGAACTCTGAACGCCGATATGTTGTTCGTCCGGCGGTGACAGCTGTTCGCGCACGACCGCTCTGTTGTGGTCGTTATTGGTTGAGAAGGCCTAGACTTCTCAGTCGCGGTATGTCAGTCGGCTGGCCTTCCCGAAGAGAACCAAAATCAAGAGGTAAGAACTTTTTTTTATGACGTCCCCATTCAGTTATGATTTCTGTCGCAAGTGATGTACATTCTCACTTTATCAAAATCGTGCGATTGCCACGATCAACTGAGAGTCACTTTGTGTACTTCAGGTTGGTGCGAACCTCACACTGAATAAACGTAAAGCATCTATTGTAAACAGATTGCTTCCAGATTCGGATGTGTTCGAGGGACGAAGTACGTCGCTATCATTAGCTAGTTTGAAATTTTCGTGAAAGCTCGCAACTGTTACTTGGTGTCCTGCATTGAACATAATTATTGACTCTGTTTTTAACCAATCTGCTATTTATACGTTCTAGCGCAAGACTTGGTCGGTTCGGGAAACAGTCTTATCGACTCCAGTTTGTGACCGCCTCCAGTGCTTCAACTTGGGCGGTCCCGAGCCTGAAGACAGCGCTAATCTGCAATCAAGGGACATGATTTTATCATTCTGAGCGCAGGCCTTTGAAACATTAACTCGTCATCGTCTTCACTGTGTTGGGGTTGTGGAGGAAGAACGAAGTCCCGCGACAGTATTCCGAGTGAGGACAGGAACATGCGTTCTTTCAATTGAGGACGTCTCCACTTGCGTCTATTTTCCAAATTTAGACGAATTTCATAATTGCAATATTAAAATGCGACCGCGCAATGTGAATAAAATCTCCTGGGTGCTTGTTTTGCACTTGACTGACCACCAGTTTTCGTTTCTACATTTCTTGTCGTGTCTCTATAGTCGTTCCTAAGTTTGGTTACTTCTCCTCCACTACTAAAATCCCTCTTTTGTACTCGAAAAAGTAAAGCTACAAAAATATGTTACGTGAAGGGTCCGATTTTCCTCTACCCACTAAAAGAACGCATTAAAATGTGATGTTGCAAGCGTATTCTACATAAATAAAACGTAAAGAGGGCACCTAGCTTACTGATATTTGTGCGTCAATTATACATACAGTTCTGTTATGTTATGCCGCGGCAGTTTTTTCTAGAACGACTCTGTCTTCAGATAAGAACGGCCGACCGTGTCCGAGGACAGTTTTTAATTTTGACCAGAAAAATGCATCTTGCTGCCTCAATGCCCAGAAAAACGGAGCCGGTCTTTGTTTTAGGAAAAAAAACAAAATTACCTTCAAGAAAACAAGTCAGAAACACCTGCTCAATCTGAAGCGTTGTCTGTGGATTTAGCAAAATTGACATTTCAGGCAGCTCTCCCCCAAAATGTGTTGTGGCTGCTGGCCCGTATCAGGATGGTTGACCCAAATTATTTATCACGACGTACGTATCGACGTCGTTATTTTGAAATAAAAAATCGCACAGACGACGGCACATTGAGCCATACTGCCAAAGTTTTAACTTTTTTTTTTGCCCGCATTTATTCAAGCCTGTTTTCAAAGTTTGCCAGCGGGTTGTCCTCTATTTGGCTAGAAATATTGTTGTCCTGATTAGCAGGAAAAGTTTACGAAAAACGCTCAAATCGAGGCATTTTACTAAATATGCATACTTTTGCAAATCAAATAAAAAAAATGCTACCTTCGATATTTTAACTCTTCCAAAATAACGCCAATGGTATCTATGAGCATGATGTGCAAAAATATTATTGCATTGTTTCTACGTCTTATACATACCCGTAGTTGACAAGTTCATAATTTTTACAGTCCGTAAGAGTGCTCCGGGGTGGTCAGATTAACAGCGCAGGGGTGGGCGATAGTTTCTAAGTGATAATGTTTAGCAAGTTATTTCTTCTTTGTACAAGATTTAAAAAAAGTACGCATGAGCCGGAGCAATCAAGAGACGCTAGCCTGTCGCACGCTTCGCAGGGTACGTTTTCAGTAGTCGGCGTGTAGCGTCTCTGTGTACGCCAACCAAAGGAATCATCAGAAGTGGTTCCGATAGCAGATGTTTATCTCAGCGTGTAAGAGGATGGGGCTGCCGAGAACAATAATCTTCGGCACGTAATCACAAAAGAGATATTATTGTGCTACAATAAATAGGACGTGGACGGGAAGCGAAGTTTCGGGCGGACGCCCATCTTCGTGTAAGAAACAAAAAATCGGCGAGTAACAAATGTATAGCCCCCTTTTCTTGTGACGTATACATACGACCCTTTCTTTGTTCCTCGACGTGTTTCGCATCTATCACTTGAAGAAGGACGCTCGCCCGAAACGTCGTATTTTCCTTCCCGTCCACGTTTTAGGCAGTGTAGCTGCATCTTTCGTGTTTTTGATTAATTGGTCACCCGGAGGATCACGTCACAAAGCAAACTCGCCAATGGGATAACTGCGTTTGCATTCGGTGCCCGTACTTCTGTGTTGTGACTCGACATCAAAAGGCAGTCTGACGTCATATAAATACTTTTAACCTCCTTGCCTACTAGCCCCGAGAACGAACGCAAGCATCGCTGTTGTTCGAGGCGTTCGAGATCGTTTCATAGGTCACAAGGGAAGGGTACAGAGAGTTTAATCGCAAAAGATTACAATCGCACGAATAAAAATATAAAAAATTGCGCTAAACATAAAGCAAAAAGTTACGGTGAAGTTATCAGCGGCCAATCACCAATCGTCCGCAACGTGAGTACTAAAGGTGTCGCGAACCAGCCGACGTTCGAGGTCGACCATGTTCGAGCTTCTCGAACCTTTCCCGCAAAGTCCGACAACGTGCGTACTTGGGCACACGTACGCCCAAGTATGCATGCGCCCACTCAAACACGCACGAATTAGGCACTCATAAGCATGCGCGAACACAGATACGCGAATGCACGCGCAGGCTAGGATGCAAATTCACGTACACACGCACAAGCACACCCGCGCACACGTACGCACGAATTACACACGCGCATGCACGCACGCACTCGCACAGGCACGCGCACTTATGAGCAGGCAAACGCCCACGCGTGCAAACACGCACGCACATGCACGTATAACACGCACACAGATACGCGGGTATATATACTCACGCGTAGGCAGGAAAACACGCATGTGCATGCACGCACATAAGCATACTCGCTCATGCACGCGCACACGCAAGCCAGACACGGAGGCGCAATTACGTACGCAAGCGCGAGCACGCACATAATAGAAAAACTAGACGAAACGTCACGAGGTGTATCGATGAAACGAACGCCTGCAATTTCCGATGGAACGATTTATCCTTGAAAAAGTGCAGCTTCGAAGGAACAAGCTGTCTAAAACGTCGTCTGACGAACTGACTGCATGGCACCGCGTATATTCGGAATGTATAGTACATAAAACAGCGGTCACTAAAACAGGCACACAAAAAGCATAACTGTTTCCAGTGCTTCGTGAGAAATTGTCGGACCCCAGTTGCCGAAACAAATCTTGCATTCACAGAAATACACATACAACAGAGAGAGATACTAACCATCGGTCATCTCCCCATAAAAATAAACTACGCATTGCCAAATGCTCAGCCTCCGCCCAAATGTAGCCTAGCGACAGACACTAAGCGTTCGACAATGTATAATGCATTTTCGCGGCGAGAAAAACATGCTCCGGATTTCTTTCGAACGCACTCTAAAGAAATGTATATTATATATTGTCACGGGTGGTGACCAAAAAAACAATAAATACACAGAAAGAAATAAACGTTTAATGTGGCGAACTTGTGCCAAAAATAAAAGGAAATAGAAAGATAACAACAGAGCGTCGCGGGCGTCGAAGGCGGCGAAGCAGCAAGGTCGAACGCTGAGGCGAAAACTGACTCGACAAGGTTGCGGGTGGCCTCTTATCTAGAATGAGTCACTATCTCGAAGATTCGGCGGAGAAGGTTCGAGCGTAGCGCGCTCGGGGCGAGAATGAACGCGCACTTTCTAGAACAACATAAGCAGGGATAAACGACAGAAGTTATGTACGGAGCAAGAATAAACGAGAAAGTTCTAGAAGTCCGTGACCCTGCGCGCGGCATTATCCCCCCCTTTAAAAGCCCATCGTCCCGATGCAGCACAAAACGAAAAACAAAGAAACAAAAAAAAAATCCAAAACAAAACGACAGCAGAATCGCGAGCCACAGTTCACAGTTCACAGTTCACTCGTCGACAAGAGTAAAAAGTTCTATCGTTCGTAATACGGCTTCAGCCGGACGACGTGCACCACCTCGGGTCGCGGCTGACGTCTTGCAGATGGGCGCGTTCCGTCGGGAAGGACTTCGTAGTTTAAGTCCCCGAGACGGCGAAGCACCTTGTAGGGTCCAAAGTAGCGCTTGAGAAGCTTCTCGCTGAGACCGCGGCGCCGTATTGGTGTCCACACCCATACCCGGTCTCCGGGTTGATAGTGGGCGTCACGCCGGCGAAGATTGTATCGGCCGGCGTCGACATGTTGCTGGTCTTGAATTCGTAGTCTTGCCAGTTGGCGGACCTCTTCTGCCCGTTGAGCAACCACATGGGCGTCATCGCTTCCGTCGTCGACTGGATCGTGCGACAACATAGAGTCTAGCATAGTCGTCACCTTCCGGCCATACACCAGCTGGAAGGGCGTCACTCTTGTGGTCTCTTGTACGGCCGTATTGTAGGCAAATGTGACGTATGGCAATACCTCGTCCCATGTCTTGTGCTCCACGTCGACGTACATGGAGATCATGTCGGCAATGGTCTTGTTGAGCCGCTCCGTCAACCCGTTTGTCTGCGGATGGTATGCAGTTGTCCGACGGTGGTCCGTCTGGCTTAGACGAAGGATCTCCTGGGTTAACTGCGCCATGAACGATGACCCTCGGTCTGTGATCAGGACTTCGGGGGCGCCATGCCGGAGGACGATGGACTCGATGAAGAACTTCGCGACTTCGACAGCAGTCCCCGAAGGAAGGCCTTTCGTCTCGGCGTAACGCGTAAGATAATCTGTGGCGACGATTATCCAGCGGTTTCCCAGGGTCGACGGTGGAAAAGGGCCCAGCAAATCCATTCCAATTTGCTGGAACGGTTTGGTTGGAGGGGGAATCGGCTGAAGGCGACCTGCTGGCTTTGACGGCGGTTTCTTGCGTCGCTGGGACTCATGGCACGATCGCGTGTAGAGATGGACGGTCTTCGGCAGCTTGGGCCAGTAGTATTTTTCACGTATTCGGGCTAGTGTTCGACTGTAACCGAGGTGTCCTGAAGTTGGGTCGTCGTGGCAGGCTTGAAAAATCTCTTCTCGAAGGCTGGTGGGGACTACCAGAAGCCACGACGAATTACTGGTTCCAAAATTTTTCTTATAAAGTACACCTCTTCGAATAGCGAAGGTCGGCAGGACTCGTGAAAAGACACGAGAAACGGTACTTCCTCGTCCTTCTAGATGCTCAATCAGGGCGCGGAGCTCTGGATCGTCTCGTTGAAGTCCTGCCATGTCGTTGGTGTCCACGGTACCTAGGAAACACTCGTCATCATCCACGTCGGTACAGTCTGACGTTTGGACGGGGGCTCTGGACAAGCAGTCGGCGTCGCTATGTTTCCGTCCTGACTTGTAGACTACGGTCATGTCAAATTCTTGCAGTCGAAGACTCCATCGAGCCAGGCGTCCTGAAGGGTCTTTGAGGTTTGCAAGCCAACAGAGCGAGTGGTGGTCTGTGACCACCCGGAACGGGTTCCCGTATATGTACGGACGAAACTTTCGCCCATAGAACCGCGAGACATTCTTTTTCCGTCGTGGAGTAATTTTTCTCCGCTTTTGACAGTGTCCGACTTGCGTAGGCAATAACTCGCTCCGTGCCTTCCTGTAGCTGTACCAATACCGCACCAAGTCCGGAGTTACTTGCGTCCGTGTGAATTTCGGTTTCGGCGTGCTGGTCGAAATGTCCGAGGATCGGAGCTGTCTGAAGTCTTTGTTTCAGTTCGTCGAACGCCCGTTCTTGTTCTTCTGCCCAGTGAAACTTCACGGCGTCTTTCGTAAGATGTGTGAGGGGCGCCGAAATTTTTGCGAAATCTTGAACGAAGCGTCTGTAGTACGCGCACAGCCCCAGGAATCTGCGGATGGCCTTCTTGTCCGATGGTCGAGGGAATTCGGCTACGGCGGATGTCTTCGCGGGGTCAGGGCGTACTCCTTCGCTACTAACGACATGACCAAGGAACTTAAGTTCGGCGTAGGCGAAGCGGCACTTCGTTGGCTTGAGTGTGAGCCCTGCGGTCTTGATGGCTTGGAGCACGGCCCTAAGCCGTTTCAAGTGCTCGTCGAAGTCGTGCGAAAAAACGACGACGTCATCCAGGTAAACGAGGCAGCTCTGCCACTTCAGTCCCGTTAGTACAGTATCCATGACCCGCTGGAAAGTCGCCGGCGCCGTACAGAGTCCGAAGGGCATCACCTTGAACTCGTAAAGTCCATCGGGCGTGACAAAGGCAGTCTTCTCGCGGTCCCGTTCATCGACCTCAATCTGCCAGTAGCCACTCTTCAAGTCCATCGACGAAAAGTACCGGGTGTGGCGTAAACGGTCGAGGGTGTCATCTATGCGGGGAAGCGGATAGACATCTTTCTTTGTAACAGCGTTCAGCCGCCTGTAGTCCACGCAGAACCTAAGGGTTCCGTCCTTCTTCTTCACCAGCACGACTGGAGAGGCCCACGGACTGCTTGAAGGCTGGATAATATCGTCGTCAAGCATTTCTTGAACTTGTTTCTGGATGGTTTCCCTCTCCTTCACCGAAACTCGGTACGGCGACTGATGAATAGGGGGCACGTCATCGTCAGTAACAATTCGATGCTTCGCAACCGCTGTTTGGCGTAGCCTTGACGATGTGGCGAAGCACTCACTGAACTCAGCGAGAACATCAGTCAGCTGTCGTCGTTGTGGGCCTGGGAGGGATGGGTCGATGTCGAGCTTTGAGGGCGTGGTTCCCTTGTGGTGCGTCGGAGAGGCGTCTTCTGAGATAACGGCGATGGCGGCCGAGTCCTGAATTTTCTCGACGTAGCCCACAGCTGTACCCTTTGTAAGGTGCTGCGACTCTTGCCGGAAGTTGGTGACAAGGGCTACGGTACGCCCGTCCTGGAGCTCGGTTACGCCTCTTGCAATACCAATCCCTCGTCCAAGGAGAAGTTGGACGCTTCCTTCCAACAGTGCTATCCCGCAGGTGGCTTCGTCGGTCCCGACGGGGACAAAGACACTCGACAGCGGCGGCAGGTTTACGTGGCTGGTAAGGACTCGCACTGCAGCTAACGTCGCTTTGGGATCTTCCGCCGAGGGAACAGGTTTCCGAAGCGTCAGCTTGTTCTCCCCAAGGTCGATGATGGCGCCGTATTCACACAAAAAGTCCATTCCGAGAATGACGTCTCTCGAACAGTCTTGCAGAACAACGAACTTGACAGGGCAGGTTTCACCGTGGATCTCAACGCGAGCAGTGCACCTGCCGACAGGCGTGATGAGGTGTCCGCCGGCAGTTCGTATCTGTGGTCCATCCCACGACGTCGTAACTTTCCGAAGGCGACGAGAGAGTCTCCAACTCAAAACGGAGTAATCCGCTCCGGTGTCGACGAGTGCTGTCGCGTCGTGGCCGTCGATGATAACGTTGAGGTTATTCGACACTGTTACAGAAACGTCGTTTCGGGGCGTTGCGGCGTTAGAGTGGGAGAGCTCCGACGATCTTGGAGGATCTTGGCATCGTTCGTCTTCGGCAACACCACCTCCCGGCATTGCCGCGCCTAGTTTTCCCGACGGGACGCAATGGGTGACAGGCTGTCTCGGCGAGACCGGCGGAAGGGCGATGGCGAGCGTCGGGGAGATGGCGAACGGAATACTCGGCGGGGAGACGACTCAGGTGATGAAGAGTGGCGGAGGTAGTCCTCGATGTCCCGAGGTCGCTCTCCAAGACGTGGTCGAGGGTCGTTGGGCGCGAACCCTCGTAGGCCCAGCTGGCGGTAGGGGCATCGTCGGTAGATATGGTCGGCTTCCCCGCAGTGGTAGCACAACGGGCGTCGATCAGCCGTCCTCCACACGTCGGTCTTCCTTGGCGCAACTTGTTCTGGACGAACGTGCGCCCGATCTTCCTGGCGTCGGGAATGCTGCGGCTCTGGAAGCACACGTCGGGGAGGCGCCATGTACGGACGCGGTGCTGATGGTGCTCGGCGGAGCATTTCGGCGTAGCTTACGGCTGGCTCCTGCTGTGCTGCTGCGGTGACGGCAACCTCGGGATGGAAAGCTCGGTGAACTTCCTCTCGGACGACGTCGGCGAGTGAGAGTGAGGCTGGGCGATCTGCAGCAGGTAGAATCTTCCGGAGCTCTTCCCGGACGATATCCCGGACGATATCCCGAAGGCTGTCGACACCGGTGGTGCTCAGGTCCGGAAGGGTAGCTGCGACGGTTGGAGAAGTAGGCGCGCCGGCGAGTCGGTGGTAGTGGCTTGCTCGGGCCGTCAGTGCGCGCTCGATGTTCGTGGCTTCACTCACAAATGCATTGACGGTCGTCGGGGGATTGCGAACCAGGCCTCCAAAAATTTCTGCCTTGACGCCTCGCATGAGGATTCGAAGTTTCTTTTCCTCAGCGGCCTCCGGGTCTGCTCGGGCACTTAGACGCAGAACATCCTCTACGAAGCTGGTCAGGCTTTCATTGGGGCCCTGCACCCTTGTTTGAAGCAGGTCCTCTGCTCGCTGGCGACGATGGTGGTTAATGAATGTACGTTTAAGTTCGACGACGCAGGACTCCCATGTGGGGAAGGAGGCTTCGTGGTTTTCAAACCAGTGCCTCGCAGTGCCTTCAAGCGAGAAGTAAAGGTTGTGGAGGCACTGCTCAGTCGTCCATTCGTTGTGGCGGGCTACACGTTCGTAGTGTCGCAGCCAGTCTTCGATGTCTTCGTGGACCTCCCCGTGGAAAGGCGTCGGAGTCCGGAGTGCGACGGGCAGGACGACGACGCTGGCGGTGGACGGGTTCTGCGACGACTGGCTGTCCATCGTTGGTCTCGTTGGCTGCTTAGTCTTGGGCGGCAGAGGTCCGAATTCCGGGTGTAGGCCTTGGGTGCGACGACTGGACCGGATCTCGGAAGTGCTTTCGTTGGTTCTTCGTGGGCTAGGCGTCGGACTTGCACTGCGGGCCCTCGAAGGGGTACGCGGCAGGGGCATGCGTTACCCAGCACCTCCACCAAAATGTCACGGGTGGTGACCAAAAAAACAATAAATACACAGAAAGAAATAAACGTTTAATGTGGCGAACTTGTGCCAAAAATAAAAGGAAATAGAAAGATAACAACAGAGCGTCGCGGGCGTCGAAGGCGGCGAAGCAGCAAGGTCGAACGCTGAGGCGAAAACTGACTCGACAAGGTTGCGGGTGGCCTCTTATCTAGAATGAGTCACTATCTCGAAGATTCGGCGGAGAAGGTTCGAGCGTAGCGCGCTCGGGGCGAGAATGAACGCGCACTTTCTAGAACAACATAAGCAGGGATAAACGACAGAAGTTATGTCCGGAGCAAGAATAAACGAGAAAGTTCTAGAAGTCCGTGACCCTGCGCGCGGCAATATACGATCGAAATTCGCACCCCTTTTAGAGGAAGAAATGTAGTACTTACCATTCCAGAAGGAGCGTCGTTCTTGTGCATGTACGATCGCTTTGACCACGCACAGTCCGCAACGACGGTCACAAGCGGATAGCCTTCGGCATCGATCTCGCCAGATTCCTTCGCGCGCCTCGCTTCTTCCACTGCGGCCTGTTGCATGGCTTCCCAAGCGGCATCTTCAACACCCCGAGTCAATTCGTTCTCGCAGCGCTACGACACGATGACTCAACCTCACCATCCGTAGTTTCAGCAGAGGGTCGCTTACGTGCAAACTCTATTTGCGACTTCGAGACCTTTCGCTTGCCATATTTATACCTCTTTGGACCCATAGCTGCGAGAACGGCCTTTCTAGTTATGAAAACACGCACAGCCATCCGCCTGACACCCACCCCGAAGAACAAAACCACTCTGTCTGGACGGGTCTTGCCGTCTCTGGACCACCACAAGCGCATTACTGAAGAGCGCATGCGCGCGGAGTAATACAAAATCAGAGCAGCGTGCGTGGCGGAACGGTGGCGCCCTCACGCGGCGCTCGTCGAACTAGTCTTGACCGTCCAAACGAGGAAAACAAGCCACAACACCTTGGTTCAGTTTTTTCGATGTAGTTACAGAACCGATGTACTTACAGCTATAATTTTAATATAATTGAATTCCGTGTTAAATTCCGCAGATATCCCACAAGACACATTTGCAGTTTAAAATTCACAGGTTTTTAAAAACGCGTTCTAACGTAAACATGTCAAAACAGCCGATTCCGACTGATTTCGCGATTTAATATAAAATATAATAAATGTTTTTATGAAAAATATGCTCTGAGGGATAGTTGGACGAAGAATCAATCTTTTTATAGCAAGAAAGTTTGAAAAAATGGGAGTAACGGTTATTAAATGAGAATTTTCGTAAAATGACAGAAAATCGCGTGTATTCTCTATGGGGCTTGGAGGAGCGCTCCCTCTTAAGAGCACCCTCGTTCTCCGCCAGAAGCCTCGCGGCAGTGGGTCGGAGATGGGTGAAAGATGTTCATTCAGCGCAGCACGGGACCAAAGTTTGATCTGCTGTTTAGCTTCGTCGGTGTCATAGTCGTCTTCGTCTTCGTCATCTTCGAGTGAGGAAGATGCGTAGCCGTGACCATGTAGGTGGCTGGGCGGCTTCTGCGCCTCGCTGAGTGTAGCTATTAGCCCGCGAGCTGCAGAGTGGGCCTGCTCATTACCAGCTATGCCTGCGTGGGCGGGCGCCCAGGACAGCTTGACTTTTGTGCCTTGCATAGAAAGCTGGAGCGCCATCTTTTTATGGATTTTGCTTTCTTGCAGGGGCTGTTCCTATTTCTGTACTCGGTGAGCGAGGCTACTGAGTCCGTAAAAATGTGGAGCTCTTTTGGCCAAATGGTTGTGTTGTTGAGGACCGTTTTAATTGCATATTGAATCGCTCCGAGTTCGCCACCCTTGACGGAGGTGCTGTTTGGTAATTGCTTAGAATATTGGCACTCCGTTGCATTGTTGCGGGCACCGCCATTTTGGTTCGTATGCAGAGCAGGTGCAACTGCCGATCGTCATTTTCCTCGGCCTTAGGTTTGATGTTAGGAAGGTCAAGTAATATTGCTTTGCTCTGTCGCGAACTGTTCAAAAATTTATGGAGGGCTTCAAAGCGTTTCCTCTCATTTCAGATAAAACTTCAGATAACTGGCAACCATGATTTTAAGACACAATATGGCCAAGTGTCGTTACTCTGAAGCGTAACTTATTTAGTAACACTAAAGTATCGAGACTTTGACCCCGATCTGCTAGTGGGCGCCGCCATCTTGGCGCTTAGTGCAGAGCAGTCGCAACTGCCGATCGTTACAATTCGAAAATGCTAAATGCTCATCTCTATACTCTGTTTCATCTTACAATGTACCGTAGAAAAGGCTACAAGCGCGAGCTCCTTGCTCTAGGTAGTTGCATTACGTCATTCTCAGTATGGGGACGTACCGCGGGCAACGTTATTAGATTAGCTACGGCACTGCTCATGGACGCTGCATGCAGAAGCAGCACACCCCCCCCCCCCCCCCGCCCCCCCCCCCCCGCCGCCCTCACGCGCCACGACTGGCCTCCCATCGTTCGACGTGCCGGACGGCTGCTTTGGTAACTACAGTGTATTCAATGGAATACACACGTTTCGAAGCGCAGCGTCTAGATGGCGTTCCACCGTAATCTCTGGCAGGGCTGTATATGAGGAGAGTTTGGCCACTGCTGGGGGCGCGTTTGGGGGTCTATAGACTACGCCAAGAAGAAATGCACGATTGCAGTAAGATATTCGGCACCAAACAGTTTTTTCGCCCTCGCACTCGAGTTCCCCACAACCAATGAGTGTCAGCAGGAAAATCCGTTTCTGAACCGGTAGGAAAATCTGTCGTTCTCAAAATCTGAAGTAATCTGAAAAGTAACGGTTGTCCTTTCAGGTACCGTCAAATTACTTTTCTTCTCAAGTAATCGAGTAATATAATTGATAGTAATTGTAATCGATTATCTTTTTTAAGTAACGTGTACAAGACTGGCACACTGAAAAGATCGAGCCTCGTGTCCAGTGCCCCAGATCGCAAATAGCAGTGAGTTTTCTGAAGTCCTCTTTTGACCGTTTAATGCACAAGATGAATTTGTTATTAAATCAACCTTCTTGATTGTTTTGTGGCGTGTCCTTCTGGTTTTATGCAAGACCATACACAGCACCATGCAGGGTCCCATAAGCGAAACAATCCTCATGTTCCCCACTAGTGCAATTTTCTAAGGACTGAGCGAAACACCTTTTTTTACTGTTGCACTATCTATGTATGACGTTCAATTCATGGAAATGTCTATAGTCGTGACCACACTAATCGCATCTTTCGCGTCTCCTTTATCTGCTGTGTGTGAAGTGGGCTGACTGCGGAGAAAAGCTTGTGCGAATGAATGAAGATAATGGCAAGGAGTAAAGCGAGAGCGCCATCAAATTCTAGTGTCACTTGTGAAGTTTTACTAACGTTTACCTACATTTTTTCTTTGTGTGTTAATTCTCTCGTGTTGCCACACAGACATACACAGAGACGCAAACAAAATAAAAGCGTTATCAAAGCATTCGTACCACCGATATGGCACTTCAATTTAAGGCTCCTGGCGCTATTACGTGTGTTCTGTGGACGCTCAATATACCGTCCGTGCTAGCTCTCAAAATCAGCGTTTCCCAAGACATTTACCCCGATTCAAGTTAAGCTAAAACAAGGTGTAGTTTTTTTCTTGTTTCCCTTGTGAACGGGACAATTACGTCTTATAACATATATTAAATTTCCCGCAAACGGGCTGAATGGGTAAGTTTTTTTGTTTTTTTTTCAGTGTTACGAGATGGAACATTTATCTCAATTGCATGACAAAAACTAAAGTTTTCAAAGCGAAGCAGTTAAACCGAACTATTTTAGTATTCGCCAAAGTTAGTAGAACGTTGCTAAGTAGGACATTACTCTGAGAAGTTTCAGTAACGTTGGTATTAAAGGGATACTCAATCGAAACTTAAAATATATTTCTCACGTCCACGCATGTCTTATATACCCCCCTCAGACTGGCACGTCAAAGACCTTCAGAACGAACTCTCAGAGGGTCGGCGCACCAGGGCAAGCCGATAAGCGCAAGGTCGCGAGCTAATCGCCAAGCCTTTAAAGGTAACCTAACACCCCCAAACAATTTTTTTTTTGCCAGACAATTTAATATGGTTTCAGGAGACTACCGAATCAATATTTTGCTACGAAGCCAGGTATGTTCTTAATAAAGCCAAAAAACTCAACTGCTTGAAACCGAAACCCAAGCACGATCACGGAAGCTCATGGTCGGAAGTCACGCAACTACACCCCACAGTAGAGTGCCTTCATGTGCGCTTCGCATAGAGTGATGCCAACTGCCTGTTTCCCTTTCCCACACCCTCTTCCACCGCCATTTTGTTTCTCTCATTGTTTCCCCGTGCGCCGGAAAGTGACCTTTGTGTCCATCGGTAAACCCATCCGAAGGGGAAAATGCTAATCCTCCCTTCGTGAGTTCCACAACGCTGCTCCGAACTTCTGAGATAAGGTGCTTGTTTCCGGGAGGGTTATAAGCCCCACGGTTTATCGCCGAGGAACAAAATGGCTGCTGGTTTGTCGGCGAGTGGTATTACAAAGGGTGGCATCACCCTAGCAAAGCGCACATGAAGGCTCCCTACCCGACAGCGTTTTTTTTTTTTAATCTTTTTTTTATTAGTTAATATTTTGAGATTTACGTTTGAAATAATTTTAAATGTTATTTTGACGTTCGTGAAGCCACTTCCTGAAGACGTGAAAATATTTCGAAATCCTTTTGACGTCCGCCGTCAAAATATTTGTTCTTCGATGTTGACATCTAAAACTTCGAACTTCGAACTTCAGAGCTTTAGATTGGAAAGAGATCGAGAGTGGTGGTCAAACACATATCATCTTGCTTGCAGGCGGCGTAGTAATTCAACAGAAAGTTTCCGAAAAAGAAATGTACAGTCGATGGCAGTTTTTGACCCCCTAAGTAATGTAAAATAAAAATAAAAAATAAAAAAAAAACTTCTTAAGGTACAGTTTTAGCAATTATATGGCAGGTACGTTTGCTTGGTTGCGCCCAAGATATAAAAATGGGGCGCAGTTGCTTTTTAAATTTTATTTCACCTGTTTCATATAGACAAAAAAGCTGAATGTCATGTCAGTTTATTGTATCTCGTACAGCCGCACTTGAACCTTTGTTCGTTCGCGCCTGTCAAGAAACATCGAAGAGGCCATATTTGCATTCACATGTCCTTTTATTTAGCCTCCCGATCGTTTCGTAGTTGACCCGCTCGTTATACAAGAACCAAAGCCACAATGTAAACCAAACGACTAGCTCACAAAACCCGCTTAAAATAAAAGATGACCGCATCTCCACGCGGTGAATGATGTTGATTGGGGCGAAGCTCTGGTGGTGCTTGTCTGCGTAGACGCTCAGCCACAGCATGCCGAGCCTTTCGTTCGTTTTCATCCATGTCAGAAAGAGAATGTGTGGTATGGAACGTGGTTATATACGCATTTGAGCATATGACAGCAGCGCCCTCTCGTCTATAAACGTTGAGCCAATGCATGCAAAGTTTAACGCGATTATATGCGCATTTGACCGCAGCGCCCTCTCCTGTATAGACGTTGAGCGGCTACATGCAACGTTTCATCCATGACATCCCCAGCTCCTGAGTTACTACCACATCTCAGAGCCCCCTACTCGTCCCGCAGTCGTGGCCGAGTGTTTTTAAGGCGAGGGACTAGAAATCCATTGGGGTCTCCCCGCACAGGTTCGAATCCTATCGACTGCGCAAACATTTTTTTATCTTTTTTTTTTTTTTTGCCCTGCACGAGGACGTGATCTCGCGAGCACGAGCACGAGCACCAGCAAGATCGATGTGAGCACGGACGCCGGACGGACAAGGCTAGACCCTAAGGAGCTTCGCCCCTAATACAGGAGGACATTTAAGCTTCGCCTTTAAGAGTGGAATGCGATAGCTAAACATGTTAACTTCCGCTCGTTCCCAAGCCGCGCAAGCGTGTCTGCGTGGCGGATTCTGCTTCCGGTATCCGTGGAGTTCGGATGCATTCTCAATGAGCTCCGGCGGAGCAGCCATAACCGCCCCTGTGTACTGTGGCTTTCCTTTGATGGCGACCAATACATGGCTTCCACGTGACGTCATTCAAAGAGCGCTCCAATGACCACCAGAGAAGGGGAAAGAAGGAGCTCCCCTCTTACCACGATCCTCTTTTGTGCCTCCCGGAATTGCACAGACGTCGCTATTCTCCTCCCAGAAGTTTATAGAAGATGAACCCGTAACTCAAAATTCTTACAAAAGCAGCTTCCCTCTCCTCTTTTTACATGGTGGTTAAAAGTATGCGATCTGACGTCAGTGGAACCCATGTATGACGAGTACAAGTTATTTTGCCACCGCTCACAATTGGCAATCGAGCATTAAACTCCGTTTTTCTTCACTACCAACTTGGGCGCACAACTGCCGACTTCATGAAGCGCCTTGTCCTGTTTCCCTTCGTCTGTGTCCGTGTGTTTTTTTCCGGCGCTGTTTTTCGTTTGCGATGAACCAACCGGCCCAAATCTCCACTTTATTAGGGGCGAAGCTCCTTAGGGTCTAGCCTTGTCCGTCCGTCCGTTCGGCCGGCGTCCGTGCTCACATAAAAAGAAAAAATGTTTGCACAGTCGACAGGATTCAAACGTGTGCGGGGAGACCCTAATGGATTTCTAGTCCATCGCCTTAACCACTCGGCCACGACTGCGGGACGAGTAGGGGGCTCCGAGATGTGGTAGTAACTCAAGAGCTGGGGTTTCGGTCATGGATGAAGCGTTGCATGTAGCCGCTCAACGTCTATACAGGAGAGGGCGCTGTGGTCAAATGCGTATATATTCGCGTTAAACTTTGCATGCATTGGCTCAACGTTTATAGACGAGAGGGCGCTGCGGTCAAATGCTCAAATGCGTCTATAACCACGTTCCATACAACACATTCTCTTTCTGACATGGACCGTTGACTTAAGCGGTGGAGATGCGTTCCCACGGCTTCTAGCGGATCCAAGCTGATCCGCTAGAAGAACCACTGGCTCTGCATTTCACCGAGCATAAAGCAGTAATGATGAAGTCGAAACGCAACCCGGAACTCAGCACTACCTATGAGCAATAAAAAAAAATCAGCACCATCAGCACTACCTATGAACAATAAAATCAGACTCATCAGCACCACCAGAGGTTCGCCCCAATCAACATCATTCACCACGTGGAGATGCGGTCATTTTTTTCATGGAAGAGCTCGTCTGATGCAAGGTAATGAACGAAATCGCCGCACACGGTGTATTCCAAATGGACCATGCGTAAATGTTGACGCTCAAGTCCGGCGCGGTGAAGAGGCAAATTCTGGAGGCCAAGGAACTCAAGGTAAAGAATCTCAAGTGCCTTGACATCGATCCCTCCGACACAGAGGTGCTCATTAGGATTCATTGGGTGCCCTATCACGTACCCGACGACGCCGTTCGGAAAGCTTTGAAGCTCTTCGGTAAAGTTGCGGAAAATTCGAGGGACAAGTGACGTACCCCAGTATTTGAGAACATCGAGACGACCACGTAGGATTGCACTATCTCCCTTCGGGAAGGAATGACGGTGGGAGCGATGCCGCACCAACTCATGATCTTCGATGGAAATGCGCTGATTGTCATACTGGCGCGCGTTTCGTATTGCCTGCGGTGCAAACGCACATGCTGCGGTCGAAAAAACGCGCAGGTCAGGTTTCACGTGAGCGTTGTGGGTTGATTAAAATTCCCGCTCGAGGTCATGTGGCGGTGACGTCATTACAGTATTGACCAATCAGGATTTTCGCGTCCCACCGGCACCAATGCCGACGCCGGATTTTCTGCGACACGGGAGCCAGATGCAGAGCGAGACTGTAACCATACCAAGGCTCGCTCTTACGATATGGAGGCACAAAAAGCGTGCCGAATGTCTCGGTGCTAGGTAGTGTAAGCATTTACATTTGTTACGTGCAGGCGAGACAAAAATATAAAGTTCGGCTTTGTTGCAGATTCAAAATTTTAAGTGAGACGCGCGCACGAAGCGACGTGCTCAGAACATCGCCGCCGAGCCTGTCACGTCCGAAAGGATAAACTAATAATAATACAGTCCAGCTTACACGCTGAATGAGACATTTCCACTGCCAACTAGGTTTTGAAACCTCTTAGGCACGCAACACATGACTCCGTCAACAATCTAAAACGTCAACACAACACGGACAACACCATCAAAAACTAAACAGAGCGAAACCACGAAATGGCTACCACTGCGACGGCTGCATTAACGGGAGACGTCGAAATAAAAAAGCAAGTATTTTGACGTTTTACGAAAGTGAAGTCACAGACGTCGAAATAATGTTCGGGACATCTTAATGGTGGACGTCGGAAAAGTCGCAGGCGTTTGATTGTTTGTCTGTTGGTTGGTTGGTTTTCCTTCGCCTCTCTGGCGTGTGAGGCAGACGACGAAGTTGCCAGCATCGTTGGTCACGCGATTGTTTCCCGATATATTCCTTCTGCTCGATGTTCTGCGCTTGAAGTTTAATTTGCCGGTACAGCGAACGACAGTTCCGAAGTAGCATCTCCACGTCCATTGCATCGTTGGTCCCTCGTGCGCCGCCATGGCGTCGTCCAGCCCGCGGTACGTCACCATGTCGAGGTTGATGTGGACATTTACTACTTCCTGTGATTTGTGCAACGTTCTTTTTAATACGCAAGCATTTACTGTACCATGGAGCGCAGCCAGCGTGAAGGTAAGAGAGAAAGCGCTCGCATTATGCCCTAGCCTAAGATCATCGAGTGTTTCCCTCTGTGAAGACTTTTGTGGTGAAACGCGTCTTATCAGGAGAAAACTAATCGAATTTGGTAAAACGCTATTTGGCAAACACAAACGCAACTTTGATTACTTTCTTTTGACTTTGACTCTCTATTGACAGGGTCAATAAAAAGTTTGTTAATTTTGTGTTGAAACTTTTTGATGATTTTATTCTGCCCGAGTCAAAAGAAAAACTGTTGACTTTCTATTAACTCTACGTTGATTTTTTTCTGCTGTTTCCTGTTGAAAGTGTCATCAGAAATACTGCAGGCATTCTGTTTACTTCGGTTGACTTTCTCTAGCCAGTGTCATTAGAAAAAAATACAGACTTTCTGTTGACGTTTTATTGAACATGGTACTCTTGACTAGATGTCATAAGTCACTATGTTTCTCAATTGTCTCTGACAAGTTGAGAACCATAAGGAGGAGCTTCAGTTCTCCCGCCTCGAGCACGAGCCTTCTACCCTTGACAACGCTTCGGCGTTAGTGCACCTCGAGCGCGAGCACGCAATCAAAGCATGACGGAAGGCATGTTGCGCGTGCTGGAGGCCAGGCGTTCGAAAAACACGCTCTGGCGTTCTAACTTTGTAAGTGACTATCGTGACTTTATTGACCCTTTTCAACTAGTCGACCAATAAAGGAAAGCAAAATAACTACTGTTAAGGGGGGCAACCGCCTTGACTCGCTTCGTCCTGAGCGGCGCTATGCAGAGAAGCGATAACATTTCTTCTAGGAGCCGTCTTTGTGGATGTTGTTTTAGCGACTACGCCGAGTTATTATTCGTTGTACCAATGATTTTTAGTAAGAGATAGAGTCCACGGACTGCGAAACAGTGTTTTCCGTTTGACAGACTTCCGAGAAGGATATCGGACACTTGGAACCTTAGTAAGTGCTGAGGTGGTCACCGGCCAAATGATTACCTTCAATATGTAGGCTATATAAGGCTCTGGAGCAGTTATCGGCACTGTGATTCTGGTGTTGAATGATTCATGGTGTTTGTGTTTGTGATTATTTCTAATGTTTATTTGTGGGATGTGTATGTACCGAGGAGGACAATTTCCTAACAAAATATAATATACTAAAAAGAAATTTTTGTGATATTAATTTTCCCAGTGTCGCCTAGTTAGATCAACGCACCACCTTGAATTATCTTCATCCAAATGCAATGACTTCCTAAACATGTGTTCTGATTGCAACATTAATCAGTTAGTTAAACAGCCAACAAAAATTAGAGTTGTCTGTTCAAGTATATTTGTCTAGTCTTAACTAACTGCTCTGATCTTGTCTCACCGATTACTCATTTGTCCGGTCGTGGCGACCAAACAATCCTGCACTTTTTTTATGTTCAAACAGCTAAATTAATAAAAAAACACAAAGGTAATTAGGTATTACAGTAAAGCTAATGTTTCCGCTATTAATGATGAACTTAGCACATTCAATGTATTTTAGCGATCATTTGACCAGCGGTTGGAGCAATCCAACAGGAGTATATTTGAAGAAACCGTCGGAAGGCTTATTAGCATGTACTGTCGGGAGCAAAAGTCTGGATAACACGGGAGCGCCGACCGAATTGCATCGCCGCGCTCCCTGACGGCGCGGCGCCTGGCGCCGAGACCCGCGCAATGAGCACGCGCGTCCTTTCTTGTCTGCTGGCCCACTCGTTCGCTCGCTTCAACGCGATGCGCTCCTGAGCGATTAAATGGGCGCTAGTTGCCGCCCCGGGAACCAAGATTCCTAGAGCCTCGCTCACCGCCCTGGACGAGCTCGCTTGCTCCGCGGCACGCGCCGTTCGCGCATATCTCCCGCGACTCGGCGACGCGTTAAAAACTCTCGCTTATGTTGATGCAGCCGCAATGAATTGTAGAACTTATATTCCCGTACTCGAAGCAGCCTTGGGCTTCCTTCCGAGTGATCATGCACGCGCGGTAAAGTGGTGAATGACGAGCAAAAAGAAAACGCCAAATAAGAAATATTTATTCAACCCCCCTCCCAAGAAAAAGGCAAAAAACAAAACGGAAGGAAAAAGAGGCGCTGGTTCAGTTTGGGCGGCTTGTAATTTTTATATTGTTGATAGCGTCCGACAGAATCGAAAAAGCATCACCTTCCTGCAAAATGTTGCAATTCTGTTGTGTAATCGCAAAGCAGAAATAGAAATGTTTCTCCCTCTGCAGCCGTGCGCGGCGGCCATGGGAAACGCGCCGTGATGGTGACGCGGGGATCGCTGCAGCTCAACGCCTCACGAAGAGCAGTAGAGAGAGAAAGAGTAAACATCCTTGAGGAGAGCGCTCGGAAACCGGTGCATCCTCACGTCGATGTCACTGAGCACGTCATTTAGAGAGTTGAGGGTGTGCCGGAAACTTGAATCTTTGCTATAAATCGCTTTTGTGTTCTTTACTTTGGAAGTGTCGAAGATCAACTCCTATAATTATTCGGCCATTGTGCGGAAATCGTTGCATAGCCGCTTTATTTTATGACTTCCGATACAAGTCATCACAGCTGATGTCAAACTGAACATTTTAAGGTCACTTCGCGAACAACCATGCTGAGAATATGTGGCCAGTACCATGTTTTTTTGTTTGTTTTTTCTCGTTGTTTTCTTGACTTCCTGACCCTTTACAACTCGTGCATAATAAATTGAGCAGCAGCTGTTTGCATTGTAGCCGGGGCAAATATAGGGGGAAGCCTAAAAATAACGAATCGAGGGAAGCGACAGTTTTTAACGCGTCGCCGAGTCGCGGGAAAGATATGCGCGAACGGCGCGTGCCGCGGAGCACGCGAGCTCGTCCAGAGCGGTGAGCGAGGCTCTCGGAATCTTGGTTCCCGGGGCGGCACCTAGCGCCCATTTAATCGCTCAGGAGCGCATCGCGTTGAAGCGAGCGAACGAGTGGGCCAGCAGACAAGAAAGGACGCGCGTGCTCATTGCGCGGGGGTCTCGGCACCAGGCGCCGCGCCGTCAGGGAGCGCGGCGATGCAATTCGGTCTAGGGTGCCTACATGTCTGTCTGTCTCAGGGTGAAGACATCCATTGTTGCCCTGAATGTGCCAGCGCGTGACGCTCTCGTGCAGTCGGTGCGTGACTTGGGCGGTAATATGGCGTCTATGCATTAGCCAAAGCTACGCGCTCGAGCTGAGTGACACCGGATTGCGCGCACTTCAAAATGCATAAAAAAAACACTGGGCGGAAAAATGGCTGAGATGTCACCACTCAAGCAAAAGCGCGCGTGTGTATGAAGGCACTCTAATTCGGTCGGCGCTCCCGTGTTATCCAGACTTTTGCTCACGACAGTACATCCTGTGCCGCATGAATAAATTTCACCGTGGTATAACGCAACTATAAAACGACTAGCAAATAAAAATAAACTTCTGTTCCGAGCGGCGACAGGCTCGTCGTGGGAAAAATTGTTGGGCAACCTACAAGCAAGCTGCCGAAAATTACAAGAATTCGGTTAGCCAGGCTAGACTTAGTTTTTTTTTTTTTACTTCAACGATTCCATCATTACGAATAGGAAACCCGAAACAGTTTTGGAATACTGTAAACCGGAAAGAAACCTGTGCTGTATCACTAACCGACGAAGACGGCGTGGTGGTGCCTATCGATTGTTGTGCTAGTTTATTTAACAACACGTTTTCTAAGGTCTTTTCTGCAGTTGAAAACCATCCTAATCCTTAATTTGAGTCAGATTACTACATCCCTATGTTCCCAGTAATAATCAATCCAATAGGTACAGTTAAACTACCGTATTTACTCGCGTATAGGTCGACCTGTTTTTCAAAAATCGCCTCATCAAAACTGGGGGGTCGACCAATACGCGAATCCCGGTATTATATTTTTCAACTTTTTTTTTTTTTCGGGGGTCCCGAAGTTAGGGGGTCGACCTATACGACGTATCGACCAATATGCGAGTAAATACGGTAATTGATTCACTTAATCTCTCATCGTCTGCTGGCGTTGATGAAATTAATTCCAAATTCTTTAAATGCACTAAATTTACTCTTTCATAATTCTGGCAGAACGCTTTCAAGAATTTTCAGATGTTTCAATCTTACCTGAGGATTGGAAGGTGAGGAGGGTGGTGCCTTTACATAAGGGCCGGCCTAAGCATTCACCCGATACCTTCGGTCCAGTATCTCTAACGAGCGTTCCCTGCCAAATTTTAGAGCATATTATTCACTCGAATCTTGTTAACTTCCTCGACTGAAACACCTTTTTAACCTATGTCAACACGGCTTTCGGAAATTATTCACTTGCGAAACGACGCAATATTTATCTTTCACTCCTGATCTGTATAACATTCTGGATCGTAGGTCACAGCCGGACTGCGCATTCCTTGATTTTCCCAAAGCTTTCGATAAAACCAGTCATCAATTATTGCTTTTCAAACTAAGTAAACTTAATATCGGCTCAAACGTACTAAACTGGATTCAATGTTTTTTTTGCATCCTCGCTCAATTAGTAACGGTCAAGGGTTCTAAATCTTCTTTAACCCCCGTTAACTCAGGTGTTTTGTAAGGTTCAGTTCTAGGCCCGTCACTCTTTCTTATATATATATTAACAATTTGCCAGCCTGCATATCCTCCTCTGTTTGTTTATTTTCCAATGATTGTGAAGTTTACCAAGAAATATTAACCGATAATAACATCAGCCTTTTGCAGTCTGATTTAATCTTAATAGCTAATTGATGCCGCGCATGGCTAATGGCACTGAACATCACCAAGTGCAAATCAATGCGCGTACCCCGTCGTAACACAGTTTCGCCTATTTACTAGCTTAACACCATGCAATTTGAATCCGTGGAAATGTACAAATACCTTGGTCTTCATAAAACGTCTGACATGTCATGGAACATTCATATAGTACACGTAATTAGCAATTTTAACCGGATGCCCGGCTGTCTAAGAAGAAATTTTCGTTCTGTTCCCTCGTCACTTAAGCTCCCACTCTATAAATCACTGGAAAAAAGAAGACGACGAAACTTGCTCTAAGTCGGCGCCTGGACATCGTGCTCATATTTCTGGCAAATTTTGCTGTTTTGCACCTTACACCGCGGGCGAAGAACACTTTCACTGACTCCTGCAATATCGCCGACACCTTGACTGCAGGAAGTATCCTCAACAAACCGTAGGATTTCCACCTGATGGTCCTCTGGACGGCAGCGCTCCGGTAGGCCTGATGAAATCCAATCATGCCACCTCAAAACCAATACTGGTCCCTGCTGGATTAGACATGCCTTCTGTAACGCACTCCTTGCAAACTTCGCAGCCAAAGCTGTCGACGACTACTATGAAGTTCTTACTACCTGAGGAATACGACATTGACACAGAAATTGAAACCTTCCCTGAAAATGAAAAAACCGACGACCAAAATGATGTCGAGGATATGGAAGAACAGCATGCTCCTGCCAATGATGGGCCACACGATCACGACAACAATGCAAAACAGTTGAATCACGCAAATGACGCTGGGGGAATAAGGACCAAGAGTCAAGTTCTCACAAACCGCAGCAGTCAGCAGCCAGGCTCTTGGCTCACCGGCATATTCACACCAGACGACCAAAACACCAACATCAAAAGCTTCAATCATTGAAAGCCAACTGTCCTGATGAAATCTACAGCAATCGACCTAACTCAAAGCTGATGTGATTGCTGTACACACTCGCAATTTAGATACAACGAACACTTTACTGCGTATCAAGTCTCTTTGGGGGGGGGGGGGGGGGGGGGGGGGGGGGGGTCCGGTAAGTGCATACGAGCCCCGCTCTAAGTACATGACTATGGGTGTCATCCATGGAGTACCGATAGATATCAGCGACAGCCAACCTACTGAGGCACTGCTCTCAAAGTCATCAATCGTTCGCTTCCGAACACTGGGAAAATCACCATCTGTTGCAATTACATTTGCATGCCCAACTCTACCCGATCCGGTATGTGTGGGCTTTGTGCGCAACAAAGTATATCTCTACGTAGAAAAACCAACACAATGGGGTACTTGTGGTCGCCTCGAACAGGTAGCTGCATCATGTGCATCTTCCTCTACGCACATGAGGCAGCCACAAGCTGGGCGTTTTACAGCAAAGCTGTATATGACTCGTTCGTCAAGTTTTTTTATCAAAACTGTAAATGACTCGTTGGTCGGGTTCTTTTGTCTTCGTCGACAGATAAAATTATTGACAGAAAACCCACGTGCGCGCCTTAACACCGTTCGCGCGCGCCTTATCTATTACCATGTGGTTTTGACAATTGTTTCAATAAGAAAACCACAAAACAAGTGTCAAAACCCCGTGATAGACGATAAGAACGTAGCACTCCCGCACGGGTTTCTCGGTAAAGATTCCGGTTGCATAAGCTGCCGCGGCAACGGCAGCGTACGAAGTCTTTCACATGCAGAAAAGTTCTGGTACAGTGCATTAACTTTTCTTTGGTCAATCAATGGACTGCTTCCAAAACCGACGCGCCCCATCGCGGCGAAATACCACGCAGTGCACTCTGGGAACTAGTTGGCCACCTAGTTTCAGTTTCGACTGAGCAGCTTCATTTCATGCTATCACGCCGCCACCGAACGCGCTGCTTGCGTTTTTGATCACCTGACTTTTTACGAATGTACAATACACTCATTCTCGAGCGATACAAAACGAAGACCGGGGCACTTTCCTTGGTTCCCGAAACACCGGATATCGTGCGTGCGTATGCAAACTTAGTAAGACGTGGCTTAGTCACCTCACCCCACGAGTGCATCTTTGAGCTCAATTTCAATAATCCCGTCTTGTACCTGTGAACTACAAGTGAAAATTGGTCACATTGAGCCCTGCACGTATTTTGTTTGCCAAACGTCCGCTTCTTGTTACTTCATTAGGCGAAAAGCAAGACGCATCCTCACAGGAGTGTCAACGCTGAGTCCAGCGTTGACGAAGGAACTTTTCAGGAAACGCAATAAATTCAACCTCACTACTGCATAAAAGTTACTATGATGTCTTCCTTGTGTCATCATATATCTCCCACTCAAATTTTAGGCTGATAGAAGGTTAAGTTTTCGCAAACACTGAGATCGGCTAGCTACGACAGAGGAGAGCAAGCGTCCCCTACTCCTCATAAGCCTTGTTGGACGAGCTTTTACTGACTACCAAGATCTGTGCCTGAATGATATGTCTGAAATTATCTCGGCATACTTAGTCAGGAAGAAAGCAAACACATAAACAATATTATGGCCATTACCAACCGTCAAATGTGCTTTGAATAATTTCGTTCGTTCGGCGCACCGCATAAGCTTCATGCCCGTCCGGCGCGCTTCCGACGAACGGTGCGACATTTTTCACACAACTGCTTGACTTTTGCTTTCTTAAAACGGTTTGTATGTGCGAGTGTGCCTATACGATTGCAGGATAACTTTATGCGCATACGCGATGTTGAATATTAGTGAAATGCAAAGTGGGTGGGGACTTTGCTTCGTGCAGTGCTGCGGGTCAGTAAAGATAAGAGATAAGAAGTGTGTTAAAATTGAGCTTTTCAATGGCGCCTCCAGGTTTTACCTCGCGTACTCAGGCGTACTAAGAAAAACAGTAATTGCAAAAAGTTATATTTCGTCTATGGACGCACTAAACAAACAAATTTCTTGATCAACAACACTAACCTAAAGGCGCGAGCTTACCACACATTAGTGTTGATGAACACTGTTGAACATTAGTGTTGTTGATGTATGCATATATACTTATTGGTTGCTACAGCTTGTTGATTTTTAAGCACGATCCCCGAGCTTCGCAGCGTCGAGATTCCTAGCACTGGCTCGTCCGCATACCTCAAACCGCTAACAGAAAGGCTCAAGTACAAAAATACAACAGGCATATGTTAAGACAAGCTGTACGTCTCGGGCTTGCGCTAAAGCTTCGAGGTCTGACCATTCAGGTTAGTTTAGAGACCACAAATGACGCTCTCGGGACCAGAAAACATGAGATAACGGCCGTTTATAGTCCACGCTCTGTGTATGATCTCTTGTCGACCTCTCGATCGAAACTGAAACCATGCCACTCTCGTCCCTGGCCAACTAGTTCCCAGAGTGCAACGCGTGCCGTGTCGCATGCAGGGCTTTATGGAAATAGTCGATTGGTATATACCTTTTTGCTGTTTCAAAACATGAACTGCCGCTTGCGTCTCAAGCGACTTCCGGTCGCACCGTCTTTGCAAGCCTGTTGAGCTTGCTTATGTCACCAGTACTAGAAAGCATGAAGGCTACATGGACAACAAAGCCGGAGACTTAAGGAGGGCCTTCGGCTGCACAATATTAGATCTGAGAGGAGGCAAGTTGATTTATAAGAATACTCGAAACATTTTAATAGATCTCGCACTCCTTCGTTCTTTTGGCATTCACCTGGAGAATTGGTGGTTTAACGTTTTGACTACATTTCAAGCAGCGGTGCTTAGGTGCCCTCTATTCATTCTTTTTTTATAAACCGGAAATTCTCTGGGACGCCACAGACTAAAGCACCACCTGGAGGCGTTTCGCAAAAAAATGCTCCATAGTGCAGTGGGCAATCGTTGAAAATCGTACCACAGCTTCGCTGTCCAACCACCTTCACAGCGTGGATTGGAGTTTTAATTTTTTTTATTTTTCGTGCCCGTCGACAGAGCAGTGGTTGACAGAAAACCATTGCGAGCGCCTTACCAGCGTTCGATGACGCCTTATAATCTATTATGTAGTTTTAACACTTGTTTCCTCTTTTCTTCTTTTCTTGCCTCAGTCTCAGGCTAACATCAGAATGGTTAATTTCCACCAGCTCGCCTGCGCACTCACTAGAAAAACAAAACAAGTATTAGAACCACATGATAGATGATAAGGCGCGCGCGAACAGTACAAAGCACGTAGCGCTCCCCGCATGCGTTTCGCGGTAAAGATTGCGGTTGCAGAAGCTGCCGCGGCAACGGCAGCATACGAAGTCTTTCATTAATTGAAATGTTTTGGTACAGTGCATTTACTTTTATTTCGTCATGGGCAGTCGTTGCATGGGATACCACAGCTTCGCTGGTCAACCACCTTATCAGCGTGGATTGGAGACCCAATGTTTTAGTTGTCCCTCCCCCTCGACAGGGCAAGCGCGGACCTAGCTTGCTTGCCGTACTTCCGCGGAGAAGCGCAGCTTTTAAGTTCATTTTGACGTAACAACATTCGGTCTATTCCCTTTAAACAACGTTTTGATGTCTTTTGGAGCAAACAAATTGGTGTCTCTGTGCTGTGGCCAGAACGTGATTGACATTTAGACAATAAGATAGGTGCTGTAATTTCGTTGCACTATCCCCTTAAGGAAAACTCTGCATATTGTACATGAACATTAAAGATCTGACCACATATGATTAGTTTATTTATTTTTACTCGTTTACCTTAAATACCCTCAACGCCGGAGGACATTGCAGAGGAGATTGGGGAGCTTGCCGTTCAAAAGCTATATACAATTTCGTAAATTGTAATCGCGCAAATGCCAGCAGAAGAGTTAAATGGCGTTCGCTACTGGCAACAGTCCCGATTTTCCTAGTGAAAAATGTCCGGAAAATGCCCATAAAAGTCATGATGTTGAATTGAGTCTCGATAACGATAAGCTCTTAAACTTACGGGGATCGTGGTCCCGAGGGGGCCGGACATGGGCCCGCGGAGGCCAAGTGAGAAGAAGAGGTTGGCACGAGCAGCGAGCTCACGGATGGCTGGCGACGGAACGGGAAAGGACAAGGCACTGCCTCCTGATCGTTCATCTGTGAGGCAGTAGATTCGTCGTACCTTGCGTTGTGTGATCTCCTTCGGGGCGGTCGAGGCGTGGCCTGATCGGACGGTGGCTGAAGTGGACACCCACATTATCTGGCGCAGTGTGGGTGTCCACTTCAGCCACCGTCCGATCAGGCCTTACCTCGACTGCTCCAAAGAAGATCACACAACGCAAGATAAGAAGGATCTTCTGTCTCACAGCTGGACTATCCGGAGGCAGCGCCTTGTCCTTTACTGTTTCCTCGCCGGCCATCCGCGAGCTCCCTGTCCGAGCTCTGCCCCCTGCCGTCCTTTTCCTCGTCTCACTTGGCCCCCGCGGGCCCTTGTCCGGCCTTCTCGTGGCCACAATCCCCACAAACTTTGCCGTCTGGTCCGGTCCACGAGCGCTGCATTTGGCCGGAGAACAATCGTTCCTCGTAGCGGAGTTTGTTTTGGAGGAAACAATCAAACACTGTAAATGTCTTCGGGTACGCCAGGGAAATCAGTGCATACCTTATTTACAGTGTCACTTATTAATAACAATTAAGATACTTAGCTGTCAGTGACTATTATCATGGCAATATATATATCTATATATAAAAAAAGATATATAGATTTTATCTATACTCTAGAAAGAATCGAAGACTATCTCCTGTGATGTCAGCGCTGAGATTCGCCCCGTGAAACATGTTATTCGGCTCATTACTTTTCCTCTTACATATTTATTTACCTTACATAAAGAAACAGCTAACGTATCTTGTATTGTATTGTTTTTTAAAAAAACGACTTTGATGATTATAGACTAATTAGCATCCTGCAAGTCGTTTTAAAAGTGCTCGAGATAATCATTCTTAATTGATTGGAACGATTCTTAGATGTCAATGATATAATCGCTGATTCCCAGTACTGTTTCAGAAAAAAGCAGCTTTGTCTTCTTCAACAATAAGAGTACATGTTAGATCATTTTGAACGTAAAACTTTAGTACTAGGGATATTTGTAGAGACTGAATCATTCGACCGATCAAATCACAATATTCTCGTTAAAAATGTTGATATATGTGGAATAAGAGAACTCGCCATACTTTCGGTCGTATTACACCTATCATCCTGAAAGCGGTAAGTTCATATAAATATATTCAAGTTAACCATACGTTTTGTTAAAGGGCCCATGAAACGATTTTTGGGTTGGGATAAATCAATTTAGATTGGGATTTTACTAATAGCACATCGTTCAGTGGACCAAAACAAAAAAGGTAGAAACTCAAAAGCCTGACTTTCAGTGCGAAAATTTGAAAACAGAGCGGACTATTTCGTACCTCCTCCCCTTCGCAACCTCTCTGCCTTTTCACTGTGATACATCCGCGGTCCCAAAAGCGCGTTATCGGGTCCAAACTGACGTCACAAGCAACCGGACCTCACTTATTCCCTTCACCCCTAAGCTGACATTGTGGGGGAAGCTACGCGCTTGCCGGACCAATCAGCCGTCTCCCTTTCATCACCTGACTTCATTCTCTGCAGCCACATTTGCCACGCTCACGTGGCAAGTGTGGCTGGCCCAACGAGCACGTAGCTTCAACAGCACTGTCAGCTTCGGAATTAACGGGGTGGGGAAAGCAACTTTTGTCTGAATTTTGAGCGACGGGCTAATCTTCTAGGGGGAGAATGGATATGTCCGGGATTACACAAACGAGAGTGCGAGCAAGAGGGGACTCCCCCTTTTCGTCTTCTTTAACTGTTTGGTGGAATGCGGGATTTATGAGTCGAGGAGGAAAGCGAAACAGGAAAAAGTTGGACAAGTGTTTCATGACCCCTTTAACTCTCGCGTTCCTCAGGGCAACATCCTTGGCCTGTGAGTATAATGATATCTTTACCATTGACACTACCGCCTGTTTCATTATATATGCGGATCATACAAGCATATACCTGCCCAGTGAGACTTACAACGATCTAACTACTAACGCAAATAATGTACTGAGAAATTTGGAAACCTGGCCGGACAAAAATTTCTTAGTTAATATAGCAAAATCTAAAGTTGGAGTTTTTCGCCCCAAAAATAAGTCATGCAGCGCGGTAATGAACCTTGCGAGTAAACTACAAACAGTCGAAATACTAATGTCGTTTAAATCACTTGGCGTCTCTTTTTTTTCTAAAATATGCTCTGGGATCATCATCATCATCATCATTTATTATTCCTTGAAGGCCCAGGGGGCATTACACAAGGGAGTGAACACTTAAAAAACAAACAAGTAACAAAACTATTTATCTACAAAAACACGCTGTAATCTAGTTATGGGTTAGAAAAAATAAGCTAATGGCTGCAGAAAATTTCTTAGTATCAGATAAGGTAACAATTACGTCAGGCAGTGAGTTCCAGTCGTCAATGGCCAATGGTAAAGTAGACATTTGGTGAGTGACGGTTGACGATGAAATCGGACGGAGTTTACAAGAATGGTCGAGACGAGGGAAAATGCGGTAAGGAGGTGATAACAAACTTTGTCTGAGATGACTGTTGTAATAAAAGATCCGATGAAGAAGAGAAAGACGAGACACCCTGCGGCGGTGAGAAAGAGTGTCAAGGTTAGCTGATTGGCGAAGTCCTGATATGCTTGCGTATGGGGAATAGTCGGAATAAATAAAACGGAGGGCCCTGCTTTGAACGGATTCCAGGTTGTTAGTTAGGTATGCCTGCCACGGTGACCATATAGAAGAAGCGAATTCTAGTTTAGTTCTGACCAAGGTAGTATAAGCTAGTTGTTTTACGGGGGATGCAGCTTGTCTGAGGTTACGGCGAAGAAATCCGAGAGTGCGGTTAGCATCGGCGATGACAGTCGTTATATGAGTGGTCCATGACAGGTCAGATGTCAGATGAATTCCTAGATATTTATACGATGAACAAGAAGTTACTGGGATGCCAGAAAAGTGGTAAGAGGAGGATAGAACATGTGAACTGCGGGAAAAAGATAGCGATTTACATTTATTATAGTTTAAAGCCATTTGCCATTTATGACACCACTGAATTATAAGTTGGAGATCGTTTTGCAAGGTTAGCTGATCGTGGCGTGAATGAATGGGTCTATATATGACACAGTCATCGGCGAACAAACGTACTTCAGAAGTGATGCCATGGTGGAGATCATTAATGTAGTTTAAAAAAAGAAGGGGGCAAGAACGCTTCCTTGAGGGACGCCAGACGTTACTGCGCTTGTGGTAGATTTTATATTGTTAATAGAAGTGTACTGTGTGCGATTAGTAAGGAATTCAGAAATCCAATTGACTACTGAGGGGTGAAGATTAATATTTCTTAGTTTCATTAAAAGACGTTGATGAGGTACCCTGTCAAATGCTTTGGAGAAGTCAATAAAGATGGCGTCAGTTTGAACATTGGAATCGAAATTTGAGTAAACGTCAGTTAGAAATGCTGTTAGCTGAGTTTCGCATGAGTAGGACTTGCGAAATCCGTGCTGGTGCTTAAAAAGGAGGTTATGAGAGTCTAGTAAATTTATTATGTTAGAATAGAGAATGTGCTCCAAGAGTTTGCATGAAACGCTGGCGAGCGAGATGGGACGATAGTTGCTGATTAGTTGGCGATCGCCTGTTTTATGAACGGGTATGACGTTAGCAACTTTCCAATCTGATGGTACTTCAGAGAGTTTAAGAGATTGAGAGAATATGTTGCAGAGGAAAGTGGAAGAAATGTGTTTAGTGTTTATTAATACCTTAGAGTTAATTTGGTCATTTCCGGAGCTGGAGGACACCTTTAGTTGATCTATAGCCTTAAGTACTCCAGTACGGTCAATTACGACAGGATCCATGAGAGGGTGAATGGATTGGCACGAGTCGGGAATATTTATTAAGTCCTCGTTAGTAAAGATGAAGCAGAAGAAATTGTTAATAGTAAGAGCGCCGTGTTTATCAGAAAGCGGAAGTCCGTCGTCATCTACAAATTGCAAAGGAAGTGAAAGTGCCGGATTGATTATTTTCCAAAACTTCTTTGGTTTCGTGGTTAGTATGTTGGGGAGGTCGATACTATAAAATTTGGTTTTGGCGTGATTTATTGCTGATTTATAAGCCCTAGCGCATTCGTAGTAGGCGTTCCAAGAAGCCGTAGTGTTAACAGCCTTAGTCCGCTTATAGAGTCTTTTTTTCCTATTGGAATGACTATGAATTGTTTTATTGTACCAAGGATTAGTGTTGTCAGATATAATACGGGTCAGTGGAATAAAGCGTTCGATTAGGTAGATCATTTTATCTTTGAATAGAGTCCAGTTTTCATTAACCGTTCTTTCCCAGAAGTTAACTGAGAAAGTATGATAAAAATCTTCGAGGTTCGAGTTGATTGATGCGTAATCAGCTTTCGCGTAATTGCGAATGAATTTGCAGTAATGTGATCTACGAGGAGCAGAGAGAGACAGAGTTAAATCGATGACGAGATGGTCACTAATGCCGGGTAAGTATGTGATGTTACTGAAGAGTGAGGGGTCTTGGCTTAAGCACAAGTCGAGTATATTGCTACAGTGATTAGTAATCCTAGTAGGCTGAGTGATAACATTTGTAAAGTTGAAATCTAAACAAAAGTCTATAAATTCTTGAGACAATGCGCAACTAGAAGAGAGGGCAGACAAGTCAACGTTCGGGTAATTGAAATCACCAAAGAGAGTAACAAAGGCGTTAGGGTATTTAGTGGTGATTTCAGAAATACACTTATATAGCTTGTTAACAAATTCTTTATCACTATCTGGCGGTCTATAGCACACAGCCACTATTACGGGGGGCGTCGTAACGACGTACACAAATACAACTTCTAAGTCAGTAAGAATCGGTATAACCCGGGACGGAATTTGGTTATTTATAGCTAAAAGCACACCACTCCCCCTCCTAGCGGATCTATCACACCTATACACACGAAAGTTTGGACACAAAGGAAAAAGTTCAGTATCGGATATATCGGGGCTTAGCCACGTCTCGGTGAGCACAAGGAAATCTGCGTTGCATGCCTCAACCAAGGGAATCACATCATCTCTTTTTGGTATCAAGCTTCTAATATTAGTAAATAAAATAGAATGTTAAGAAGGTTTGTTACAGATATCACGGCGTTTTGCAGGTTGATTGGGTGACGAAAAACGAAATGAACGCTGGCATTGCTATGCACTTTTTTCCTTCACGGCACCAAGAGCGGCGTCATACACATAACACTTATTATCTAAAAACAGCTTCGTGACGCAGCTTGTAAGTCGTGCCTTTAGGCTTGGCAAAATCAAGAAGGTGACGGCGCGCAAGTCGGACAGAAATGGGAAAATCTTCACTGATGGCTACACGTGTTCCTTTGAGCTTAAATGCCGACGAAAGAATGCCCTCTTTATCCTTAAATGATGAAAACTTCACAATTATAGGGCGACATTTCTGTGGATTGAACGCTCCCAAGTGGTGCGCTCTTTCAATTTTGCTTGATTCGATATTCACGCCTAGGTTACTGGAACACAGGCTGGTTACCAAGCCCTCGGACTGGGCCCACGTTTCCCTATCGGTGTCAGTGACACCAAAAACCATGTCAATGGGATTATTCTACCCATGACCATGTCAATGGGGTTATTCTAAAATCGTCTAGAGTCTTAGAACTTACGTCACGTCGTAATAAAAATAATATATTAATCTTTATTTTCGAGTGCCCTAAAACAACCTGAAGGTCTTCACTTTGGTACACAAAGAACGAGTAAACACCCAATTAACACAAAACAAATAGAACACACATCACAGATAGGAAGTAATCCTTTGCAGTTGCTTGCGGTAAACAAAAAATCACTGAATATTTCAATACCTGCGTTGTCAAAGCAATGGAACAGTAATTGCATGCATGACAAGGGTGAAGATCTGCATATGGTATTGACATAAAAACTAAAGCGATTCGTAGTCAAACGGGAGAGGACATAGTTATTAACATTGAATAAAAGCGAATCATTACCTATACTTCCATTTACTATCTTGTGCAAAATGATCAAGTCACGCTCTGTTCTTCTATCAGACGATGACCTCAGCAAGGACTTATCTAGGAGAAATTTAGAATCAAAATAAAAGCGGTACCCAAGATAGCGATTGTAAACGATCCATATTAAGCGTTTTTGCCAGCTTTCAATTTTTGTTGACTATGTTTCTGTAAAAAACTTCTAGGCTGTAGAACCAAATTCAATCATTGGCCTAACAAGAGAGAATAGTAAACGAATAAGACAGGCAGGGTTTCCAAACTGCTTCGTGTTGCGAGATATAAATCCCAACATTGTCGCGCTGCCAACAGTAGAGGACACATGCGAAATAAACGTCAGTTCATTATCTATACCAGGGGCTGCCGCGAGCCGGATGCGGCTCTTCGCTTAGGAAAGTGCGGCTCGCGGCTCCCTGCCCTACCCCCCCCCCCCCCCCTCCAAAAAGAAAAAAGGAACATTTTTTTTAAATTGAAAGACAGGTTGCGGTTTGGTAGTCTTGTGCTACTGCTACCTTACGTAAAATTAGACTGGTTTTGATTCGGATAGATTTAAAGTAGTCTGAGTTTTGGTTATTGCCCTGGACAAAAATTTTCTCCCCCCCCCCCCCCCCCCCCCGCGGCTCTTGGAAGTTTCGTGGCTTTGTTTGCGGCTCTTAAGTCGCGTCAGTCTGGCCAGGCAGCTTACATACCCTGTGAGAACGACTGCGGCGCCCCCTACCGGACCACGGGAAGTTGTGCGGTTCTAATCCGGGAGGGGGCGTCATCAGGGTTCAATCTAGTAGGCAGCCACATGTACCAGAGGCGTTTAGTTATTGATAACAACGGTAGCGCCAAAGAATACATCGGAGGGAAAGCTCTTCCGTGTCCGTGTTGGAGGGCGTGCACCAGGGCTTGGTTGTCGTTGTATATTACAGTGTTGGGGGGCACGAGGAGGGCTGCAGGGCACACCGTGAGTTCTATAATGTAAAACCTGTTAAAACGGAGGTTCGGGCGAGTTGGTTGTTCATGACTGACAAGGAACCAGCGCACCTTCATGTGTGCATGAAAGCTTTAGAGTGTTTGTTTTGAGGGTGCGCTAGTTTCTTGTAAGTCATTATCTGATGTAGATGCCACGGGGTTCAGGTACGATGAAGGCGACGTTTCCTTTCCCGATGCACACCACGAGTCCAGCGTTGATGGCGTCCTCTGCATCATGAGAAACAGGTTCCGAAATTGACCATGGTGTTGTGTGAGGCAATTCCTGCCAGATCCCGTTGAACAACTTTGCCCACTTAGGGTCCACTGCATGGGCGGGCGTTCAGCTGTCGCGGCAGAAAACATGGGCTTTAAGATGTGGTAACGCCACAGTATAAAGAAAACATAAAAAGCCCAGTGGCCTGCGATTCTTCAACAGGCTTCAACGTGCTTCAATATAGGTCAAAACAATTTACCACAACCCTCAATAATACAAGATGGAATGGAGTCTGCCCTAGTAGATAATTTTGGTTTTAGTTTTGTAAAGCTTCAGCGATTTCTTCGATATCTACTCTATACGATTCGGTTCAAGCTACGCTGTATTCTGTCAAGTTTTAAGCGTTTAATTTTAGAGTACAACCTTCTAGCTAGAGCACGATCAATGCTAAACTGAGTTAGCATGAAGTATTGCCAGTTCGTTTGAACAGCCTGTGAAATTGATTTTTTCACGCAAGTAAGTTTTTAAATCTCTGGAAAACCATTCGGAGTAAATTGAAGGCTTGAAAATTCACTGAGCCACAAAAGTGTTAATCGTGTCTTTAACAATCAACGAACCCTTCTCCGTCACTGTTTCCGTGTCAGAAATTGCAAGAACACAGCTCCAATCAAATTTTTCGAAGTCTCTGTACATGCTCAGATAATCTCATTGGGTATAGTTGTAAGTACAGTAACTACGGGATAATGGCTTTTTTCGTGGAAGGCAGAAGATAACCACGAGTGGTTTGTGAAACTCATATATTCCCACTAAGGAATGTATAACAGGTGTCACGGAATTGACTGATATGTTAGATAAAACAAGGTCGAGAACATTTCTAGCGATATTCTTAATTGGGTTAGGCTGACCAAGGCCAGAGTAGTCAATGAACGACAGTAACCATGAAGCCTTATTTGATGTTACAGGGTTGTTGCAATTAGCAAATCTCAGTGGCCAGTCCACTCCTGGAAGATTAATATCTCCGTATATCTGTAATCTGTATTTCGAAAAATGTATTCGTCTACTAAGTGTCTAAGAATGTTCTATAAAAGTTACTTCATCGGAATGTCCCGTAAAATAACAGATTCCAACCAGATAGTTGAAGCCATCGCCTGACTTACTCTCTACCCAGAGACACTCTGAATGCGATTCCAGGTCAAAACGACGATGTGACGAAAGAAATGTCGCGGTAGCAATTAAAACGCCACCACCAAACTTCTGTCCTATAGACTGGTAATCTCGATCACGGCGGTACATTTTATAGTTAGGTGTAAAAAAGTTGGAGTCGGGTATCCCATTACAGAGACAAGTCTCCCTGAGGTAAATAACATCAAACTTCATTGTCACTATGTTGGACATGAACTCATGGTCCGTCACGTTTCTATAGCAGTCATAAAAATATTCTCTCAGAACGGGTCAAACTTGTGGTATATTGCACTCTATTTTGCTCTCACCTGTGTTGTTGCACGCTAATCTAGGCCACAATGACACACGCGAATATATGTTCAATATCGGATCTTCAGAAAATTATTATTCATATAATTTATTAGTTCCCGAACGGTCACACCACTCGTCATTTATTTGTCAACTTATGATAGTTGAATTTAATTTATACACGAATGGTTACTACAATGCTACAAAACCGAGCAAATGAGATATATCAATACCATCTCCATACTAGCTTCATTACGTTCATTGGAATCGCCATATCCGCACCACCATGCCACGCTGAATGCTATCTCTTGTGAGGACCAGCTACAGTCGCCAGAGGGTTAAACATCAGTTTCCTACGGTTTTAAATGAACGTGTTGAAGCAGGCACTAACTTCCCCAATGTCATCAATTTAGATCTGCGTTGTTGTTGTTTTCTGTCCAAGCCCGTAGCTTTTAAACATTAATTTTCTACTGCATGCTTATGTGTCACCTTATCTTAGAACTTAATATAGCATGTTTCATTAGGCTTAGTTTACGTGAGAACCGCGAATGTATGCGTATTGTCCTTTGTTTGTGCTGCATAATCGTTTGTAGCCTTCTCGCTGCCTGCTGTAAAGGAGGTGACAACTTCGTCAAGCGCACTTATTTTTTATACCTCTTCCATCATTTTGTAACGATAAAAAAATAAACATTATCATTAAGTATCAAACTTAGTAGGATGCTCGGGCTGCAGTAGCCAGTCACAAAAAGCAGCGACAGTTGCTGCCAAGTTCGTTCAAATACCTCCGGTTGGACCAAAAATAAAAAAGTCTACGAACGAAAGCAATTGCTAAAAGCTATTTACCGGCATAACCGCCGACGACTGCCTTGCAGGCGTGGGGGTTTGGTGAAGCTGACATATACTGGGCGTACCCAAACCCCGAGAATTCGAGCACGTAAAAAGGAGCAAAACCTTGACAAAAAGGCTACGGTCCGATGCAGGTTAAATGAAGTAGAACAAGCTCCTCCCACTAAGCCCTCCATTTTTAGCAACCATTGCAGAGCGAACGTTGGAGGGGGAGGAGGAAACCATCAATCAACTAGAAATTTGTGGGAAGGACTTCCCCATGTATTTTTAACCTGCGACATACTATTATTGCATGCGTTCTCTTTTACATACACCATTCCTTTGTCATATATCTTTACATTGCTATAACTAAAATACAGATGTCATATGTTAATTTTACATGCTCGTCTAATTAATAGTTCAGCAAGTACGTAAGCCGGCTTTTTGGATCGTATTAGTGTTGGGCTGCTGCCTTCCTCGGCTATGTTTTCTGCTTGTGGAAAACAGTAACAAAAGTTTTTTTTTTTTTTTTTTTTTACAACAATAAGATTGACATATGTACAGGAAAAGTAGATGTGTATGATAGAGGACCTTTAACAGGATTATATTGTTGAAATACACTTGATATGAGATGTCAGGTCAGGTTTTAATGGCACTATTGCGGATGAACTACACCACATTCTTGCATGCTCGCAAATTTTTGCTTAATTATAGCCGGTGATAGGCTAAGATTTCAGTATAAAAACTTCGCCTCAATCATAATCGTGTCGCCTTCCGCCTGACCTTAGCTGCACATGCATCAAAGTGTTACCAAAGGCAAAAAGCTCGCTCTGGAGGTGAAGTTTCTACCGAAGCGGTTAACCTGTCACCAACTATTAAGACTGCATTAACGTGGGGATGTCCGTTTGTGTTTTCTATTCTTACGTCCACCCAAATCCACGTTCATTATCTCAAAACGTGCGTTTCTATTCAAATAGAATCAATCGACGATCGAAATCCCGACAATCAACGTGTACAGTCGCTCGCCCTCAGCAGTCGCGGTCGCCTATTGTGTCAGTGACGAGCTAGGACGTCCCGGCGGCGACGATTCGCAGGTGGGTCAAGGTGCTCATATCGCCGGCTGAATAGCGTATACGCGCGAGCTGCGCGCTGGGCGGCAATATTGCAAGCGGCCCCTGACCCAGTATTCCCCGACAGACAAGGGTTACCCCGTGCGTTCTAATCTAGACACTGTTTGGTTGTTGCTGTTGTCGTCGTTGTGAAAGGACTTGTCGTCTATTCGAGGCTCGTATACTAAAGCGGGACGCAAGTTAGAACGAAGCCTATTAGCCTAATGAAGTTGGATAAATCGCCGTATATTAACTTGCGAGCCTGCAGCTGCAGGTATTTTGCGTGGCAGGCTCAGCCTCATGCGTCACACGAGCTAGGTTATCTACACTTCGTCTGACTTTAAATTAAACCGAAGCCGAAGCTACGAAACGAGGGATCCAATGGGGTAGATTTCAAGGCAGCTCGCTTTGAGGGCTACCCACTATCCTTCAATCAGAGCCTATCAGAGCTTGGCGTCTCTCCTATGTTATCACAGCCACCCTGCAAAAGAAGCAGACGAACTTGCACTCTGCATAAGGCAGCGCCAAGAAAGTGCATCGTCATGGTCTTATTTTTCTTCCGTGTTTGCCCTCTCACCGACGAAACCAAGCTCATACAAAAATGTCCTATGGTCGGCTATAGAAATTTATTCGTATGGTCGGCTTTAGCTATTTGGCCCAATTAGCTAAAGAATTTTGTATGGTTGTCTTTAGCATGGGCCTCTTTAGCTTTGTCTATGGCCCTATCACTGTCCAGCCATAGCGCTCTTTAGCTTTTCTAATGGCTGGCTCTCTATAGCCAGCATGCTATAGCTGCCTAAGGATTTTCCTTTGCTGTCTTTAGCCATTTATATGGTCTGCTAGAGAAGGTGATTGGTTTTCCTATGGCTCTCTTTATCCAGCAAGCTCTAAAACAATGTTTTAATAACGCTACATGGTAATAATAACGCTACATGGTAGATACATACTTATATATATACATCACTGAACACACAGAATACACAGAACACAAGTAGAACACTCCCCCACACAACAGCAAGAACGCAGCGACACCGAAATCCCCACACCTCTCTACGTACGCTATGTTCGCACAATCTCTATATATGGCAGTTTTATTTTTGAATCCGACTTGGCCGGTGACTGCCGTCATTTGTCGCTTAAACATGGAGAGTCGGAGAAATATTACTCTATTTAATACATTATTTGATTTGTCTCTTGGAGTAGCCCCCATCTCTTAATTCAGCACCCCGAAAAAAGCAAGTGTAGATCATTATGTCAATTAACTAACATTTAATAATTATAATTTTAATAAGTTTGATGAATTATGTTGACAATGCAGTGATGAAATGCAGTATATTAGTGCTGAAGATTGCAATCAAGCTATTGCTTGATTGCAGTGTTCGGTGCCAGTGTAATATATTTTCACCACGGGGGGAGGGGTGATAATTAATTTTAATTGTTGCACACTCATTTCAATTGATTTTTCAAACAAACAATATTACTGGTTTTCACGACTTGATCGTTGCAACAGCAGAGAACATATCTTGTGTCATGCTTTGCCACCGCTATTACATAAATTTAGTATTGCGTTAATTTTCTAACCTGGGGCGTTTTTGCTACAAAAATAAGTGCCGGTAATGATTTTCTATAGGCGTGTAAAACAAGTTAATGTTTCCTAGTCTTTAGACTTGGGGCCATAAAGTTCTCTATAGACGGGTAAAGAAAATTTATACGCCTCCCAAGTGGGCTCATTTTCGTCTTCTGCGCATGAGAAATGAAGTAGCGGTGACGTCAGAACGCCGAGCCCTGATTGGCTGATCGCGACCCCTTATCTGAGCGTCGTCTGCTCCTTTGCTACGTCGTCTGCATCTGTCTTACCTTTCCTGCGACTTTCGGAAGTGTAGGTCTTTACGAGCGTGCTTGACTTCGCCTTTCAGAGAGGGCAGACGAAATAACTCGAGCGGTCCGTTGTTTTTGTCTAACAACAAGCAGACGCGCATCAAGGAAGGAAGTCAAAGAACTCACTTGCGAGGTGTCCCGAGGCGCCGAGGTTTGTTTGCTAAGAACCGAGAGGTGAGCGTGTTAGTGTCCGCAAGTTTCCTCCCAAATACTTTTTCTCACCTTTCGTGTGCGGCGAGACCCCTCATTCTTTAACGGCGTCGGCGGGTTGGCGCAGTTAATGTCGTCTGCTTTACGCCTGCTAGTCAAAGCGATGGCTGCTTTACCTTTCCTGCGTGGGTCCATATCACAAGAGCGATGACATTTTAGCGAATGGCGACATTTGAGCGAATGGTCGTTTTAGCGAATAACGGGGGCGCGCGTTAACCCATCCGTCGCGCAGCGTTTACGCCGCTTCGCGGCGACAGTCTGCGGCAACTCATTACAAAAATATGAACTCACTTGGCCCACCCGAAAACGCCGCTTCGCGGCGTCCGACTATTCGCTAAAGTGTCGTTCGATGAAACGTGGGCGTTCGCTAAAACGTCATTCGATCAAGTGAGTGCCTCCCTTCCTGCGTCTGTCGGAGATTCACCGCTTTTTCACCGGCGAGAGTCACCGTTGCCTCGGGAAGCAAGGAGATAACAAGAGGAAGAAATTGACCTCTTAATCTAAAACTGAGGTCAGCGATCACAGTATAATACGGAAAGGGTTCACAAGGCTCGCGCGGGCATATTCCATTCAGCACACCAGCTGGAAGTGGGCAGACGGTCGCCGAGTCGCGGAGTGCCTGCTAAGCCTAACTGCCGTGCTCGCTTGTCGCATTCGGTGGAATCGTGGCCGTCGGAGCTTTTCCCGGGTATTTGTGGATTCAGCGTTCTTGTTCGTCGTGGTCTGTTTCAAGTACTTTTTACTTTTTCTTGCTGCTTGAAGTCGGGACGCGTGAGAAGCGCCCGTAGAAAAATAAACGTCCGTGGGTCATCGCGACCGCGACGCTGTCGGCCATGCTGATTTGATCGTAAGTGCGTAAGACAGCTTCGGAGCTGTCGTAGGATTTCGTCGTAACCTGCGCAAAACTTACGAAAATTTCGTTTCGTGAATACGAATTTGTTCTTAAGTTCTGTCTCACGCACATTTTTGGCGTAAGATCGTTTCGTGAATCTGGCCTTCCGAAAGTCGCAGGAAAGGTAAGACAGACGCAGACAACGTTGCGAGCAGACGACGTAGCAAAGGAGCAGACGACGCTCAGATAGGGGGTCGCGATCAGCCAATCAGGGCTCGGCGTTCTGACGTCACCGCTACCCCCTGCGCAAGAAGCAGACGAACTTGCCCTCCGCATTGGTTCGCGGTCTTTCGACTTGGAGCCATAGAATTTTCTATAGGCAGATAAAAACAATTGATTGGTTTCCTGCCTTTAGACTTGCGGCCAGAGAATATTCTATAGGCGGGTGAAGAAAATGTATTGGATTTCAGTCTTCAGACACGGGGCCGTAGATTTTTTATAGCCGGCTGTAGCTGTATTTATGGATTTATATAGCCGACCATAGAGGGCCATAGCGGGTGATAGCCTGCCATATAATTTTCCATTGTAATTTTCCACGTGTAAATAATGTATCGATGTTGTTACTGCGGTGCACACGTCAAACAGGAAACGACCTCACTTTTCGCGACTTCTTTTGTTCAGGGTTCTCTTTGAAAATAAATACCGTCGGTGATTTGTTGGTCTTGTCACCCCGTGATAATATGATCTAGCCCCATCTCGCTATTGTTTAAAGTTGAAAAACAAGAACAAAAGGCACAGGTGTGTGAGGCTACTTTAGAAAAAGAAAAAAAAAACATTTTGCTTGTCCCGAGAGCTCGTCCACGAAAAATACCTTCCAAAGCCATGCAATTGCTCCCGTCCCTTTGCCAGCACTGCAAGTGTTCATGAATTAGGGGCAGCCGATACTTACTTCTTTTCAGTCACCTTGGTTCGAATTGTCATTTTCTAGGCTGGGCACGAAATGAGAGCATGTGAAGGAGTACGGCTGACATATCTCAACGTGAATTCGACGCACGAGGGATATAATCATAAACCTACGTTCGCGTGTTTTTTTTGTTTTTTTTTTAAAGGGGGGGTGCGTGAATTTTATGTGTGTTTTTACAAACCTTGTCACGATTCGAACGACGCCTTCGCCATCTTGCCAAGTCATATATCAATGCTAGATCTGAAGCCGATACCGAGAGAATGATCATCCGCTCATAGCATATTTGCGCCTTATCTTCATTTTTACATGTCAACGTCTCAGTGTCGCTCTGTATTGCGCTTTGTAAGCAGAGTCCCATCCGAATCGCGTTTTTTTTTTTTTTTTTTTTTTATGCTCGCAGTTAACTTGTATTTACGGGTTTTTTTTTTTTTCAGTTAACCAGTGCCGGACTCGCAATACGCTGTTTTTTTTTCTTTTTTTAATTTAAATTTAGATATTACGTTTGAGGTGCATGTTCTTGCGAAAATAAACCATTCCAAGAGAATCAACCTTTTTCAGGATATTAGAGAGCTTTAGGGAACCGTAATAAAACACGGTCGATATACCAAACCATCCATACCTCGTATGAAGAGCTCGGACCGGTCGTTTTCCATAAAACGGCTTTTAGAGAACCGCGCTTCCAGACGATTGGTGCAGGTCGCACCCCCTGGCAACGGAAATGCGCAAAGGCTTCGTTAAGTAAAGAAAGAAAGGGCCTGTTTTTTTTGTTGTTTTTTTTTTGTGTGTGTGTGGGGGGGGGGTTGCTTTTTTTCTTGCTTTTTGTTGTTGTTTTTCTAGGGGGGGGGGGAGAGAGGGAGGAGTGTTTGGTAATATTATAGAACTTTCTATTTTCAGAAATCGACTGAAGTCAAATTTATGAACCTAACCATATTTTGTATCGTTTTGCTAGAATGGGAGCGTTAGACGTGTCGGCGGCGTCCCCACCGTGACTGAACAGTTCGTCTGCTTAAGGAGGAGACGATCTTCACTGCAATCATAGCGCTCGAACTTTTGACGCGATAGCGTTAAGAAGCTCATGTCGCAGAAAAGCCGGCGTCGGTGCCGGTGGCGTTGAGCGGAAAATCCTAAATGGTCGATAGGGTCATGACGTCCCAGCCACATGACCTCGCGCGGGAATTTTAAGCAACACACAACACTCACGTGAAACGGAACGTCACGCGTGAAACGAAAGTGATCAAAAGACATGACACGAAATGCGAATTAAAGGTCGCCGCCTGATTCAAAAGGTTTCACTTTATAAAGTACTTCATTGGCCTTAAAAGAAAATGTGAAGGATTTTAGGTGGAATTGGAACCCGCGACCCTTCGGTTGCTAGCCAGACACGCTACTATGTTTCGTTCACTCTTAAGCTGAGAGTAGAAGCACCGCCTTCAGCGCGAGCTTTCTGTCGTTGCTGCAGAAGTGTGGACGCGCAGGCACCCGCAACCAAAGCACTGCGGAAGCCAGCGAGCTCGCGCTGGCGGCGGAAAGTATAGGACACGCAAGGCACGCTTCCACGGCTTGAGAACGAGCTTGAGTTTATGTGTTTATAAGTTTCCATATTGCGTTCCACCGTTAAAGGCCAATCTTAAGTGTCCTTATGTGATTTTTGACAATGAGTTCAAATTGGCTTAATTCGGAGAGGAAACCTTAGAAAAAAGTCCTTTTATTTGACTCGGCTACTCCAAAAAGAAGGAGATTGTTGACGGTGAGACTAGGGACGTTCGACCTCGCGTCGATGGATGAGGTGGATGTGCTAAGCCAATTTCGCTTGATCGAAGCCGACGTAGTTCAAACATTGGTCTGCGCTGCAGATCCCGGACACCCTAACCACTAACTGCTGGGTCATCGGACAGGGTTCGAACCCGTGTCGTCGGAGCCTTCATCAAAATGGAAGAGCGGCGTAACTGAGCTCTGCCACAGCCCCACAGACTGAGACAAACGAACAACATGATTCTAAGAACGCGTCGGTGTCCTTGTTCACGTTTCGTTCGTTTTCTCTTTTATTATTTCTCATGAACGCGACTTGCATCTCTCACCGGCACCATGATTTTTTTTTTTTTTTCAGACACAACCACGAAGCTTTTTATTTCATGCTTGAAGCTTCGGCAAGCATCATCCAACAGCGAAACAGACGTTCTATAAACGACTCAAGACGCTTCTGATGTCAGCCGCTTTGACCATAGGCTCACAGCGAACGGTTCCGACACTGGACTACGGTAAGGCTGCAGCAGCGACCACGCGCATGCGCGGTCCGCACCGTAGAGACGGTCGTATAGTATCGTCTGTGCAAATAGGGAGTTTTAGGGAATATTTTTTGCACACCCGATACGGTACGATGAGCCCTCGGGTACGAACTGCGCGTATGCGAGTCTTCTGTGGTATAGCGCATGCGCAGTGCGTACCGGAGGGCCCATCGTATACCGCATCGGATGTTGCAAAAACGGTTCCCGAGAACACTGTATTATGGTTCCCTAAAACCCTCTATTGTACAAAAGGGCATGTTACCAATCGCGTAGACAATATGAGATGAACAAGAAATGCTTCGTCTTTGGATCAGGCAGCGTGCTGAATAACAAATTTCTTTCAGGTGGAGGGAATTGCGAAGAACAAGTCGTCTGCTTCTTGCGGAGGAGTTACGGTGACGTCAGAACAACGCCGAGCTTTGATTGGCTTTGATTGAGACGATAAAGGATAGAGACGCCTTGAGGTTTACCCACTATTTTTTTATATTTTTTTTTCAAACGGCCAATAAGGGTTCGGTGTTCCGACGTCATCACAACCCCTGTGCAAGAAGCAGACGAATTTGCGCTCCGCATACCGCCTAGAAGACAAGAACTGCCTCCACCCCCCCCCCTCCCCTCTAAAAAAAAATAAAGCTACACATGACAAATTTTATGCGTCCAACGTGCCAGAGAGTTCATCCGATGACGGTCCGTGCTCAAGCGGATTTGAAGTCACCCGATGAGATGGAGGCATTGCATCGGGGTAGGTAGCTCAGTGACTAAAAGGACGAGAACGGCCGGGGAATCCATCGGTTGTTTCGCTTCCAGCGCGAGCTTCGTAGCTGCGATAACACTTCGGCGTCTCGTGGGGCTCGGGAGTACACGCGCAGCCAAAGCATGGTTGAAGGCAACGGGCGCAAGCTGAAGGCCGATTTTTCTCATCCTATCAGCGGCAATAGAAATGGCTTCCCGTCAGAAAGGGCCTGAGAGAAATTGTATCCTCTCCCCGCTCTAGCTCTGAATATCGATTTTTTAACGTTGTATTTCTTAAATAAAAAAGAACTGTAGCCTGATGCTTTCGTGGCGCATGTCTTAAATACTTTCATTGCTTGCTTCCGTCCCCATAAAAAAGTATATAAATAAAAAAATAGAATTTACACCGTCATTTGAATGAAGAGAGATTTCAGAATCGGTTCCTTCTTTTAAATGTGTCTCAGTTCATAATTTTTTTTTATTCCATGATACTGCTTATTTCAAAGAGAATGAACTGTTGCTACACGTGTCTTACATCTGTTCCGCTGATAAGCATGGTGCGACTTATCTTTATTCCGGAAGGTTAAAGAACAGCACGTATGTATTTTCGGTATATCGGCGGAAAATTGATCACTAGCTTGCGCCATTGCGCTGCAAGTGCTCGAAACGCAGGGCATGAAAATCACAGCGGAAAAGGGCACGCTCATATCTTATCAAATACAAGTGCATTGTACTTGAGTTAATTGTTGTTGTAAATCGGATGGACTGATTCTGTGTTACACACAATCGGTCCATCGGTGTATGATCCTCCGCGGTCAATATCATTATATTGTTCAAGAAGCGGCCTAAAATCATTCGACGATTTGGAAAATAGGAAAGGTTCTGCTCTCCTATTTTCCGATGGTCATAGTTGAGGATAGAATATCTAAAACGTTTTCCGGAACAGACATTGTTTGCGAATCCTGTCTGATAAAGTGGCTTTCTGATATGCATTGATGGAGAAGGATATGCACGCAACCTTTCATCCCTTTGTAATAATTAAACTTCAATTCACTGTTTGAAGCGCATCAGGCATTCCTGAAGTGCTCTTGGAATTTTGGGATTGCCACAGGAGGTTGCCTCAAAACTCTTCTTACTAAGGATATTCCGGTTCACTCTGGTTTCTCCTTAAATGCTTTCAAATCGCAAGTTTATTTTTCCAGGTAGTATTATACTCCGTTCACCCTTAATCTGATACAAGAATCTTCGCCTTTAGTGCGAGCTCGCTGGCTTCTGCAGTACTTTGGTTGCGTGTGTTGCGCGTTCACACTTGCGTTAGCAAGGGCAGAAAGCTCACGCTGAAGACGGAGCTACTAGACTCAGCTTAAGGGTAAACGGAGTGTACTTGTAATCAAAATGATACCTGATAAGGAACAAGCGTTCAGTTTGTCGACTTTTATTTTGTTAATGCGATAGCATCCCTTAGTTAGAATCTCTAGATAAGACCTTCCTAGAAGTAGCGACATTCTTTAAACCACCGACTGCGTGACGGTGCAGGTTTTAGAAAGCGAATGGCGGCGCACAGCGGAGGTTTGAACTGAATGCCGCCATTTTGCTTCAGCGGAATGTGCTTTGTCATTTGTATTGGTTGTCGTTACTTGTAACTAAGGTATCGAGGGACTTTAGCTACTTCACCCGGTTTTCGCGATACGCTATGTGGCCTCGAATGCGCCCGTATACGCAGGACTTTTACATACGCACGACGTCCGCATACGCAGGCGCTGCGCGTATGCGGCCGTCGTCCTCAACATTATCCTAAAGCTTGTCCTTCAGTTAGTCCAAGAGGTCCTCCTAAACGCCGCCTTTGACGTCGTCCTCGACGCCGTCCTATACCTCGTTCTTGAGGTCATCCTTGAGATCGCCCTAGAGGTCGTCCTAGAGTTTGTTCTAGAGGTCGTTCTAGACGTTTTCTTTCACATCCTTCTCCTAGACGTCGTCCTAGGCGTCGTCCTTGAGGTAGTCCTAGAGGTCATCCTAGAGATCGCTCTACGGGTCGTCACCGACGTCGTCCTTAAGGCTATCCTTGAGATCACACAAGAGGTCTCCCTGGAGGTCGTCTTAAACGTCGTCTTTGATGTCGTCCTGGCAAGCAGTTAAACCCGCGCCGAGCATACAGGGAGCGGGACTACGCACAGGTTCCTACTTGCGCCCAAGCTACGAAGCAATTATCGGTTTCGTTTGAGCTAGTTAGAATATGGTCAATGATGGTGGGGAAACATCTTGAACATGAAACGATTACACAGGACAAGACACACACGCGAAGTTACAAAGATGGTGGGAAAACAGCTTGAACAATAAACGATTGCACAGAGACAGAAGAATAAATGACTCCGCAGACACGAAGAAATCACTCAATTTCAAAAGTAGCGCGCTGCAGTCAAGTTAACGTCTATGATTGCGTCGTAAAATATTCATAAAATAAAGTGTTTACTAAAACTTTGTGTCGTCGTATCTACAGTGAGGTGCGTCGTGAGTCTGATGACGAATGCTATCGCTATTCATCGATCAGATCAGAAAACGTTTATTAAAATGATTGGGTTCCGCCACACATCTTGACTGAAGTCATCTGGTAATTCATCGACAACCCAGAACAGTGGTTTCTGTAGCCATATTTTTATATTGATGACAACTAGACCAGTAAATGGCGTAATTACGGCTAGACAAGTAAAAGATGCGATGTGCGCAGTGGTTGAGCAAGTAAAATTTCTTGTTCGTTGAGCCTGCACACATACATTGCATCTTTCAGCTTCTGATCCTTTCCTGAGTAGAGATGTAAGCGGCTGAAAAAAACCTTGAAAATTTCGAAAAAAAACAGTTTTTTTTTGTTTGTTTGTTTTTCAACCAGGATAGAATTGAGGAAAACCAACAAAGCTCACAAACTGTGAAACGCTACCGCGCGCCGCCGCCGGCGACGTCCACCTCCTGCTGGACGTCGGGAAACTTTTGTCTAACGTCCCAGGGTGGAACCTGCAAGAAAATTTGGTCAAAACAAGCAGTTTTGGAGTCTCCGAAGCACCTGGATTCATCCTCGTGGTGGCAAGGACCTCGCTTCAACAAACCCTTGAGTCCCCTCGCCTCTCGCGTACTGCGGATTCCCCTTTTTCCTGCGGCATGTGAAAGAAACTGGTTCGAGGTTGAAAACGTGCACACCAAGCTACGCAACACGCTTGCAGGAGATTGCGTGCAAAACCTTGCGTACGTGCACTTCAACCTGAATGTCCGGAAGGCTTCGTCCGCTGCACAGCGACGCATAGACGTGTCAAGCGGAAATGAATCGGAATTATCGGACACGGATTGATATAAATGTCAGTCTTGTCGCTTTGATGTGAAATCAATGCCTTGACGTGCAATCATGCTGACACTTTTGTGGTGCATTAATATAACAGTTAAATTTTTTCAGTGTTAAGTAAATAAATGTATTGGGTTCTTCATAGCTCTGTGCGCAATCTTTTTCTTTTCAGTTTTTCGTATTCTTCTAAAAAGAACATAAAAAAAAACCCGTGTTTTTCTGGCCCTCAGAATTTCGTGAAATTTTACACCTCTATTTCTGAGCCTCAACATCCGCTTTGCCTTTTTGTTGCTCCCAATTATTGGCCGCCTATGTATTCTAGAGGAGGTTGCGCACATATACGGGGTTTTCCCCCAGCTAACTTCCACAATTACCTAAAAACAAATAGAAACTGGTGCAGGTTACGCGCGTCTTATCATTTCATGTTGTTCGCAGTTCTATTGAACAGGTCAAAATATTTTACCGATGCGTCAAGCTTGCTAATTAAGACAAAATTACTTAGCTAACCTTTTTTTTATAATTTAATGTGTGCGTAACCTTCCAAAAACAAAAGGTGTAGAGAATGTTGAGAAACATTCCATCATGTCGTTTCTATTAAGGCAGCCATCGTGTGTTCATTTTTTTTTTGGTAATCTTTATTGAAAGACCGCGCGATTAAAAAGAAGTTCCACGTGACTTCCGCGATGTTAGTACACTTAGTCATGCGTGATTTTTTTTTTAATCTTCGCGTGTTTTTTTTTATGATTTTCTAAAAATTAGAGACATGAACGCTACCTTTATGAAAACGGCACGATTCGATGTTTGTCAACACTCCTTACAACGTTTGTTTTGGAAGGTCGGCGCAAAAATTAATATTACAGAATATAGCCTATTACTCTATTTAATCGGCTATTTTAGCGCAGCGCGAAAAATATCTTGACCCGCTCTTTAGGACCATGAAGAATATTACGTTGGTTCGACACGTGTAGCGTGCTCCAGAATTATTTTAAATCTTGGCACAAGTTTGCTGAAACACCCTGTATTTCTCTTCGGGGCAATACTGAACTTTCTGAATAATACCTGTGCTCAGCTCAGCTATGCGGTAACGAGTTCACCTCTCTAACACTGAGCTTGGAGTATCTGGACATGTTGAGCCGAACAGTTCTCAGCTGACTCGGAAGTATCAGTCTTGAGGTTCGATGGCTATCATTGTGTATTGGCCGACAATCCCTCCTTAGAGATATCAAGATTACTTACGGTTCGTATCCCTCAGCAACGCGATATGACTCTCCCCAACTATCTGTGTGTCAATCGACAATCTCGTGACCATGGGAATGTTGTTGAGTCGTTCCTTTGAACCCGCTGAGGTGGCACTTACGGCCATTGAGTCCTCGGACACGCTCCTCTCAAGTTGATCGGCACAACTTCTGTTCTTTCACACCCAAAGCCGTTTATTATCTACTAGAAAAAAGATGACTCACTGAATATTTCTCCATCCTTCTGTATGGCTTAAAGTTAAACTATGCCTGGTATTTCCTGAGATGTAAGTGGGAGAAAAATCACACACCAGGCCCAAGGAACATATATGTTGCCTAAGCCTGGTGTGTATGTTCTGTCCGTATTCGATTCAGAATAAAAAAAGGCTGCAGGCCCTTGTTTGCTCTACAATCGAATTCCGATTTTATTTTTCGTCCTTTTAGAACAACAGACACTAAACCACCTCCCGCGGTCCATATCCGGTCCGCGGGTAGCTGCGATCATTCCAGTGACGCCCAGACTTGTACGTAGTTCAACTACTCCACTGAAGTTACTGTAGTTTAACTACTTTTCTGAGTAGTTTAGTAACATTCAATTACAGTTTTATTTCGGTAATTAGTAGTTTACTTCAATTACTTTTTTGAGTAACTCCTACTCAAATTACAAATTCCTTTCGAATTTTAGTGGTTGTTTTGCCTATCAACAAACGTTCGTGCATAAAAGAGATAAGATCTTGGAAGATGAAGTGATATTTGCAAAAGGGGGGGAAAGATGGAGCGTAGGAAAGGGAGGTGGAGAAGAAAATGAGTTGGAGAGTCTGAAATCCCCCAAAATGCTCCCGAACCCCCCCCCCCCCCCCCCCCCCCCTCTGCAACAACACTGCCACAAAGCGCGGGGAGCGAACAAGCACAACACAAGAGAAACCGAGAAACTGCGGGATTTGTGCGGAAAACTGGTGTTTCTTTGTGTCCCGAAGCTCAATGAGACTTGACCCATTCGAAGAAATGGCGTGTTCCCGCTTCTCCCCAACGTAGAAACTCTTGTTCACTACAGGAGGTGCAGACGCAGCGTCCTCACTCAAAGGAGGCAACAAAATGCAGCACCTGCTATGAAGCTCATCTGGTGCTCCTGTAGTATGTGAAAGAATCGCGTGCTAAAGGGCAACGCAAAGGGGACCTTTGTGCGTTGCCTTTTCTCCTAAACATAGAATATGCAGATATTCAAAGATTTGAAGATCGTTCGAGAAACCTTACTAATTCCCCCAACGTTTCTGTATAAAAAAATAATAAACAAGCAGTGTTGGGAAGCACTCCAAGTACATGGTGCTTAAAGTACAACTGTTTAGAAAACTTGTACTTTACTTGAAGTACATTCTCTGGGCATGTACTTGTACTTTCCGAGGAAAGTAAAACTCCCGACTACAATGTAAATTCCCCGAATTTGAAAACAAAAATGGCGTATCGTCATGTGAAAACATCATCTGGTCATTCCTCTGAGTGAAGTAATGGCGGCTATAAGACCGACATAAATAAGTGACTTGTTAGTTGATTGTGTCAAGTAGCTTGTCAGCGAGAGTAAAACAACTGTGGCGACTTGTCTTGATACAATATTTGCTGCCATTTCCGTGAAAAACTGATGCACCTCCGATTACCTCTGGAGCAATGCGTGTCAGTTAAACAAACACTGTATAGGGAATGAAAGAGCATCATGGAAGATTCGTTTAAAGGTACTGGTACTTTACCTTGAAATATATTGTATTTATAGTACGTCCCTTCAAGTACATTGCACACGGTGTACTTACTACTTTTCTTGAAGTACGTAACCTCTAATTTACTTTGTACAATGATCCAAGTACTGTTTAGATGTTCTTTACGCAACACTGTAACCAATCAAACACTGCCTAAAAATCAAGCTCTTGCAGTGCTAAACCTCAAAGTAGAAATGACACATTCACAGTACATCATTGACCAAACAAACAAGAAAGTACAAAACAATTAGGCACGCAGAAGCAGAACCAGCTATTACAGCATTTCCTTCGAAAAAACAATCCGATCCATATTTGGCTTGCACAATTTCGCTAACGGATCAAAACCTATGCACTTTCTTTTTACCATAAAAACATATCAAAATAACTACAAAGTAATTCCAAAAGTAATTTGCTACTTTTTAAGGTAATTAGTAATTTTCTCAATTACTTTCTATTTGAGTAAATTCTATTCTACTCAAATTACATTTGAGGTCAATACTCTGTAACTTAACTTATTTACTTTCCTTGAGTAACTTGTACATGTCTGGTGACGCCCAACTCACGGCCCGCTGCTACCAACGCAAAAAAGTGCTCGTTAAAAAATCGCCGCCGCGAGACGCATCAAAAGTGCAAACGAAGATATAAGGAAGAGTGAGATAAAACTGTAGTGTTGTGCAAATATTCGAATTTTTGAATAGTAGTTTCGAATAATGCGCTATTCGATATTCGCTTGGAGATGAACTCTGATGTTTGTATGTTTCGGAATATTGATCGCGGCGGGTTAGCCCCTGTTGAGGGCGCTTCTTACTGAGAACCGGCGAACTGCAGCGAAACAACAATCGCAAAGCTCGCTTCTGCCAGTGTTGCTTCTCTGCAGTGCATTGCTGCTCAGTAAGAAGCGTACTTAACGGGGCTAACCCACCGCGACCAACACTTTGAATGAAAATTGCGAATACTGCAATCACGTTCTTAAGAGGAGGCCCACTTTCAAAGCGAGATGGCGCACACGCGCGCGTGCTGTAGGAAATTGAATTTCTGAGATCACAGTCCATAAATATAGCTATAGTGACTTAGCTTAGATATGAACAAGGGGAAGCCTTAGAACATTGCGTTTTCAGATGGGTTTTCGGTTGGGCACTGTGCAATAGTGAAAAAGCTTGTAGAAACTATTCGATATTTGAATAATTCGAAAATATTCTACCAAAGCAACAATTCTTTTCGAATTGGCTTCGAACTCAAAATCCGCTATAAGCATAGATCTTGAATATCCCATCAAAAAGCCGGTTTTCTCGACATATTATTTATTGTACATTGTCATCACCATAATTCCTATTCAAAGTTCGCTGCTTCATGTTTGCGTAACCATGAAAAAATCCCTTTGCATTCTCGTGTGTATCATGCATAATGATCTTATCTACCATTTTCATTAGTATTCTACCCTGCGCGACTCTGCTAAAGTTTGTATGCGATTTTGTCTGCTGAGTTCTTCCGGTCACAATATTTTTTGTCACAAAAAGTAAAGTATTGCACTTAAAGATAAAGTGCATGTATGTGTCCACCTTACATTTTTGTTTAATTTTTGCACTATTTACTTATGTTTTTGTATTTAAAAGTCGATTTAAGCTTATTTACATAGTATTTCCCCGTTTATATTGTTTTCCCTTTCCAACCCCTGGCGAAAACATTTGGATACCATTGTTCTAGATCTAGATGAACAGCGTGAACGTCGTGACATCATTTTAATATTTTGGAGAGCGCAATAATATTCAGTGAAGATTCTCCTATCCCTCAAGCAATAAAAACGCAATCCATATTGTAAAACATAGTCTTAGATTTGGGATCACCATAGCCGTAATGCGGTTCTATTTGGTCACTCAGTCAAATTGATCCAGCAAAAACAAAACACCAAAATAAAACACTTATTCATAACTGAGTTTGAATAAAGCTCTGCGCACTCACGCTTTGACTCAGATGTGACGCGGTGAAAAAAAAACGAATATCTTTGCTTGCCCTCGGTCAAAGACGACCCAAAATTCTTATTGTTGTCCTTTGAACATTTACGTTTTTGTCAACACGTCATGAATAGCCATTTTTCACGTCGACTTGGCAAATCACATACCTGAACTTGCCTAGGTGATGCAGTACGCTTATGTTACAACACAGTGTCGACTAAGCGAATCAGTTTCACTCGTGATTTCACCGACAACCGTGAGGATCTCCTCTTCGGCCGGGGTAACTCCTTAATACTAAAGTAGAAAGGTGCCGTCACACTTCGGCGTCACGGTACCTTACAGTTTTATTATGTAGGCACTGTCACGCTCCTGGCGCTGTCACGCTTCTATGCTCGTCCAGTCACTACTTTTACAGTCCAAGTCGTCTCTAAACTTGCGTAATAAAAAAAAAAAAAGCCAAGGTCACCATCGTATACCGCTAAATGCTCTACCTTCTAGCGATGCGTCTTGCAAGCGGAAAAAGTAGTCTTATACAAATAAAACAATAGCCGACACTGGGAAGTCGCAACATTTGTACGCTTCCAGATTTATTTTGAATTCCCAGATAGAGGGAGCGTCCGTATACCCTACCGGAACATCTTCTAGATCGCTTCGAGATATTGCTTGCGCGTAAGTCAAGGTCTGGAGGCGTTGATTTCCACCCGTTTGCCGTCCTTCCGCACGGATTCACCGTTAGGGGCACAGGAATCGGAAACTCTCTCCCCTCCCCCCTCCCCCGTCCCCTCTTAAACACGCACTTGGGGCGCGGAAATTCGCAACAAGCGGGCGCGCGCCCCACATATTTTTGTTTGGCTCGCAGAAAAGGGCTGTCAACCGGAAAAAAAAGTCTTTCCGTTATGATCTCTCGTCATTTTCCCTGCCCTTTCCCCGCGGTGGGACGGACGCCATTGGCTAAGTTCCTCGCTCGGAGAGCACAGATTTGGGAGAGTGGGCAACTGCGACCTCGGATAGCGTATGTTTGCAATTTCATGGCGGACGCCATCATGGTGCCGATTGGTCGCAAGTGCGCATGCGTGGTTTTGTCGCGAAGCGAGGAGGAAACCGGACAGGGAGGCGGCGACGCTCTCGCAGACGATCAACGCTTTTTGAATACAACCTGGCGACTCGTGTTGCAGATAGCGGCCCATAAACCACGTGACCCTTATTGAGCAGTCGGAAAACGCACTCTGAAAATCTAGGCACACTACCTTCGTGGTTACGACAGGAACCCGACTGGCGTGGGGGGACACCGGTCCAGTCGTCGCGCGGCAGAACGTCGGTGCGTGCGCGCACGTGAGTCGCTACGCGGGTTCGTCAGCCCGCCTTAGTTGATTATCAATCGGCTTCATTGTGAGCGAACTGCGCACGGCGCCCGATAATGGTTCGGCGTCACTATAAAGATCGAGATTAGAGGAAACAACGTACGCAGCTTCGCAACGGGATACTGAGAGATCACTCGCACGCACGCACCTCGAAGCTCCGAAGCATCGCCCAATAAGTGATCGTTGCGTTGTCTCAAGATGAGGAAGAACCGTCAAGAATGGGAATTGGAGGTAAGGCCTTCTTCACTCCCTTTAGGACTTAAAAAAAGGTGTAAACATATTTTCTTTCTCGTTTTTTTTTTTTTTTTTTTTTTCTTTTAGTCGGTTTAGAATGTTTAAAGATGGAAACTTGCATTCCGTTAGATTTAGCGAAGCGAAGCCGACTGCGAAAGCGTCATTCTATGCCCGCTTAGTTTCGGTTCGAAGCTGAGTAGAAGGGAGACATTTAACGCCCCGTGGCGCCCACGCCGAATGTTTTAATCTTTGTGACATGCGTGTCACTAGACCGCATCGAGGACCAGCGTCAATTGTCCAAATGCATTATTCGTCCAGAAATAGAAGTTTACGAACTTGATTTTATTACTTTTCGAAAATGCCTGCATCTCTGCGAGACATTTTAGAGGGGGAGGGGGGGTGGTGCGTTTTAGAAATCATTAATAAAACATCATGAATATTTATATATAAAATCTATTAAACACATCTAGTACAAAAACTAATGTAAAAAGACTTGTTCATAGAAAACAAACATCTCTGGAATTAAAAAAGAAAACGTTTATCAGCACATTTCGAATATAAATGGGACTATCAGAATAAGTGTAAAAATTAAGGCGCCATTCATTAAACACAAGCCGAATATCTATTTGAAACACTATCTTGAGAAGTCGTCGAGCATATATCTAGGTTTTCCACTCTTCAATAGTTCTCTGGAAAAAAGAATAAGCAAGTAGGTCAGAGTGAAAGGAGCAAGGATGCTCTTGAGTCATTAACTAATTAGTTAAAGCAGGTCGCCTCTTTTTTAGTGGCCGCCATGGCCACGATCTTGGCCACAGATCTAAGTAAATCTCAACACAAGTTCTTTTTTTTTTCTTTTTTTTCTTTTTGTTTTGTAATTCGGGCCTTAGTCATAAAGCAGCGCACTGCATAGCCTCCTATTCTTTTCTCGTTTCCTTTGTTTCACCGAGACAGGAAGCCTCCCACGATGTTTCTTGGCAGATAAACCCGGATCATGAGGGGATGGAAGTGATAGAGACGCGGACATGTTCCCGGAAGCCGCGCTCATAGACGCAAGAAGCGAGGCGCGTTCTGCATCTTAATGAACTTCAGCAGTAAATTTCGAGTTTCTGCTGGCATGCACTTACTCCACATATTCACGTTGATCACAGCTTTAAGTTCTTAATAATGAAACAGCAAGATGGTACGATGTGTTTAGTTTCAGTCTAGCTTTGAATGCATTCGTGAAAGCAATGGATTCACGAAATAGTACATGTGGTTTAACATATCGGTGTGATCATTTTTAGGCACGCCTAAGGAGCTGAGGGAAAGAAGGCACAATCTAAGTAACAAATTACCTCAATGAGGCTTTGCTGATTGTATGAATTGGTTGCATATTCAAAACCAGACAACCAAAGCATAATAGAAGGAAGTTCTCCCATGAGTTTGTTGTCCAAAGATTTGTGGGAGGAATCTGTCTGGGAAGTTTGATATCAAATAGGTGGAAAAAGAATATTCTTTTCTCGCAAGGAGGTATATCCCGTTCCTAAAAATAGAAACGTTAAAAAAATTTTAACTTATATAAATTGATGTTAATCAAGACTAGTTCTGGCTACAGCAGTGAAATTAGAATAGACAGCGTCTATTTCCACCACACTGAAATACCCCGCACGCATTCGTCAAAAAAAAAACAAAAAAAACACATCCCGATGAAGTGTTTCTCTTATACTTCTTATCAGTTTCATGCTTTATCCTAATCGTACACGGTACTCAAATCTACGACCTTTGGCGTTTATAAAATGCATTGCCTCCATTTTATAATTAATGTGCTATTAATCACATCAATCGCCATAATACTTGCCGCCACTTTGACTATCCGCAGATAGTTGGGTCTGTCTATGCATAACACTGTTTACTGGGGGTGGGCAATTCGTCGATTAATCTACCGATTAATCGATTAATGGAGGGGAGGAGGTTGAAGGATGGGGGAGAAGGAGGAGGTTGAGGAGGGAGGAGGAGTAGCACGCAGGATGAGGAGGTGAGGAGGAAGGAGGAGGGGTATACCATCCCTTCAGTACCCTTCCCTCCTCCTCAAGAGCTGCGCTCTAATTCGGCGTTACAGGGTGTTGTAAACGTCTCATTTATTTATCCTGGTAATCGATAAAATGTTAACGAACCAAAATAAATTAAAATTTACACGCTTTCGCCACGCAGACGAGGATGAGTACACCTGTACGAAGGGCTAACTTTAGGTCAACATTTAGCCTGAAATAAACAGTAGGGGCAAGACTTGTGACTCCTGATCAGTCCCGAAGGTTACACATGTCCCGACCACTTCACCGCCATTCGAGTGTCCGTTTAGCGCAGCACAGACTATTGTGAGCAATCAAAGGAGGTCGCTCTTGCCGGAGAATACCAACGAACCTCTTTGCTTGTGCAGCTGCAGTAATGATCTGAAAGTGTGATTGTCTCAAAACTGTTGTTAACTACACATCGAGGTTGATTCATATGAAAATTGTATATTGCGCCGTCCATCTCATACTCAAACAAAAAACTTATTATTATACGAGGATTTTAACCAGACCGATTAATCGATCAATGAGTGGATTAAAGAGTGACAATCAATCTGGATAAAGCTTTTATTCGACGCACGTTTACACCAGTCACTGGAGTAATAAACCCACGCCTTGCCGAAAAAGCCTGCGTGTTCACTCTCCCGTGGAGCACTCGGATAGCCAATCACCGAGATGAACAGCCAAGCGACTTGCGGGGTCACAAATAACGCCCTCTCGATGGCATACTGCCTGCGCAAAGTGCATTCCCCCCCCCCCCCCCCAAAAAAAAAAAAAAAAAAAAAAAAAACTTTTTTTGGTTATGTTGACTGGCCGTAGGTATACCCTGTGTTAAAGAAGACCCTCGAACCTCGTTCACAGGCAGCGCGTGTATTACCAACACCGTTAACAAAGACCGATCAAGAAAATGAAGCACTGTTTTCCCACATGGAAAAGTAAATTATGCGACGCAGGCAACTCGAACTCCGTGAGAACGTGACGCTAGCGGTGGTGGCGAAATGCGAAAGTTTGAGAACATGGCATTGCCTGGATCAAAAGATAGGAGATAAAAAAAAAAAGAACGTTTCTCATGAACGCGAGGTTCGCCTAAGCCTAATAATTTATTCATCAAACCAAGAAACGGCACTGTGGGCTCCCGTACCACATGTTTTCGCGAAAAAAAAAAGTAAATAAAAGTTTGTTGGAGAGAAAGAAAATGATATCGTCTTTCTTGCTGACAAGATTTTTCAGTGGAATTAACGCTAAGCGCCCACAGTGTTTTCTTTTCTTTTTTTCGTGATGAATATTAGGCTTAGGTAGACTTCGGCTCATAGAAATATTTTATTTTCTCTTGCCTATCTTTTGATTTAGGTAACGTCATCATTTTCAAACTTTCGCATTTTGTCACCAGCACGAGCGTCACGTTCTCACAAAGTTTCAGCTTCTTTTTTTTTTTGTCGATGCGTAGTTTATGTTTGTTTGTCAAAAGAACGCGTTTTATTTTTCCTCGGTCGGACGCTGTAGTCAGTGACCGTTTAAGAAACTCAAGGAGTGGCCCTACGCCACACTTGTTGCCTTAAGATTTGTTTCTGGTCGTTCTTAACGTTCCATGTTCAATGGCTGCGAAGCGCTGATCAGATGCTCGAGATTAGCCACGCCCTGCATTTCTTACGCTGGCGGTCATTATAAAATAATCAAGGCCTGCGAGCATCCTCCTCTCCTTCCATTAAACTTCATCAAAATCGAATGGCGCCAATCAAACAATGGGACCCGTGGATGACCGTCCTTCGATGCGTTGATCAGACACATGGCCCCAACCCAACGCAGCTCTCCTCTCCAAACTCTGTCTTCATTCGAACTCGCTATGATGACGTCAAACATTTTTAGTGCAGAAGCTTCGATTATTCTGGGTGGTGTTGGTATTACTCGAGGATATAATGGCTTGTATACTCCGTATGCAGATGTGCATTCGGCTCCCAAGTTCAAAGCAAGAAAAAAATAATTTCTTAAGATTGAGCCGCTCCTCTCGATATTCCTGATCGTTGAGACTACCAAACTTAATGTACTAAAAACGATGCCAGTCGTCAGGTGCAATAAATATATTTCTAAGGATATTCATCTCTTAGCGACAGCGCGACCAGAAAGTTTGCATAGGATGCACTATCATCCATGACAAACCATTGGTAACCCCTAGTCCACAGGCAACAGCGAGCCTGAGAGGTCCGTGGTCAAAATGGAATAATATTATGTGCAGACGCTTGGAGCTGACCAATAAAGAACGATTTCTAAATCGCGTTGAAGTATTAGAGGCGCAGTTTCTGACTGCCATTTTTGCACATTTTTTTTGTGTTAGTAATTACCTCTCGTACATGATTGTGGAGAGGGTATGAATGTTACCTTGTTACCGGTGGCACGCAATCATATTCATCGATTCGCGGAACTACACGTTTATGCTAGGTCAAAAGGCCTCCGAGTTGCTTCATTTGAAACGTCATTAATGCGGGAATTTTATATTTTTTTGTTAGGAAAGGATTGGCGTGTCCGAGCCGTCCTAAATTGCCCTTTGGCTCCTTACCAAGATCAGTCAACTACACGTGCTTTTATGGTAGCTCCACGCGCTGCACATCGGTACGCTAAGGAGGTAGTGGAGTGATAAAGGGATTCTACGATCTAGACCCCATTGAAGGCTTTAGTGTTTCCAGATAAAAAAAAAAATGAATCAAACAAAAATCCGATTGCGATAGACTGGGAATCGAAAATTGCTTGCACTATTTCAATTTTCGTGTGGTATCCCAGTCGCTGCGCGGATCATGTGAGCAGCTAAGTGCAAGCAGGTTCAACGGACAATAACTATAGGGTCTTGTTTATTCGGGGTTTATGGTTCACCACTGATTCGGTGCTTTTCGCTATCAATTTCTGGCGTCGGAGAAGAAATCGGAGTTTATCAAATCTTATGTATGAGAAAATGAAACAGAGACATATTCTCTAGCCGTCCGGTAACATGCGCACCGACATAACCTCAATATTGAAAATAGTAAAAAAAAAAAAAAGTCCCCGTGTTTGTAAGGAAAGAGGAGGGAAGTAAGAAAAGTGTTTCCGAAGAGCCCGCAGCGGACAGTTTATTGTTCATTGGATAGGCGTGTTTCAGATCAACACATAGTAAAGCTGTAGATACATATTTACATTTTTTCGTAAAATCATGGCTTCCTTTTTTTATTTATTTTTTTGTTTTGTTTTGTTTTCCTGTTTTTCGGGTTTCTTTTTTATACTGATAAAACCGACTGGGGAAGTTAATTGTAGGGGTTTCTCGGCATTTATCCAAATACGAAACTCTAATTCAAACGATGAGAACCCCAGAGTAGCGCATTCCAAATACTAAAGAAAAATTCACAAAGTTTCCAGCCCCATCGTATCGTGTTTTTTTTTGTGTTTTTTTATTATTATTATTGCCGCGAGAGGGACAGACCTTTCACTCCGGCTTATTTCGGCCTCCTAGACACATTAGGGCTATTCAAAATAGAGGACGAGCTGAGTTTTAAAACAATTGCAGTTTGCAGGCTGCTGTACTTTTGTTATTGTTTATTTTAAAAAGAATTAGCTGCCGCTTTTAGTGCAGTGTGTCGTAAGCTTTGTGAACAAACAATTTGTTACGATTGTCCGAATTGACCGCGATTTTCGTTTTCTAAACATAGAATATGTTACAACGTTCTTGAACAGGGAAGTAACATGTTGGGGGATTGGAATTCGAACTGCATGGGAAAATAAACAAGTTTATAAACCCAGAAAAAAAATAAGAAAAAAAATAAACTCTAAAACACATTTAGAAAACTATCGTAGGCAACTTAAAAATCCTATGTCAAAAGATTTTTTTTGTTTGTTTTTACTTCATTACTAAACGCGACGTAATCGGCAAGTAAAGTTTCGACGTTGCTCCGCCCACTGCTGCGTGCCGAGCTCAGAGGAGTACAGGAAAGCAAATTTAGCGAAAGTAACGTCATCGGTGTCGTCCATGACCCTTGCTGACCCCTAAGCTCGCATAAAGGCGCTACAATGACGTCACAGAACTTTTTTTATCTGTTTATTTATTTATATACCCGCAGGGGCTTTATGGTTATTATGGAAAGGATGCCTGCAGAGTGTTAAAATTAAACAGAAAAAAGAAAACCGCACTGTTGAGAGAGCAGCGATGTTAAAAATCAACGAAGTGCAGGCTCAGCGAAGTGGTTGGTTCTGGCGGTCTTGAAGGATGAGAGGTCTTCAACGGAGGTGATAAAGGGGGAAGAATAAAATCGAAAATACATTTGTGGTGTAGTAAGGAGCGGCAACTTGTGTTTAATTCGGGATAAAAGGCATGGATGCTGTGAAAGAATGCAATAATCGGTTACAAAAAAAAGAAAAGTTTTGTAAAAAAAAAAAACACGCGAAAGTTTATTCAAATTATCAAGCCCGGAAGCCCAATAATTGGTTTCATTAGTGAGGTGCTACCGAGACGGTAATAGTTAGAGAGAATTGAGCACACTGATCAATTCTGAGTGGACCCTAGGGACGTCGGCGAGAGTATGAAATAGCCACAAAAGGAACTTACTTAAAAGGAGCTGCCATAAAAGGAACTTCCATTAAAACGAAACTTTATAGCGCTGTATTGTCGTGTTCAGACACATTTGAAATTTGAAACGATTTTGAAACTTGCTTACATTTTTAGCAGTTCATGCCGAAATAGCGGCATGTTTTGAAATCACTGAAATGACTCTCGTGCCTTAAATACTGCTCTAAATATTCTCCAAAACATTCTTTTTGTGATCCTCTTGTCCTATTTAGGCCTTTCGATTTTTTTTTATTTCAATGCCAATTTAAAGCAAAGTTATTAAAACACTAACTGTTTTCAGGAATTTTGTTTTCAATTTTTTATTTACTTTTACTCAAATTCAAAAGGTATCTTACAGTAAACAAACTTTGAGAACGTACACATGGCGGGTACGTTCATGCAAGTCGCTTGTGGTACTTGAAAATCGCTCATGGTACTCGAAAATCGCTTACTCTACGAAGCAAAGATCCTACAAGCATAATGACGCCTGATAGCTTTATCCCAAGTATCCGCGTGTCGGATACAACTACTGAAGATAGTATTAAAAGGGTGCATGAGTAGCAACCGCAACATGGGCAATTTTCCTGATAGGACATATCGGATAAGACATATCAATGGCAAAAACGAAAAAAAAACATGAGGAAATGAAAAGAATGAGGCAGAGGTAAGGAAGCACGTCAGTGTCATTCAAATCACGTGACACTAGATATGCGAAGACAATTGATGGCTCCGTTCTTGGCACAGATACTTGATACGGGTAGATACATCGGAGACCGACAAGACGTAGAAAGAAAATATGACGTATATCTGCCCAACAGCACTACCTTGCTCCCGTCACCGCCAAGTAAGGAAACTAAGGGCGCGGCGAGTTCTGAACGTTTTAATATAGAGCCAATAAGATTGTGATCAGAGCAGATGAGATCGTCGAAGAACAAACCACGAGGCAAGAGACTTGTACATGAAATGCCACACCCTTCGTTACTTAACCTGTCAGTGGCTCTAGTTTGCATGGCAAAACGCGGAGGATATGATCCTCAGTCGATTTAGCCCATGGGCAGCCTGTCATCTCAAATCACAGTTTCGATACCAACCGAGCCCTGATTCTGGACAGGTGACTGATGTGCGGTAAAAGTCAAATAGTCCGTTTTTTTTTTCGCACTTTCATTTGAAATGTTCTAATTAAAAATTGGTTACTCAGCTTAACTTATTCCTGATTAGGCTTCAAGAACGTGAGAAAATGTCCAAGATAACGTGTAGTGGATTCTAGCTCATAAGTAGAGAACCAACTGCGTTCGGAAGCTGGCACGTCGACTAGTGCGGGCTACTCTAAAATTAATTCCATTGATCTTTTATCCATGCTTGGTTACACCCAAACCCGAATCCAGGACAGGAGCTCACCGGACAAAAGCTCACCGGATTTTTCACAGACCCGGAAAGAAGCTCGCCGCTCTTACTCGTGAACTCGGACAAAAGATCACCAGAGTAAAATTGTTTGGTTTTGTACGTGCGCTCAAATAACATGACAAATTACGAAGAGCCAGGCATGTAGCCAGGATTTTCTTTGGGGGGGGGGGGGGGGGGGGGGCGCCCATGACAAAATGCTGTATGAAGGGGAGGGGGAGAGGAGGCCCCAGCAAAATGTAAGATTTCGGGGGGGGGGGGGGGGGCCCATGTCCCCCCACCCCCCTGGCTACGTGCCTGCGAAGAGCATTCAATATAAAAGTACGTATGACTCGCGCAAGGACATGGTAGTTTTCTTATTTAAGAAAAGAATGTTTATTGCTCAATTCTTTGAAGGTTACTACAACCTCCCACTGCCTCCAGCAGTTTCGGCAAGTCTCTCTGAAGCTGATAGTCCACAGTCAGCTCCCTCATGCGGTTCTGAAGACGCTTCGTTGCTTTCCGAAAACTCTTCACCGAGAGTTCACCTTGTCGTGCCTGCAGGAAAGCTAAAGAGACCTACGCTTTATCCTGTTGAAAACATTCGATCAGCCTCCAGACATTTGTATGATCCTGTGCCACAAGCTTGTGGACCTCGTTGATTTACCTTCGCACGAGTTATTGGTCCTGTCCTCGTCTCTTAGCGTGGCTTTGTGTACATTCCCCAGCTCCGGAGTAAATTCCGGTCGTCGTCGGAGCACGGTCATCCTGAGTGATCCACTCCTAGAAAAAATCCCAGGACATACTCTAAAAGTTTGACCTTGGTTTTGAGTTGACCGGGTTCAAAGAATGCAAAAGGTGTAACCCCTCCCCCCCCCCCCCCCCCTAGTTGATTTTTAACGTAAAAAATCAACTATGCAATGCCGAACGCTCATTTTCCGCCAAAATGTAGCGCTATAGGTTCGCAATTGATGCCAAAGTTTCAGCACAAAGCGATATCTCATTCAAAAGTTATAAGTACTTTTCTGAAATTTTCAATGGGAAAATGGGGGCCATTTTCGCCTGTTTTCGGTTCCTGGCGCTATAGAGCTCCATGTATACGGGTGCTCCGTAGGCCTCCATTTCCCCATTGAAACTTTGAAAAAATGACTTCTAACATTTGAATAAGATAACAGTTAGTGCAGAAACTTTGGCATCTGGTTCGGATTTCTAGCGCCACATTTGTATGAAAAATGAGCGTCCAATGCGTAGTTCATTTTCGCACTGAAAAAAAAAACAAAAAACTTTTATATTTCTTTTTTGGAAGGTGACACCTTGTACTTTTTAGAGGGCTGTTGACGTAACCCCGTTGAGCCAGCAGTTTAACCCAGCCCATTTTACCCCGAGTAAACTTTTGTCCGTCTTTTCAACAAATAAAAAAAAAAAAAAATTGAGCTTCTGTTTGGGTCCGCCAAAAGTGAGTAAGCTTTTGTACGGCTAGCTTCTCTCCAGTTACTTATCTTAACGTAAAAATCGCCCCCTACTAAAATCCATCGCGAAAATTCAGCAAGCTTTTAGACATAATTCAACCTTGCGAATGCAGGAAGCAATAACGCCATGAACATACAAAGATACCTTGTGTGTTCGTGTCGGTATTGTTTCCTGCAGTCTCGGGGTTGGCCTACAAACAGAAGGTAAGGGCACAAATGAGCCGGTATGTACAGAACATTCTGAAGCAATCCAAGAATGAGGAAATGCGGAAGTTGACACAGAGAAGAGAAGGAAAACGTGTGAAACACAGCTAAAATTTTATTGCGGAGAGAACCCTTTATAAAAGGGTTGAACAAACTAAAAGGATGAGAAACACCCTTTCCCACTCACACCAATCTCGTTTCAAACAAAGGAATGAAACTACGTCTGACCCTTCACACCTTAGGGGACGATAGCGTGGATAACACTGGGGGAACGAGGCCAGCGGGGGCATACCTAAGACCTTGGATGAAAGACGTCATGAGATTACCTCACAAAATCCTTAAAGAACCATCTAGAACAAGTGCGCACGCACACACACACACACACAGTCTATAAAAACTAGAGATTCCGAAAACGCTTATTTTCTGCTTCCAAAGACAATGAGGCTTATTTACAGCATTTCCATGTTTGGTAATCGCGATTGATTCTTTTAACAGGAGTTTGGGATTGTTTCTTTCTGGCAGTATTGTGGTTGCTGAGTTCCATAACGACAGGCAATTATTACACCCCTGAATGTGCTTAGAAATTTTGTATACTGGTCTCTGTTTTTGGACATATCGTTTATGTTCGCCCAGCCTATCATTAATATAACGTTTTGTTTGGCCTATGTGGCATAACCACACAATCAAAAGGTATCTTATAAACCACATCGGAAACAGATATGATATATTTCTCCCTGAGTTCTTTGATACAACCTTATTAAGCGGAAGCAAAAAGAGTCACAGGTGGGAAAGGCTCTTTACCTTTTCTTTCAGTTTGTTCAACCCTCATATAAAGGATCTGTCCGCACTAAAATTTTAGCTGTGTTTGAGTCGTTGTTCTTCTTTTCTCTTGTTGTCGACTTTTGTGTTTTCTCTCTCTCTCGCGGGTTGCTCCGAAATGTTGAGTTACCTCTAGCAACCTCCACCAGTTCGCTTGCGCCCTGACTTTTTATTCGGGAAGCTTCTTTTTAAATAAGAATTATGTTAACGATTGTAATATTTAATTAGAACATTTTTCCATTCTGAGTCCTGTCAAACTTTATTTCAGGACGTTCGTCGGTTATCTCAAGACAAAGGCGAGAAAAAAGACACCACACTGAGCCTCAACCCTGAAGGGACCGTAAGTAGCTCAACATGATTCATTTTGTGTTACTAATTCACGTGCCTCTTCACTCGAACCCTGATTGCGGTACGAAATATGCATAGTCACAGATTATTCATATTCCCAAGCATCTTGGTGTTGCTCTCCGAAGCCACGTCATTTGCTGCATCAACTTAAAACAGTGCCGAACAACGAACCACCAAGAATGAAAAATAAACATAGCAGGGCCAAAAAATATATAATGATTTTTAAAAAAATCAGGGAGGTAGATTAATTTAGTTTATATCAAATTTATGTGATTTAAATCAGATGTTTTTTATTTAAATTAAATTTGTTTGATGTAAATAAGATTAATTTGAGTTAAATCACTTTACCTGGAAAATAGTTACTTTATCATTAGCTGCTTTTTTAAACATGGCAGATAGATTTATCAATCCGCCCGATCACTGATAACAGTGCGGAAGATATATTGCTACTACAATTTTAAAGTACACTTTAATTAACAACATTTTAATGATGTAAACCCCGCCATGTATTTAACAAAACCAGCTTCATATTTTAGTAAGCTAAAAAGCTTCATTTGTTTTTTTCTTTGGCGTTCTGATATGCACTCAATAAGACATTACTCTTCTGGTTCTCGTTTCTGGCGCATTCTGCTTAGCTTGCAACAGAACATCACGTAACTGAAAAACGAAATGTTTCGCTTAAAAAGAAAGTTCCATGTCTGATATCAAACAAAACATATGCCCATAGAAAGCATCAGATGATTGACGAACGTTAAATTGAAACTGTTTTCGTGATTGTATCTGCAAGAAAGGTTTAATTTAAACCATCATAGTAAAATTCGTATGATTGAAATTACGATTGAAATCATTATTACAATCACGACCTAAATCACCTTGATATTAATTCTCCACCCTGGAACATAGCAGCCATGACCAGCATTTCTGAAGCTGCACAGTGTTGGCGGTAACGCGTTACCAGTAACGGCGTTACCGGTATACCTTGTTTGGAACGCGTAACGTACGTATGCGCCACGTGTTGAAACCAATGGTGGGTAATGGGCTTAGTTACCTATTTTGAGTAACAGGCACCGTGCTCGTCACTTTTTTTCTTTCCAAGACTTAAAAAATTACACCAATTTGTTTCGTGTTCTGGACGCCAAGCCATGTAATTTTTTTTGTCTGATTTTACAATTTATGTGAAACCGTAAAAAAGATAAGGTAATGATGTTCAATTTCTGCCTGGAAATAATATTTCTTGAAATGTGGCGCTTATGCTTACCTGTGGAATCAAAGCAGTAAAACGTGTTAAATCAAAATTATAATGTTTGATGTAACGGAGGGTGGTAACGCGTTCCTTTTATTTGCAAGTAAGGAGTAACATGTATCGTTTCCTTCTTTCGGTGACAAAGGCTTCTGTTCGGGGCAAACACGCGTGGAGGTGGGATTGTGTGGAGATGTGAAGAAGATATCTGAGTAAACGCAGGCTGCCAGTGTACCATGAAGGGAAAGCTATGCGGCGAGCAAGTTCTTCTTTTTGGCAGGGGTTGTGGTGACGTCAGAACGCCGAGCTTTTATTGGCTCTGATTCAAGAAAATTGGATGAACTTCAATGTTCTAGCTGCCTACCCATTATCCTGAAATCGGAGCCAATCAGAGCGTGCCGTCGTTCTGACGTCACCACAACCCCTGCAAAAGAAGCAGACGAACTTGCGCTCCGCGTAGCTTTCAAGTGGAAGGATTGTTTGACACTAATTTATATACTTATTTATTTATTTACTTTACAAAACAGGACTGCACTTTTTAATGTGAATACCATCAAGTGTTTTCACGTTACACTTCTTTCAACTTTGCTTACTGGCTGGATGGCGCCACTGTGATTGAAAAACGCGAAAGGACACTTGAACGGTGACATAATCGAAAGCAATCAGCCTCTTCTATTTTCGCTTCTGACCGACCGACATCTGAGGGAGTTTCGCCGCTCTATATTCCGTATTTCTGTTCACACAAGCTCGAGAAATCGTAAAGTATTTACCCAGATGTTCATCAACATTTCTCACCGGTATGACGAATTCAACAAGTTTTAAACACAAAGTTTTACAACATTTATTTATTTATTCTTTTTAAGAAATTTTCCCTTTTTTCTAAGTTTTTGTGTGATTTTAAGCTTGGGCAGAACTCTTGAGCATGAATATTTGTGGTGAGTATTTAGCTTATGTTCTGTGTTTTACCGCAAAAGCATTTGGGCATCTGGTAAGCACGAAAAAAGTAAACATTAAACATTGAACATTCTGTTTCACCTAATGTCAGAGCACACTCGAAATCCAGTATAACACGAAGAATAAGAGCGCATTGTCTAGGCGTATTGATTCGATGTGCTTTGATTATCGAGAAGTAGCAGGTGCTTATAGATAGACAATAAATGCTTCGACTAGGTGCAGGTGGTGTTTAATGATTCGTCCCACTGACTCGCACCGTTGGCCAGACATGTCGAATTAGAGCATGGACTCCATCGCATTCGATTATGTTTTATGTATGATGGGCTAGGTTGAAAGATAGAAGCTACCAGAAGCTTAAAGGGTTAAAACAGGCTGGGTACATGATCAGTCACGTTCAGACTGCCGACTGTGAGTTGAACTTGCCTTCGCCTGTCGAACCATTTACGAGTTTGAAAATAGGATTCAATCGAATACAATCCTAGTCATAAGATAACGTTCCACGAAAATTGATACCGATAAAAAGCGAGCGATCATAACTTCCCCCATCGGGAATATCGTGACAAAAGCGAGAAAACATGATTCGATCCAGTTGACAATTGATAGAGTACCGCGCATTCCATTTATCTCGACCGTTGGAGCCTAGAAATTCGCCAAGCAAGGTTCAATTTATCATAAGTGTTGAAGCGATAACATTTTTTGGGGAGCTAGACCTTCGCCAAGCAGTCCAATTTATCATAAGTGTTGGAGCGATAACATTTTTTTTTTCGAACCCATATCTTCTCCAAGCAGTCCAACTTATCATAAGTTCTGGAGCGGAAACATTTTGCACCGACGAGCACCGGCGGTCTTTCTTTTTCTTTTTTTCTGGAAGTTTTCTATTGTTTTTTTTTTTCTTGTGAATACAAAAGCATGGGTTGATGAATTATAGATACTGGGCGACACCTTTCGTGTGAACTCAACGTGTTTATATTTAATTTTGCGAAGATAGGATAGTACCGCAGACAATTTTTATTAGGTGTGACAAGGAAGAGCAAATTCCAAGTATATATTCACTTCAAAGATTAAAAAAAGACAGAAAGCGTGGAAAGTTTTGAGCTAATTATTATCGTTCCGCAACCGATGAGACAGTGGCCTCAGCTAATAAGAACTCCCAAGAACAAATCCCGAATCAAGAGGCGTCTACGGTCCGCGCTACATGAGCTCTATAGTGACCGGTGTGATGGCAAATTTTCAGTTGAGATTAAATTGAAAGAAGAACAACAGAAACCGGAGATAATTTATATTTATTCTTACTGGTCTACAGTACACTTACCCCAATCTTGGTGCTTAAAATATTTAACCAGGGCCGCCTTCTTTGATAAAAACGCTATGAAAAATAATACAAACCTCTTTCGTCTCATCATAAAGCACTCGAATATATTGTAAGCTCTAGTTCAACGTGTCCGTGCCGCAAAAAAAAACAAAAAAAAACAAATCTACAACAAAAACAAAGCAACAACGGCAACAACAAAACGATAACAACTACAAAAGTATTTTATGCTGGTTTCGTACACAAATAACGGAGTATAAAGTTGATGAAATTATTACTTTTTTGTTTACTTCGTGTACATACTGTTAGCAAACATACAAGTGACGTCTGGCAAAAAAATGCCCGGCTGGTTTATCAGCGCTGCCATTTTCTATGCGTCATAATGTTGTTCATGCAATCAAGTTCACTTTATTGTATACCTAGATAGATTTTTTGTGGTTGTTCAGACTTCCAGACAGGTAACTGTTTCACATCGAATCAAATAAAAAATATATAAAAAACGCCTTTGCCTTTTTATGTTTTTTTTTTTTGCTAGTTTTCTATTTTAGCTTGATTGAAATGTTTACCTACATGAGCATCTGTATTATTTACTCTGAGAGAATAAAAAAATGACAGTAAAAACTCACATTGACCTAATGTTATTGTGATATTCGTGATTTGCCATGACAAAATGCAGTATTGAAAAAGAGTCTCTCTGTGAGCAGTAGAGGGGGTCGGGAAGACAAAATGGAAGGGGTCTTTGCTCTGCTGCAGCAACTTGATTCCCGTCCATCTTGTTTGCTTCCTTTACATCTGCGCAGAAAGATGAGGGCCAGACGGATGACTCACGTACTCAATGGGGCCAAGGGCTACAGTTTTTCCTTTCGTGTCTATCTATTTCTATTGGCTTGGGCAACGTATGGAGGTTTCCCACTCTCGCATACCAAAATGGAGGAGGTAAGTATCACTTATCTTTCTCCCTCTATGTCTGGTATAAGGTGACTAGATGCGCGTCATCTCAGAGCCAAGTTCATTTAACCCTTTCTCTTGCAGTACATTCCGCTACTCCAACACTGTGATTCTCCTTCTTTTTCTTTGTGTTTTCTTTCAAGGTTTTTATAGTTCAATAGCGTTTTTATTATTGTCAGTAACAATTTAGTGACTTTTTTTAAAATTATAGTTTAGTCTGAGCTGTGCGTTCAGGCTAACCTATCTCCGTTTAAATAGTGATCTCACTAACTTTCTTCTACCTTTCTTTTTAATTTCGCTGAGGTATATGAAAATACCGGATATTTGTTACATACAAACAGAATGTCTAATGCATTTTTGTTTTGTTTTTCAGGTGCTTTTCTTATTCCTTACTTTGTGGTATTATTCCTCATTGGAAAGCCAATGTACTTCCTTGAACTTGCTATTGGGCAGTTTGTGGGCAAAAGTCCCCTCAAGATTTGGAAGTGTGTTCCTGGTTTTAGAGGTATGAATTCCTTTCGTATGTATTTCATACGGGAACCAGTAAATGCAATTCAAATGATTCATTAAACCTAGATTTAAAAAAGTAAAAAAAAAAACATTAAAACTAACATTATTAAGGAAGACGTAGTTTTGCGAATTCCCTTTCCGGAAAATAGTCTGATATGTTCTTGACTACATTGGCGTCTTGCTAAATTTCCATTAATAAACTTAATTTTTGCACTTTCCGGCTCATTATAAAATTACATTGTTTCGTGTGCCGTTGCATTTGTTTCATTTTATGTTTCACCTATTTCTACGCCGTAGAGTTCACAAAGCGGCGGCTGTCTTAAACTGCGCATTTCAATTCGTGTCCTTTTCATACAGATTTATAAGGCTTCTGATACATCAGACTAAAGACGTAATGCGAAAATCGCGTCGCTGTACTACCAAGTTTTTTTTTTTTTTTTTTTAGCTTATCGGTTTTTGGAGCAATCGGTGTATGAAATAACGGGGATTCTTAGGTTTCGAGCATATACGCTGAATACAATGCCATAAGACTTCAAGCTGAGAACAAACTAGATCACTCCAGTTTGCTTACAGAAAAAAGTTTTGCCGAGACTAAGTTGAAAATTGATTACCACTTCGCTCCGAATGCATTAACCAATTCATTAACCGAAAGTTGTTCTTTATGAGAATTCGTAATTTGGCTAAAAGTTGGCTTTTTTATTTTGTAGGTATCGGCATTGCTCAGATATTTTCGACATTTTACACGTTGGTCTCTTACAACTACATCATGGCTCTGTGCCTGTTCTACATGTTCGCGTCCATGCAAAGCGTCCTTCCCTGGACTTATTGTGACACCGAATGGAGCGACGAAACCTGCTACGACAACGACCTGGTGCGTGCTCCTGGAATGGGGTTGGAAAAAACGAACCTTTTTTGTAATATTCTGAAGAAATTTTAATTGCATCTTTGAAATTATACACGTTTCTGAATGTTTATCTTAATATACAACGTCGAGAATTACAATTTAAAGAGTACGTGCATTTTGTTATATTCCTAGTTTTTTTCCTAAAATTAGAAATTATAGAATGAAAATAAATCAGGTCTACGTGGATTACACCAAGCGCGAAATAAATGGCCCAGTGGCAGTTCCACAGATTATGGTTGCGCATTGCTGAAACTGACACATATTTTTATCCGAAACGTATTTCATGCATATCATATACACTTTATTTTAAGGCGTAAAATTTGCTGACACCTTGTCAGACCGTTATCATCAAAACAAAACAAAAAAAAATTTTTAGAATGAATGCTTTTCATCAGGTTTCTTCAAATATAACTAAAGCTATGGGTTTAGTTCTTTATAGGTTAAACTGGGCTATTTTTCTCAAGGCGTTTGTAGTGGATTTTTTTTCAAGCTACTGAACCCCCCCCCCCCCCCCAAAAAAAAAGAACAAGAAAAAAACTGTATTTTAAGTTTATACAGAGACATATTATAAAGACGTGAGCACCAAAGACATTCTACAAAACCATTGGAATTAATCCATGTCTTGAACTTTCGAAATATCAGTTTGGGATGGCCGCATCGATGAAGCGTAAGGTGAAATCAAATTATGAACTCTACAATTAGCATATCACGGTCACAATTTGCGAATTGTGTTACTCGTGTTTTGGAACCAAAATGTTAACAAAACCTAGCTCCTCCGAGCTATTTATTATCAAATTCAAAACAGTTGTAGCTCATTTCACAAAAGTTCAAACATAAACTCATCAACTCTATATTTCTTGTTTACTTTAGTTTTGAATAATTGGGTAAGAAACACGTCAATATATCAATAAGTAAACGTGCGCCTCCCCCCCCCCCCCCTCTAAATAAAAAAAAGTTAAGTTTTGGGGGTTTTTTACTAAAAAACGCTCAATTCAGAAGCAATTTTTATATCTCCGTTGCTTGTTGGAAGATGTGGTTGTGTCGTCTTCATCTTACATGCTTTGTCTGCGGCCATCATCCAAATTAAAAATTTAAAAAAAATCACATAACTTTTGAAAACATAACGACTAGTTCTGAAACTTCGGCGTCTGGTTCCGACCGCTGGTGCTACATTGGGACGGAAAGCTAGCGTTCGGCGATGTATGGTGTATTTTGTGGTAAAAGAAACCCTGTAAATATTTTGTAACGTTGTGTACATCATTTACTGTATCCGAACACTGACGATTAGCCAGTTAGGTCGAGTCATCATCAGACGGGCTCAATAAATGGCGAATAAAGCTGGGTAATGTTTAGTTGTTGTTTTTTTGTTTTTTTTTTTGTTTTACGTCAGTTAAGTGAATATGTCAACTCGATGTGGGGAGTCTACCATCTGCTCATGAATACGAGCGAAATTGCTGAAAGGCATATATAAAGTTTGTTTACAACTACTTAAACAATTGGTCTCGCCAATATACAATCATCCAGCTAGAACATAAACTCAAGCACGAAAGATTTACAAACAATTTGGAAAATGTTGCGTTAGGGCTGCGATTTCATTTTTACAGGAAAATTCGACGATGGAATACACCGCCAACGTCACGTCGTCAGCAGAGCAGTACTTTCAGTAAGTATTGTGTTGCAATGAGGCATATGTGTCTCTAGACAAAAAGCTTGCGGAGCGACGCATCCCTCTACTTAAAAAGCAACATCAGTTTACATTATTGAAGCCAGAAACACTTTATGAACGGTTTAACTGACCCTATAAGTATCTGCGATAAATTTGAACTTTAAACCTCAAACCCGCTGTCAGAAACAAATTGTGTATTGTGCAGACATGGAGCGAGTCTGAGTAAACATTTCTCCTTTCAGAAAGTACGTCCTGAAGAATTCGGGTGGCTTCACTTTGCCATCAGCTTTGGACTGGCGAATGGCGCTATGCTTGCTCTTGGCTTGGGTTTGTGAAGCCCTCTCAACCATCAAAGGTGTTGATTCGATTGGCAAGGTAAGTCTCGGGGTCCTTCAAGATGTTGAATGCGTTTACCTATAAAGAAAACAAGAGTCATGCGCACTGTTATCCTTTAAAGATCGCTCGTGGCAAATGAGCCTATGACAACAAAATGCTTTAAATTGCATTAGACTATATTATATCAAAAGAAACAGACCCTTGAATTTTATTATTTAGATACCAACCCATAACTTTCTCAGTATACTGCACAAATACCGTTCCTCAAAGTGTTTACAATTCTGTGACCTTGAGTTCCCCGAACCAGCCTTCGAAAACCGAATTTGCAAGTTTTAGGTTTTGTTGCTCAATGTGACATTCGTGAATTTTTTTTTTTTTTCTTTGTTTTTACTTTGTGTTACCCCAAGGTTGTCTACGTTACATCTACATTTCCATATGTGGTCTTGGTATCACTGCTGGTGATCACATGTCTTCAAGATGGAGCCTTTACCGGTATTAAAGCTTTCTTCGTGCCCCAGTGGGAAAAAATTCTTGACATCGAGGTAAGCTATTCTTATTGCATTTTGTTTTTTAAACCGGGTTGAAGTAGACATTATTGAAGTTATGTAATGCAATATGAAGTATGAACTTGTACATATATTTACACTTCTAAATGCACAACATAATTTCTATACGTTTCTAAACACTGCATCACAAACACAGCCATTTTCAATTTAAAATAAATTATAGTGCAAGGAAAAATATGAGCGACATGAACCACAAAAAGAATATTCCGTGTTTATATACGGCACCACAATGTCTAACAAAGAAGATGCAGTGTATAGTATGAAATTAATGACTACCTTCCTTTTTTAAACCAACATACTGCTGGAAGTTCATCTATGGGAATTGAAGGAGATAAAATGATAAACTGGCCTCAATTGAGTGCCACACTGCCAGAATTGGTCCCAAATTTCTGCTAACTCGAAAGAAAATGAGTCGCATCTTTAAAATAACACAAATAGGTTATAGGACACTCGCTCGTGCTAGGCTTGACAAATTTATATTTTAGGCGGCTAAGATTACACAACAAACGTGTAGTTAACATGTGTGCAACTAAAATCCTAACTGCTTCCTGTCCACTACGATTACTGAAAATATAAAAATAAGATCTACAAAATGTTATTTTTTGTCTTTCGTTTTCTTTTGCCAGGTGTGGTTCAAAGCCTGCGAGCAGTCGTTCTTCTCTCTGGGAATCGGGTTCGGTTACCTAGTCATGTACTCTAGCTTCAACGATTTTAAACACAACGTGGGAAGGTGAGCGATCTAGAAACATATATTTTAATAGTCAATTAAACGTTCTTACATTAAGGCAGCGAAATATTTATGTTAAGTAGAGTTAGTGCAAAGTAGCGGTAACCAAGTTTTTTTCTTCTTGTATTTTTTTTCCCGTGGTCGAATTATTTTTTTTCAAAACAATAAGTGCAATAACATGCAAGCTGAAACCACCAACTATAAGGCGATGAACTTGAAAGATCAACGCCAAACGTTAAGACACCAATGTGAAACCGCCTCGATATTCCTGTTTTTGCTCACATATGCTGCAGTACATCCTATTTGTTGTTAAACAATTATTTTTTGATAGATTAAACCTGGGAACGTAAATACCTGCTCAGAATTTGTTTTTTTAACAGCAAGAGCACATTACTTCTGGTTCATATGCTAAATACGTCAAATATAGGGTGCCCCGGCCAGCCAAACGGACCTTCCACAGTAAAATGAGCCGGAAAAATCGTCCCCGCACATTGAAAGCTTTCACCGAATGTGCACCGAGCATTTAAGTATTACCATGGGAAATTCCAGGGTACAATTCTCTTCTTGTGCAAAAAAAAGGGAAAATGACTTCCCAAGGTCAAGGTTGGACGCGTTTGCAGACGATCGAGTTATTTGTGGCGCCATCTCCCGACAGGCGCATAGAGCGACACACTCTGTTGTCTGCTCGCTGCGTCTATCGACAGATGGCGCCACAAGTAAATGTGTCGGTAACTTGGTCGTCTGCGAACGTGGCCAACCTTGACTTCGGCAAGGTGCTTGCTCTCATTTTTGTTTTACAGAGAAAGGAAAACACCTTGAAATTTCACAGGGTCAAACTAGCCTGCTCAGTGAAAATTCAGCGAAAGTCTGAGCTTCGTATGTGCAGGCTGTAATTTTCCGGCTCGTTTTACAGCTGAAGGTCCTCTTGGGACACCCTCTATATCTTCTCTAATAGCCATAGTCACTGACAGCACAAAAAACGCAAGGCACGCTTAGTCTAGAGCATCTCGCTCCGTGGCCAATGGGATTGCGTCATTAGCCGATAAAAACGCCGAAGAACGAATCACGAAGCAGGAAGCAGAAACATTACTAGCCACATTCGACGTTTCTTCAGCTGTCAGTGACTATCATCTACGCGTACGTGCTCTGTATCATCTACGTATCATCTATGTATAAGCGTATGTTAACGTGTATGCATACGTGTCCCTCAATATACAGTATACTATTTTTCTAAATATTTGCCGTGAAGCGTTCATATTGTTACGATCTAATTTTCACCGTTCCAGAGACGCTTTTCTCATCAGTATCGCGGACACCATTACAAGCGTCCTCGCTGGCTGCGTGGTATTCGGCACACTGGGGTCGTTGGCCCATGAGCTGGGAACCGATGACATATCCCAGGTTTTAAAAGGAGAATCAGGTGAACAATTAGGCTCGAACTATTCAGATGGTCCAATGCCGAGCGTTAAAACGGCGTAGCAGGTCTCTGCTTGTGGTGTTTGGGAAGAAATATGTTATTAATATTACTGTTGCCATATTACTACAATTACACAAAACCATACAGGATAATATAATTATAAAAATTTGGCACGTTTACTCAAGCTTGATAACTAACGTTCTTTCGAAAACGATTTACTTAACGAAATAAAAATCTCAGGTTTATGTCAATTGTTTCTCCCGATTTTATTTGATACTAAGAACAAGGCACCGTATTTAGGTGTCAACAAAGGTCCATTATAAAAAACGCCAGACTTTCGAGATGTAATATGTGTTGTCTGTATGTTTATACATCCCCAATGGGCGTCTGGTGTCTCGGCTGTAGATGAGCAATTTAGCCAGAGCGGTACCATCGCTAACCTGGGGTCTTCAGTAAATACCGTATGATACTTGTCTAGACTATCGGTGTTAACGTGCAGACTTTCATGGTTACAAAGCTTTTGTGCCATAATAACGCTCTATTATGGTTGTTAACGTAGAATATTAAGTTCAGTTTAGGTTTAATTTGTAAATGACACGAAAAACCACTCTGATGACTGCGTACTTCCTATAGTCAGTTAACAAAATATATGAAGTTAGACGAAACGTTCACATCGCGTGGTTGACATGCAGATAGCGTTAGGTAGTACGAAAGGAACCCAAGCCTTCAACTTTGGATATCTAAGCGCTGGATATTGTTTTCTTAGTCGTTTTATACGTTTTTTTATTGCAGATCTCGGCCTGGCCTTTGTAACTTACCCAGAGGCTCTCAGTCGGATTTCGTTCATTCCGCAGTTTTGGTCGGTGATGTTCTTCATCATGCTTTTCATGCTTGGACTGGGAAGTGGTGTAAGTAGCATTGGAGTGCATTAAGATCATCTAAGAGAAATAGTACGCAATAAGTTATGTTATTGGCAATAAGTTGCATAGAACAGTATGTAAAATATGCGAACTACATTTTTCAGAAATAACTATAAATTACATGAAGTGACTTTTCGTCGAGCTTTTGGTGCACTTCGTTCTTGCCGGCATGGTAGAATATTTTATTTCTATCACGTGGGAAGAAGCCATCTACAGAGAATAATCCCGTAATGTACATGCATGACAGTTTCGTATTCAAAATCAATTATGTGCTACCTCGTATCAATATTTATTATACTTCGTTTTGTTTCAACTCAAAGTGCAGCGGACATTACGAGCTGTTAGAGTAAGTCAAGCAGTCTAAAAAGTGCAACATCACGGCGTCTGCTACCTTTTTGTGTTCCTCTGTGCTCCTATCTATCAATATCTAAAACAATCTAGAGCTGAAAATGGGTTGTACATATATGGTTTTTGAATTTAGCATATCTGTTCATGCCTGAGCACTCCTAGCGCTTGATTGCGCTAGGATTTATGACAAAACAAACTATAGTAAGCGTTCAGACCTCTATTTAGTCAAAGGCTACTCTCAAACATTTTTAAGCGTATTTACTTCACAAATGAAGAGTTTCCGTTAAATTAGTAAAAGTCCAAGAGCAGGACTTCTATAAGGTACGGAATTAATTCCAGACCTTATAGACTTTCATAGACCTCATTATTATCATACATGATAATATTGAGGTCTCTGGAATAGTTTCAGCAAAAGCAATGTTCGACAGTTATAAATGTTATCATCTTATTTAGCGTGTTATCCCTCAAGGCGACATCCTAAACCAGCTAATTTCATTAGGACTCGCTTCACCCTTGAAAACACAACTTAATAGAAATCATAAATAGAGTTCCCTTTTTTGTTTTTGTCTTCTAGGTTGGAGGTGTGCAGTTGGTAACCACAGTGCTCACGGACCAATATCCGGGATGGAGCAAGTGGAAGAGCCATATCTCTATACTTTTCTGTGTAATTTCATTTGGCACTGGCCTTGTCTTGTGCACTGACGTGAGTACTTCATTCACATTAGTTTCTGCTGATTGATAAATCTTCAGCTTTTTTTTACGGGTTGTGTTTTAGTCATACAAAGTTAAGCCGGCTGAGACTCAAACTCTGTTTTTCTTGCATTCTTGCACATATTTTAGCCACTTAGACACTTCTTGTAATGGCTCTCAAGAGAGGGGTAAGATTAATTTCAAATAAACAAATATTAAAAATATAATAAGTTGGTGTATAGTTTCTTAAACCATCATAGAGTGCTATGAAGGAGACGATTATGTAGTTAATATTTTTAACACATATGTATTGCGAGCAAGTTAAAATTTAAAATTTCAAGTTTGAATAGTAAATCATGGCTCTCCAAAGAGGGGAATTTAGTTAATTAGCTTATAAACTGAAACGTTTCACCCAATTTTCGTTTTCTTTTTCCTTGGGGGAGAACGGGTGGAATAATGCATTCGCAGAATTGACGGTTGACCTAAATAGGTCCACACGCGCAGTGAAATGTTGATAAATAAATTCGTCTTTGGCACCACGGAGCGAAGGATGTCCACCTTTTACACTTCTTCAAACAGAAGGTAAAAGGGCATATAGCGCCATTGATACAACCTCTCGACCTTCGGCGGGTTTCGCAAATCGAGCCTGGCTGCAATAGCACCGCTGTTTGACAGTGTAGTTTCGGTCTGAAACCGTGTACAAGGGTGGCATTTCTCACTCCGCGATACGAATTTTTTAATCGAAATTTTACCTCCCGGCGCGACTGTATTGAGATGGAGCATCAGTTCTCCTACTACGTTTTTCCCCAAGAAAGCATAAATTATAAATTTATTTAAGATGTTTTAGGTCATTTGTTTACTAATAACCCATTTCATCTTTTTCTAATGGCCTTTATATTTCCAACTTAACACAAGGGTTAGAATTACGCTCAAGTAAATTCATTTATTTTTAAATTCTGGACGGACCAAAAAATGACCCTGTTTACTCCTTCCATTTTGCTATGCTAAAATAAGGTAGCTTGAGTGCTAACGCAAATCAACTTATTTTGATTTGTACGTTTTTATTCTGTTCCTGATAACATTTCGGTTCTCACAAAAGTAAGTTATTGACAAGATTGTCTAAACGCTCATTCACTAAAGGACAAAACGAGCGGGTTGGTAGGAATAATTAAACTTGAGGAAGAAAACGAGAAAGCTTGCGGTTGTCCGTCCTTTCTCGTTTTCTTCCTCGAGTTCTTTTCATTAATTCTTTTTTTCGGAATTTCGTTTCGTGGCACTGTCCGAATCGCTACGATGAATCAGGCTTAAGGAGTCTTGCCGATAACGCATTCCCTCAATTTTATATGACCAAGGTCCTCGTATGCAGCACAACCAATCAAACTAGCACAGATATGTCAGATATGTTTATGAAACGCAAGCTAAATATTTAAATTGAAAATGCAATTTCTCTTCTAGAGTGGAAACGCCATTAGGCTGCTCTTCGACAACTACGGTGTTGGCCGGGCGTTATTTATTTACGGTACTTTGCAAGTTGTGGGATTCGTCTGGATTTATGGTAAGCAGATATTTTAATTTCAATATAGCCTTGACATAATACAAATTTGTATATTTTTAGCAGTAGAAACTAGTTATCTCTTACACGTTCTGCACTGGGTTTAAGGTGAACTTGTTTATGTCAAAGAAAAGCTGACTGCGACACTCTTATCTATGCTTCGGTGAAAACGCTGAACCCAGAAGCGAAACCCATTATCAACCTAACAACGATGTATGGAAATTTCCTACTTGGCGAAGGGCATCCATGGCATCACGGCCCTTCTTTTTTAGACCTTGTTGCGACCATTCGGAATACTCACGTTCTCATCCATGATTATTGTTTTTCAGGCTTCAGAAATATAATTGAAGATTTTGAGTACATGCTCAACAAGAAAGTCTCTTGGTACTGGAAGATTACCTGGGGATTCATTACTCCAGTTTCTCTCATTGTAAGCAAACCCTTTTGCAGTGGTTCTTATAAAGCAAAAACAAGGATTAAAACGAATTCGTAAAGCCGCGGGTTATCTTCCTTTCTTTCTTTTTTTCTTCTTCTAGTGGAAGTAGTTTCGTGCAGCGACATCGCTGTTACGATATTTTGTTTTCTTAAATAAAAAGAAAAGCTCAATTAATTTCACAACCTGAGCTCACTCCTATTTGGTGTTGGGCAAATAAAATCGTATTTGCATTAAACTTTAATCTTGCGTACTCGTTCAACAATCTGCGTATTCAACAATCTGCGTATAGCTACCACTCGTTTTTGTGCGGATATACAGAACCGCATGTCTTATGTAGCGTGCAGGGCTGTTTGACTAAAATTGGTATGTCTATTAAGGCACTTACAAAAAAAGGTTAAATGTTATTCAGAAACATATATTTGTATAGACGTTTGCAAATGCGACCTGTGGGCGCCGCCATCTTGTTGGTGGTGTGGGAAGATCGTCTGATGGTCGAGCATTGCTGAGGTCGTGGGTACGCCTCAGCAATGCTCCACTATCAGACGATCTACCCACAACAGCAGCAAGATGGCCGGCGCCCAGACGCCGTACTTGCAAACGTCTATAGCACGAGGACAAAGGGGATTCCACTGCCCGCTTGTTCAGGTTACAAGAAGTTGCCCACGCCGTTGGTAAACCACGGGGCTTTAGCAACTGAGCTCAAGCTTTGCCATTAAAACGGTTTCTAAATTATTTGTTCTTTCTGTCAGTCAATCTTCATCTACGGTACTGCAACCGAAGGCGGATCGTCCAGTTTGCCTCCAATTGGTCAGACAATCGGTTGGATTATGGCCGGCATTGCTGTCGGCCAGATAGTACTTTGGATGACCATCACCTTCATCAACGCAAAAGGCTCAGACATACTTGAGGTATGAGTGCATTTACGGAGGTGCCAGTGTGGCGTTCATGATTTAAGCTATTCAAAGCGTTATTTTCCGTGTTACGTAGTTTAGATGTGATGTTGGTTCATTGTGAAAAAAAAAAGATGTAAATAACGTGGAATTTAAAATATTTTATAGTTTATATATATTTCGAAGACAAAGGCAAAAATGCTGAGAACTTTCTTTATTAGCCGGCGACGGAACTATTTGCCTATAAACATGGCATTTGTTCGAGCAAATGAAAAACATATCACCTGTTGAAAGGTGACATGCTTTTACGATGTGACCGAGCACCCCATGATCTACTACACTAATGGAATCGAGAATTGGGTGTCGCAAAACATATTTACAAAAAGCAACACCTAACATACCAAACCCAAGGCAAAAAAAAAAAAATCCAGAGCTCCCATTTTTTTGCTGCATAGGCTGACGTCATCGTTTAATGTTGCTCGTACCTTAGCGAAAACTCGTAAACTCCGGAAGAGATCACACACAGATATTTATCATGTTATGTGATATCTCGTTGTGTCACTACAGTACGAACGGTAAAACCTTTTCATGAAAAGGTACCAAATTAAATGATTCTAAAATACAGCGTTTAGAAATCGCGAATACTACAAGCGTTTCCCGCCATGCGTGTCGGTTTGTTTATTCTCAGCCCTATCTCTTAGAAACCACTTCACGGCAGAGCTCTCTGTTAGCCGGAACTTCTTTTTAAAGGTTACAGGCTTTCGAAAGAAAAGCAACCCCGAAGGATGTATGTCGCCCTTGTAAGACCGCCTGAGGTCATATTGCGTAGATGTAACAGTACTACTAAGAGTTTTCTTTTTTTATCTTATTTTTGTGCTGTTATTTGTGCATTCCGCATAACGAATACATAGGCAGGTTGCTCTTAAAGTGCAATGGTGTTCGTGACTTGATTGGGGAAGGGAAATAAGGATACATAGTCTTTATTTTTATTTTCTCTTTCCTTCCCGATCGTAGGGACACACGCAATAGTGTTCTTGGTGGTTCTAATGCATTTCTTCGTTGTTTTTTTTTTTATTGCAGAAACTGAAAACAACGTTCTCTCCGACTCCCTCGTACGGTCCGAGGGACCCAAAAGTCTTTAAGGAGTGGAAAGAGTGGAAATTTAACAAGCGCAACAATGCATCCGTGACGTTACCTTACAACATCAGCGGCCAAGTCAATCCTTCGTACCAGAGAGACGAAGACTATTGATTACAATGGCGGCCTTAGCTGTGATATTGCATTGCATTCTCATCATCTACAGTGTAAACGCATGTTCATATCGTATTTTATTTCAAGTGAGCGGGCATCTTAAGATATAAAAAAAAGGTATATGTAATCTCACTTTGATCTCACTAGAGGGATGCGTCTTTAAAGTAAACTATGACTGCTCGCATCGCTCTCAACTTGCATGTTCATCACCTGGTAATTCAAAATCTTTACAACTCCAAGTGGCTTCCTTGGGTAAAAGGGTGTTATTCTAGTTTGGCTTAAGAATCGAGTTTGCCAAGAGGCTCTAAAAGTCAGTCTGTTTACTTTCGCCTCTATTCCTTAGCGCTGACATTCGATCTTTTGAGAGAGTGTAAGATGGCTTCGGCTGGCTCGAGCAACGAAAGCCAAATGATAATCAGTGCTTGGTACATTTTTTTTTTGCTCCTCTAAAAATGGTGGAATTTGCTTTCATGTCTCTTCCGTCCGTGTGAAAAAAAAGTAGAAGTGTGCAGGGTGTTGTTTTAGGATATACAGATTTGTTTTAAAAAAAGCTGTGAAAGCTACGCTAATGCGGTCTGTGCGGGTGAGTTATATGGCCAGGGGACAAAAGCTAATTTGACACTATACGACGACTAATTAACTATAAATTGTTAATTTTTTTCTATTTGTGAAAATGTTTATGTGGTATTAAACAGAAGCTTGCTGAGAGTCGTTGAAAATCACTGAAGTCGGTAAATTTTACAAATTTATAAAGCACTTGGAAAGCACGATAGTGCGCTATAGTTACCACTGTGCAACAGGTGCAAAGCTGACGTTGCGGAAACGCGTGAGGTAAGAGAAAGAACCCGCGAGGGCGCGTTTTTACACCCAGAGCCTTGCGCCTGTTACACGACTAGTAACTTTATTGCACCACGGTGCTTCCTCCGCTCTTTAAGACATTCTAAAGTTTACTGATTCAGTAGGATTCGATGGCGCTCAGCAAGTTTGTAGTTAGAACCATTTGTTTTTCTTTACTAATTAAAAATTTGATCAATAAAATACTAGTTAATTAGTTGTCACTGTGATGATTAACCTCCTATTATGTTTCATTGACCATACGTATAACTCACCTGTGAAGACCGCGTTTATGTTGCTTTGACGGCTTAAAAAAAAGATTTGTAAAGTATAAACATACACAGTGCCTATCAGGAGGCGAACTTTTGGCATTATCTGCTTTCATTGTTTAGGGTGAATGTGTCAAGCGAGGTTTGGATAAAGGCATAGAACCAGACACTCAGTATGTGGAAAACTACAGCTCGGGACACAAAGAAAAAACAAATTTGTCAGGTACGAGTCTAGAGAGAAAAATGCTACAAATAACTGTTATCATGCCTTATCATCACTGGAGTCAGGCCATTTGATAAGTGAGAATGTGAGAATCATCATATCTCGCGGAAAACCCATGAAGGCAACTACCCGATGTTGATCGATTTGTTATCACAATCGTTCATTTGGTTCACGTTCCTTTTAGCGATATCGCAGTATCCCTCCATCAAGTGCCTTATTGTCGACTTGCATCTTCCCGAAACAACTGCCATGTTCCGGAGCCAATCAACATAGTTTTTTTTTTATTTGCATTTTAAACATTCTTTTAAGACTGTGACTTTTTTGTATATCTTTGTTTGGTCATTTTTATTCTCACCGTCACAACTGGCATTTTATCTTTATCAAAGAGTGTGCTCTCACTTATATTTTTCTACTTCAGCTTCTTTCTGCTCGTTTTTCAGATCTGCTTGTTGGCGGTTTTTTTTTTCATTCTTGAAGTTTTACCTTGTTATAGTTGTTTTTCTTGTTTTCTTTCTTTTTTTAAAGTCATTAAGAAAGGTCTATACCCGTTTTCACTTCAAGAACCGAAGTTAAAAAAAAAATGTCGGGGATTTGCAGAGCACTACTAATTTACTCCTTTATTTGAACAATTAAGATATATCTAGGTGAATTTTAGACTAGATATATGTTATCTTATCAAGATGTCCACGTTCCAAACGCGAAGAGCATCGCTTTTTTCTTCTACAGCCAAATGTCGTAACAACTTCTTGGTGCCGCATATGACATTTGAAAAATGCGTAAAACTGGCTTCTTTCTTGAGGTGAAAGCGGGCATAGGAATGTTTTAGAATGTATAAAACTGGTCGGAATTGTCAAAAACATGAGGGATCAAATTTCCTGCAGGCGTTGTCAAGGGTTAGAATTAACATTACTATTTGAATTTCTCAGAAGTTGCAAGATGATTCGAAACGAACATTACCGAAATCATCGATATATAATATCACATTACATGTGTACTTCTACCAAGGTTGTTATTGCAAAGTTATTTGTGAGTGGCAACATTTTACGAAAGACCGATGCCTTGAAGCGATTTCATGACTTGTATATGTTGTATAAATAAGATTATTGACTTTGTTAGCACTCGACAACGTCGAGACCCTGTTTTGCATCATGTTATGTGATTCTAGTTTGTTGTGCACTTGTGACTATTAAAACACCCTAATCGTCATTGTGTGAAGTGATATATTTTGTACACATGTCATAGCCCTATAGGGTTAAAAATATACAAAATAAAAGCATAAATATTTTAGTTTTGGTTCATGCAAGATGTTCTTGATAATTTAACATTTGTTCGCCCATGCAATACGCTAATAGTTTCACTTCAGTACTTCAAACGTGGCTTTTTCTTGCTCATGAAGTTGTATGAGAATTATTTTACTAAAAATCAAGTGGTTTCATTTTGTGCGCATCGTGTTGCATAAAACTGTACGTTAATTATCGCTATACTCTTCCCAGCCACACTCCACGAGCTAACCCCAAACGCTAATGACGGAGTGCCAAAACCGTCAATAACAAACTCCCGGCTGACTCTATACGTCGCTGAAGGGCGTAAACTCGCAGCAGCAACCGAAATCAACCAATGATATGAAGAGATAGAACACACGTTGGTGTGGGTATGTTAATGTGCCTCCAATTTTTGTACTATATATGTAACAATTCCTTTAAAACATCTTAAGCAATTGGTGTACCTTGCTTTTATGTAACTACAACTGCCATAGATATAAAACGGTTTCCAACTGCGGCACACCGAGTCCCCAGATCGCAAACATTAACCTTACATATTAAAAGGCTCGATAAGTTGCTCAGCTACTTTTTTAATATATAATATTTGGAAGACTGTGGGTACGGAGCATAATCTCCTGGCCTACAATGATAAAATGTACAAACAAAAGGTTACTGCTCTTATCAACTGCATGTTGTAGCAAGGAGCAAAAATAACACTTTTACATCCCCTAACTTATTTTATCTAGAACTCAGCTAAGTTTCCCTAATGTCTCCTGTCATTTGGTTTTCAGTTAAACGCGGTACTGAAGTTACTGAATTTAGTAGAGTCACTGCGATAAAATATGAAGTGCAAGAGTCTTTACCTTTATATGAATGCCGTATCTTTATCCAATATAAATGCATTTATTTAGAAAATTAAAAGACCGATTAGTTCTTGAGTAAGTCATTTCGTGAACTCTTCTCCAATTCTGGATGTTGTTCATATTGCGCTTGCCTTGGCTGTTCAGAAAATGGTAGTTTACATTAGTACAACAATTAACGTTAATTGCCGTAAAGCGTAAACTATTGATGTTCTTCGAAAGTAGGGTGTTGCTACGCTAATTACAAGAACCTTTATTCACTTCGGTGCAAGGCTAATTTTAGCTGAAGCACAGGTACAATGTTAGCGTTTTCCGAAGGGGAGACGTGTGTGTCGTTTCCCGAAGGTCGCGGACTCTCTAAAATACCACCAATAAATCTTGCTGTAACTTGTTTCACCCTTCTGTACTCTGCCTGCAAGAGTATGTCGACGCCCTTGGAGTCTTGGATACGGTCATACACATCACTCTTGGAAAGAACCACATCCATACCACTCGTGGAAAGAAACCGCATGCCTATCACTAGTGGAGGGAACCGCGTTCATTGTTTTAACTACACACACACACATCACAGACCACGCACTTCTATACGAAAGCCCGGAGTTAAGCAGAACCGGCGACGGCAAAGCAGCAACTGACCACGCCCGCATAGCACCGCGCCGCGGCGCAGCACCTCCTAGATAACGAAGCCGTAGTGCTGCATGAGATGGCGTCATCAGAGAAGGTCAACGCTGGGCACAGATTAGAAAAGACGAATGCATCAATGTTTGGCTCAAACTTGACTCGAATCCAAGCGCTGACGGAGCGCTCATTTCCTATCTGTGTCCAGCATTGGCATTCTCCGATTACGCCATCTCATTAAGCACTATGGCTTTGCTTTCTACAAGGTGTTGCGCGGCCCCTCCTTCTCACAGGCTCCCCATCAGCTGTGCGCTTGACTTAGCCAAAAACGAAAGGGCTCAATATGACGAAAACCCGGCGGTGTCTGTCAGTTTGTCAGCGTCAGGGAGAGAGGGAGAGCTTCACGCGTGCTGACGTCAGCGCTTCGGACCAATGGGAGCGTCGCACTCGTCATCCTCTCCCACCTTTTTCTCTCTCTCCGTCGCTCACAAACGAAAGACACCGCCGGGTTTTCGTTTTCGAAAGGGACCGTGGGAGGGTAACTTCTGTTGCGTTATGAGGAGACGCTTCTGGCCACAAAGAGGGGCAGACAGGCGTCACGTGCAAGCTATGTATTGGTTTCAGTTTTAGGTAATCTTCCGGGATCGCTTGTTTCGGTTTTTGTCCGTGCAATGCAATGTCGACGCTACAAAAGGTCGATTTAAACCGGCCCGAATGCACTTCTCCCGATGGCGCGATAGCCGCTTTAGTCGACGAACTCGATCGCTACGAAGTCAACTCGACTACCATCATTGCCAAAAGGAGACGGCCCGCACGACTCTGCAAAGCGTCTCACGTGTAAACAAATCAACGCGGCGTTTTTCGTGGCTTCGGAGATGCGGAACGGAGCCGACATTCAGGAAGATACGTTTGAACTACAAGAGTGTCAGCAGGAGCCACGTAAATACCTGTTCACACTGGGAGCCCAACCGCATGCACCGATCCAATTTTATGAACCGATGAGCGACTAGACAATCGGATGCAGCTGGATACTGACGTAACGCTCGGCAGAGGGAGATTGGACCGGCATTCAGTAGCTCCCGATAACTGTTGTAACTCGGCATGCGTTGGCGTACCGTCATGTCGGAATAAAAGTTGCACAGTAAAAATAGTGGATGTACCCATGTTGTGAAGGCAATCTATATGGCGTTTATTTCAACTCTAAGAAAAATGAGATAGTATCCATGAGTGTCCCTTTTTGATGAGAGTGTTCGATAAACCAGTAAACAAACATTTCCTCAAAATAACCGGAAGGAAAAAGCGGTGTTTGACTGTTTGTATGTTTAATTTTGCGGACCCAAATGGGCGCATAATGCGGGATGCGCTTCTAAGCGAGCGATTTTAAATTTGCAAATATTCCTAGTAAAGATAGTACAAAACAAATTAATCAATCGCCTGAATTTGCCGGGCCATGTCCGACAATGTAAACATTTATGAAAAAGTTCAGCTTTTTTTTTTTTTGAGCAGAAGTAGCGATGTGACAAACTTCGTTGCCTCGTATTCGATGCGGGATAAGCTAAGCGTAAGATGCTGACGAGCATTAATTAGCTCGTCGGCAACAGTCGAGTCGCACTTGAGTAGAAGCTTCAGCAGCGGCAAGCTCAATGTAGCCAAAACAAGTGGGCGCCGCTACAGCTAAGGAGACAGCGCGTCATTTACTCTAGCGAATGCCAAATCTTTTTTCTAGAGCAGCCTCCACAGACTCAAAAGAACAAGAACCAGAAAGGCTGTGAACAGACCCGACACATGCCGCGCAACCTGTAATATGTGAAGCTCCAGGTACAGCGCTACTAGACCTAACGCAACGCCACTAGCGGCTCTTTCAGACACCAAGGCCTGCCTGACGCGTAAAACAAAAATTTGTAAAGCAATTCTTTACAATATCTTTTTTTATTTAACGTCGCTATCTTAATGGAATATCCCTTCTTTATCGAATAAAATGTTAATCTTTGTTTTTTTTAAGTAAATGATTAATATGTTTGTAATTAGGGGTGTCGCGAACCGGCCGAGGTTCGAGTTCGACCAGGTTCAGCTTTTTCGAACTTTTAGTGGAAATTTCGACGAACCTTGTATTGAGGTTCGACTCGTGTGCGCATGCGCGACAGGCTCACCAGTTGGCTTCGAATTGGATGGTGATGGCTAAGGGATGATTCAAGGGCAGCGCTGATTCGTTATTTCAGTTAATACTGTACAAAAAATCAAGTTATTAACCTCTTCAGTGATTAGATCTGGTTTATTTTAATTGCAACTGTTAATAAAATAAAGTAACCCTTTGCATAAAGAAAAATCCCCACACCTAGACATGCTTGTATCAAGGTCCGACCACACTGTCCACAAAGTCGAACCGCTCGAATCTGGTGAAAAGTTCGAAGGTTTGTCGACCCGAAAGTTCGACCTAAAACTCCGTTTCGACAAAAGTTCGCGACACCCCTAGTATTCAGTGCTTTAGGCCCAAGGGACCCAAGGAGGCCCTAGCGCCCCTAGCGTCTCTTGGTGCCCTCTACCTCGTTGATTGGTGAAAAGGGTGAAAACATGGGTGACCATTTTATAAAATATAAAATGAACTACAGGGTCCGATCGAGAAAAGTAAACCCTACTTTTCGGCCCACGTAAAAAATCTACGCATCGCAGAACGCTCAAACTCTGCCAAAATGTAACCCTAGCGGTCCAAGCAAGATGCCAAAGTTTCAGATCATGAGCTTACCTGGATCAAAAGATAAAAGAAAAAAAATGAGAAATCTCTACGGAGAGGCTCTGACCACGGAGAGACGCAGACGGAGGCCGTCTGCTTTTCGTTGCATCGCATAGGTGGCGCCACCACCTATATGGTTTGGCGGGTTATCGCGGGCATCTGCCGGGCTTGGCGGCAGATTCGGAATTGTTCTCTATCATTTCTGAAGTTTCGCTTACGCACTGCTTTTCACTGCAACGGAAATAAAGATTACACGGTCTAATTTGCGATACTTCGGTGCATTTGCTCAGGCATAACATTTCTTCATGCTAATTATTTTAGCAGATGTCGTCTGCTTTACTCTTTGGAAACCCGAACACCAGTTCTCCCGTTGATTACTTTTAATCTCTACCGCGTTTCGCTGCACTTTCCTGTCTGATAAGGCAATTAACAAAAAAAAAAAAACGCGCGGACGTGGTGGTTTGGTATTTAAAGCGCACAAGCTTTAAGGATGTTCGCCGCCGATACCGTCGAGTGCAGCGTTCCAGGCCGCCGTCAAAGAGAACCATCTGGAAGTGGGTCCAGCGTTTCGGCGCAGTGGGCAGCGTCGCGAACAAGAAGCACGTCTTCGCCAGCACGCCAGAAAAACAGCAGCTCGCGTACGAGATCATGGGTGCTTTCGAAACGGACCCGCACCTGTCCACAAAGAGAGCGGCGACTTTGTCTGGAGTTTCAGATTTCACTGTGTGCCGGATTCTTCGCCGACACAACCTGCATGCACGTTCTCCACGAGCTGAAGCCTGAAGACTATGAAAGACGGCTCGATTTTTGCCGCGAAGAGATCCTAAGGATCGCGGCCAACCCCTCCCATCTGGACTTCCTTCTTTTCTCGGACGAGGCCGTCTTTCACCTCGACGGAAAAGTCGACGCTCAGAACTGCCGGTACTGGAGCAACTGCAACCCGCACTGGACAGTGGAGAGGTCTCAGTACTCTCCCAAGGTAGCTGTATGGTGCGGGATCTGGAAGGAGGGTGCTTTTGGGCCTTTTTTTTTTTTCGATGAGTCTGTGACGGGCAGACGTTATCTGCGCATGTTGAAGGAGGAGTTTCTTCCCGAGCTCGAGGCCCTCCAGATGCAACGGCAAGTTTGCGTATTCATGCAAGATGGAGCGCCCCACACTGGTGGACCTCCGTCAGGAAATGGTTAAGCGACACCCAGAGGCTCGCCCAGCATGCCATGGCCACCGCGATCCCCGTCACCAATCTATGATTTTTTTGTATGGAGGTTCATCAAGTCACAGGTCTACACCGGTCGAATCTCCACCCTCGGCATCCTCAAGCAACGCATTGAAGCTGCGTTTCTGCACATTACGAACGAAATGATAGCTGCGGCTTTTGCCGAATAGGAGGCGAGACTTCGACGTTGCACCTGGCAGCTGGGAGGTCACGTTGAGGCAGAACCGTAGGGCTACGGTGTTGCCTTCCAGTGCCTGCCCCTGACGCACTCCACATACTTTCATCTGGAAGCAAGAACAGCTTCCGCCATGTGCGCGGTCTTTTCCCGTTTTTATTTCATTTACCTCTGACAAATGGTCCTTAATAGGGCTGCCAATTACGGTTGTCAGCTGCTGAGCTACTCCTGCTCGGCGCTCTCCCGAGTCTCTCTCATCTGGTGTCTCCGGACCATGGAAATGGTGAACCTGGTTCTTTGACGGGGCAGCTTAATTGTCCAGCATTTAATCTAAATACCAGCAAACCATAAGCACTGAATTCCTTTAATAATATTAATAATAATAAATTCGAACGTGTTCGAGACTCGACGTAATGAGTAAGCCGGGTCACAAAGTCGCTGACTTGGCGTCTTCTGCCTCTCCCTTTCTTTAATTTTCATTTCCAACAAAAAACAGAGAAAAAAAAAAGAACCAAGTACGCAGACATAAAAACCGGTACAGAAGTTAAAAAAGGAAAATATAGTGGCCCAGCTGAAGTTCATCTGCAACTGAAAGGAGGCTCCTCTAACTGCGGAGCCCAAATATTGTAACTTTAAAAACATTAATTAGGTTATAAACGGTTTATAGGCAGTGAGCAGACTTGGCCACTAGAGGAAGCTACCACGTCCATACCGAACTTCACATAATCTGCAGCACCGAGTAAGGGTGTCGCGAACCGGCCGAGGTTCGAGTTCGGCCAGGTTCGACGTATTCTAACTTTTAGTGGAGAGTTCGACGAACCTTGTAGTGAGGTTCGACTCGTGTGCGCATGCGCAACAGGCTGGCCAGCTGGCTTCGGATTGGATGGTGATGACTAAGGGATGCATTAAGGGCAGCGCTGATTGGTTATTTGAGTTTATACAGAACAAAAAATTAAGTTATTAACTTCGTCACAGATTAGAATTAGTTTCTTTTAATTGCAGCTGTTCACAAAATCCAAATACCCCCTTGCATAAAAAAAATTCTCCAAACCTAGACATGCTTATATCAAGGTCTGGCCACACTGCCCATAAAGTCGAACCGGTCGAATCTGGTGAAAAGTTCGAAGGTTCGTCGAACCGGTTCGACCCAGTCGAACCCAGAAAGTTCGACCTAAAAATCCGGTTCGACAAACGTTCGCGACACCCCTATTTGTAATTGAATACAACTCACGGTCAAGCTGCTCATGCCAATCCAAAATGAGCCAAGCGCCAAAGCCATGGAGAGAAATCTTCAGAAATAGATGATAACAAACGATCGGTCTTTCTTTCCTCATTTTCACTGTTCACCGAAAATGAAACGCCACGGAAATTCCTCAGATCTACCGTCTCGCTCGCTTCCTTGGTCGGTTCTGCCCTCCCGATAAAAGCGGCAGAGCAGGAGGCCACACCCTTCGCTCACAGTACCACGGATTGCGAAGCTTGTTTCTCCCCCGTGTCCTTATTTAGCATGTCCGCCATAAATCACTGCCTGCTGCTGTCCTGGAACGGCTTTCTCGTGGCTCCTTCCCGCAGCAGCTAGATATAATCCGCCCCTCAAAACCGCGATCGCGAAACGGACAGGCCCGGCTTGCTCTCCCTAATCTCGTCAAGACTCGTTCTCACGAGCCCCACGCTACGGAACGGCGCTACACACGCTATGTTTCTCGCAACTTGCGAGAAACATAGCATAGTCGGCGGCGGAGGCCCTGTCGGTGGCAGAGGCCCCCGTCGCTGACAGGACCACCGGTCAGAGCCCCTACCCCGACTTACCTTGGGTACGAAGACCGAGTGAGCGCGACAGACTTCCTCGAGCACCTAAAAAGTACCAACAGGCCATGGGAGAGGTCGGACAAGGATGTATATCTCGTTGTACGACCTCTCCCCTGGCAAGATGCGTTTAAGTATACTTGAACGCATCCTGCCACTCTCGTTGGTCTTTTTGTTCTTTGCCTCGTTGCCTCAGAGTCCGTCCTACAAAAAATGAACGTGATTAAGAGAAAGGTCCCAACGAGGCAAAGAACAAAAAAAAGAAACAGAGGTCGTTCCGTAGCTTTACAACTGTGGTGACAGAGCATCAAAGAAAAGGATGTCCACTGAATGCGGGTGCGCGGGGCTAAAAGGCAACAAGCGCGTGACGCGTGACGGTGATATAAAAAATAGTCTTGGCCCGAGCTTCGTCGTGTTCGGTTCTTTTCCTTGCTTCGCCACCACACTGGTGACCCGCGAATTATGGCCACGAACACGAAAGAAACGGATCGTACGGGTGAGCCTCCCCAGACCGTCAACCACTACGCTGTACGCCTCCCGCCGTTCTGGCCACAGCACCCGGAAATCTGGTTTCTACAGGTAGAAGCCTGATTCGGCGTGTCTAACGTCACGTCACAAACGACCCGTTTCGGCCACCTGGTAGCTGCCCTTCCCAACGAAGTAGCGTTGGAAGTCTATGACATTCTCTCAAATCCGCCCACCGCTGCATCGTACGACACGCTGAAAGCGGCAATCCTAGAACGAACGACGGTTTCGGAACGTAAGCGCCTGCAGCAGCTGTTGGCAGCAGAAGAAGAGCTTGGAGATCGGCGACCTTCACAGTTACTTCGTCACATGCAGGCCCTTCTTGGCGAGCGCGCAGCGACGTTTGATACAACATTACTAAAATAAATTTTTCTACAACGACTTCCTTCCAGTGTCCAGATGCTGCTTACCACGGCAGCAGATTTAACCCTGCCCGCTCTGGCACTGCACGCCGACAAAATCATGGAGGTTGCGCCACCACAGGCATCTGTGCACAACTCGAACGTGCATCAGCTCTCTGAACCACAACAGCAGAGATTCGCCTCCTCTGAAGAAATGACGACAATTCGGGAGGAAGTCAAGAACCTGTCCACACTCGTCGCAAGCTCGCTTGCTCGTCATTCAGGGCCATCCCGTAACTCGTTCCGATCTGCTCGATCTCCTAGCCGATCATCGCAATCGCGACGTTTTTCCCCTTCGAGGAGCCAGTCTCCCGACGTTCAACCTTGCTGGTACAATCGCAAATTTGGTTCCAGAGCAGAACGCTGCACGCAGCCTTGTGGATGGTCGGGAAACGAAACCAGGGAACACTAGCGGCGACGAGTGCTCCTCCAAAACCTTCTGACAGTCGCCTGTTTTTCCTCAAGGACGGACTTTCAAATGTTCAGTTTCTCATCGATACAGGGGCCGAGGTCAGAATTGTTCCTTCGCAAACCGCTGACAAAGGCTCCACTCCCATCTGTTACCTACGAGCAGTAAACGGTAGCAGCATCCCTGTATACAGGAGAAGATCCCTTGCTGTCGAACTAGGCATTCGGCGAACATTTCGTTGGGTATTTCTCGTTGCACCAGTCAGCCATGCCATCCTGGGTGCGGACTTCTTATCCCATTTCACACTTTTAGTTGACATGGCACACAAGAAACTCATTGATTCTACCACCGGACTCTCCGTAATGGGCAAGCCTACAACCATCTCCTCTTTTGCCTTCACGATCAAATGCTGCCTACCCGAGCCGTACACAAGTCTTATCAAAGAATTCCCGATTTTGACTGCCTCTCCTGACTGGACCAAACCTGCCACACATGACGTTGTACACCGCATTGCCACCCGCGGTCAGCCCACTCATGCAGTTCCCCGGCGATTATCCCCTGAGAAACTTCGCATCGCCCGGCAAGAATTCGAACATATGTTGGAAATGGGAATCGTTAGGTTATCCTCGAGCTGTTGGTCCTCGCCCCTCCACATGGTTCCCAAGAAAACTGGCGACTGGAGGCCTTGTGGGGATTACCGTGCTTTAAATTTGGCCACACTCCCTGACCACTACCCATTGCCCAACATTCAAGACTTTACTGTCAACCTGAGAGGATCTACTATTTTTTTCGAAAATAGACCTCACGAAAGCATACCATCAAATTCCTGTAGCCACAGATGACATCTCCAAGACCGCCATAACGACACCATTTGGCCTGTTTGAGTTCACTCGCATGCCATTTGGGTTAAGAAATGCCGCACAAACTTTTCAGAGATTTATCGACGTTGTAACACGGGGACTGACGTTTGTTTTTGCGTACGTCGACGATATTCTTGTCGCAGGCACATCACCAGAGGAGCATCTCTATCATCTCCGGCTTCTGTTCGAACATCCTCCGACCTCTTGAAGCAATGCTCACGCAGTCCAAGTCTTCAGGAGCTGCACTCTCTTGGAAACAAAGGGCCGACAACGCTTTCTCCGCTGCCAAGAATAGTTTAGCCCAAGAGACACTGTTGGAGCATCCCCAGCACGATGCTCTTACAAGCATCACGGTAGACGCTTCCGGAGTTGCCGTCGGCGCTGTGGTACAGCAGTACCTTGGTGGAGCATGGAAACCGCTTGGTTTTTTCTCAAAGAAATTAACCAGCACCGAGCAACGGTACAGCGCTTTTGGGCGAGAGCTCTTTGCTGCCTACCTGGCTGTGAAACATTTCCGATATTTTTTAGAAGGGCGCCAATTCATCATCTTCACGGACCACAAGCCGTTGACTCATGCCTTACAAGCTGCCAGAAACAGCTACTCTCCAAGAGAGGTCAGGCACCTTGTTTTTTTAGCAGAATATTCCACGGACATACGACATGTCAAAGGCACGCAAAATATCCCTGCAGACACGCTTAGTCACATTGCTTCAGTCAACGCCTCTGATTTATCGTGGGAAACGTTCGCTAGACTGCAGCAACAGGACGAAGAGCTCAGGGACCTACGCCACTCCTCAACCTCCCTACAGCTCACGGACGTTCCACATTTTTCGTCAGACATCACCATTGTATGTGGCACTTCCACAAGCAGGCAACGCCCCTTCGTCCCTGCCGAATTACGCCGACGAGTTTTCGACTCTCTTCATTCTCTCGCTCACCCTGGAATTCGAGCATCTCAAAAACTGATCACGGAACGCTACGTCTGGCCGGGCATGAACAGCGATGTCCGACAGTGGGCAAGAGCATGTTTGCCGTGCCAGCGAGCAAAAACACATCGGCACACCGTAACTCCACTTGTAAAGTTCCTGCCCCTTACAAAAATCTATAGTTAAATTATTTTGAATTTTTGTTGAAAATTTTCTGGAGTCGTATTGAATTTCTTTTTAAACTTTTTTATGTTTTTTAGACTTTGTTTTGACAACTTATTTAACTCCTAGATAAAATTGGCCACTTAAATTTTTTAGAATTCCTTCTTACATACATTCTTTTGAATTCCTTCTTACAAAAATTTGTTGAATTCCTTTTGACGGAACCGCAGATTAACGTTTAAAAAAACACTTAATTGTTTTAATATATTTCTGAATTTCGTTAGGAAATAGTATCTTTTTGATACATACACATCCCACAAATAAGCAAATGTAAACAAACACAAACACCATCAAGCACTCAACACCAGAAACACAGTCCAGTTGACAGCACCAGAGCCTTATATAGCCTGCATATTGAAGGTAATCATTTGGCCGGTGACCACCTCAGCACTTACTAAGTTTTCAAGTCTCCGGTCTCCTTCTCGAAATTCTGTCAAAGGGAAGACAGTGTTTCGAAGTTCGTGGACTCTATCTCTTATTAAAAAGCATTGGTACAACTAATAATAATTTCGTGTAGTCGCTAAAACAACTTCCACAAGAACGGCTCATAGAACAATTGTTATCGCTTCTCTGCATAGCACCAGTCGGTACGAAGCCAGTCAAGGCGGTTGCTCCACTTTAAAATAGGTATTTTGCTCTTCTTTACTAGTTGAATAGGGTCAATAATGCCACGATAGTCATTTACAAAGTGAGAACGGCAGGCGTGTTTTTCGAACGCCTGGCCTCCAGCACGCGCCCCATACCTTCCGTCGTGCTTTGACTGCGCAGTCGAGCTCGAGGGGCGCGAGGCGTCGAAGAGTTGTCAAGGATAGAAGGCTCCTCCCTACGGTTCTCAACTTGTCCGAGACTTTTGAGAAACTTAATGACTTTTGACATTTAGTCAAGATGTATTATGTTCAATAAAAAATCAACAGAAAGTCTGTAGCTCTTTTTTTGACACTGGCTACAGAAGTCAACTGAATAATTTAAACACGAAGTAAATAGAACGTCTGCAGTATTTCTGATAACACTTTCAACAGGAAGTCAACAGAAAAAGATCCAACGTAGAGTTAATAGAAAGTCAATAGCTCTTCTTTTGACTCAGGCAGAAGAAAATCATAAAAAAAGTTTCAACACAAAATCAGCAAACTTTCTGTTGACCATGTCAACAGGAAGTCAGTCAAAAGAAAGTAATCAGAGTGAACAAGAAGTCAACAGATTTCAATAAAAAGTAAAAAAAAAAAAACATCTGTCATATCGGATCCCGCACACGACCGCAGTCCAAATAAAATAATAAAAAGATGTCTCTTTTTATAAAATATTATAAAGAAATAATGTCAATAAGTTTTATTTTTATTTTTAGAAAATAACCTACGAAAAACGTCGTTACATCTTCTTTTTAATTTTTTTAGAAATAAGTCCACAAAACAAAATCTATTGTTTTTCTTTTTGAATTTTTTTAGAAAATAACCTACAGAAAAACGTCTTTACAAGTTCTTTTTAATTTTTGTAGAAATAAGTCTACAAAACAAAATCTTTTGTTTTTCCTTTTGATTTTTTTTAGAAAATAACCTGCAGAAAAAAGTCTTTACAAGTTCTTTTTAATTTTTTTATAAATAAGTCTACAAAACAATTCAATATTTTTTCTTTTGAAAGTTTTTTGACAATAGTCAAAACAAAGTGCGTTTATAAAGAAATACAGTAGGATCGCGGAAAGTCAATAAGAAGTCTAAAAAAATTAAAAAGAATGTTGAGACCCGTTTTTGTAAGGGGCCTCCCGACAGCCGTTTTGAAAAAGTTCACATTGATCGGGTCGGACCTCTACCACACTACAAAGGCTACCGATACCTCCTCACGATTGTTTACCGCTTCACTCGTTGGCCGGAAGCAACGCCAATTCAGGATATCACAGCCGAGACCGTTGCATCAGCTTTCATCCAAACCTGGGTCGCGCACTTCGGAACACCTATCGAGATCGTCACAGAGAGGGCCGACAGCTTGAATCGGCCCTTTTCAGATGCCTCTCTGAACTACTAGGAACCACACACATACGAACAACTGCCTATCATCCGCAAGCCAATGGACTTGTTGAGAGATTTCACCGTCAACTGAAGGCTTCCATCATGGCTCACCAAAATCCAACTTGTTGGTTGGAACTTCTTCCTATCATTCTTCTTGGTCTTCGTGCTGCTGTCAAAGAAGACCTAGCTTGTTGCCCAGCCCAACTCGTCTACGGCACTTCACTTCGTTTGCCGGCCGAGTTAGCAACGCCCTTGCACCCTACAGCAGCACCTCCCAAGATCGAGACATACGTCGAGAGACTACAGAACGTCTTCAGAGAGATCAGGCCAATACCCACCCGGGCAAAAGCGACAACCAAACCATTTATCAGCAAAGACCTTCGTGAAAAAACACATGTTTTTCTCAGGACAGACGCGGTACGACGCTCTCTTCAGCCACCCTACATTGGACCACATTTTGTCCTGGCGAGAAATGAAAAAAAATTTACCATCAAGATTAACGGACGAGAAGAAGTGGTTGCCACGGACCGCCTCAAACCGGCCTACCTCGACGCAATCCCAACATTGTGTTTAGAGGCCGAAACACAGTGCTCATCGAGGCAGGCAGCTTCCGGCTACTCATCGACTCTTCCTCCACGACTTCTACACAAAACGGTTCGTTGGAGCGACTCTGTCTCTGGGAGGGGAGTCCTGTGGTGACAGAGCATCAAAGAAAAGGATGTCCACCGAATGCGGGGGCGCGGGGCTAAAAGGCAACAAGCGCGTGACGGTCATATAAAAAATAGTCTTTGCCCGAGCTTCGTCGTGTTCGGTACTTTTCCTTGCTTCGCCACCACACAACCTTGCCCACAGTCTGAATGAAGTGGCAAGCAAGTACGATGTGCCCGTAGTTTTCTCGGTCCTAAAGAAGTTGGCTCGTTTGTGCTCCCGCATTTTTCATGACAAGGCAAAACGGTTATGTGAAAAGAAACACGTAACTCCTTGCGTGGACTTCACAGTGGGTGCAGTCCATGAAATTCCACTGAGTTGTAGAAAGGTCTACATTGGCCAGACTGCAGGCACGTAGATAAGATTTTTTTTCGGGGGGGTGGGGGGGAGGGGGGGGGGGGAGAGGAGAGAGGGGGAGGAGGTCCCAGCAAAATGGAAGATTTCGGGGGGAGGGGGGGGGGGCCGGGCCCCGTAGGCCCCCCCCCCCCCCTCCCCCGGCTACGTGCCTGCCAGACTGGACGATGCATCAATCATGGAGCACGGTAACACTCACTATCAGTAAAACATAAATATGGCTCAGATTTCCTGATACATGGCAACACTTGTGGCTGTGTTCCGCGGTTTCTGCAGATAAGAATTCTGAAGAGAAGCCGTGAGCCGTTAGTCTGTTGCTCGTAAACTTTTAAAACCGTTCTTTACATTAAAAAAAAGTGGGACGGCATCTGTCAGTTTCACGTTAATTGTGCTTTATGAAAATTAATTGCAGTGTTTGCATGATGGCACACAGGCTTGATAACTGTAGATGTTGTCGCTTTGTGTATGTATATAATATATCCTTTGCTTTTTCTTGAGTCAAAAAGCTGAAAGTTAGCGCTTGCCCTGCTTACTTCGTACCCTTGTTGTTGATGATTTTTTCGCTATTTTATATGATTACCAAAAATGCAAAGACCTATCTCGAAGACATTGTCGTCTACTCCAACAACCTTCGAAGATCTCCTATGAGGTCTGAAGTATGTATTCGACAGGCTAAAGCTCGCGGGGATCACAGTGAACCTAGAAAATGCCCGAATTTCCGAAACTCGCATCATCTTGCTCGTGTTCATGCTCGATTGCGGTCGCACTGTACCGAATTCCGAGAAGCTACAGGCTATCCGGGAGTTTCCTGCGCCGACGGACCTAAGCTCGCTCCGTCAATATCTGGGAATGGTGAACTTTTACCGCCAATTCGTCCGAAACTGCGCATCATTCCTAGCGCCACTCACGCGGTTGAGAAAGTCCTTGAGTTGGAGATTAGATCCACAGGTGTGAGGCGGCATTCCGCTGCACCTGTAAAGCGCTCTCGGACGCAGCTGAACTAAAGCTTCCCGACTTGAACAAGCCTTTCGTGATCCAAACGGACCCGAGCAAACCAGAGCAAACAGTGCTTGGGAGCGGTCCTGCTCCAAGAGAACGAGGGTGTACTAGGACCGGTTACTTTTGTTAGCCGCTCGCTGTCGCCGGCGGGGATGAACCACACTCTAAAAAAATCTGGTTGTAAGACAACTCTTAGGGGTTCTTCGGTTGGGTTGTCCATATTTGCATCCCAAAAAGTTCTTCTAAGCACCCCCTTAAAAGGGTTCTTCGTGAAAGGCCTATGGGGTGCTTTTAAGGTCCTTTTTTTATGTGAAAGAGTTCTTCATTGTTATTTCTCTAGTGCGCCAGGGGGCGATAGGGCTTGAGGTAAAACCGTTCTTCACAAGCTGAAAGAGTTCTTTGGGCGTCAAAGAACCTTTCAAGAACAGAATTTTTAAGAGTGTACAGCATATAAGAGTGTACAGCCAACGTACAGCGCTTCGACATTTATGTTGACGGGTCTACGTTCATGACCGAAACAGACCACCAGAGCCTAATATGGCTGCCGAGATTTCGCTAAATCGAAGGACGATAAGCGAGATGGGCCTTGCTACTGCAGAAATACGATTATGTCGTGCGGTACATGAAAGGCAGCGCAAACGTGGCGGCCGATGCACTGCCCTGAGCCCCTGTGGACAGCATATATTTTTGCGCGAGGACCCAGGCCGAGCCAACGGCAAACTCCACGTCATGCGAAGCCCAAAAAATATCTCCCAAGTGAAGGCGGCACCACTGGCTTCCTCGGACGAAGCCGTGAGCCACGCAGACGCAGTGAGCGCGGTGTGGATCGTGTTCAGCAAAAAAAGAGCTACTGAAAGTTCAGCAGAATGATGCGTTTTGTCGAAAGGTGATTGGCGGAGTTTCGAGACAGTTGGACTCCGTGAAGTCGGAACGAGGGTTGGGCAGAAATACTCAAAAATGTATTTGGAAATACAAATACTGGGATACATTGAAATAATAGCTGAAATAGTGATACTGAAATATATCTGTAAAAGTGTATTGCGATACGTATCGGAAATACATTTTAAATAGAGGCAAAAAGTATTTGGAAATACAAATACAGGAATGCATTTTAGGGAGGGCAGAAATACAAATACAGAAATACTGATACTGCAATACATTTTTCAAATTTGTTTGAGACGCCAAATGAGATGAAGCTTGAAGTTGGAAGTGGAAGCTTTTGATCCTGAAATTACTTTCCCGTAGGCTTGGCACTTTGCCTTGAAGGTAGTGATTTTGAACGACGAGTAGTCTTCAGTGGGCTCAAAAAAACGTTCTATCAAAGACTGACCGCGGTCCCTTCCCTGACATCCTGTCTGTCTGACGAGGGATGCGAAAAGACTTCGACCTCTATATAAATTCTATGTCATCCTAAATCCCATCAAAATGTCACCATGCCCCTGTCCGATAAGAACGCCCCTGTCACCATTTATCACATGACGTCACGGTGGAATGAACTGGTATTCTTTGTCTGTAGGTGGTGGTTTTGAACATAAAACTTTACCGCGCTGTTGTATGAAAGGACAATACGTGCTTTCGTTGCAGGTTACCTCGTTGAAGATCATGCAGGCAGTGTCATTTGGAATTTTCGAGAATAGTGGACCACCTGAAGCATCCTGAAACAGATGCCTTATCCTCTGTTACGGTTGATAAAACGATACGGTGGCATCCCTGTTGCGAAGGTCCTTCCTACCGAACGTCCGCCACCGACGCATGGATTGCGGTCGTTAAGTTTTGTCTTGCGCACTGCAGATAGAGAACTCGTAGGTTTCGACCTGATATTGCCGGCACAGGTGCGAGCTCTCCGAGAAACAGCGCGCGTTAGAGACGAGTCGCAGGTGTACGAAGTCTGGGTCGGCACAGCGAGGCCACGTTTGACTTCCGTCCTGGGTTTCGAATCACCAGAGCAGCGGGTCACTTTCACGTCGGCTGGGACGTACCCTTGAGCTGTGCAGTATTACGGGCTCAGCCGCAGTCGCATTGGAATATGTGGTGAACTTCACTGCGTGAGTAATCCTACTATTTCAAGTCAACCCCCGCCAGCCTCGTGCTGCAATGGAATGTGAGTCAGCTTTGCAGGCTGGGTGTACTGTGTACGCTAGGGCAAAATAGACGGTTAGCAGCGGGCTTTGGATGCCAGCAAAAAATGGCTCAAGAAACCCCTACCTAAGGACCTGCGGCACAAGGTGATCTGACTCCACTCCTGGCACGCCATATGGTTCGAGTCTCCGACTACGCAACACTTCTCAGAAGAGAGAAGAGGACGCATAGAAAAATAGGTCGGAGAATCGGAAGGAACCTTGGTCAGCATGGTAACAATGCCCCAGTATCTCCTTGACCCTAATGTCCTCTGACGTAAAAAGAAAAAAAAAAAGGCTTTTGGACTTTTCTTTTTTTTCTTTTCTCTTTTTTTTTTGGGGGGGGGGGTGTATTTCTCAAGAAATGTAAGGAAATACATTTCACCTTGATTGTATCGCGATACAAAGAAACATTCGAAATGTATTTCGATACAGGAATACAGATACTGGTGAAAAAAAGGTATCGCGATACAGAAATACTGATACAAAATGTATTTCTGAAATACTATCGCGATACATTTGTATCGCGATACTGCCCAACCCTGGGACTCGGAACGTATTGCAGTAAACGTCGCTCGTCGGCATGTATCTGGTACTGATACTGACACGCTGCATCAATTTCTGCTGAACGCCGACGGGTTCCTGGTGAAGAAGTATTCAATCTGAGGACACAGATGATGTGTTCAAGGTCGTAGTTCCGAGAAATCTGAGGTGCGCAGTAACGCGTTACTGTCATGACTCACACTTGGTGGACACGCGAGCAGCTAAAGTTATGCTGCATCGCAATCAGGCTGGACATGTAAAAGCACGTTTACACCGGCGATGCGATCTAGTCGCGCGATAACTTTCATCATAAAAGCGACCCTCGCGGGAAAAATGCGACGCGATTTGAGCAGTCGCTTGGTGACCCGACTTTTTGCGATGTGATTTAGTCGTGAAGCGGTTGAGCCAACCAGCGGCGTTCGGAGCGACAGTTTCCCAGAAGCGACTCGCCAACGAAGGCGTTGGACTCGCTCATCGCGCACGCCAGTGCGACCATCTAATTTGTTTGCGATGCGATCTAGTCGCATCGCGCGACTGCTTACATCGCCGGTGTGAATGCGCCTTGAAGGAACGTATTCCGCTACGCCCGCACGTGTCACGCTTAACCATTATGGTACGGTTACACCTGAGAAGAAATCCGCTGCCGCGGGAGCGGATCCGCTCCCGGCGGCGGCGGCGACGAGCGGGTTGCGTTTACATCTGTTTCCTTCGAGCAGTGGCGGCAGCGCCGGCTGCGGCAGCGGTTCCCACAACGTCTCGTCAAATATGACGAGAAGGCGCGAGAGTTCCCGCCTCGGCTCTCTCTCTCCCGGGCTTTGCTGCTCCCGGAAGAACGCGTACTCGTGACGTAGGCAGCGTCGCGCCGCGCAAGAATGTCATATCCGGTCAGCGAAACGCCTCGTTCGGCGGCAGAAATAGATCCCGGACCTAAACGGCTCGCCGCCGCGTTTTCCGCCCAGCGTTTCGCCCCAGCGGCAAAAGCTGGGCGGATTCGCTGGCGGATCCGCAAGTGTAAACGTACCATTAGGGACGTTTCGTAGACCGCGTTTCCCCCTCCGCAACGAAGAAGCCGCTACTGCGCCTGCGCGCCGATGACCTTGACCGTAGAGTTCCGGGTATCGTTGCGGATTGCGGAGAGCGTTGCGGGACGGCGAGAACTCCCTAACGCTTCAAACAAAGAGGCGGCAAACCTCCGAGCCTAATGCAGCCGACACATAGCCAAAAGCCGCAGTCTTTGGCGGCTTGCGACGTGGTCGGCCCTTTGCCGAGAAGCATCAAAGGACACCAGTATCTCTTGGTTGAGTGACTAACCACTACAACAGACAGGTAAAAATTTTCCCACTGCGAAAGCTGACGGACCGAGCGATCACTGAAAAGCTCAATGAGGTATTCACCCGATTCGGGTTTGCCGAAACTCTTCTAACAGATCGGATGAGCCATTTCGTCGGGCAAGGATTTGTGGATACTTGCAAAGCCCTGGGCACAAAAACACAAAAAACAAAATAATAAACCCTACCACGGTATTACCCACAGGTAAACATCGTGGGGCGATGTAACAGAAACATCAAACCCACGCTGGCTGCATTTGCCGAAAAGCACCGCGACTGGGACGCATACATCCCCGAAATTGGGATCGCTCTCGTTCCACTGGCAATCGTTCGACAAACTCCCTCCTCCCCCCCCCCCCCCCCCCCCCCTCCGACCCCAAGCCCCGTCTTTTCACATCCGGAAGAGAATTACTGAATCCAATGGACCGCGTCCCCAGGGCAAACGCCGGGATGAACGATGCGCAGTCGACGCAGACTGAGCGTGCGTGCGCGGTACAGACCCGGATGACGAAGCATTCACGGAGGCCCGTCGCCATCTCGGGGTAGCACGAGCTAAACAAAAAGCTCGGTAGGACCGCTCTTGCCGAGAACTCCGCTGAAAAGTTGGCGATCTCGAACTTAGACGAAACCACGTTCTGAGCGACACCAACAAAAGCTAGCACTAAAGTGGTTGTGGCCGTACAGAGCACAGGAAGTAATTTCGCCACTCGTGTACATGCTGAATAGAAAGAATCGAAAATTCGGTGGGCCGGTACATATTTTCGATCGCAAAAGGAAGGGGACGAACAGACGCAGCCCCCCGCGGCAGCGTGCACACAAAACGCGAGACAACGCCAGCGATGAGCAGCAGGCTCGAAGAAACTAATGGCGAATTCAACTGGTCGTTTTGGAGCGCGCCGGGATCGACTTTTCTGGAGCGATCCCATTTCACAGGGCGATCGGGATCGAGACGGACGTGTTCCACTAGTCGTGTTGGATTAGCTCCCGCTCCAGATTCGATCTGGATCCGAGAAAAATCGCTCCGCCGATTTCGGCGGATTCAACCGGAAGCCAGCCGGGCCAGCCCTCGGCGCACACACGTGACTTCCTTTCTCTTGGGGCAGCTTGCCTGATCTCGCTTATCTCGTCTCAGAAGAATTCGTAATGGCCGCTAGGGACGTGCCGCGTGTACCGCCGGCCTTACTGCTGCTGCTGCTTGACGACAGTTCGTCGTCAAGTTGCTCGAGCAGCTTCCGGCATTCCGGCAATCTTTGCTAGAAGCTCCTGAGCCATTTCTGACGCTCGTGCGTCGAACACGTGCTATATAATTGAAAAGGTTTACTCCGACTTAACATAACAAGTTAATAACAAAAGGTACAGACGTTTCGCCACCTATGCAGGTGGCATCTTCAGTATACACTGACACAAATGAGGTGAGGTCGACCAGTCTACTTATCACACACGTCCCCGTAAACGTCCGGCAGGGGGCCACGGTTGGTGTTGCACACCGATGAGTCACGGCGAATGAACCAGGACTCGACGAGTTTCTTTGCCCCCACCCTTGTGTCAGTGTATACTGAAGATGCCACCTGCATAGGTGGCGAAACGTCTGTACCTTTTGTTATTAACTTGTTATGTTAAGTCGGAGTAAACCTTTTCAATCATGAATTCACCCGGCTTTTGGAACATTTTTGCGTGCTATATAACTTCGTTTCAGCTTCCGTCCGAGCGCTGCCAAAGGCTGGGGGACGGTTCGCAACTTCGAGAAGAGCATTCCTACGCACCAAAGTAGTCCGCAAAAGATTTTTTTTTTTTTTATTGTTGTGTGCGTAAACATTGCACAATATTCCAGATGTGTACTGCAGAGAATGATTTGCAGCTAAAGGATTTAAATATCTGAAGTTTATGTTTTTATTAATAGGTTCATGTACATGCTTGGGGTTTGGTGAAAACACGTACATCCGCTGATAACGCCGTTGCTGCGCTCGGTTTTTCTGTGTGATTTCGTTCCCGTAATGACCGAATCATGTGCTTCGCTGCTTTCCTCAGCGATTCGTTCTAAAACGTCCGCTAGCAAAGGCACGTTTGGGCGTCAGGCACGAAAGGACGTGATGAATGTCTACCTTCGGATTCGGCAGGAAACTCCGGCCGCGTCGTACCGCGAATACGTTGTAAACAAGAAAAGCGTCCGGGCCACTACAATTCACTGATACGCGGCGAAATCGGGGCCCCCCCTTTACCTGTCGATCACATTGAACGCCGAGAAGCTGGTGAAAAGGACTGCGCCTCGAGCCCTGGTATATCCAGGCAATAAAAGGAAACATCAACGGCCGGGTCATCGGTCACCTTGCAATGTGTACTTGCATCTCGAAACTATGCCGAAATGCCGAACAAGTGGAAAGCTCGGACACAGACGCCAGCGGCCAGCCTACGTACCGACATCCCCTGTGACCAAATTTCAGAACGTGAAAGGGCACTTTTTAGACCTGTAGCAGACGATACCGTTGATACACCCGTAGCAGACGAAATACTCGGCGAGCGCGGGCGGCGCGGACGACCGGCGGCGCAGCGGAGTGATACAAAAGTGCAGGCAAAATCGCGTGACCTATTGCCGGCGGGTGATTGACTTCGACCACACATAGCTTTGGCTGCGCTCGGACGGAAGCGAAAACGTCTTCGAAACGAGTCAAACGACCGCGGCGGCCGCGGAAAGGGGATTCCCGGGCAGGTGAATGACGGGAAGGGATCCGCCGATCCCGGAGCAGTGGTCATATTACACTGCTCCGGGATTAAAAGGTTAAAAGGCAGTGGCCTTTTAATCGCTATGAACCAACTAGCCCCAACCAAAGTTTTATTGCTCCACTGAGGATCCGTAGGCGGCGCGACCCCGTTCGGATCGTGTTCTCCAGTCCGGATCTGGTCAACTGATCCCGGCGCGCTCCAAAACGCCCCTTGGAATTCGCCATAATATCCTGAGTCTTCGCAGGGGCCGCTCCCCAGTAAGGGGGGGAGGTGCAAAGAAAAATGCACCCAGGACATCTCAAGCTATTTTCGCGAACGCGTCATTCACTATTGTTTAGTGGCAAGCGGTGACCTAAATAGAAGGCCACCTCAACGTTCGCTCCCCCTCCCTTTCACAATATCTTTTCTATCCGCCGTTATCATTCACCCCCTCCCCTAACTGACGATGACCCTTCGGCCTCTGGCAGTAACTCCACGTTAGAATTTCCTCTTTTGCAAATCTTTTCTCTCTCTCTCTCTAACGTTCGCTCCCGGATCATCGCATCTCGTAAGGGAATCCCCAAACCACGGTATCCATGGAAACGGGTAGACAGAACGACCATTGGTCAGTTATTGCCACCTAGGCTCGCGTGCATAAGACGTCACCATAGGGGCGCGGTGAGAGCCGTCGTCACAGGCGGTCAGAAATCAAGACCAGGTGGTCGGTCATTGTACCGCAGTACGGCCCCGCAGTACCACCCGCGAAGAGGATTCCCAGCCAGGAACGTGCTCAGCGTCGTTTGGGAGCTCCTACTTCCTGACTTCGGCAGTTATGAGCATTGTTAGTCTCCGGCAGTTCAGCGGCGTTCATGGACCACGGCAACTTGCGACTTTTCAAGCAGCCCCGCGAACCCGGCCGGACTCGGGCCGATCCAGCGACTCGTCAGCTTCGTGCGCCGTTGGGACCGACATCCGGTCAGGGGACTGCCCGCTCTTCGTCCATGGACAGCTCGCCGACCAGGGACCGGCTGTCCCCGTCCTCCTCGAGACAAGTTCCGAGGGCCCCACGAGCCACACTAACGAAGAGCCCTGCGCCATGGTGAGCGAGCGACTGACAAAATAATTTTCTTCGAGAACACGGGCAACGATGGCATTCTTGTATACGCTCGCTTATCAGAACACTCTGCGGGAAGCATTTTAGCTAAAATTACAACTTGTTATTGTTGCGCACTCCTAAAATACCACGAGACGTCAGCTAGAACTGAAAATTGCAGAATGTACGACAGCGTATAATTTGCGCGACGCACCAAACGTCCGTAAAGCATATGTACGGCTGGTGACGCGGCGCGTACGGGGCGAGAATAGACAAGGTAACCGGAAACTAATTTAATATGGCTCCTGAACAAACACGACACAGCCCAAATACTGTTAGCGGATGACGAAAAACAATAAAACAGTCATACGTTGGTGGACACCGAGAGCCAAGCATACGGGTGTAGGTCCCCGGCGTCGGTTGGGCTCGTATTATGGCGAAATGAGCGTGGCCATGGCGCTCGCGTGGCGTGTCAGTGACTTAGTTGACAAGCGGTCGACGAGGGCCACGCCAGCTGGCCAAACGCGGCGGCGGCGTGGCTTGACGGCTTGGTCCAAGGAGTAGCGAGACCTGCGTGATGCTGTCTACTCGATAAAACATCGCAGTTTTTTATGCGGTTTGACACGCTACCATGGCATACTGTTGTGTGCCGAAATGTAAGTCCGGTGCCAAACGGAAAGTTCAGGCGTCTGTTTCACGAGATTGCAGGTGACAACGGGCTAAAGGAGACATGGAGGAAAGCGATCGTCGGGAAGGTCTGCGTGCCAAACACGACGTCGCGGTACTCTGTTGTTCGCACCCGACACCTCTAGACACGCAATAAGGAAGGGTGCAAGACGTGGAAACCTGCATATGCATTTTTTTAAAAGTAAAGTTATGGCATGGAGGAACAGTTCTGAGTAATTTGGTAGCAGAGAATGGATGAAAAGGTATTAAAATCATCTCATTGGCTGGTTCTTGAACACTATGAAAGAAATATATTGCGAAAGACGAGGACAAGAGGAACACAGGGCAAGCACTTGTCTTGTTTTCCTCTTCTTGTCCTCTGAAATTTTTTTTTTTCATTATTCTACAGCGAGGCTGATGGAAGTCTTTGAGAAGGGCGCTTTCTGTAAACCTCAGACCCGCAGCCGACATTTCGCCAAGAGGCTTAGATCAGCTGCTGCTTTATGGTTTATTTTGTATTTTATTTTCGGGTCGATACAGCGAGCACGCGAGTGATCTTTCTGCCGAGACATGTTTCTGTTCTAGGACTGAAGGGCTGAGACGAGATAACATGCGCGCTTCAAATCGTGTCCGGGAAAGTCACATTACCAAGCTAGCTGAGCATTTAGTACGGTTATTTCCCGTTTGCATTAATATAGCAGATTTTAAATGCATCGTGAATCACACTTTTCGAACCTGGCCGCTTGCGGCGCTACGCGCTATGGCTGTGGCGTCGCCCGCTCCATCCAGCGCCGTATATAGGGAGAGTTTGGTCAATGGTAGAATTAGGAACGGCCAGGACGTGCACCAGACGCAGAAAGAGGGCTCGACATGCTAACTTAGCCAACAAGAAGCCGAAATAATCCTCTACCGGTGGTAGCGAGAAGCAGTTCCCTTCATGGTTGAAAGTATGATGCACGTGATGTTTCGATTATGATCAAGCAAAAAGTTTTAACAATTGCACGTGCCTCTCAGCTCTGTTTTAGTCGGATTGAGTCTGGCCGCTTGGACTGCAGATTTCCAGCCCTTGGCGCCTGGCGTACGAATTGCGTCGATTGTTCTGCTAGATTTTTATTTTGCATGACCATGGTACAAAGATTACGTGCATCATATTTTCAGTCACCGAAAGTTACTCCGACGCACTTATTAATTTCGTTTCTTGCCACCATCGCCAGGTATTATTTCCGGTTTCTGGCTGGCTACATTCGAAATAATGAAGTCGCCTTGAAACACGCCCAGCCCGCTTTCGGCCAATGGCGCCTCCTCCTTTTCCTCTTATACCCACCAATGAATCGCCAAACTCTCTCTATATAGTGCTCTGCTCCATCCAGGGTTGATGGCGGCGCGTCTTGAAACTAGCCCTGTCGTCGCCAAAGGCTGGCGTGCTGCGTGGTTGACCAGGCATTCCAGTATAAAGGAGGCAATGCTCCGGCAGGCCGTTCGGCTTCGCCATGTCGGTGCGCGTCCCGGATGCGAGACGATGCAGCATTACCTTGTGGACGGCACTGCCTCGCCCTTCCTGTGTGTTCTGCCCCTGACGCACCCTTCGGGACCATTCATACTTTGACGCCTGCGTCCCTTCGGGGAGGGAACCTACTTCCGATTACCACGGGCGCGTCCACACATGTGATCTCAGGGCAGCGTCATTTCGTTACATCCGGGCATTGCGAAGAGTTTGCCGAGCTAAAAAAAGAAGAGGGAACGCGCCGGATCCAGATAGCAGACGACAAACCGGCGATTTTCCATGTTTGGGAAGTACCCGTGGGCTGCATGCTGGCCGTACCGAACAACTAACGCTCGCTTGCTGTTGCCGCTATGAAGGGGTTCGCGTTCCTAGAACATTTATGAGTAATCTAGGATCAGTCTGTTGTGCTGATGATTTATTTCAGTAAAATTATCAACTAGCGTATAACCAGCTTCGAGATCCGGGACTCTGCATGCAAGGCTAGCGCCACGCATGTGCAGTGTGGCGTCTTTGTTCCGAAGAGCGTAGCGGAGCTGGGAAAACGGTCCACGAAAACTCCTTACTAGACAGGTTTAAGGTCCATTCCCACGATGCATCTTGTTGGGGAATCTTGTGTCCCGAAAGCCGAAACTAGGATTCGGAGAACAGGTGAACCGTGTGAACGCGACAGAAAAAGGTTGCGCGTGGTCCTCGCTTCTGGAGCAATTTTTCGCTAAAACCTCACCGAGACTTGTCCATCACCTGAAGGAAAAACGCGGACGCTGCCACTAGCCGCTCGACTTCACTATGACGTCAAACGTTTGAGGCGGAGTGAACTCTTGGAAGAGTCTGATTTTTGGGCGATTCCGTATTCGAGCCAAAGCAGAAGAGAGAAGAGCAAACATGCCGGCGACTACGAGCGACAAGTGGAGAAGCGGTGGGTGCGTTGGTAGCGCGGTGCAGATTGTTCAACAGTCGAGGGCAAGCACTGCATGTGGATATGATGACTGGGGATAACTTTCTTTTAGCGGTGCAAAAATATCCGAAATGCTTCAAGATCATCCGCCTGTTCGCGGACTTTCCTGTGTTCGGCAGGCCTGGTAAACCCAGTGAGCCGAATCTGATGAAGTTTATGGAGTGGTATTAATAAAGTCGACTGTCTCTTTGATATTCGCTTGATGTGCCACGTGCAGAGGACAATATTTGGCAAATTCTCGTAAGTCAATACGTCACACAGGTTTCGCGCGTCAAACTCCACGTGTGAATAGGCCGATTTCGCGAAATCTCGGTTTGGCTAAACCGTGGCGCGTTGAAAAGATGCATCCTGTGAACAAGCCTTTAGTATACCGTTGCTGGCTCTTACGTACGTAATACGCAATTGTAAAACATACGGTAAACACAACCTGCTCGGACCGATTTCAGTTGTGCATTACGTTTCCGAGTGAACACCTCGCATGATCTTGGTTAAATTCGTCCCAGCCGAAGAATGCCGCATGGCCATAGCGCCACTATGCTCCTCCAAAGAAACCATGAAATGGGAAGCGTTTACAATCATTTCACATTTAAATGTAACCAAGCCGCAGCCACCTGGTCAAGCGCGCTTTTCTGCGGGTACGAAGGCCACGAGCACGAGTCCGTTTGGCGAATTCAGTTACGGAGCCTCCGTTAGACGTCCTGTGAAAACGGCATCTTTTATCGATCCTATAGCGAGAAGAAATTTATCACCTACTGGTGTCCAGTGCACAGCAACAACTATGTTTTTTTTTTGTTTTTTTTAAGAGTTTGTTGGTGATCAATTGCGCGAAGAGGCTTAGCGTTGAGCAGATCGCAGCGTTCACGCACATTGCGAGCGGTGATCATTTTCTCTATGCACTTCAGCAGCCTGGCGATATGACTCGACCGCGGTTGGTCCCGGAAAGAAATTTCCGAGCTGAACACCACGTAATTTCACGTAACAATGACCTTCACGAACGTACCGAGTCGCCCTTGCTGCGTCAGTCGAGGTAATTGCAGTTGATTGCTTCGAAGTATGTAAGCTGTTATTATGCGGTGATGTTGAGACTAACCCGGGACCGACAACTGAAGAGATGTTTCGTTCGATAATGGAGGGTCAAGCCGAAATTAAAAAGGAAGTTTCCGATTTAGTTATAAAACAATCCGGTACCGACAAATCGATTGCCGAAGTCTTATCGAAAATCGCAGGTGTTGACAAAGTATTACTTGAGTTACGAGCTAAATCCCTTGAGGTCGACGCTCTTAAACAAACTGTCAGCGCACTCGAGCTGACAATAGCAAAACAAACTTCTCGGTTGGCCAATTTGGAAGATCGGAGTCGACGTTCAAATCTTGTAATCTTTGGAATTCCAGACGAATCAGAGGAGACCGAGCGAGATTTGAGGGGAAAAGTAATTGATAATATTTTCTCAAGGCGGCTGGACGTTACTTGCACTTCTGTAGCGAGGATTCATCGCCTTGGTAAACACGTGGGAAGGCGGCCGATCATTCTTTATCTTCAGGACTACAATGAAAAGTTAGAAATCCTGCGAAATACAAAGAAACTTAAAGGCACAAACATTTACATTCAAAACGATTATTCCCAAGAAACCCTTAACAAAAGGAGGCTACTATGGAACAGTTCAAGCGAAGATAGAAAGAACAAACTAAAGGTTTTCCTTGTGAATGACAAACTTCGAGTTGCCAATGATCTGTATGAATGGAATGAATTTACAAATGAGCGCGTCAAGTTATCCCCTTCCAATGAACAGCCTGTAAATGTTTGACAAGAATTACCTCCTGTAAACAAACAGTTTCGTCTACTAAACATGAACGCACAAAGCATTGTCAATAAAACTGACTGGTTCGAATTAGTTCTTTTGAATCATGACCCCCATGTCACGGTCATTACAGAAACGTGGCTGAATAAAAATATGTCAGATAATGAAATTTTTCCTGAATCCCACCAAGTTTTTCGTCGGGACCGCCCCTCTCGTGGTGGCGGAATTGCAGTCGTAATCAAGTCATCCATTTGTGTAACAACATTAGAACAGATTAGTAATCATGAAAGTTTAATTTTACGTCTCGATATCTGGGGTCGAAAAGTTCTCCTTTGTGCTGTGTATAGGCCTCCTTCTGCTAGTCCAGATTATTTAAATCGACTTTATGATTGTTTAATAAAATACAAGGGTGAATCAATTCTTCTGGTTGGGGACTTTAATCTCCCCCATATCGACTGGTTGCGATTATCTAGCCCATGTGATGACGAGATTATTTTTGACATAATGTTCGCATGTGATGTTTCCCAGGTTGTTAAGGAATTTACACGTGAGCAGGGCTCGAGCCGCTCAATTCTTGACCTTATATTTGTTAGTAGTGCATTCGCTGATTATAGCGTAAGACTTGAGGAAAGCAAGTCTGATCACACACTTGTACTATTTGATTGCTATCTTAACCGACCTTCGCCAAAGAAAAAAGTAGTTACTATGGTAAAGGATTTTTCGAAGTCTAATGACGAGAGTGTTTTGGATTATCTTGACTACTGTTTCAGTGACTTCGTTGAAGATGATGTGATTTTGCTATGGGACAAGTTCGTTTCTATATGTAACTATTGCTTGGAGAACTTTATTCCTAGTCGACGTAAATGCACGGGACGAAGAAATCCTTGGATTAACCGAAATATAATTCATCTTAGACGCAAAATAAAAAGGTATAAAAAGAACAGTTCCAACAAGGGAGCTGTACATCCCCTACAAGCTGAACTGGCTAGTCAAGTTAAAGAAGCAAGAGATAAATATTTTTCTTGCACCCTTTTAAACTTCATAAAACATGATCCTGCTAAGTTTTGGAACTATCTTTCAGAAAAAGCTAAACCGGTCGACCAGCTAAAAGTTAACAATATCACAATCAGTGACAAAAAACAAATCGCCGAAGAATTTAACCTATATTTTCAATCTGTGTTCTCATGTACAGATATGTACACTCCAGTTGCCACCGCTGTAGCTACACTGAACGCCGATTTTATCTCCTTTCGTGGTGTCTTTGTCATGTTATTAAATCTGAATACAAAATCGAGCAGTGGGCCTGATAAGATACCGAACGCTTTCCTCCGTAGATATGCCGAATCTATTTCACGCTTTTTAACAGTCATTTTTCGTGCTTCTTTTCGTTCAAGTGTGCTTCCGAATGACTGGCGAACAGCGCGTGTAGTGCCAATTCATAAGAAGGATGATCATTCTGTTGTAAGCAATTTTCGTCCTATTTCTATCACTAGCAACTCATGCAAACTTATGGAACATATGGTTAGTAGTTATATTCGAAATTTCTTGGAAGAGAGGAGTTTGCTGACTTCTTTTCAACATGGTTTCCGGAGGGGGTACTCCACAATTACGCAACTAGTTACAACAGTCCATGACTTTGCTGCTACCCTAGACAAGTCTGGACAGGTCGATATTATTTTTTTAGATTTTTGTAAAGCATTCGATAAGGTCCCTCATGGTAAACTTATTTTTAAACTAGAGCGTCTTGGGCTACCACCAGAGATAGTTAACTGGATAGGATCCTATTTGTTCAATCGTAGCCAGTTTGTTGAAGTTGGTGGCCATTTTTCCGGTACCCTCGATGTTTCTTCTGGTGTTCCCCAGGGTAGTGTAATAGGTCCCCTGCTATTTCTGGTCTATATAAATGACATTGTATCAACTGTGAGTACTAACGTTAATATCCGCTTATTTGCAGATGATTGTGTTTTGTTTAAAACCATATCCTCTGTTGGTGACCAAAAAACACTTAATTCTTCTCTTTCTCTAGTTGGCGATTGGTGTAACGAATGGGAAATGCAACTGAATTCCGCGAAGACTGTTCACTTACGCATGACGAGGAAAATTAAACCTTTGAAATTCACATATCAAGTAAATAATGTTGCAGTAACCGAAGCAAGTGAATACAAATATCTTGGAGTAACCCTAACAAGCGATCTACGATGGTCAAAGCATATCCAAAACATCAGTTCCTCGGCTTTTCGAAAATTAGGTTTCCTACGACGCAAGTTAAAAAATGCTCCAACCTCCGTTAAACTCCAAGCTTATAACTCCTTGGTAAGGTCAAAAATAGAATATGCTAATATAATCTGGGATCCAAACACGAAAAAAGATGCATCAAAACTTGAGATGGTCCAAAGGAGAGCAGTTCGTTTTATTTATGGAATGTACAAGAGACTTGACTCCCCATCCTCCTTAATAGCGGCAAACAATATCACGTCCCTGGAACAGCGTAGGAAAATTGCAAGACTGAAGTTCTTGTATTTACTTTATAACAACAAGCTGTGCGTCGACTCAAGTTTATATATAACCTCCTTATCTTCCAGAGCCACTAGGAACCACCATCAGTTTTCTCTTCAACCAATATTTGCTCGAACCAACATTTTTAAGTTTTCATATTTTCCACGCACCATATCAGATTGGAACGCCCTCCCTTACAATATATTCATAGCCCCTAATTTTAATAAAGCACTTGATGATCATCCTTTTTAGGTATTACCATTGTGCTCTTGTGTTGTGAACCTTTTTGAACATTAGTTGTACAAACTTTTTTTCCCCGTTGATTGTTAGTTATGAGAGTGTTAGTTGCGAAACATTATGAAAGCCATGTGTAATGATGGTTTACAAGTCTTTTGTACCCCACACCTGCAAGGGCCTATCAAAAGGCCTGCAGTATGTAATAAATAAAATAAAATAAAAATAACCGCCATCTTGAAAGTGGCGCTCTCGCTGGGCTCGAGATCTCTTGAGAGCGTCCCGCAAAGCCCGCTAGCCCGCAGCGCGTAATCCCCAGCGTTGCCTGCGTACGCAATGCGCTAGCCCTTCTATTGCGTTCTGCGCATGCGGACTCCCAACCCGCAATTTCTTTGCGTACGCGAAAGTTTAGCGTACGGTCCACTACAACTGTCTACTGTCGTCCACCGGCAGTACTACCGTCAACCGCTGCGTCTACTGCGTTAGCAGAAAACTGAATCACAATTGCGCTGTACTGAGATCGACAAAATGTTGCTTGTTTTTGTCTGAAAGGCCATACAAACGTTGAAGTTTTCTTACTCCGGGATTAGAAACATTAAAACCCAGAGTGGTTTTCCTTGCGTGTTCCCAGCCAAATGACAGAATTTTCTCAGCCATGGAAGATCCGTCACGTCGAAATTAGCTGTTTCTTTTTTTCTTTTTTTTTAATGAACAACGATAAGATACTTTCGCATTCACCACGTTGCGTGCGCTACTGCATCGTTGCGTTTTCGGTAGTGCATTGAATTCAGAGCGCGCAACCATTAGTCGCGTCTCAAGTACCACCTTCATATACACATAACAAAAATCCATTTTGGATACAAATAGACCACTAGAAATATCAACGATAATGTAAGCCCTTTAAGACCTTCATATTCAAAACCATCAGGTATTAAATTCTGTGCGAATTCGTGCTTCCTTGAAAAAACACATCGCGCAGTTGTTTCATACTTTATGTACACGTTTTCTCTTTTTTTTTATTTTGATTTACACTTTCCACAGATAGTTTCTAAAGTCCTGAATCAGTGCGAACTCTAGCTTGCAGAAAGCTAATGCAACCGCATTCACTTTTTGCCGGAGTCGACAGACCGACAACTCCGTTTACCGAGTTGTATTCTTGTATTAACTTTTTTTTTTTCTATCGCGTGGTAGATGATGGCATAATTGTACCCTTTTTTTTTTTTATTGGGCATGACTATTTACGATAACCTGCACATCTAAATCTGCCCTTTTGTGTCTGATATTGCCGAAATACGTAATTTCCAACCGTGTGCGCACGCCAGCCGGGTGTTGAGTACTGCCGAGTGATAGACGGAATCTGCCGACCTTCAGATTCGGCAAAGGTCGGCACATGCCGAGCTTTTGAAGGGAAGTTCGTCAAAGATTCAGACAAAATTCGACAATGTGCGAACGCGCAACAACGCGACGGGGCCATGAATCGCAAATGAACGCCGTGCAGTCGTATAGTGTACTACGACCTGCGGTTACAGCGAGGTATGGAGTAGGCAACACGGTAACTGTGCGTTTGTGACCCTTTCCGAGTGTGGTTCTCTTCGGTATTTTGTGCTTCAAAAACAAAAGATCGATTAGTAATTTACGCAGTCCAATGCGCAAGGGACAAATGATGCGGTGACTTCTGGATAACGTGATTTTCATTTGACCTTTCCGCTGATGCAGTGAGGTAGTTTAAACATTGACTGATACTTACTACAAAGCACTCGTCGCAATTATAGCAATCCTGTTTTCAGTTTGTGCCAAAACAAAATAATACTGCGTTTTAATTAGCGTTATTTTTGCGGCTTTCACGCATCAGCATAAAAGTTCGCACAGAACTATCTTGCTCGACGTTGCACATCCGACATTCCTAACTCTTCCTATCTTCCTGAATGTACGTCTCTGTCCTAACATCAGAAACCGGCGTTTATAAAAACTATGCGTTGCGAATATAGGACGCGCACCTTCATGCAAAGTTGACGTCATGGGATTAAAATCGAAAAATATGCATGTTTAAAACAAAATTGTTATCTATTCTGGTGAAGGCTCAGAAAACTTTGCATTCGTTTCCGCGTACGAAAAGCTGACTCCCAGAGAAAGTAAAAACGCAGTGTGATTGCCTTTATTTGTACAAACACTTGCAGGCTCGCGCTGATGAGGCCTCACGATCGAAACTCTCGTATCGCGAATCGTGAGTAATGTTCACATCAACATCGTGATGGCGCATGCAAGGTTTGGGGTGTCTAAACTTTTTTCTAAGTAATAACTAATCCTAGATCAGCTTAAGATACAAATTTAAAAGTTAGACTAAAAAAACAATCTAAAGTGGGTCAAAATATATAATTTATATTGAAATTCAATATTTAGATGATAAATCTGACGTTACGCTATAGAATCTAAGCTCGTTATAACAGACCTTTATTTTTATACCGAGGTTTCGATCTGTTGTAAGAGGAATATATTGTATGCAGATATGAAGTTTAGTCAATGGTACGTAAAGGAAAACTAACCGAACTTCACAAATCAGTATGCTATATCCAAATGTCTGTTGTAATGAGCTTAGACTGCAATTGGGATTCAGAAAAATGACAAGCCGTGAATCAAAGTGCATAGAAACTTTCGCGTGTTCACGCAGGGCGGAAAACTAATGAGAATGAAATAATTGGACGCTGGCAATACTCAATAGATACGACGTAGGACACTAAGCATGGGAACGCAAAGGAACGTTAACATGCGCAAATGCAGAGATATGGGAACTAAGAATGATGACGGATGTGATGACAATGTCCAATGAATAATGTGACGAGATCCTTGTCGATACGCTTAATGATACCTTCGTTTACGTTGTTGGTGCGCGTTGCGACGCCCTTTCTTTCCGTACACTTATTTTTGCGCCGGTAGCTGAAAGCGAGCCGCGGGCCGGGCTTTATTAGAAGAAGACTTGTGCCCGTTACTTCAAAAATGTCATGGATTGCAATTACAAATTACAGAGCCTCAAACGTAATGGATTACCGTTACAAATTATTTTCGCTGAAAAGTAACGAATTACTTTACTCGTTATGTTACAAAATAACTTTCACGTTACTTTTCCAGTACGCGTATCAAGAAAAACAATAGAAACAATTTTGATGTTTCCGAAAATGTTCTCCAAAACTACTTTCCATTTCTCATACACCCGTATTCTGGTAGTCCTTGTAAAAATAAAATATTTTACTTGACAGAAAGATTGTAGGTGCACTCCGTTCGCCTGTAAGCTGACAAGGCAGCGAAAGCTGCAACCACATCCGCCATCCCGCTAGCATACAGCGACCGGAAATGATCCCTGGAACTGTGCAGACAAAGCTAGCAGTGCGCATGCTCAGTAGCAGCATCTACCTCCACTAGAAGGTGCGGTGGTAAGGAACCGATCTACGAAATCTCCCATTGGAAACGGGCCTTTCAAGTGATGTAAAAGTCAAAAACGATTAAACACGAAGAGGTTTTCCAGAAGAAAAATGCGATGGAGGGCGATCGAAAGAAACTAAGTCTGCTCGACATTGTGTTCCTGGTCTTTGTTTTTCACATAGTATCTTCACGTCTTTCTAGTGGTTCTGGTGACCGGTCAGGCAAAAAAAAAAATTTTTTTTTTTGTTACTGTTTTTTTCGCGTTGGTTTCTATTTAAATTTGTTAAACTTGCTCTTTCTATGCCTCTGAATTGGCTGCTTATATTGCTCCGGTTTCTTTATTATGTTCATATTGAAAAAAAGCAACGAGTAATTAAAGTAATCCGTTACCAATATTTTGTAACGAGATTACATTACAAATTACTGCTGCAAAAAACGTAACGTGGCAATTACAAAATTACTTGAAAAATCAACGCATTACAAGTAATCCGTTAAATGTAACGGACTGCTTCCAAGTCTGATTAAAAGTACCGCGTCCAGCCACGGGCCGATCGGAAGACCTCGGGCCGATTGAACGGCCGGGGCTTTTAGATCTTTCGTATAAAGCAACACAGGTGGAAAGGTTCTTGGTTAGGAGAACAAACGCTCGTTTTCGCCTGGCGTACAAGGCAACCGAAATATTGTGAATTCAGGGCCGAGATATAATATGTCTACGAGTCAGCGAAGCGTTGCTCCGCGCAACCAGAGGCTGTTGGCACGGGAGTTGGTCAAGGATCACATATGGCACATTATTTGTCGCGCTTGCTTGACTGCGCGGCCTGCGCGAGGATACGCGACTGGTTGGTTCAGCTTCACATTAGCGCAAATCCGGCGCAAAGATAAAAGCTGCTTGCAGAGCTCGTGCGGCTGGTTGTTAAGACTGAATAAGGCCGCTACTAGTCAAACTAGGCTAGAAGTATAGATAGGCAAGACATGATGACGTGTTTTTTTTAGTTGTTCACGCGGTAGTAATGAACTTGGAACACGTAACTTGAGCAACCGTGCCGTTAACGGTGTGGCGTTTAATTACGCTGTACAGTTGTTGTCTCGCAAAACTATAAGACATTGGATTACTCGCGGACAGTTTTGTTATGCCGGGCTCGCTCAAGAAGAAAAGGCTTTCTAATGGTTGTTATTACACGAGCCAAAGAATTAGTGACTCTTTGCAATTCTTTTTATTTTTTTACAAATTGATTTTAGCAGCTGAGAACGCTATAGCTATTACAAAAACTTACAAGAATTCAATTTAAAGAATAAACTCTTTTAATTTCTATTTTACTTTTTCCAACGTTAATAAGAGCGACATTAAACGTGATGCAAACTATTAGAACGCATTAGAAATTGTTAGTATAATCGGAAATTGAAAGCCATAACAATGCATTGAAATGAAACTTTTTGAAGAGAACGTCTTTTCGATTTTGAAAATTCGTTATATATTACTGCCGCAGTTTGACTTTGCGCAGTATAGTGATGTGTTCTTCTGTCTGATACAGTAGTAGTGCAACCGGAATACACAGTAAAATGTATGTACTCACATTACAATTTTGTTTTTATTGGAAGCAAAAAAAGAAGACAGAGTGCGACCCAGACTATGTACGCATGGTCTCCCCAAATGATCAGTTCACTCTTTTTTCTACGTCATACGCGAGTTGCGTTTTTTAACGGCTTTATGTACAAACATCATGATTTTAAATGCTTCACGCGTGCTAAGTTATACATCGGACCAGTTTTGCGGGGATTTTGGGGAAATGAATTAACTTTGTCTTTCCCCCTCAGGTGTATCGGTATTGAATGCGCCTCCACTGTGTGGCAGACCTTCATAATAAAGTTGTCTATTAATGCCTGAAAACACGTCAAGCTCTGGCCCAGCTAAATTTTTCTTTAAATATTTAGAAACTCAAAGCAAGGACGGTCTTTCAAATGCCATTCAGGGGGTAAAAAGCGAGAGTTCAATGAAGGCTAAAACCGCTAAGGTTGACGCCGAGCGGGTAAAAACACAAAAGGATAGGATTTATAGCTGCCTTGTTTTGTTATTTCGCTTTTATTTTGCTTTTGTTACCTCCCCGTACGTTTTTCTCTCAATCTTCGCCCGCATAATTTATGGGCTCGCATGAAAAAAAAAAAATCTGATGGTGAAAAAAGAGACACGTATACGACACGGACAGGCGTTTTTTACGTACGTGTCGTACGTGTCTCTTTTTTCGTCCTGTTTGTTTGCGCCTTTTAACCTTTTAATCGATATGAACTAACTAGCCCCAACCAAAGTTCTAGTGAAACACACGCAGGTGGTCAGAATTCAGAGCCAAAAAATCTTCAAATCAAACACCTTCCAGCGCAATCAAACAGTCCGAGAGATACAACGCTCCACTGTTTAGTGCTACAAACTGCTAACACGACTGTATCTTGTGTCACTACATAAAAGTGTATGACTTCCTTATATTCAGGATATATACTGAGCACACTGGGTCAGTGCTTAGACTTATGCAAGTGAAAAGATTGCGAAAGACAAGGAAAGAAAACGTCTTCACTAAACACTTTTGGCTAAACGTATGTTCGAGTGTTTTGAAGATAGTTGCATAGTTCGTGAAACCAATTATAATCTAAAGTAAGATACAAACGAAAGTTTACAAGCACGTACACATATACACGACTAAAAATAAATGTCTTCCCGGAAACACGAAGTGTTGCGGAGGAATATGACGTTCCGCCAGCTTTAGCGCCTGCTCAAACGACTGGCAAATTTGAGGTGCGCCGTCGGCCGACCGGCCCTATTTGAACAGCAAACATCCAAGCCCATGAAGTCGGTTGCAATGCATGAGAGCATGGGCGCGACAGGAACATTCAACGCGCCGAGCCTGCTCTTGTAGTTCCGTGTTCACTACTTCCTACGGCGATGCGGTCTGTAGGAGGTAAGCTGAATTGTCGTGGCATATATATATATTTTTCTTTTTTTTTTTCTTTCATGTGACTGTATTTAGTTAGATTTATATCAAGACTTGCTTCATACATGCCAACACATGCCAGTATCTCGTTCGAGCAAGTCTTGTGCACACCGCATTTATGCTCTCAGTGTAGATGTAACGCTGCTGACGGTGCAACAAGCGAGCACGTTAGCTGTCGTACAAGGGTGGAAGTCATGTGCTTAACTCAGAGTCACGCATTTTCACTTGACTTATGCTCCTGGAGAGTAATACCACAACCGGGCTACATACATGACGCAGCACCGCCATCAGGTCGTAAATTTGGTTGGAGGTAGGTGTATGCACAGGCCACGCCTACCTAAATATGAAAGTATTTTAAAGCCTTTACGTTATTTAAAGTACGTTCAAGAGCTTCCCAAGTGTTCATTGTATGTTATCAGCCTTTTAGAGTGTGAGTTTAAACGTGATATTTTTTAGGTGGGAATGACTGACGTGAGAATAACTGATCTTTATCACTATTTTGATGAGCATACCTCTCGAGAGAGCGTTTGGCAGATAAAAAAACGGTTCCTGAATGACTAAATGTTGTGAAGAAAAAGATATTTCGAGACTTAAGTTTTAAGAACAGTCAGGTATTTAATTTGGGAAGGAAATTTTTCGAGAAAGTACATTATTAAGATTAACCATTTATGGGCCTCCCTATGGTTGCAAGAAAGATTGACGTGAAATAAACAGGCATCAAGACGTAATCGCAACGCCTCCAAACAATATTAAAAAAAAAACAATATTTCCTCTTTTTAGACACGGAATTTTTTTGTTTATTTGTCATTCAAGACAGAAATATTCGCGAAGTATCATTGTTACCAGAGAAGTGAATAGCGTACAACCTTTGATTTGCTTACGTAACATTAATATAGGGAGGTTTTTAAAACTTAATGTTTAGAAACTCGACATGGCAGTGAAATAAAAGCAAACGAAAAAGCGGGGTCGCCCTCCCACCTGAGCAGAAAACAAAGATCTGGACCCGTGAATTGCAGAACCGCTAGTTTCTAAAGTGGTGTTTCCCAGACTATGCTACCCTGCAACCCAGTGATAACGTAACATAGCGTGTCGCAACCCTGCCCCCTGTTGGTGTTTCGTGATGCCGCAAGCTTTCCGATTTTAGTGCATGGACAGCAGTACCAAAAATTGACACGGAAGTTTTACTGGACAGTTATCCTAGTCAGAGTAAATCAACTGACATACAAACCATCGCCAAAAAAAAAATGCATGCTATTATGAATGAATGATCCTAATGAATAAAGTAAGCTTATTTCTTGGCGCACAGTTTCTCAAAACGAGGCCAGCGTTTGGACACCGAAACTCTCAGCTACGTCCAGATTTCAAGCTGCAACGTCTACTTTGTTCCAATGACATCACCGCAAAACAAAAAGAAAAAAAGAAAGAAAGAAGCAATTTGAAGATTTTGAAGCAATCCGAGGCTGAGGAAATACGAAATTCGACGCCAACTTTCTTACACCCTCTACCTCGGGTTGATTGAATATGTTCATCATACAGCAGCTAAATAAAGGGCGTCTCTTTTTATTCTTTCAGATTTGTTTAGAAAAAGCCGTGGAAGCTACATTTATACGGTTTGTGGAGGTGAGTTATAGGGCCAAGGGGACATATTATAGGGAAATAGTCGCAACTATCAGTCGGCTGATGAAGTGAAATTTGTTAATTAACTTTTTAATTAGTGCAAATAGACATATGGGTCCAATTAGAAACTTGCTAAGCATCATCGAAGACCACTAAATCAACTTGTTTTAGAAGGATATAACGCCGGGGCAGCATTCTAAGGCGTTCTGTAAAAATGTTCCATTTGCCCGCGCTTCTAGATTTCGGTTTCTTATCGGAGCGCATCTCTGCGCCCGCGGTCCTGCTCCCCAGTGGCTGAGGCGCGCAACACACGGGCGCCGCACTTCCCTCTATTCTACGAGGGAGGCGAGGAGGTGGCTTTGCGGCGCGACCACCGGGGAGCAGGACCGAGGGCGCAAAAATGCGCTCCGATAAGAAACCGAAACCTAGAGACGCGTCCAAATGGAGCGTTTTTACAGAACGTCGTTAAATGCTGCCCCGGCGTTATATACTCCGAAAAAGAGTTGATTTAGAGGTTTTCGATGATGCTCAGCAAGTTTCTAATTGGAACTATATGTCTATTTCCACTAATTAAAAAGTTAATTAACAAAGTTTACTTAATTAGCTGAGTGATAGTTGCGACTATCTCCCTACAGTATGTCCCCTCTGGCCGTATAACTCACCTGCACAAACCGCATAAGTGGAGCTTTCACGGCTTTTTCAAACAAATCTGAAATAAACAAAAATAAACACTTTATATACACGAACTCATCTCTGTTACGTCACGGCGCGGTGGTAACGCGTCGGACGCACTTCCGGTCCGGGGCTGTGGGCGGAAGTGCCCATGCGAGACGTGTATTCCTGCGTTGTTTTGAAAGGAACCAGACAAAAACCTGCCTTCTTGTCAAAATGCTGCGGCTGGGGCTGCACCAAAAGGGTCGAGAAAGGTTTGAAGGTCAGTTTTCATGCACTCGGTTCGTCCGAGAACCTGAAAATGTGCCGTAAAAAAGGAAAACCAGACGCCGTCGGACCACGATTGCTTGGGCGGGAAGCATTTTCGGTTGAAATCACGGATACTTCTTGGCATCAGATTTATTCGTTTTGTTCCAAAATGAACGCCGGAAAACCGTCAAGTTGTACGGACCACCTGCGGAGTACGTTCAGTTCAAACGGTCGGCTGATCGTTCGAACTGTCGTCTGCTCTTTCAAACGTTTCTGCTTGTCGTCTGCTCTTTCAGAGGACACCGGCCCGTAGACCAAACGTGGGCCCGGTACTTGCGATAAGAAGTGCAGGCCTCAAAAGACTTAAATTTGAAGGTTGGTAAGCCGGCTCGACGTAAACAGTAGACACAAGGAGATGTTGATCATTGTTACCAGTGGCCGTCGCCGATTTGTTATGCCTGATTCACTTGGTTAGATTCTGCTTGCGATTTTCAGTATCGACGTCGACCATCTCAGCTACGGTTCACGCTTTTGCAGTTCGAGCGACGTCGCTACTGAAAATTGCGAGCGAAATCTCATCATGTGAATCAGGCTTTAGCGTACATTCTGCGGCGTCCAGGCGGAATGAATCGCCGCGTGTCAGATTGTTCACGCGAAGTTTTGCGGTGTAACGAGCCTCGTTAATTTCGCTGACGCCGCTCAAGTAGTCAGTCATCGTTAGGAGGACGTAGAATCAATAATTCCAACGCGAAAAAGAGCGCGGGGGCTCACACCGACGCCGACAACATCGCATTTCAATGGTTTGTTTAGGGGCGACGGCGAGCTTCTCGCCCACACCCCCATCGCGCATGCGCGGCGCCGGTGGCGTCCGCTAGGGCCGCTCGGGGCGCTCCGGTTTGTTTGTAAACATGAGTTGGTGTATATGTATACTGTAAACGACATAACTTTCGCAGGCTCAAATTTTCGCGAATCGGGCAAAAGCTGAAAATTTGAAGATAATCGCGGGTTCTAATTTTCTCGAATCGAGTGTAGCTTCCGTAGCGTTCGCATATTGCCCGAATGGTTCGCGGGACGTACGTATTTTTCGCGAGTTGTAGGCCATTCGCGAAATTCGCGAAACTTTAGTCGTTTGGAGTATATATATATATATATATATATATCCCATCTTTTCCAAAACGCACGCCCGAGCGATGCTAGGCGCGTGGCATCCTCCCGCTCAAGGTGGAATAATCGTTCGGCAAACACACGGCAATATCTGGGACGGCATCACGCCGAAGGCTCGATGCACCTCCTCGCGTGCGTCACCGCCGCGGTGCGGCCTACATCGCTATCCGCTGAAAGAGTTTGCGTCGAGAGAAAGAACAACCTCCTCTTCCCCTTTTTTTTTTAATTTTCGTATTTGTTCGGTTTGTCGTGCCTCTTTCCTCGATGCAAGCCCCTCGCAACCTCGGCTTCTTATTATGAAAAGAACCTGTCTCGACAGAGCGCCGGCAATGCCGAGCATGGCCGGTAGCGTTTCTTTGGAAAGCTCGGGTTAATTTAGCCTTCAGTCGTCTGATAACTGAAAAGTATTATTCTCCAGATACGGTGCTTTATCCACCCGCGATAATGGCTGCCGACCCTTTTTGCCGCGACGGGCGACGGTGTCTTTAATTCCTGGCTGACTGGGCGACCCGCACGACGCTTCGTCGGTTATCCCTTTAAAGCCGGCTGAAGGATTTCACGGTCAACATGAAGCATCGCCAGGAATGGGAACTTCAGGTAGCGTAGAACATCCTTTTCTTTTCCCTCTTGGAAACACCGCGCAGCTGAGCTCTTGCTAATGTTAACTTGACTATGGTTTGCAATATTTTTGGCATGTTCTGTTTGTGTATAGGATAGTTCATTCCGTCCTTTAGCAGTTCATCAAGTGCACGTCCTCTCACAGACGCTGTACATGTCAATTCATTTCAGTCAGCTCGCGATGAATACATTTAATATTTATGAACGAACTTCACATTCGTTCCCAAATCGGGCATGAACCAACTTGAATAAATTTTCCGAACTGAGATATCCTCGTTGCCCATACCATGCACACATTCAATTCCTGAAATACTTGCAAGCGTGTGTAAGAGGTTGCAACTGAGCTTCATGAACCGGTAATGGCTAAATTACTTAATATTATCGTTATTCGCTGTGGGAACTTCCGAATTTCTACAAGATACGCGGACGCAATAGCTTCTCGGGATCTCTGGCATATAACTGTAACCTGCACTTTTCACAGTCAGATGCAGTTATATTCGTTATATCATGTGCACAATGTGCACTCATGTAATGAAGCCAAACCGGCAGCCAGAAGGTCAAGTAGGTTCGGCCTAGGAGAACCAGTTATTCAAACCCGTGGATCTTATGTCCACGTTCTGATCGATACAGGTTTAAGATTAGGTACAGCCTCCAGATGTTTTAACAATATCGGGAGGGATCGGTGGCCGAGTGGGCTAGCGCACAGCTGCCCGGAGCACGTGGGGCGAAAGCTCGCGCTGCAGAACCAATTGTGAGGCAGACCAAGTTCTAGGCTTTATAAAGATACACGCAACCCAATTTTTTAACAATATCGCGCGAACGTCTCTCGGCCGGTAGATCAGCACCTTACGTCCCACATAAAAAAACACGTATCACTCTTATCCTTAGTTTAGCAGGTCATTCATAAAATCACCTATGCTCTGAATTTTTACAATACATATGCCGCCTCATAGTCATAACCACTGAGCTTTGTAAAGAACTAGAATTCGCGTGATATAGCTTGTCACAACAACTTAATTATTTTTTCCCTCCAAACGCAAATTTGTCAATCATATAATAGTCATGGTCAAATGAAATGCGATCAACGGACCGGCAACCGAATGGTTCGGTTGTTCGATTTACCAACAATCCTAAAAAAAACCTCGCGTAGAAGTTAATCGAGCGCAAACTCATTTACACCATCCATTTTTTTATTTTTTTTTCAGTAGATGCTAAGATACTAGCGTCAACACAGTTAAAGCTATCGAAAGCGTTCCTCGGACTTCTTTCACAACAATTTCACAACGATGTGTAGTACAAAAGGTCCCACTTTCTCCGGAGGCCCTACCTACCATTCACCTTTTCCTTCCGCACGTGTCATCTGACTCACAATAACGTCAAAACAGCTCTCCACCACAATCGCCGAAGGGAGTGTTGCCTTCCCTCTCCCCCTTCTTTCACGCCTTCTAAAGATATCGCTCGAATACGGTTTTCAGCGCAACGAGCAACCGACCGACGGGGACGCCACTTTTCTCCACGTCACGGTTCGGTCCATTCCGACTCTCTCAATGCCGCACGTGCCTGCGTCGGCGGCCGGCGCGAACTTCTTTCCCCCTTCTTTCCGTTCCAACCTTACAGCGCACCGCAGCTGCATGCAACGAGCCATCTCCACCAATCCGTTGCTCCTCCGCGATTGCTCCTCGCCGTAGCTGTAAGACCACGTGACAAACAGTGAGTTCTGGATTGGCTCCGGTAGCTCGCAGCGTCCTCTGCGGTTTATGGTAAGGTCGCGAAACGGAGTGTTGCGTCCGGTCGCGTTTGGAGGCAGGAAAACCCGTTTGCAACGAAGGACGCCATTCGTCGGCCCTGCCGCCGTCAGAGATGAAAAAAATAAAAAAATCAAAGAAAGGCGCCACGTGTGGGGATTTCCCGAGGTGGGGCCAGAGACCTCCGGCCCACTGCATTACCCAGGTGTTTCCACGATCCGGACATCGGGCAGGAAACGCCACGAATCGGTTCCTGCTCTTTTGTGGAGCGGCGGTAACAGAGAGAGATGATATGACCTCAGATCGGAATACATCGAGGATTGCGAAAATGCCAGGTGTAAGGGACGCAAATATTCAGCCCGATTTCTCCGACGCTCGCTTTGTTTACATTAGGATAGAATAGTGATTTCGTGCCTATCGGTCTTTCTGTGACCCCTTCTGCGGGAGACGTTCGTCTCGTTCGCCTTTCCGTCGCTTATCATCCTGGCAGGATATGCATAGTCACGGCGCGGAGTACAATATTTCGCGGAGGCTCCGAACATAACCCACACTTTCAGAAATAGGGGGTGTGCAGGGGTAGACCCCTTGTCCCATATGTAACACCTAAAAACTACATTTCGTCGTTCTGGCCACTCACGTCGAGCTGGCGATACCAACTTTTGCACTGGGCTTGATAGCTCTTGAATATAACGTAGTAAATAGCTAATGTGCGTAGCAAATACTACAAGAAAAAAATACTGAGCTTTTGCAGCAGGTCTAAAAAAAACTTTATTGTCTTACTGTAGCCTTTAATGGGTACATTATCTATTTTAATAAGTTGTATCGCTTGACTATCAAGCCGCTCATGGAAGTTGGTATCGCCAGCTCGCCGTCGGTGGACAGAACGTCGAAATGTAGTTTTGGGGTGTTACATGTGGTACACCCTCTGTACACCCTCTATTTATGAGAGTGCACAGTCCAGTGAACAAAGATGGCAGCGCGCAGAGGGCGATGTATAGAGTCAATCAATCAATCCATCAGTGTGTAATATAGTGTCCGGAAACAAACCTTTAGGTTTTTGTGCTGGCAGAAAGACGGATAGGGTGTCGCTAATGATGGTGGATGTTTTTGTGTGAATTTGCGTATTGCACTGACTAGGATTCGCTCTCATTCGTCAGACTGTTCGACAGTTATACGATGTTTTGAAAATAAATGTTATTTACCCTGATTATAATTTTTTTGTACTAAGGGGTTCATGTTTAGTTTTATTTTATTTCACTTTTTTTCTGTCAAATGCGCACAACTGTTCAAAATTCAGAACTGCAGCCGCTGAGCTATGCGATAACGTACCACACTGCATTTGTTAAACTAAATCATCCACCACAACATTTGTAATGATTGCAGTGGATCATTATAGCTACAACGTTACATTTTGTCTAGTGCATGTTTAAAAAAATTAAATGTGATTAAAGGTGCAGGTTTAAGGTTTCAGGACAACCTGGCTTTTATCTTATCCCTCTTCTTCAATATACTCCTATTTCCAGTGGTCGGATATCTAGTCAGTGAATGTTTGGAAATGCGACTATTGGATACCAGCGATTGATCAAAGTTTATTTTCTATCATTACCACTAGCTATGGTCTGACAGGTTAAGAGCAAATTAAGCTCCTCCCACCTCTTTCCACTTCAGCAGAGCGAACTCTGGAGAGGAGGCGACACCCACTCCAACGTTCGCTCTGCTGAAATGGAAAGAGGTGGGAGGAGATTCCACTCCACTCTTAACCTGTCACGGACTATAGCACCAACAGACTTGCACCGGATCAAAAAAATTAACGGACGTCTGTGGTCTACGTCAGAGATTATGTCCAGAGTCAGTGGTGACAACTTAGCCGTCAAGAGTTTTAAAGGTGATGAGTGTGAAATGTGTAAAATATGTGAATACGTGTTTAAGGTCTGACTCTACATACAAGAAAGTAGAGGTATGTATAGATTCAGGAGAATGCAAGAGTACTACAATCAAAATAAAAATATATAAGGGGGAAGGGCAAATCTTGAGCAGCAGGCACCAGAGTGTCAAACCGGAACCGAAGCGAAAACCGGAACTGAACCGTTATTTTTAGCCGAACCGGAACTGAACCGAACAGAAATCTTCGCCGCCATCTTGGAACTGGAACGGAACTGAATCGGAAAAAAAAAATGTAAGAGTAACCGGTCCAAGACGGCTCACGGTATTTTTTCTTTATTACAAAATGCACGTTTGAGAAATAAAAATTGGCAGCTAATATTTCTATATAGTGATTTAATAGTCGTATACCGAATTGCAATGTAGGAGAAATTGTGGATTATCACGGCGCTTTTCTAGTGGTACGGTGGTAAATCATGTGTCACGTGGCCACACGACATCATGGTGCTCAAGATATGCTGTCGTAATGTCACGTCACATTTTGTAAATTAGATGTCACAATATATATGGTGAGACGGGGTGTATTCTATAGTTTCATGCACTGTAATGAATTTTTAAGTTCAAAAGCACAATTAGGATTCAAGTTTTAATACTGCTACGCAAAGTTGTACCACTCACGGGTATTTTAGGCACCTACCAGACTTCGTGATAACCTTTCGCTGCAGGTTAAATGTATGCGACTGAGGTAAACAACTAGATATTGAGTGTATAAACACGACCTTTAGCATGTAATTTTGCTTTTCTTTTACTGTTTCGTCGTAAGTAAATGTATAAATTTTTATATATTTTTGGTATGTAAAAATAAAAGTGGATTGTACGAATAAAAAAAAAAAAGCTATTTAATTACTCGCTTTACGGTGGCTTCTCCGACCTCTGCTGGAAGGCCCAAGAGGTAGGAGAAGCCAGTTCTCCCTTTCACCAGTGCTCACTCCAAGTCAGTTAAGCATGGCATAGTGAGGTCAGTTTTCAAGTCCTCATACTCCAAGTCGTGCACGCATTTCTCTGAAAGTAGCCTGAAGTTGCAGCAGCACAGGTTGGAGAAAGCAGGCTTTCCTACTGACCTACTTTGTTCCAACCTTGAGCGGTTCATTCTCAAACCACAACTTCCGCAAGCTGTTTCCAAAAGGAAAGGTCGTTTCGCTGTGATTCCCTACATGCACAACTCCGCGCACCGTTTGAGATCTATCGCGCCCAAGTTCGACACGAGTGTTGTTTTTTCTTGTCGTATGCGCCTAAAACAGATGTGCAAAAAGGTTAATGGGAGCGACAGTCCCAGAGGGTGCAATGTAAAGCATGCCAAAAAGTTCGTAGAATGCGAAGAAAGAAAGGTTTATTCCATTCCACTAAGCTGTAGCAGTCAGTACATTGGACAGACTGGGAGATGCGTCAACCATCGACTCAGAGAACACAACTTGGAAGCATCAAAGGCTTCAAATGAGTCGTATCACCCAATTGTCGTTCACAGCCGCACGTGCGATGACTGTACTCCTTATTTCTTTGATACTAGAATATTGGGCGGGCACAACAACAGATTTGGGAGAGAAACCATTGAATCATTTGCCAAGGGGACTGTAAATAACAACATTTCTGCACCTTCATTATCATTGACAAAGACAGAGGTCGAATCCCTAACACCAGAGATTACTAGATTACTGACACCTCGTCGTGACGCTAGAGCTTTTTAAAGCCTGTTAATACTGCAGATTGGGCGAGTTGGTAAGGCATCATCACGAACCAGCGCAAGTAGACAGTTATTCAAAATCCAAATACACAAAAAATACACTCACACAGCGCTGAACTATCAACTGAATTGTATTTCAAACTTCCTCTTCTTCGACCCCAAGGAATAGGTTGCCAAGGAAGAAAAGGGGAAAGAAAAGGCAAATGGGGGAAGGCGAAAGAAAAAGAAAAGGAAAACAGATGAATAGAAGACAAAGGAAAGCGAAATAAAGGAGAATACTACTAATGCACCAGAGTCCAAGAGTTACAAAATTTACAAAAAATAATTACAAAATTAATCACGAACAGGTATAAACCAGGTGATAAGCTGGCCTACTGTCGACTACACTCTCGGCGTAAATAGTTTGAGTGATGAAAAAAGTCCAAGAGTTACAGAAATTAGTTGTTAAATAATATAAGATGTAGACAAAAATCAGTGCTTATACTGGCTTACTGTCTTAAACACCTTCTGTCTAAATAATGTAGTTCTTTCTCCGATAAAGCTAAGGACGGAGTGCTGACGCACTGGGCTTCTCGTCTTGCAATGTTCTCCGCTTCTTTAATTTCTCGGGTGAGCTGGTTTTTACTCCTGCCTAACACAGCACAGTTGTCCAGTCGCGCAAAACAGCCACAATCCCTACAGTGAATACCTAGGTGACCGGAGTTGGCATTGGCAATGTTGTTGTTGTGCTCTCGCAGGCGGTCGTTTAAACACCGCCCCGTCTGTCCAATGTACTCTTTTCCACAGGAAAGGGGAAACGAATAGACTACCCCTTCAACACATGGGACAAAGTTGGATCTGTGTTTCTTTGCGCAGCTGACGGTGCTGATTGTCTCATGGTCTACAGAAAATAGCGAACAGAGTGAATGTGAATGTAGTGTTTTCAGCACCACACAAACTTCACAGCCTCTGCAAAAAAGTAAACACCTCCTCAATCAGCACCGTCAGCTGCGCAAAGAAACACAGATCCAACTTTGTCCCATGTGTTGAAGGAGTAGTCTATTCGTTTCCCCTTTCCTGTGGAAAAGAGTACATTGGACAGACGGGGCGGTGTTTAAACGACCGCCGTCGAGAGCACAACAACAACATTGCCAATGCCAACTCCGGTCACCTAGGTATTCACTGTAGGGATTGTGGCTGTTTTGCGCGACTGGACAACTGTGCTGTGTTAGGCAGGAGTAAAAACCAGCTCACCCGAGAAATTAAAGAAGCGGAGAACATTGCAAGACGAGAAGCCCAGTGCGTCAGCACTCCGTCCTTAGCTTTATCGGAGAAAGAACTACATTATTTAGACAGAAGGTGTTTAAGACAGTAAGCCAGTATAAGCACTGATTTTTGTCTACATCTTATATTATTTAACAACTAATTTCTGTAACTCTTGGACTTTTTTCATCACTCAAACTATTTACGCCGAGAGTGTAGTCGACAGTAGGCCAGCTTATCACCTGGTTTATACCTGTTCGTGATTAATTTTGTAATTATTTTTTGTAAATTTTGTAACTCTTGGACTCTGGTGCATTAGTAGTATTCTCCTTTATTTCGCTTTCCTTTGTCTTCTATTCATCTGTTTTCCTTTTCTTTTTCTTTCGCCTTCCCCCATTTGCCTTTTCTTTCCCCTTTTCTTCCTTGGCAACCTATTCCTTGGGGTCGAAGAAGAGGAAGTTTGAAATACAATTCAGTTGATAGTTCAGCGCTGTGTGAGTGTATTTTTTTGTGTGTTTGGATTTTGAATAACTGTCTACTTGCGCTGGTTCGTGATGAAGCTTTTTAAACTTTTATATTTATAGCACATTTCCCTTTGGGACTGTAAACAACAATATCTCCGCACCTTCATTATTATTGACAATGACAAAGGTCGAATTCTAAGTAATCGGAGATAACTAGATTAGTGATACCTCGTCGTGACGCCAGCGCTTTCTAAATTTTTATATTTACAGTAAATTCCCTTTCCTTTATAACAATTGTCTCCTTTTCCTTTTTGAGAACGTTGAAACCTTTGGGGAGCGGTTTTATCGTTGTGTTATTTTATGTTGTTGCTAAATGAAAGATGTCCTGTTTCCGTCCTCGCTCTCGCTGTTTTATACTTTCACGTTTTGTATCTATTAACGAACTCGCTCGTTTTCAATTAGAATGTTTAAAGCATGCAATGCTTTTTTTAACGCTACGCTTAAATTCCAAAAATTTGTCCGTCCGGCCGTCCTTGCATTTCCCGCTAAATTTAGCGGAAAAGTCGATATCACGAGATATATTGCAATTCAGTTCCCCGGCTAAATTTAGCGGGAAGATTGATGTCATGTGACCTGGTACGTCATGGGGCATACAGACCAGTCCAGGTTCCCCGCTAAATTTAGCGCAAAAATTGACGTCACGTGACCTATATACACCGATTCAGTTTCCCCGCTAAATTTGGCTGGAAAATGGCGTCACGTGACGTCACCTGAAGTCACATGACTTATACACCTTGAGGAAAATGACGGTACGAGACCTCTACATCAATTCGGTTTCGTCGCTAACTTTAGCGGGAAACCAATAATACACTAATGCGGTTACCTGCTAAATTCAGCGAAAAGAATTCATGTCTTATGATCTAGATATAAACCCAGTTTCCCCGATAAATTTTGAAGGGGAAATCGACGTCATGTTACCTATACAACCATTCAGATTCTCGGTTAAATTTAGTGGAAATATATACGTCACATAACACACCAATTCAGTCACTAAATCCGTCTCGGGCCCCCAATAATATATTTCGTTCATTATGGGTAGGATTCCGTCTTGTTTATTTTTTGTGAAATCGTGGTTCGTCGTGGTTTATCGAAGCTTACTTTTGTTAGATCTTATTTATTTTTGTTTCAATATAAAAATAAGTAATGGACATAAACGTACGCTACATGCATAAAACACTCACCGGTATCGAAATATACTTATGTTGCTACATTTTGCACTGGCGCCCTTGCTATTGGCAGAACCAACTTTCTCACGACATGTCTTTAAAAAAAGTGTTACTTTAATAAGCGTCGGTACTAAAAAATAGCCAACGCCTGAACTCCTAAAATCTTCAGCTGCCCTCCACACAGGCACGTAGCCAGAAAAGCGGGGGGGGAGGGGGGGGGGGGACGCCCCCCCCCCCCCCTCCCCCCCCGCAATTTTTGATTTTGCTGGGGCCTCCTCTTCCCCCGCCCCTCCCCCTCATACAGCATTTTGTCATGAACCCATCGAATTAAAATCATGGCTACGTGCGCCTGCCTCCCCATCCTATGAAATCTACAGGTTCGCATCTTCCACTGTTATAAAAACACAACTCTTCTTCCCTCTAAGAAGCACAAATAGTAAGGTTCAAACTGGAAACCGGAACAGTGACTTTTGTCGTGGACCAGAACTACATGGGCCCATTGAACGAACCTTCACGAGATAAACCAGAAACTATTTTGTCAATGACCCAAAATGGAGAAAAAACTTAATTGGCCTCTTCCTAGAGCCCCTAAGCCTGCACATTGACAAACTTTATTCGTAAAGCACCGACTTTGTAACTTTTTATTCCGCCATCCCAACCTCGAGATTCGGGTAAATCCGAATCGCCGAACACTTAACCGGCGAATGTTTTTCGGGGTTAATCGGCTTTATCTGAATACACGGAACCCTAGTTATAGGACTCTGGAGGTAAAGGTCACTGCCAATGTTTGTACACAAAAAGTGTCCACACAAGATGGAGGAGGGGAGTTTGGGGCGCAATGCAGAGCTCAAGTTCGTCTGCTTTTTGCACAAGGGTTGCGATGATATCGGAACGCCGAGCTCTTATTGGCTGATTAAAAAAAAAAAAGTGGGTAGACCTCGCGTCATCTAGCATTGAGGGCTACCCACTATCCTTTCAATCATAGCCAATCAGAGCTCGGCGTCCTTCTGACGTCACCGCAACCCCTGCGCAAGAAGCAGACGACTTGCTCTCCTTATAGTTATGGTGCCTGGAACGCGTCTCCGACTGGTGTGTTTACCGCGGCCAAAAAAGTGGTCCCTTGATTTCCGCCTGATGACGTCATAGAAGTGTCATGCTGTCGCCGGTCGCGACCCTGGCGGCGTCCCAACAGTTGTGGTGTCTGTAGCAGATGCCTGTTCTGCTGCAGGTCGCTTTCCACTGTGACAGTTCACGGAAGCTAGAGCAGCCGGAGTTGGGACGCCTGGGATGCCTAAAGGGACGCAGTGACGACAGCGACATTCGCGTTCGCTCGTGCTTTTCGCCAGCATTTCTGCGGCCAACCGCCAGGATCGCGACAGGCAACAGCATGACACTCGCGTCATTTGTTGCCACATCGGGACCACTTTTGATGTATGGGCGGGATAGGACGCTAAACACACCAGTCAAAGACGAGATCCAGGCACCATAGTATAGTAGAGCGTAACAAAACGCCGCTGTAGCACTGTCAATGCCAAGACCTCGTGCCGGGGGACGCGCATTCACGCGCCACGGAACAAAAAGGAGAAACAAAAGCGTTGAGAACAAAATGGTCAAATGTCTCTTTTGATCCGAACGCGACGTCGATGCTTAACCACTTCGCCTTGACGTGCGGTTGTTATCGCTCCTACTGTATTGTAAGTAACACGAAACTGCCCCAGTCTTTTTTTTTTTTTTTTGTATGGCGAAAGCGCTATTGTATAACTCTTTACCCAGTACAAGGAGGCTGACTCTGTCTCTTTGACAGGACCCTGGGTCCATGTACAAGGAATATCATCGAGAAAATCACGACACCACTCAAGACACTGCGTTGGCACTAAACTCGTTATCGGCGGTAAGTATACTCTTTTGACCCGATAAAAGCTGTCAGCCGTTTTCATTGTATTGCGTGTATCTGGAGAATAAGGAACAATGAGTGACTAAGAATCTAATCAGTGCGCTGCTGATTCAATGAATGCGTCAGGAGCGACATAATCTAGTAATAAGTCGGCAAAGCCTACGTTCGGCACGTGCAACTCCAGCGTCGAGTGGGTGTAGGAAAAAATGTCCCCGGAATAAATGTCCCCGGAAAAAATGTCCCCGGAAATAAAGGCCCCGGAAAAAAAGGCCCCGGAAAAAAAGGTCCCAGATGGAAAGTAGGAAAAAATGTCCCCAAAGGATTTTCTATCTCTGGGTTTCCCTGATCCTCATGTGCTTCGGGCGGTCCGGTCATATGTCCTGGGAAAAAAGGCACCGTGTGGCAGGTAGGGGAAAACGGCTCCGAAAGAGGATTAGTGAGAACGAAATTGTACCGTTTGCATTATATCCCCAAATAAGCACCTTCAATACCTATAATAACTTTGATGACAATTAACCTCTCGTTTCTATAAAGAAATGACCGCATCTCCACGTGGTGAATTATGTTGATTGGGGCGAAGCTCTGGTGGTGCTGATGATACTGATTTTATTGTTCATAGGTAGTGCTGATGGTGCTGATTTTTTTTTTATTGCTCATAGGTATTGCTGAGTTCCGGGTTGCGTTTCGACTTCATTATTACTGCTTTATGGTCGGTGAAATGCAGAGCCAGTGGTTCTTTTAGCGGATCAGCTTGGATCCGCTGGATGCCGTGGGAAAGCATCTCCACGTCCATGTCAGAAAGAGAATGTGTGGTATAGAACGTGGTTATATACGCATTTGAGCATTTGACCGCAGCGCCCTCCGCCCTCTCCTAACGTTGAGCCAATGCATGCAAAGTTTAACGCGATTACATTCGCATTTGACCGCAGCGCCCTCTGTTGTATAGACGTTGAGCGGCTACATGCAACGTTTCATCCATGACATCCTCAGCTCTTGAGTTACCACCCCATCTCAGAGCCCCCTACTCGTCCCGCAGTTAAGGCGATGGACTAGAAATCCATTGGGGTCTCCCGCACAGGCTTGAATCCTGTCGACTGCGCAAACATTTTTTCTTTTTTTAAGAAGACAGATGGGATGGCAATCGATGTGAGCGCGGACGCCGGACGGACAAGGCTAGACCCTAAAAAACTTCGCCCCTTAAAAAAAAAAAAAAAAAAAAAAAAACTAGCGATCGCTTGTTCGTGTTAAGTGTCGCGCTTTTTACCTATTTGGAAAAGGGTACACAAGTACCTCTCAAATTTCCCGACACAATAATTTGGTTTTAGCTAGAAGTGTTATGAATGTTTTATTCACAATGAAAAACAAACACAAACAGTTGAGATGCAATGTTGCAAAATCAGGAATGAAATGACAAACTCTTGATTCATACACAAAAGTCAAAAACGGATTGTACTTGAAGTGGAAAAAATGTCCCTTTGGGGACATTTTTTCCTACTTTCCACCTGGGGCCTTTTTTTCCGGGGACATTTTTTCCGGGGACTTCTTTTCCGGGGACATTTTTTCCGGGGACGTTTTTTCCGGGGACATTTCTTCCGGAACCCGCGTCGAGTAGATCTGCAGAAAACTGAATACACCGAGATATTTTAAACAATACGTTCCGTCAAGTTTTTTTCGCAGCTATCCTAAAACGTAACTTATTCTAAAACAAAATTTAGTACAGCTGAACGAATCATTGCTATAAAAACTGACGCGAGCGCGACAAAAGAAGAAGTATTTTGATTGTCGAGAAAATGAAGAATCTGTATTGCGTTGAATATCACTGTGACCCCAAAATAAGTAACGATTAGTAAATTCCAGTGTGCAATCTCGATTCAAGCCGATATTCAATCGTTAGAACCAGCTTGTATATTCTTTTTTTTTTTTTGTCGTGCTTCTGAGTACTTATTAATCCAGCATTTTCTTTTTAAGTAAAAAAAAATGTATCTCGTGTTTTTTTCTTATACAAACGTAGCGAACGTTGTTACCGATCTGTGATGTAGAAAAATTTAATCCGAAATCTATTTTTTCCAGTGTTTAGAAACACAAAATATTTATTTAGTATATCCGCGCACAAAAGAAACGCGGTGGCATACTGACAATATTGAACCGCCCACGCCTTAACTTCAAGAAAAACGAAGAATTCTGTCTCTGTTGGAAAACAGTAATTCGATGCTCAGACTCAATCGTACTTAGCAACAGTCAAACATCTTTGAAAACGACAAAATGAAATTTTTCAAACTGTTTTGTTTTCGAAAGGAACAAGTTTCGATTTCTCATTAAAACGAATTTCTTTCCCCAGTATTTATGATCATACCCATTATATATGATGCTGTAATACGTTTCACATAACTCGAAAAATTGACGTTTGGAACAATATAGTGAACAAACTTCGAGGTAGTGGGAACAGAAACCATTCGAGCGGTGCCTGTTTCTGAAGGTGTTTGTACACGCCGTTAAAACAGAATAAATTCAAAGTAAAATATTAACTTTCGTTGATTGATTTAGGCATTAATTATTTAACGTAATAATAATAATACTATGTTTTATTTTTCTTTGGGGCCCACAAACAACTGCACGCTTTTTGTGTGGTCCACTGTCATTTCGTGATTACAGCAAAACCAAAACGTAAAGAACGTTTTGGAACTGATGCAAAGTAAAACGCATCAACAAAAAGCTTTTTTTTCGCTTAGTAGAACGATGTGTATATTTTATAATGGCCAGAAAAAACTGGATTGCTGTGCTTCCAAGGCACAAGAATTTAACGTATCTCTTGATCTTTTTTTTCTTTTTGCAGAAATAAGTTTTAGATACAAGGCACATCCAGAGCGCACTTTGCCTTTTCTCTTCCGCTAAAAAAAATTTAAAAAAAAAAAGCCCTAGACATTGAGCATCTTGTGGTTCGTGCTTTCGCACTTTGCAGGGCGACGACGAGAAGCCGGCTGCGGATTCCCGGAAACAATGGGGCAAAGGAATGCAGTTCTTCCTCTCCTGCTTGTCGATTTCCATCGGCCTCGGCAACGTCTGGAGGTTCCCTACTCTCGCATACCAGAACGGAGGAGGTAACCAAAGACGGGTCCGGGAGGAGGGCAACACTGGGTAGCGCTAAGAATCCGTCCGAGGACAAAGCGCATCCCGAGTCAGGAATGTTTCGTATTGTGTTCTTTTTCAAACGGTAATCAAGCTGACGATACAGTGGGCCCTTTGTTCCGGTCTTTGTATAAAGATTCATAAAGCAGTTCGCTCTGTGATTATTATGTTTTTCATATTGATTTATACTGCGCTGCTGGGTTGCACAAAAAATAAACTACAGGAAATAAAAAGATACAAGCCATAAAAGCATCCGCGTCATTATGACCAGACTTTCCTTTTTTTTTTCTCCAGCCATTTTTTTTCAGTCTTTCCTTTTTTCTTGTATTACTTAGCAGCGAAACTGTAATAAACGAAAATTCAGAAACAACAAGCCCATCCTTAAACCTTCATGTATCACTTATAAGCAGTAAGCAAGGTGCGGACTATGTATAATATTTTGTGAAGGAGATTTGTGCGCTCCTTAAAGCGGTTCAATGCATCAGCCACCCAGAAGATTGACATTTCGGCATGATCAACTCATATTTTTAGTATTACTCCCCTGTCAAAAACTTTCGAATAGCTATAGCCCCTATTGGCGTTATAATCATTTATTTCAAAACGTTCAAGGGCAGTTCATTACAATAAGTACTAATCGGTCTCGAACCGCTCTCAGTATGCTTAAAGTCTTCTGTGCTGCACCTAATTATTTACACGCAGCATTGAAGTCGGACGTTAGTACTTGTGCGCGTTGTAAACGTCAACAAGGAATTCATTTTTTATTATTGTTATTTCATACCATCACCTTATCCTTGAAATCACCAATAATATCAGTCATTAACATTTGTTAGCAGTGCTTCTTCAATTTTTCTTGCCAGAACCGTTTGTCTTAGTTAATGAAAGGATTACTTTTCGTGCCCTAAGTCTGAAATTAATAAAGCTATCTAACGACCTCTCGCACATTACACTGCAGGACAGAATTTGTTCAAATAATTCCTCAGAAGGAATCTTAAGTCGTTACCTTTATAAAATAAAAGTCCCGACTTTTTCTAGAAAACCGTTCTTTCATTTTAAGCCCCTGACGCAGGAATTTACCCCTTCGGGAGCTTGCTACCTTCCGACAGATCAAAGTATTTTTATCTTCTACATCGTAAAAAGAAATTTTATATCGGTATTTGAATATTTTAGCCTTATCAAAAAGTGAAAAGTCTCAGCAGGTACAAAAATTCCGGAACTTCTGATGAGATTATACAAATAGGTATACCAACTTGCTTCGGTCGGTTTAGTGAACAACTCCGAATAGCGCCAGGTCTGTCGGCTTTATGTTTATTTTATGTTATCTTTAATACAACGGTCCTCGTAGACAGGTTAGTTAGTATAGCCGATTGCCAGAGCGGAGCTGAGAAAAGAACTCACTGTCGCAAGTCACACCAGCTTTAGAGAACAGGCCGATTTATTTAAATCATATACAGGTTCTCGGCTGCTAAGAATTTCGTAATCAGGAAAAACGGAGAGATGACTAAAACACATTAGCAATGTCCGACAGCAATCCACATTCGTATGTGATGGCCTATAATAGATTTTCACTTTTTTCGCCGCTGCTTTTCAGTTTCGATCACTCGTATAATCATAAATAAACTAGACTCATTGTGCACATCAAATTTCGCTCACGATAAAGTACGGCATAATTTTATGACATCCCTCTTCGTGGCGCATCGCAACATCACCTTCGACAATGTTCGAAGTGGCCTGATCTCGTGACCCTTATCTTGTTTTTCTCTGTCTTATTTTCGACGTCGCTATCTGCCACCCAGACAAACAACCACACGGATAAATTGCGATTAAATATTTGATGGGAAAATCGAAGAATGAAAAACACTCGTTAGACGTCTGGAACGCTATCCAGCTCTACCAGATGCTAAATATAGTTTATGTCCTGCCGACATCAGTTTTGAGACTTCCTCCGTGCAAATTCCGTAGATTAACTAAACTTCATTCGTTATCAATGGAAAAACACGCAGCACTTTGAAATCACACTTTGAAAACACGCAGCACTTTGAAAACACTAAAAATACTTCAAGCCCTGTCGACATCAGTTGTGAGAATTTCTCCGTGCCAATTCCGTAGATTTACTTAACTGCATTCGTTGTCAATGGAAAAAACCACAGTTCTTTGAAATCAGACCTCGTAAGTTCTCCGCGGCACCGCCCTAAAATCAATAGTGTTATCGCGCACGTGTTCGAGAGTCTCGTGATATGGATTGGTCTTTCATTTGAAACAATACTAGTGCGATAAGCACGTGCCAAAGTGCTTCTTCATCCTTGCCGCACCCTTGTCGGATAGATCTTTTTTTTTCTCGTATGTGTGCCTTTGTTCCCTGGAAATTCACGAGCACCAAGGTCACCGGAGTTACCTAACATGATAAGGAAATCGTCGTCTTTAAAGGGAAGCTACGTAGCTTCTTGGAAAAAATGAGTTAGAAGTGAATTCTAGTGTATTTTTACCCCGTGAACCCGAATACCCAAACCATTTGCTGCGTAAGTATTGTTCAACGCGAGAAAAACGCGAAAGACAGTCGCTGTCCGTGACGTCATCGACGGCTCTTTTGGCTGCCCAAGGCTAGGGGGGCGGGGCTTCAGCCCTATTTTGAAATTGCTCTTGTGGCTCTCCGGCGCGTCGCATTGAAATATAATTTTGATATCTGTTATTCTAAAAGCCAAATGAATGCAATTCAAGCGTTTTTTCTCAAATGTAGAAGTGCCCCATCTTCCCTTTAAGCAGCAAAAAAAAAAAAAATTCTCGCAGAAATGTGTGTGGGTTTGTGTGTATGTGTGTGTGTGTGTGTAGGGGGGGGGGAAGGGCAAGAAAATAGTAAATATTCGAGTACACGCCCGATCGGTAAAACATATACCACCGTATCTACTGAAATGCAAACTCCTTTAATTTTAGAGTGTTATATTCTGAAATAAAAAAAAATACGTTTTTTTTTTAATTATTAAAAACAGGATAGCCGGTTTTTTTTCTTTAGAAATATTGAAGGCAACGTAACTAAGCAGGCGACCTGGCTATTATGAGGCACTCTGCAACCCGAGATTGGGGTTTACAAAGAGGTACAAACACAAACTTCTCAAGTGAGACGTTTGTGTTTGTCACTCCTCGTAAACCTCCGTCTCGGGTTGTAGAATGTCTACATATTTCGCGTGCCGAAACACTAAAAAATATATATGTATATTTATATATATATATTTTTTTTTTAATTGTGTCGCTGTTTTTTTTGTTGTTTTTTTTTGAGAGAGAGAGAGTAGAGTGTTAGGTGCTTTCTGTTTCGTGACAAAAAATTTCCCACCAAACAAGACGTTTTAAAAAAAATCTTGAGGCGAATTGTTTTGGGGTGTGACGACTCCTTGGCGTCCAGCAGACTGTCCAGATTTCAGATATACTACTTAAAAAAGAATAAAAGATTTTCATATAATTTTATTTGTAGAGTCAGGACTCACTCTTTTTAAGGAATACTTTATGTGCGTGCACTAGGCATGCAGGGAAGGTTTTGTTTTTGTATATTGAAATTTTAGAGTTTATAGCGATTCCCTGAAACTACTGGGGAACACTGTTGACGTTTAAAAAATGTGCTACTCTAAAACTGCAATCCATAAGTTTTGACTTAAAGCATCTATATACAAAAATAAAAAAATAAAAAAATGACAGAGCTGGAGAAAGTTATATCTCAGAAGAACGGATCGCCACTACCAAAATCAAAGCGAACCCGTATTTTATATATATATATATATATGAATAATGAGTGTCGAATTTTATTCTTTACCTCCAGGTGCATTCCTCATTCCGTACTTCGTGGTACTGTTCCTCATCGGGAAGCCCGTCTACTTCATGGAACTCGCCATCGGACAATTCGTGAGCAAGAGCCACGTCAAAGTCTGGAAGTGTGTTCCGGCTCTTAAAGGTCGGACTAATTGTTTCCTCTAAAGATGGTCATAGTGACCTTATAAATTAGCAATAGATGAGAAATAATAAAAAAATAAATTACCAGCGATCTTTATCTTTGAAGTCATGGAATGCGCTGAAAGCAGTATTTAAGAAGCGAACTTTTCAGTTTTCTTGGGACACAATGTACAGTTTTTACGGAAAGTGAAGTACATAGTTATTCATTTGCCCGCTAAATTTCATAAAAAAATTCACGTCATGTGACCTCACTTGGCGATACGTAATCCCGTGACGTGACGTCGTGCTGTCAAGTCACAGCGTCACGGGACGTCGATTTCACATTTTACGGGGAAATTCATTGACGAACGTACGAATGGACAAACTTCTATGAGGGAGGGGGGGGGGGGGGGGGGGGGTCTATTGTGAAGGGTTTCATCCTTTAAAAAGCGACCATGCTCAGAGCCTGCGTCTGCAGAGGTAAAAAGTGAAATCATGAATTCTGGTTCCCATTTGCATTTCCTAGAACAGTGTTCATTTAAACCTTTCATACACCGTTGCATTAAAGGTACCACTGAAACTTTGAAAGCAACTCAGGGTAAGCACGGTGCAAAGAAGTGTGATCTGAAATACAATAAGGAAATGCGATGGTGCTACGCGCACTCATGTATTCTTACCAAAGCAAAAAAAAAATCGAACTACCATATAATCATTTTTTTTCGCAATTTTAATAACCCCTATTTGAATCCTTTTTGTTTACTTTTTTAGAGTTTATGTTGTTCCTCAGGCTCCACGACATCTTTTCGTTTGTTTCAGGAATCGGAGTTGCGCAGCTGTTTTCTACATTCTACGTGACGGTGTCATACAACTACATCATGGCCTTGTGTTTATTCTACGTGTTCGCATCAATGCAAAGTCAACTTCCCTGGACTCACTGCGATCCTGAATGGAGCGACAGCAACTGTTTCGACTCCAGGGCGGTACGGACTTCTTCACTCGTCAAATTCGGCTGTTCATTGGTTTCGTCGATCCTTCATCTGTTATTATTATCGCCGCGTTTGAAATTGAAGGTGGTGCATGTTGCTTGCAATTCTGTTTGGTGCGAGGTTTACATGAAGATCATTATTTCGCACCAATTACGTTCGATTGTCAGCTGACTTTGTAAAGTAGAAGAGATGGAAAACTCCGCACTTTGCGAGCGCCAATTTTTACATTAACACCAAAATAAGTGTAGTTCTGTCAAAACTGTAACATTGGCAGAATGCCTTGCCCTGTTTCCCTGCTTATCTTAAAGGGATGCTGAACTGAAATTTATATTTTGCAAAATAAGGCCGCAGAAGCGTTGAACAGGACGCTACAAACTCTCAAACATCACTTGTACATCCATATCTCAACCGGATGACCTTATTCCTGAAAAAGAAGGGCGCAATCATGCGAGGACTTTGACGTCACAATCGTCTTGGAACAGTTGAGAATGAAAGGTAACGGCCTCTCTTCTCTCCTCCTCGCTACGGGTTTACCCGCTCTAGGGAACGAAGCCAAGGGGAGAGGGAATGAGAATTGTAATGTCGCATGGTCTCGTCGGCCATGTTCAATCCCGCGCTTCTTTTCCAAAAATACGGCCGACTGTTAGAGATATCGTCGTACGAGTGATGTTTTTGGGTTTTGCAGCATCCCGCCTATCGCTCCAGCCTCGTTTTGTGAGCTCCGAATTTCGGTTCAGCATCTCTTTAAAATGCTCGGACGCCTACCATCACCTAAAAAAAATAATTCGGGTGCTGCGATTTTATTGAATCCCGGTAGAAACCTTTGATTCCCAAGTCCCGTCCAAGTTCAAACTTCGATGCTTGACCTGAACTCGGTAATGGGTCACCATTATCTATTCTAAAGTTATCTAAGTCCCCACGATAAGCTAAATACTAACAGTAGCCGTATGTATAAATAATTTTGGGGAATTCCATAATTATGCCTCCCGTTCCTATGAAGTGCCTTGTTAAACGGAGATATTTTGTGATGTACCTTAGTCCTTCTCTATGTACGCTTCATCATTCTGTCTGGGCTCTTCTTGCAGGCTAACAGATCCGTCCTCAACAGTTCCAGTGCTACATCATCGGCAGAGCAATACTTTCAGTACGTATCAGGTAACTTAAGCTGGTTCCTCTAATGGTCTGCCGCATTCACAGCGCCTAAACAAGAGTTTTCGTTTTTCTTGTGCTATCAATCTAAATCTGTGTTTTTATATGGGTACAATAACGAGCCCAAGTGTATTTTCAGTATGGTCCAATTTTTACTCTCGCAGATTGTTATTATCTTACTCAACAAACAATATTATATTGTCAAACGTTCGCACAGTGGCGTTTAGCTATAATCGACGGCGCCAAAACTTTCGACGAGATAACCCATTCACGCAACCTATGGGATAGCCCTGAAACTCTTCAACTGTGTATATTTTAGGCGCCATTTTTTCACCGTGAGCTTGAACTGATTCTCGCAACGTTAGAAGAGTCCATTTTTCAACGATAGTACCCAGATTTGAAATTGCAAATGGTGCGAAACCTTTGGTCTAGTTATACTCAATTCGAAAGAAATGTAGGGCTACCGATAGATGGTCCTAATGCGTTCTTTTGGAGCAAGCAGTCAGATGTGGCTGTAGCGCGGACGGTCGTAATGTGTCAACCAGCCTTAAAGGGCCACTCAGGTGGGTTTTGAGATCGTATTTCCGTGACGAAAACTCAACTTACACGCCCTAAGCATCCCACACACAAAAAAATGCTATTACAATACATGGTTTTTTTTCTACATTAAAGACGCTACCAAAATATCGCGACACGCCCCCCTTATTTTGATATTAATCCTGAAAAATTGACGTGTTGCTGTGTATAGTCGCGCTCTTATTCAAAAAAAGAAAAGGCCACGCATGATTATAAATTTAGTGTTTCTAGGCACTAAAAAGCACTGAATTAAAATCATAATTGTCAGTGTGTACTTAAATCGAGGAAATAAGTTGAGCTATTAAAAGCTGATGTGTTGGATACACTAACAGTGCTCTTATAGTGCGATTTCGTGTTGACAAAACTATAACTATAAAAAATGCGTATTTTTACCTTTTAATTACAGACGGCATGTTTTACGAGACTCCGGAGGCTTCACACTACCGTCTGTGCTGGACTGGCGAATGGCGTTGTGCTTTCTTCTGGCCTGGACGTGTGAGGCGCTGTCTACCTTGAGGGGAATTCGGTCTGTGGGAAAAGTAAGCATTGAAAATCCCTAATCGCTCCCTATATATATATATATATATATATATATATATATAGATAGATAGATAGATAACTGAGAAGAAGAACAACCTTAGTTAAAACAGCAACAACGGACGATATATTCTTCGTCCGTTGTTGCTGTTTTCACTAAGGGTTTTTTCTTCTCAGTTAGATAGCCACACCTTAGGCCTCCCGCCACCATGCCCGTTATATATATATATATACATTTTTTATAATGATTGAAGGGCGTCACTTAGTGGTCCAATATTTTTTTTTCTAAGCCTATGATTAGTATAGTGCTGGACATTAAGGTATGACTGTTTAAATCTTATCGGCCCGAACCTTTATTCTAGCCATATAATTTCAAGAATATCAGAGGAGCATTCATTTTGCTAACTCGGTCAGGTAACCTGCTCGTTTGACTTCAAGACTATGCTGAACATCAGATACGTCTATTCGACGGACAAGTGTTTCACAAAGCGTCTTTCGCGAATCGCGACGCGACGTGGGCCACGTCAATCAAAGGACAGCACACATTACGCATAGCGAAGAACGCACCATGTAGAGGCAGCCAAGCTCGCGCCGCCGTTGGTTGAGATCGAGGGAGGAGGGGGGGGGGGGGGGGGGTGACTAAAACGTTTCGGTGCATCAGCGAGAGTAAACAGTCAAAAAACGCACGAGGTGTGCAAAGGGCAGACGAGCTTCATCAAGTACGCTGATGAGCTTACTTGCAATATGACGGCACCATGATCGAATACGACTGAGAAATTTTAAATTTGGCCCGAATACTAGAGCTCGGTACTAGTATAATAATTTCTTTGTCGCCGGATATTCAACATCGGAAATCTGTCGTACTCGCTGATGTAACAAGTAACATATAACAACTGCGTAGCATGGAAATTACACTTGTGTCTCGATGCACTGCCAGTCTAGCTGCGTAGTATAGCTATGAACATATGTCGGTAACTGGAATATTATAGTATTGTGGGCCAGGGCGCCACGCACTATGGTCACAGATTGAGAATGTTGACGCCGTTTATGTCCCAGAATTTTAACGTAGAAAGTCTTTTTGGGCTTGACACCCCTACCAGAGCAAGCTTACATCACACTAACTTTAGCGAGTCATGCGTGTTACTTGTGTAGCGGCAAGGTAATCCGAGCCGACGAGAAGACGACGAGATGGTCAACTAGGAAAACCAGAGGCGCGAGAGAGGAGCTCGAGGACGGCAGAACGATTCCTGATCTTGACGGTGACAGACACCCACCTATCTGTCACGCAATAAAGGATCCTACACTTGCAAGCGGGGCAAGTCGCACGCAGAGCTTGTATGCGATCAAAGAACCCCAGAACATTACAGATACGTTCGCAGACGAAGAACGTATTCTACTACGTACTTCGGGATTTGTCTGCTCAGCGAAACTAATTCTGCCAAGCCAGGACTCAACACTAGGCACTTTTTATTGTGCGTGAAATGTAGCGCTTGACAAGAGAAACGTAATCGTGTGCGGTTCATTATTGATATTCATGATTTGGTCTTAGCCCAATTGTTAGCAAAGAAACATTTTTGTTTTATCTACGCCATCCACAGTGTCATGCTGCGTTTGGATGAGATTTTATTTCCTCTAATGTGTTTCATGCACAAATGGAGGAGCGTACAATAAATAAGAGCACAAAGATACTTACTCAATGTTTACTCTGGTCCAGTTGCCTACGATTAACAGCTAGGAAGGTATATTTGAAAATGGTTGACATTATAAAGAAAGCACACTCCTGTCCTGCTTATCTTCACCTGCAAAGGGTATATTATTGTGCTGTCAGTGAACACAAGCCAAAACATTTTTAGAACAGTAATTGGCTATTTTCTAAATGTAGTATACATTCTTGTTTTCAGGTGGTTTATTTGACATCTTCAATGCCGTACGTGGTTATGATATCGCTGCTGGTTATCACGTGCCTTCAAGATGGCGCCTGGAACGGCATCAAAGCCTTTTTTGTCCCTCACTGGGAAAAGATACTTGAAATTGAGGTAAGTAGTGGTCGGTATATTTGCTATTCGTAACACATTTTAATGTCGAAAGCTGAGGTAATAGCCATCCCCTTAAAGTAAAATGCACAAAAACGTGTCTCTTAATTTTCATGAGGCAAAGCATGTCAAGGCCAAAGAACAACACGTGTACTTAAACCTGAGGAGTTATTCACGGCAAATATGTACTCTCGCATCAGTTGAATGGAAAATAATGTAACGAACCATATCGTAGAATTAAATATCTGATTTACAAAGGACTACTATTATATGCTTGTTCTCACTTTTCTGTATTTAAGGTCTGGTTCAAGGCATGCGAGCAGTCATTCTTTTCCCTCACCACTGCCTTTGGACACCTTATTATGTACGCTAGCTTCAACGACTTTAACCATCAAGTTGGAAGGTTTGTAAAACAATTATCTTACACTCACTTAGTTATAATCAGCCATGTCACATGCGCTCATTATGGTTGCAATCTTTTCAGAGATGCATTTTTCATCAGCATTGCTGACACAATGACTAGCATTCTAGCCGGCTGCGTGGTCTTTGCCACTCTGGGATCGCTGGCCCATGAACTGAACACCGATGACGTATCTCAGGTTCTCAAGGGCGAATCCGGTAAGCGAGATTGTTTACCTGAAGTTGCGTTTTACGCTACAAATCCTGACGATTCTGCTACATGTGATAACGAAGGGGGTCCGTTGCCATACTAACTAGCATGACTGTATATATTTTGAATTATTGGCCCGCAAACATCAATTTGCTGTGATGTCTGACTTACCGACTCATAATTATCAAACCTCTGCCGTTTCTATCCCCTGGTCAGTATGGCCCATGTGTCATTCACGTACAAATAGTATGAGTCTAAGCGTTTGTGCACCTTGGATTCAAAATAGAATATCCGTATTTTCATGATGTTTAAGTAGCAAAAGACGAACCGTCTATTTGCAACGGGCTTGTGGCAGCTGTATAATAGTATTTTATAGTCATTAATATGTATTTAATTAAATAATTGGGATCCAAATCTATTTACAACTTTCTTTAAATGCTTCATGATTTATTGGATAGTTTGTGCATATTAAATATAACTATGGCGTGATTTTCTTTCTCACCTTAAAGATCTTGCCTTGGCCTTCGTGACCTACCCCGAGGCTCTAAGTCGAATCTCGTTCGTCCCTCAACTCTGGTCTGTGATGTTCTTCATCATGCTGTTTCTACTTGGTCTTGGTACTGGTGTAAGTAGTGGAATATATCGTTCTGGACTATTGATCTGTTGCTTGTATTCGGATAATTAACCATAGTGAAACCACTCTTTGGTTAAGGCGATAGGTATAACTTTTCGTAGCCTAAACTCCTATTCTTCCGTTGCCATATCTGCCTCTCATAGCCATTGAAATCTTTATAATTTCAAGGGAGTAATCAGAAATACACGCTGCAAAGAATGTAAATAGAAGCTTGGACAAAAATTAATAAACAATAAAGAAGGGGGGAACATTGGAAGTTTTTTCACGTGTGGTGCCACGCAGTCTTTTCACTTTGAAGTTCTACTTGGCAGAAAGAATAGAAAATGTGGCAACGCAGTTGTATGTCATATATTGCCGGTAGAATTAAAACTTACTCAGGTTAGGCGCGTATCGTTAATATTGTTTTAGTGATCACACCCATCCCGAGTTTAAAACACAACTTAAGAAACGTTGGTTTATCTTGTTGTTTTAGATCTTAGCCACACCTATGCCATAACTGCGCTACTCCAAAATTTAATATATCTTCTTTATTTCTCCTTTTTATAGGTTGGAGACGTTCAAGCTATCACCACGGTATTGACCGACCAGTTTCCGGGACTCAGAAAATTCAGAAGCCACATATCAATCCTCTTTTGTGTCATTTGCTTTGGCACCGGTCTCATCCTTTGCACAGACGTAAGTCAACGTGTTCCAATTTGATATTTTATCCATTTAAGATACATTTGCGAACATTTTGCAATAATCAAAGCAAATGCCACGTGCTAATTACGCAAAATAAGTTCAACTATAACCCTTAATCTATATTGGAAGCTTCGCTTAGGTTTTCATCAGTAGCAGCATGGCACTTATGACTGTTGTACATTAATGCTATGACTCTCTGACTGAGGCGCGTTCAAGGAAATATTTTATAGTAATTTATGTGAGAGTGATTACCTGGTTAATTGTTCATTCATTTGCATCAGGCGTTGAAGAGGCACAAACATCATACGACTTTTTAAGCAGACCACTAATCTTTGAATTTCGTAATTCACCAGAAAGTTTCAGTGCCCACACTTAACTTTCATAACTTTGATAACTAGTCGATAGATTTTGCAGCCATATTCTCTGCAAGGGAGTCTGAATTCCAGATTCTGCAGCCTCTTTAATAGTCTCAAAGTCAAAGGATCAACGTGGATGTGGTCTTGCTACGCGCCACACGAGCAGTTCCCGGGAATTTCGATTACCATCCTAGTCCAATAAATAGGTTCCCCAAGAGCTGCTGTAAGGCGCAACTGACGTGGCGCGCGGAAGAATAGAGGTTTTTCTTCTATTTAATAGTTGAACGTATGTAGCGCTTCCACGGCACAACCTACGTGGTACAAAATGGAGATCTTACAAAGGCTAAAACATACGATTATTATTGGGCCTGTAGCAAGTCTTCATTAGTAAACAAGTGTAGCATTCAAATTACGTTTTATATAAAAGACGAATCTTTTGTTTTCTCCATCACCTTTTTTTTTTTAGAGTGGAAACGCATTGCGACTGCTATTTGACAACTATGGTGTGGGACAAGCCGTCTTTATGTACGCCATATTTGAAGTGGTCGGACTTATGTGGATCTATGGTGAGTTATCTCCAGGCGTTCTTTTGAACACTCGCGATCCCGTTAATTATAATTATAATTCCGAAAAACAAATACATGTCTAAAAGCATCAAATTACATAGGCGCACAAAGTTGCTAACGAGTGCCTGAAATCCGGTTGTATAATTAAAAAAATATTTATTTGACCATTTTTGTTACAAAAAGAAAGACAGAACGAGTGTTAGTTGATATTTTGAATACCCACGGCAAACGGTAAGTTAAATACTGAATATGAAAAAGAAAAAAATTTCTGTGTAAATTAAGAGGTTGCGATGTTTGCGAAATCCTGCAAGCATTTCAGTGTTTACAGCATCAGTAAAACGAAACGTGTACTGAGGCAGTGGCTTCAATGTAACCAAAATATCTCGATGACTTTGTCGTTGTTATAATTTCCCTTGGGAAGCCTGTATTTACAGTACATTTCTTTTTCTTCTTTTCTATTGCAGGTCTTAGGAATGTCTGTGATGACTTTGAATTCATGCTCAAGGGGAAAATATCCTGGTATTGGAAGATGACCTGGGGATTCATAACCCCAGTCTCACTAATTGTAAGTTGCATTTCAACGACATCTGAAGTACACATTCCATTTGTAATCTGTGTTAATAAAACAATGCCCTAATATACCTTAAATTTTTCAAGGATCATTATATCGATGCCTGACTGGGCAAAGTACTTCAATTACCTAAAATAGACATATTTCCCATTTCAAATCACGTTTCCAGCATTTACAGATTGTGTCTTCAAAAAAATCAGTAATAATCTGCTATAATAGACTATGTGACGTCTAATCTGATCTAAGTCTTGAATTTGCTATCAACCACTGCCAACTGTCTCTATTCTGAAGTCTACCTTTTTTGGCTTAATCCGCAAAACCTATGTATCTCAATAAGCAAATACTGCTTCCGAATACCACTGCAACTGTGACAAAAAGTTGAGATTGTTTGAGTATCCAACTTCTTTCGTGAATATCGAATGTAATACGAAGAAACATGGCGCCGGGACATCATTCAGAGGAGTCAACCTAAAGCAGGCGAGCTAATTCTGCTTGCCTTGTCGAAAAAGAGACTCATTAAAAAAATGAATGAATTCCTTAATCTGGTCTCCGGTATTATATTGTCCGTTATTTTTACACATTCTCACTACGCACGCGTCATGTCCTTTCAGACTTTTTTCTTTTCCCTCTCAAGATCTCTTGATACTGTTAAAAACAAAAAAGAAATACCTGTGAAATAAACTAAGCCATGCACACAGAAAGCCTTACACCCATTAGAAGTTCTAAAATATATTAAATTGTGTTCGAAAATGTACCTTTTACTTTTTTTTTTTTATCCCAGGCAATATTTATTTATGGCAACGCGACGGAAGGAAGCGCCTCCAGCTTACCACCGCTAGGACAGATTATCGGATGGGTAATGGCTGCCATCGCGATCGGTCAAGTGCCCCTCTGGATGCTTGTGACATTCGTGAAAGCGCCTGGATCCACTCTCATACAGGTAACTTTTTTTTTTTTTTTTGGTTTGTCTACGTACCGCGTCCAAAAAAGCTGTTGCTCGATTTCCGCCTGATGACGTCATAAAAGTGTCATGTCGTCGCCGGCCGCGATCCTGGCGGTGTCACTGCAGCAGTAATGGATGTAGCAGACGCCTGTTCTTGCAGGTCGCTCTGCAGCTTGACACTTTACGGAAGCTTCGGCAACAAGGAGTTGGGACGCCGCGACGACAGCGACGCTCGCGTTCGCTCGTGCTTTTCGCCAGCATTTCTACGACCAACCGCCAGGATCGTGACATCCGACAGCGTGGCACTCCGCCTTTAGTGACGTCATTTGTTGCGCCTTCGGGCCACTTTCGATGCATGGATGGACTGCGGAGCGCAAGTTCGTCTGCTTCTTGCACAGGGGTTGCGACGTTGTCAGAACGCCGAGCTCTTATTGGCTGAATGAAAAAAAAAAATAGTGGGTAGACCTCCATGCATTTAGTTTTGAAGTCTACCCACTATCCTTCCAATCAAAGCCAATCAGAGCTCGGCGTCAGTCTGACGTCACCCCAACTCCTGCGCAAGAAGCAGATTACTGGTTCTCGGCATAGGACGCTAAACGCATCAGTCGGTCACGCGTTCCAGTCATCGTAGTTTTACAGGGCGCAGTAATCGGACGCTTTAATGTCTCAAAATAGCGGAGGAAACATTGAGGAAAGGGAGAATAGAAATATGCGCTGTCGGATGTAAACGACGTCCTGCGACCAGGGCCAATCACTGCGTTGAAAGAAGATAACCGTGAGGAGGACTTAAAACACGCGCAGATCAAAAGCGGGATTTACATAGCACGTGGAAACATAGCGTTCAGGGCCGCTGCGCCCGTTCTGGATTTGTGATAATATGTTTGCTTGGCCTTGTTTTTAGCTAATCGTACTCCCCAGATGACAGAAGTTGTCCCGCAACGCTCTCCACAACCCGCTACGCTACCCGGAACTCTACAGTCAAGGCCACCGACGCGCAGGCACAGTAGCGTTAGTAGCGGCTTCTTCGTTGCGGACGGCTTAGCGAAGGGGAAAACGCGGTCTAAGAAAACTCCCTAATATATACCAAAATCGTAGCGTCATTTGCGTCCATTCGTCAGTAGCACAAGCAACCGACCAATATGACCTGGCAAATAGATGTCACCATGTCACCTTGACACAGTAACCCGATTCAGATGTGGTAGATTGAAATTCTATGACTGCCGTCTTACTGTTGGAACATCAACAAGAGAAAATGTCGATTGAAAAGAAGTAAATGTATCAGTAAAAAAAAAAGGGACTCAAACAAAACCGCGGTAACTAATTGAATAAAAGGTAAACATTCCTATCAAGCATTTCGTCGTTTACCCTAAGACTGGGGTTTTTTTTGAAGAGCAGAAGTAACAGAAAAAACAGACAGGTCTCAATCTGTTACTTCTGCTCTTCAAAAAAAAAAAAAAAAAAAAACCCAGTTTCAGGGTAAACGACGAAATGGTTGACTTCCACCAGCTAGCCTGTACTTTGACTCTTTTCTCGTTATTCCTATCAAGATTGACTGTAATCGTTCAGCGCCTTTTCAAATTTCTAACTCATAAATTCGTGTATCGCTTCATTTTCAGAAATTGAAATCAACCTTCACGCCAGATGCTAACTACGGTCCAAGTGATCCGAACGTCCGCAAGGAGTGGAAGCTGTGGAAAGCAGCTAGAAACAACAAAGATTCAGTGGTCCCCATATATGCCATCAACGGACAGGAAAATCCTTCTTTCACACCAGACATCATCAACAGCTGATGACTGTTGTGCACGCACTTGTATCTGTGATAACCATCATCGTTTCACCCTAAGTTTTACGCATACGTCCAGTAGAGTGAACATTTTTCCCTCTTTTAATATTGATCGTGCATGTCATCTGTATGTCTCGTCTATCGTTTTAATAAAAGCGCTAAATTTTCTATCCATCTAATTTTTTTTATCAAATATGGCAGAACAGATTGCACCATATTTTGAAAGTCGAAGAAACAACATTCTTTATTTGAACACTCGTCTAAAGATAAAGTAAAATTAAAATAACAAGTTTACAAGGCGAGATCTGTCAAATGTCAGAGCATGCTCAAGCCTAAGCAAGTCTTTGTGAGTAAAAATGTCTAATGTTATGATTACGTCAGTCTTTAGGGCCTTTTCACGAGCGTTCAATATCACACCAATTCTGTCTTGTCAGCATTGATCGAAGTGATATTTGCACCGTAGAAATTAATTCAGAGTTTCTTAGTGCGCTGTGCTCAATGTTCATGCGCATATAGAGCCTGAAATTTAATTTACTTGCAAATGAACTTTTTCTAGTAACGCGCGCCGTCTGCGGAGTGGTCTTCGAACTACAAATGAAGGGCAGCCCAACTTGCCTCCGCCCGTCAGAGTACAGTGGCATCGTGCTGTTGTAGCGATCTTCGTTGCCTTTTATTACCCATACTAGGCTCGCATATACTCAAACAAGAACGGCCAAAAAGACGAAATACGCGCGAAGGTAGGTGGTGAATACGTTGATCGATTGGAACTTTGCCCTGAAAAATGGCGACAGAAGGAAGCAAGGGCAGGAGAGGGGGTTTTCACATGCGCAGAAACTTGCAGGAAAAAGGTCAATTGGATTAACACTTGAGAAATACTGTTACCGAAACCGTTGGTCTGCAGGAAAATAATAATATGTTAAGTAGGTAAAAAGTTTAAAAAATCGAAACACTCCCCTACCGAAAAATTCGGTCTAACTTTTCACTATCCGGATTATGAAACCGTAAATTTGTTTCTGGAAACCCAAAATCCAGATTGTTGGCAAAGGAATAATTTTTGAAAACCCAAATTCCAGATAGAGTCCAGATTGAATCCAGATAGATTTCCAGTTGCATAATCCGGATAGCGAAAAGTTATACCGGATTTTTCGGTAGGGTCGCATTGGTTAGCGAGCTCAGGGGTGTGGTTTTGCCGAACTCGTATGCACCCAAAACTTTTCTCTCTACGTTTTAATTGACTTCGGGTATAATTATCCAGGCCGAACGTTGCGTCGCTTTTTCAACTCTGGACGAGCCGCACCGGCTCCCTTTCATGATGACTGAGCTTAGGAATCGCAGGGCGTAAACTATTAGGTTGACGCTTTTTTTTTTTTTTCGTAGTTCGTTTTTTGCCGTTAATAATAATAAAAAAAAAATTTATGTTGGAAGAAGTGGCAAACAAGATGTCTTCAAAGTCAGAACTACCGAGTTTCGCACGTTGAGGTAGCTTTCAGAACACCCATCAGAACGCAATGCAAGTCGGTTTGCGATTGAAAACCTACGTTTCATACATTCGGTCCAAAACTCCGTGCGTGGTGTTTATAACGAGCCGTGAGCCAGTGAGTAAACGTTTATTTAGCCACAAGATTGTAGCAGGCATGGCCTCCGAGATCCCGAAGCACGCGAACGCTTCTCCGGCCGTCCCATTCGTGCGGAGAGGGCGTAATCGGAAAAAGAGAAGGAGGCGGTGTCTCTCACGGGGAGGCGCTCCCAACCCAGTCATCGACAGCATGGCGCGAGGCAGAAGAGTTCAAGAAAAAGTCTTGTTACGTCGAGTTACTGAAACTTATACTCACAAATTTTAGTGTATTTTGGTAAAACAGTGAACACCTGCTCTGGGGTAGGCAGGTAGGTAGAAAATGTTTATTGATAACCAAGAACTACGAATAGAAAGATTATCCGCGCCGCGGCCCATACAAAAATGGTCTATGGTCGGCCATAGAAAATCCTTTGTATGGCCGGCTATAGCAAATTGGCCCAATTAGCTATAGCCGTTTCTATGGCTGTCTATAGCTTTCCCTATGGTCTCCCCTATAGTTGTCTATAGCTTTTTCAATGAAAATTTCGCTATCGATTTCGGTATGGTTTAGTCTATGGGTCTCTTTAGAAAGGAAGCTATAGCCGCCTATGGCTTTTCTTTTGGTTCCTTTAGCCGCCTACAGCATTTTGTATGGTCTGCTATAGAGATCTCTATGGCTTACTCTATGGATCTTTTTAGACACCGTGCTATAGCTGCCTATGGCTTTTCCTACGGTTTCTTTAGCCGTCTGTTGCTTTTTGTATGGTCCGCTATAGCCCATCCTATAGCTCGTCTTATGGTTCTCTATACCCATCGTGCTACAGCTTTCTATAGCATTTCATATGGTCCCTTTAGCCGCCTATAGCATATTGTATTGTTTGCTATAGAGATCTCTATGGCTTACTCTATGGATCTTTTTAGACACCGTGCTATAGCTGCCTATGGCTTTTCCTACGGTTTCTTTAGCCGTCTATTGCCCTTTGTATGGTCCGCTATAGCTCATTCTATAGCTCGTCTTATGGTTCTCTATACCCATCGTGCTACAGCTTTCTATAGCATTTCATATGGTCCCTTTAGCCGCCTATAGCATATTGTATGGTTTGCTATAGAGATCTCTATGGCTTACTCTATGGATCTTTTTAGACACCGTGCTATAGCTGCCTATGGCTTTTCCTATGGTTTCTTTAGCCGCCTATTTCTCTTTGTATGGTCCGCTATAGCTCATTCTAAAGCTCGTCTTATGGTTCTCTATACCCACCGTGCTACAGCTGCCTATAGAATTTTCTATGGTTCCTTTAGCCACCTATAGCATTTTGTATGGTGTGCAGTAGAAATCTCTATGCGTTACTCTATTGATCTTTTTAGACACCGTGCAATAGCTGCCTATGGATTTTTCTATGATTTCTTTAGCTGCCTATTGCTCTCTTTATGGTTTGCTATAGCTTCTTCTATATCTCGTCTTATGAGTCTCTTTACCATCGTGCCATAGCTGCCTGTAGTTTTTCTTTTTACCGCAATCGTATGAAATGTGAAACAAATTATTTGTTGTCACTGGACATCTTTAAAAAAAACCTTGTGAGACGTTCCGAACTTCATAGCCCCATTTAAAACAAAGAGCTAACATTTCAACAAAACAACAAAAAACAAATGCACTCTCTCGGGTGTTTGCAAAAGCACAGGTAAACAGACACAAGGTATTGTTTTCAAATCTCCTAGAAGTTTATTACACACAGCCCATTCTGTAGACAAGCACACACTAAGCAATCTCTACTATGTGAAGAGGTACTACTGAGCTGTTATACAACTGAGAATATTGTAAAGCAAACAAGAACCAAAGGCAATTCCTGGTTAGTGTCTAGTCCCCCGGCAGCCGGCCGAATTCCCCCCCCCCCCCCTTTCCCCCCGAAATTCTAATGCCAGTCGCCACTCATTGGCGCTGCAATCAGTTTATCAAAAGACGTTTCATCGAGATCGTTTCATCAACACGTGACGTTTATAAACAACTCAAAATATGTTTTTTTTTTGTTTGTTTTTTTGTAATGATTTGCCAAGAAGTGGCGTGAACGGGTGGGCTGAGTCGGTGAGCACGCGCCTCACGAATACAGGCGCGACGAAATGTCCCTGCAGCGTGCAATTCGCGTAACGAGTGCCGACTAAACGTGTGTCCATGAAGCGTCTATCCACGAAAAGGTGTCCATGAAACGTCTTTTCACAAAACGCAGAGAGAATAAGAATGTCAGTATTCTAACTACAATTTTCACACGATTTCAGAGAGCTAATGGCAGGCGACTGCGGTAGAATTACGGGGAAATTATTCTCCCAGCTGTCAGAAGATAGGCACTGCCAGGAGATCGACACTACAGAACGGTCAATTGTCGCCGAGTAGGTTGCAGCGCACTTACGTTCAAAATACCGGACTTGAAAGATGTAATCCGAAATATACGTCGACACGGGCACTGCAGACCAACCACTCAAACACAAAACCGAGAAGGAAGGGATCCGTGAAGATTCACCACGATGTAGCACAAGCTGTCATTTGCCGAACCGAACACTGAAGTCATCACAAGAATGTCTTGGGCTTCTTTGAAGAAATCACTTGTTGCCGACATACGGGTAGGACTTTTCGATCGGGATACCTTTTAACATTAGGGAGTTTTCGTAGACCGCGCTGCCCCCTCCGCTAAGCGTTCCGCAACGAAGAAGTTGCTACTGCGCCTGCGCGCCGATAGCCTTGACTGTGGAGTTCCCGCTATCGTAGCGTGTTGCGGAGGGCCTTGCGGGACGGCTAAAACGACCTACGAAAACTCCCTATACACCAACTCATGTTTACAAACAAACCGGAGCGCCCGGAGCGCCCCTAGCGGACGCCACCGGCGCCGCGCATGCGCGATGGGGGTGTGGGCAAAAAGCTCGCCGTCGCCCATAAACAAAACATTGAAATGCGATGTTGTCGGCGTCGGTGTGAGTCCCCCTGCCCTTTTTCGCGTTCGAATTGTTGGTTCTACGTCTTCCTGGCGATGTCTGGCTACTTGAGCGGCGTCAGCGAAATTACCGAGGCTCGTTACACCGCAAAACTTCGCGTGAATAATGTGACATGTGGCGACTCATTCCGCGTGGACGCCGCAGATTGTACGCTAAAGCCTGATGAAATTTCGCTCGGAATTTTCAGTCGCGACGCCGCTCGGGCTGCAAAAGCGTGAACCGTAGCTGAGATGGTCGACGACGATACTGAAAATCGCAAGCAGAATCGGACCAACTAAATTAGGCATAACAAGTCGGTGTTGGTCACTGGTAACAATGACCAACATCTCCTTGTATCAACTGTTTACATCGAGCCTGCTTACCAATCTTCAAATTTAAGTCTTTTGAGGCCTGCACTCACTTCTTATCGCAAGTACCGGGCCAACACTTGGTCTACGGACCGGCGTCTGCTCTTTCAAACAAACGTTTGAAAGAGCAGACGACAATTCGAACAATCAAGCGGCCTTTTGAACTTGAAGACGCACTGAACGTAGTCCACAGGTGGTCTGCACAACTTGACAGTTTTCTGGCGTTCATGTTGGAACAAAAGAAATCTGATGACCACAAGTATCCGTGAATTCAACCCAAAGTGCTTCCCGCCCAAGCAATCGTTGTCCGACGGCGTCTGCTTTTCCCTTTTCACGGCACATATCCAGAGGCCAGATTCTCAAAGCGAACTTACGACGAAAAAAATGCGTACGACAAATTTGAGAGAAAATCCGTATTCTCGAAACGAAATTGTCGTAACTTTTGCGCAGGTTACGACAAAATCCTACGACAGCTCCGAAGCTGTCTTACGCACTTTCTACGATCAAATTAACATGGCCGACAACGTCGCTCAGTCGCTCGGTCGCGACGACCCAACGGACATTTATTTTTCTACCTGCTCTTCTTGCGCGTCCCGACTTCAAGCAGCAAGAAAAAAATGAAGAAGTACTTGAAATCGACCACGACGAACATGAACGCTGGATCCAGCCACCCGGAAAAGGCAACAAAGGCGACGATCCCACCGACCAAGCGAGCTCGGCAGAATATATAGGCCTAGCAGGCACTCCGACCCGTTCCGGCGCAGCATTGCTCAGACGGTCCTTGGCCAAGACCGTTTGCCCATGCACGACCGGCTGGCTTGCTGAATGGAATATGCCCGCGCGACCCTTGTGGACCTTCCCCGTATGAATAGTTTGATAGCTGAACTAAATTTCAGAGGTCAACCGATTCCCCTTATCATCTCGATCACCTTGTTTTCCGAGGCAGCGGTGACGAAAGCTGTCGTCGAAAAGGAACTCCTCGATTCCATCTCCTTGTTTTGTGTGATATAGAGCTCAAATAAACGCCGTATGGATTACCTTCGCAACACGGTATGTACACTTTGTTATTAGTATGCCATTTTTAACTGTCGAGCTGTATCAGTTAGTGGGAGCTACGCGATGCCGGTCCAACCTTTCTTTGCCGAGCGTCACGTCAGTATCGAGTTGCAATCGTAGAAGATCGGTCCCGAAGCGCTTACCGAAACGCAGTCTGAATCCAGCACTTCGATCAAACGCACGCGTCCGCTCCGAGTGTGAACAGGTATTTGCGTGACTCTTGCTGACACTCTCGTAGTTCAAACGTATCTTTTTTAACGTCGGCTCACTCCTGCATTTCCGAGCACGCGAGAAACGCCGCGGCGGTTTGTTTCCTTCTACGTCGCTTTGCAAACGACTGGCACGGGGCTTTTACCAATGATGACAGTTGTGTTGACTTCGTAGCGATCGAGTTTGTAGCAGTCAACGAAGCGTTTAAATCCTGTTAGCGTCGATATACCACTGCACGGACACGAACCCCAGACAAGCGGTGGTGGAAAGGTCGCCCGCGTTTATGAGAATCAGCTTGAACACTACACATTTACACACAGACAGGACAGGACATACACGGAGCTGTCTATCAACGAGTGGTTAGCCTGTGTTTGTTATTATAATTAATAATTGGGGTTGTGGGGATATTTATACAGCGTGTAGTTGGTCTGCCATTAATGTTGCGACGAGTCACACGCTGTAGATGAGCAATTTAGCCAGTGCAGTACAACCGCTAGCCTGGGGTCTTTAACGTGCACCACGCAGTAGTGATACACGACCGCACGCCGGTACGATGCTCATCCAGATCGAAACGGGCAGGGGTGGGGCTCGAACCCAGGATCCCTGGGCTCTGCAGCGCGAGCTTTCGCTCCACGCGCGTCGAGCTGGGTGTGCGCTTCAGCCCACTCGGCCACCGATCCCCCTGTTTGTTTGTTATTAAAAATCCACGTGCTCCGAACTATGCCTAGCTCTCTAATTGGTTGTTCGTTTTGCCGAAGACGCCGTTGCCATAGCAACAGCACCGGAAGTCATCGTTTCTCCGTAAGAGGTCGTAACTTTCCTCCTCTCACTTAAGATCGCGTTTGTGAATACCGTTCTCGCCTCATCTTACGATGATCGTAACTTTACGAACTTCGTAGCTAAGTTGTCGTAGGTAAGAGGTTTTTTATGAATCTGGCCGATTCTCGGACGAACCGACCGCGTGAAAACTGACCTTGAAACCTTTCTCGACACTTTTGGTACGGCCCCAGTCGCGGCGTTTTGACGAGAAGGCAGGTTTTTGTCTGGTTCCCTTCAAAACAACGCAGGAATACACGTCTGGCATGGGGACTTCTGCCCACAGCCCCAGACCGGAAGTGCGACCGACGCGCCACCACCGCGCCGTTTTGCGTCATTTCCGATGCCCTCCAGAGAAAAGGGGAAGAAGGAGCTCCCCTCTTATCAGGAGCCTCCTTTGTGCCTTCCGGATTTGCACAGGCGTCGCTATTCTCCTCCCAGAAGATTATATGAGATTAAACCCGTCACTCAAAATGCTTACAAAAGCAGCTTCCCTCTCCTCCTCTTACTTGGTGTTCAAAAGTATGCGATGTGACTTCAGCGAAATCCACAGCAGCCCCGCGGGCCGCACGACACGCGAAACTAGGTCCGCAAGCAGCCTCATTCCGGGATTGGCAGCGGCTATTACGTCATTCGTCAAACCACGTGATCACGCTCCTTCCGTTACATGCGCACAGAGAGCGGAGTGAAGCGATAGAAAGTCTACGGTTGATTGGTCCGCCGAGTCCGCACCTTCTGCAATGCTTTTAGCTTAGGGAGAGAGAGAAAACAGAAAAATTGAAAAGCAGAGCTCCTTCAAGGCCAGAACGGGGGTGCGATCACAAAGACTAATAGCGAGTTCGTTTCACACGCACTGGCACCGTTCGAGTTCTCTCCCAGAATGCATCGCACTCGCAGAGTGTTGCACGGAAAACTGGACTCAAACGAACTCGCCAAATGCACCGAGTGCAGAAGACTGATGCTGCCGCCATCTATGTTGTAGAAAAGGTACCGACTTCAAACCGAAACTAGCGCCTTTCTGTTCGGAGTGATGCGTGGGAATGCGAGAATGCAGTCGCTAACAACGTTTATCTACAAACATTGGTCGCTGCAACCTGTAGTTTATAGTTGCGATGACTTCAAGCAGCTAGGCTGCCGTAGAGATAATTACAGACTGCGTAAATTTCCGCAACCAGCTGTCTACAAAGCAAGTGGTTGCGATCTTTCAATTCTTATAACCGTTTACACTGAAGAAAACTGATGATGCCGTCCGAGCAGAAGCTTGATCCGTTTGAGCATGGTATTATGCGTGAACCACTGAAAGGGTACGGCTTAAAACTAGCCTGTTGGAATATCCAGCAAAACTGGGACTTTCGATTAGGATTGTCATTATAGGTGGATTAGATATTAGCCTTGGTGAGGGCGTCGAGAACGAGAGCTTTCTCGAACAAAATACGACGGGGCAAGTTAGCTGACGTAGGTAAATGTTAAACATGATGATGTTGCACAATCCTCGGGTAAAGTCTCCATCTTTAGCTTTCTCTGATGCTTATTTGGCAGTCAGAGGTTTCTGCTGGGGAAGTTTTGTCGACAAATGTTAAATTTTTCACCCGCACACGGATGGTGATAGACATCTCGGGGGCCGCTGTTGCGTTTGTTCTGAGCATTTCTTTACACACTGGTGTATTTCAGCATTTGTACGGCAACAGAGTTATTTAAAACCTGCAAATAAATCACGGGTTGTCAATTGCTTCCTTCGTGAAATAGCAGACGCTCACAATTCAAGCTCGCGTTTGATTTCGTTGCCCGCGGGACGCGATTTCTATCAGAAAATCTACTTTTTTTTTTCCGTTCGGTTCCGGGACACATCGAAGCAGACGAACCCTCGTCGTCTGCTCCCGCTCCTCGCCGGCCCCACCGCCCCACCGGACGGAGCGAGGCATGACGGGATTGTGTGATTGTTGTGACATCTATGATTGTGTGGTTTAAGAAATTTGTGCCGTAATACGTTTTTCATCCGTGAGTTCAGTCTATATCACTGCCATCAATTACAATCTCTGAGCACCATGATGACTCATGGTGGGGATGTGTGCTCCAGGAAGCTCCAATGAGTTTAATGTCTCATAATTTAAAGAAAAAGAAGAAAAATTAGCCACAGCGCTTGCTGATTTGTTGAATTCGCAGAACAGAAATATAATAGGACGCAGCTAGGGTAGCGCGTGCCTAATGATATTACATTTTTTTTCGGCTGTTATTTTTGTATATTTCGCCGTTCTCGACATGGGCGTTGACGGACATTGCACCGCTGCTTACGGCCCTGACGGGGTAAGCTCTTTTGTTGTCACGACACTCTATCGCGCTATAGGCGCGTCGATTTAACGCTCATGAAGTCTCGAGAGAAGTGTGAATTGTTTAGTCAGAGCAACGACGCAGCAATCGCGAAATGAGAGACGACTGCTTGGGACTCTCGAGCGTGGGACTCTCGAGCAGCGCTAACTTGCTGATGATGCAGGGCGCTGCTTTGTCGTTGAGATTCTTTGTCCTGCGAACGCCGGCAAAAACGTTCCAGTGCTCGGCGTACCCTAGGCAGTAGCGCCTGTCAGCGACCGCCCGCGCAGCATCGCAACCTTTCTGGAGCCTACTGGCAGTCTGCGAGCGCCGACGATTTATCGTTGCGACTTGAATGGGAGCATTTTATGAACTCCTGCGGTGAACATGAAACACCGCGAACATGAACTCCCGCGAACATAATCCCCGCTACGGCGAACCGCCGGCGCTCGCAGACGGAGGGTTCCGATGCTGTGCGAACGGTTGTTGGAGGACGCTGCGTAGGGTATACGCCGGGCGCTGGAACGGCTTCGAAGCCATTCGAAGGGCAAAGGATTCGCGACGACCAAGTAGTGTCTTGCATCTTCAGTAAGCTAACGGGGCTCGAGAGTCCCAAGCTTACATTTAAACAGAGCGAGCGCGGCCGGCCAGATCGAGGCGCAGTCAGCACTCGCGTCGCGATTGCTACGTCGTTGCTCTGCCTACACCGATGACATGTGCACCGGCATTCGAAACCGCCCTCTCGAGACTTTATACGAGTCCAATATACGGCTTTATAGCGCGATAAACTGTCGTGACAAGAGTAAAGCTCACCTCTGTAGTGGCGTAAGCAGCGTTCTTGACGCCGCGTCGAGAACGACGAAATATACACAAAAAAAACATTAAATATTTTTAACACAGCAGGCAGAAAGAAATACCAACATGGCAGGGACACGGACAAAGTAGAAGGCGCGCTACGAAATACATATACTTACAAAATACACTTTAAACGACAGATGATTCGAGCTAAAAAACGGAAGATTGAGATGACGTCAACACCGAAATAAGGCAATGCGCAGGGAAAGCAGCCGGCAAAACTGCAATAGTCCTATAGGCAGCTATAGGGACGCTTTTGTGATCGCGGGCGTATAACCTCGGCGACGTACGCCCCGTTAACCTGGCTGAAGAAAATTCTCGCCCCAATCGAGCGCATGAATGACTCTCTTCCACTTTCGTACATCTGCAGTAAAAAAAAAAAAAAAAAAAAAAAAGAAAGAGGGTCGCGGGCTTATAGCCTAAGCAAACCAGTGAGCCGACTAAAAAAATTGGATGGTCGCGAGTCTATAGCTCGGGAGACATACATCCCTCTATAGCCGGCTAAAGTACATTGTAAGGTCGGAGGCTATAGCATTGGTGACATAAAACACTTTTGAGTCGGCTAAAGAAAATTCAATGGTCGCGATTCATAGATTTAGAGACATACACCACTCTATAGTCGACTAAAGCACATTGAATGGTCGGAGGCCTATAGCTTTGGTGACATAAAACGCTATAGAGTAGGCTAAAGAAAATTCAATGGTCGCGATTCTATAGATTTAGGGACATACACCACTCTATAGCCGGCTAAAGCACATTCAATAGTCGCGAATCTATAGCATCAAGGACATACATATTTCTATAGATCGCTAAAGAATATTGAATAGTCGCGAGTCTATAGCTGCGTAGTCATAAATTATTCTATAGCCAGGTATAGAAATCGGAATGGTCGAGATTCTAAAGCTTTGAAGGCATACATTTTCCTATAGGTGGCTATAGCGTGTTTTATGGTTTCTAATGGCTGACCATAGAGGGCCATAGAAGGTGATAGCTCACCATAGGATTTTCTATAGACGTCCATAGATCATTTTTGTATGGGGGTGATCCTCGCATCTGGCAGCCTCGTTCTTGCGTGATTATGGGTGACGAGGAATGACTGTGCGATTGGTCATGAGGGGTGTTTTCATATAGAGTCCCTCCGGTCTGCCTTGGCTACGAAGTCTAGAAGCGACTGGAGGATTTTCTGGGGACGTAGATAGAGAAGTTGTGGTACTTATTTAATTATTTACTTTGAGATATTCATCTGGACATGTAGCGGCTAGCGCTACAAGCGCGCCTTTTGATATATTTGATTGCAATCTGTGGCACGTGTAAAATTCCAGAAAAAAGTTAGCTCCGTACATAAAAACTTCGGATTTCCCTAAATAAAAATATTCATGATGCAATTTTCTTCTTTTTTTCTTTTCTTTTTTTTCGCACGTTGTTTGGCGTAGCCCTTTGAGCCTGAGCACGATCGAGGTTTTATACTATATAGTGAACTCCGTGTTGTCCTAATATTTTTAATATTTATTACGCAATCTTTGCGGGTCGTATTGCAGTGTTTGCTTCTACTAGAAGTACCTTTAAGCCGGGGTCATTTGGTTCAAATGCCGCGTGCCAAGTGCCTCCTTGAATTCGTTGCCTTGCGGCATTCGAAGCTCAGATCTCGTGGTGACTCGAGTTTGAATCTGTTTGCAGACTGTCTTTTTTTTTTTTTATGATGCACAAGCAGTGTGACCCTGGCTTTGGGGAAAAACTTATGGCGGTCAGGGACAACCACCTCGCAATGATTTCGCCATTTCTGTTTTTATAAACTTAATAAGTTTATAAAAATTAATTTGATAATAATTGTGATAATTGTAATAATTGTGTGATAATTGTAGGCATTGATTAAAAGGTAGGGCGTTAACTTGTAAACATCACCTGACACCATGAAGTCAAGTGAAATTGCGTCGTCACAAGACATTATGAAGTCACGATGTCAAGTGACAACACGGATATCATAGCAGCTATCCCCGTAAAAACGCACAACGTGTCAAATTAGCTTTGCAGACAGCTGTTTAGGAGGATGAAGGAAAAGCGGTTCAACAGTTTCAACAAGACAACCTTTTTTTTCTCCCCCCCCCCCCCCCCCCCCCCCCCCATATTGACATATTTCCTCCCTCTACGTATCGCGACTGCACTGCGTCCGCAAAGAAACCTATATGGCTGGCGCGGGTGTTTATAGTTTTAGAACTAAAGGCCCGTTCACACTCTTGCGACTGAGTAAGACCGAGAGAGACCAGACCGGTTTTTAAGCCTCTTGAGAAGTCTTAGGACCTGCTCCGCTGTATCGAATCCGGTCCTAAGAAGTCGCAAAAGGCTTAAAAACAGGTCTCGTCTCTCTCGGTCGTACTAGGTTGCAAGAGTGTGAACGAGACTTTACCTTGCTTTCAATCCATGTCCACAATTTGCCGAAAACAAAACAGTCCGGGGAGCCCGGGTAAACGCAAGATGAAGCACGACTACGCAACTGACACCACCCACCCGCGATGCCGGCGGCTAGAAGTCTGCACGGGCCGTAATTCGAAGGCCCGCGGCCCGCTCTCTATTTCCGACAGCCAGCCCGGCCTGGCCCGAAGCTAATTTTCACGGACCTTTATATTAGCTTAGTATGAATGGCTCACAAATTGCGCGGCATGGCAGCTCGCTTGCATCTGTTACACATACGTTTATTACGGTACCTAATTAGGGTACTGTAAGCATTTTTTTTTTTTCCGATATTATTAGTTGGACCGATTTGCAGGCCTAGGCAGCTTGTTAAGAAAGATCACCCGATCTTCCTTTTCTGGGACTAAACACAAGCGGAAAAGACGGAAAAAAGAAAAATGACAAGCAGAAGTAAAAAAAAAAACACGTGTCTCAGTTGGAAAGGAAGGGAAGCATCGCGACAGGCTTGGACAAAAGACGGGCAAAGTTCTAAATTAGCCACTCTCGCTGCGAAAAACTTGTAAAAAAAAAGAAAAGAAAGGAACAGCAATGTCGTCGTCTTTTGCGGTGGTCTGCGAGAAATTGTTCGGGAAAAGTACCCCTCGGGAACCTCTTCACCCTTCTTGGTGAAGCAAGCACTCGTCCGCACAGATGGTTTACGCCGGCGTGGGTACGCATTGTTTAGGCGCGTGTATGTGCATGTTTGTGGTGAGAAGCGATTGTATGATGGCGGCGCCGCCGGTGACGAAAAGGAATGACGCGCCGCTAGTCCTCTGGAAGTGCATTCGCTGCACACACCGAACCACACAAAAAAATACACCCACACACAGATGCTTCGGCATCTGTTTATCCCCCCGCTGTGGTTCCTTTCCCAATCCCCGAACACGCTTCTGAAAAACATGCCGCTAAAAAATATAATATTAATAATGGGCCCGTTTTGGGCCCCTTTTGTAGACTTTTATGCACGGCCCGTCCCCGGGCCGGGCTCTTCATGAATGTAGCCGTGAAGCCCGTGCCCGGCCCAACCGGCGGTCTGACGACGCTGACGGCTCGCCCCTCTTTTATGACTGGGCAGACAGCGCCATCTCCCGCCGAGCGACGGAGTTAGCGCAATTACACTCTTCTGGCCCCTGGGAGTCTACACGAATGGGACGGCCGGAGAAGCCTTCGCGCGCGCTTTTCGGGATCTCGGAGGCCTTGTAGCAGGCGCTGTAGTGTGTGATTTCTCCGATAGGTGGTAGCACTTAGCAGCTCGATTCACGATTCAAGGGGAAAAGTGTCTTGAGAGGGTACCAGATGGCAGCACCTGCTTCAAGGCATGTCTGCAGGGGCGGGTGCACTCTAATAGCATCTTCGATCAACTCGCACCGGAATCGCCCTGAAACCAGCACAGTGCACAGCGCTCCTCGGTCGTGCAGCGCGATGTCGGTGCAACATCGAGGACAAACTGCGCCGCGCCGGTGCACCGCGGCGAGCTCCACCTTGCGTCACTTCGCGTTTTGTTCGTTTATTTTGCGTAGGTAAGCACACGGTGACCGTCTGCTGTCAATTTCTTCTATTTTTTTACTCGCGGATTTGACGGTCCCACAGAAATAAACATCGTGGACGTGATTGTCGATGGGGTCACGAAGCGGGTGACAATTCCACATGTATATGTTGGCCATCATTATTAGTTCAAGAAAACGAAACACCAGATAATAGCCGTACCTCGCTGTCATCGAAACGCCTCGCGCCGCTTTCCACGAAGTTCGTGCTCTTCGGGCGCTCCTTGCCACCGCAGCAATCGCCAGTAATCGCGGCGATGGTGAGAAGCTCGTCGTCTCGCCGTCAGAAGACCCGAGGAAATCATCTAGTGCAGCTGCGAGGCGTGTTCGTTTTTGCA